>NC_137838.1:31477500-32677500 GCF_948465745.1 Chenopodium album
TAGGGTAGGACATGCTTGTCTAGCATCTGTGCTTGAACATGTTGAATCTGGGAGATCTCCTATGCCTACGTGCCTTAGAGAAACATTTCGTGGCCTTGATGAAGCAAAAGCTGATCGGAAAGCCATCAGGAAGGGCTCTCTAGTACTACTGCAGGTAAAAATACGCTCCGAGTAGCCCCTGTGACACAAAAGAGGCACCGTGTCACGGTGGCTTCCTGCCGTGACACGGTGGAACTTGCCGTGTCACGGGGAATCTGCAATTTTGTTTTTCGACTGATTATTTATTTATTTATTTATTTATTTATTTTGCAGATTTGGTTGATGGAGCGTTTAGAACTATTTGAAGCCCCCGATGATATTGAAAAATATGGCTCTAACGATCTAGTCCGCAGGAAGAAGAATTACTCTGTTAACATGTCGTATGAAGACTGGAAAAATTTCTTTGCAAAGAGAGAATTTTCCATTCGTTGGGTGGTGCCTTGGTGGAGGCTTACTAGGATTGTTGGTACGAATGATACTCCGTATTGCCGTGTTCCTAGTATCTCAAGACTGACTTTTTATTGTCCTTCTCGACTGTTGCGGCAGTATGGACTTGAACAAGTAGTTCCACGCTATAACGATAGTCCTCGTGAATTATCGTTGCATGAAAGTAACGTTCACAAGTACGAGACTTATTGGATTGGAAGACCTTTGTGGACCGTTTCTACAAGTAACCAAGCTCCTCCTCCCTTATCTAGTGTATACAAGGCATGGTTGAATCCTAGAAGTAGGAGGGAACGAGTTGGATCACGCAAATCTGATGTGAAAAGCCGTCTTGGAAATAAGAAAGCACCTCCTATAAATCGTCTAGGTCCAAGAACACAAGGGATTGAGTTTAAGACTCTTATAATTCCAAAAAGGAAGAATTATGTGAAAGGGAAGGGTAAAGAGAAGATGGTCTATAGAGAGAAACAACCGAAGAATTTTATGAAAGGTGAAAGGGGTGAAAGTTCGACTAGGGGTGTGACGGTTCGGGCTACAAAAGACACATTAATGGTAAAGGGCGACCTAGTTGAAAAAGAGAATGAGGTTCCTAAAGTGAAGAGGGATTAGATCAGTATTGCTTTGCTTTTATGATTTATAATTTTCTAAACCAAGGCGTATGATGCCAATAATTGTAGTCACATTTATTTTAATAATAATAGCATATTTATTTTAGCCTTAAATAAAAAATTACAATGATGTTTTTTTTTTTTTTTTTTTTAATATCCGAGTCAAGGAGTCGGATGCAATGGAAGAATGAAAATAAAAAAAAATCGAAGAAATAATGAATTCGCAAAGACTGCGTCACTAAAAAAAAAATCGAAAAATCTGAAATTCCACTGTGCCACGGTGAAAAAGTCCGTGACACGTTGAAAGTTCCCGCGTCACGACACTTTTTTTTTTTGCTTAGGTCCACCGTGCCACGGTGGACTATGCCGTGACACAGTGCAAAATCCCATGTCGCGGAAAATCTCCCCTTCTGTTTTTTTTTTGCTCAGGTCCACCGTGCCACGGTGGACTGTGCCGTGACATGGTGGAATTTGTCGTGTCGCGGCAAATCTTTTTTTTTTTTTTTGCTCAGGTCCACCGTGTCACGGTGGAATGTCCCGTGTCGTGGAAAATCTCCCTTTTTTTTGTGACACAATGCTGAAATGGCGCGTATACTTGTTCGTTGGAGGGAGGATTTTATTTTTTAAAGTGGCCGGGCCCCCTTGAGGGGTTTCCTAGCTACGCATCCTTCAAAGGAATCAGGCCAAACTTATATCTATTGGGTTATGAACCCATGCAACTAGGCATAGAATTTCTTGAGTTGATCCAAGTTGGTTAAATTGTGGAAACCGTTACCGTCCATATCGACCAATTTTGCCGCTCCGCCAGACAAGATGGATTTAACAATGTACGGACCTGACCAATTTGGTCTGAATTTTCCTCTTGGATCCAACACATTTTTGCGGAGTGCCTTAAGCACCAGGTCACCTTCTTTGATGTTCCTAGTCTTGACCTTTTTATTGAAATGTCGCGCCATAGGCTGTTGGTAGGTTTGGACATGATGCAAAGCTGCCAAGCGTTTTTCATCAAGTAAGACTAGTTCATCATATCTTGCTCTAATCCAGTCGACTTCATCTAGTTGGCTTTCCAACGCGATTCGGAGAGAAGGGATTTCGAGTTCTATTGGTTGTACAGGTTCAACTCCATAGACCAAAGAGAAAGGGGTAGCCCCCGTTGATGTACGAACAGAGGTTTGATAACCCCAAAAAGCGAAATGTAGCTTACTTGGCCAATCCTTGTAATTTTCTTTCATCTTTTCGATGATAGTATTCACATTTTTGTTGGCCGATTCGACCGCACCATTTGTTTGTGGTCTGTAAGGTGATGATCTGTGATGCTTGATATGATATTTCTGTAATAATTCCGCGCATTCGGCTTGGAAATGCGTTCCATTATCGCTGATCATCTCATGAGGTACCATATAGCGGCATATAATATTTTTCTTAATGAATTGAGCTACATGTTTCGCCGTTAGCTTAGGATATGAAGCAGATTCGACCCATTTGGTGAAATAGTCAATCGCTACGAGGATGAATTCATGCCCCCCTTGTCCTGGTGGCGTATTTTTTCCAATGATGTCGATGCCCCAAGTGGAGAAAGGCCATGGAGAAGTATATGTGTAGAGAAGAGAAGGTGGAACATGCTGTAAATTTGCGTAGACTTGACACTTCATACATTTCTTGACGTATTCGTGACAATCTCTCTCCATAGTAGTCCAATAATAACCTTGTCGTTGAATTTTTTGGACTAACATCTTCGCATTCATGTGTGTTCCACATATACCGGCATGAAGGTTTTCCATGGTTCTGTGTGCTTCTTTGTTGGCTATGCATAAAAGATTTCTCCCCATTGCAGTTCTCTTGTGGAGTTCTCCCCTGATGAGCACATACTGTGAGGCCAGGAGCCTCAAAGCACAGCGTGCCCTTTTATCAGTATTAGGAGGGTATTCTCCTCTTGTCACATAATTAAGGATATCTGTATACCATGACTCTTCATCTTCTTCTTGTGATTCTTGTTCATCGTCGAGTGCGTGAACATAAGCCGGTTCATATCTTCTTTATATGGTCAACGACATTCTGATTGTATCCGTTGGAATTCGCACCATTGATGCTAATTTAGCTAGTGCATCGGCGAATTGGTTTTGTTCTCTCGACAAATACGTATATTCCACTTCATCTAGTTGCTCCGTGAGAGTTTCCAAATGAGCTTGATACGTAGCGAGACTTTCACTTCTCACCTTCCATCTCTTGGAGATTTGGTTAATGATTAGTGAAGAATCACCGTAGATTCTGAGCTTCTTAATTCCCAAGGCGACAACTGTTTCTAACCCCAAAATACTTGCTTCATAATCTTCTCCATTGTTGGTGACATCAAAATCGAGTTATATGGAAATTGGGATATGTTCTTCATTGGGTGATACGATCAAGACTCCTACACCACAACCTTTTTGGTTTGAATCTCCATCGAAATAGAGCGTCCAGCTATCATCTTCGGTCATGAGTAAATCTTCGTCAGGGACATCGTACTCATCTTCTTCTTTCTCAACTTCTTCTAGCGGAAAGTCTGCTAAGAAGTCAGAAACCGCAAAACCTTTGATGGCTTTTTGTGGTACAAATTTCAAGTCAAACTGAGCAAGATTGACTATCCACCTTGATAATCTGCCATTGAGTGTTGCTTTTTCGAACAAGTATTTGAGAGGATCCATCTTGGACACGACATGCACTGTATGAGTGAGCATGTAATGTCTTAGTTTCTGTGTGGCCCACACAAGTGCGAGACACAACTTTTCAAGTGGTGTGTATCGTGTCTCATATCCTTGAAGCTTCTTACTAAAAAATTAGATTGCATTCTCCTTGCTTTAAATCTCTTGTGCTAGCATTGCCCCCATCGTTTCTCTTGTGACCGTAAGGTAGATTCGAAGAGGGAAGTCAGGTATTGCTGGCGCTAGCACGGGTGGGTTTGCCAAGTACTCTTTGATTTTGTCGAAAGCTTTTTGGCAATCGTCATCCCATGTGACTGGGAAATTTTTCTTAAGCTTTTTGAATATAGGTTCACATATCGCCATGAGTTTTGATATAAACTACTTATATACTGCAGCCTTCCAATAAAACCTCGAATCTCCTTCTCATCTTGGGTGGTGGCATGGCCATGATCGCTTTTACTTTTGTGGGATCTATTTCAATCCCTCAAGAACTGATCACATATCCAAGTAATTTGCCTGACGTGACTCCGAATGCACACTTTGCTTGATTTATTCTCATGTTGTACTTGCGGAGTCTTTCAAAGAACTTGCGAAGTGCAATGATATGGCCTGGACGGTCTTTAGACTTACGATCATATCATCGACATAGACCTCCACCTCTTTGTGCATCATATCATGTAACAATGCTGTAGCTGCTCTTTGGTAGGTGGCACCCGCGTTTTTCAACCCGAATGGCATTACCGTATAGCAACATGTACCCCATTGTGTGATGAATGTGGTTTTCTCCATATCTTCTTCAGCCAACAATACTTGATTATATCCGGCGTAGCCGTCCATGAATGATAGGAGTGCATGGTTTGCTGTGTTATCGATCAGAATGTCAATGTGAGGTAGAGGGAACCCATCTTTCAGGCTTGCTTTATTGAGGTCCCTGTAATCAACACACATTCTGACCCTTCCATCCTTCTTTGGAACTGGAACCACATTTGCTATCTATTCTGGATACTTGGATATTTTCATGAAACCTGTGGCCAACTGCTTTCTGATTTCTTATTTGATTTTGAGAGCCACATCCGGTTTTATACGGCGTAGCTTTTGTTTGACAGGCTTCATACCTGGAATGAGTGGTATCGTATGCTGAGCTATATCCCTGTCAATTCCCGACATATCTTTGTATGACCAAGCAAATACATCAACAAATTCACTAAGCAAGTTAATTAGCTCTTTGTGTTCATCTTGACTTAGTGTTAATCCAATTTTTACTTCTTTAACAGTCGTATCATTGGAAATATTAACTATTTCTGTATCTTCGATAACTTCCGTTTTATTTTCATGTTCTTCCATTGCTTTTATTATTTCTTTGTCATTTTAATCATTAGCAGAGCAATATTGATCAGGGCTAGGGGAATGACACGCATCGTAAGCAAAGGTAATCATTTTATTAAATTCATCGGCTAATACATCAAGAGGGGCAAGGTCAGCTGCGACCTCACCGGAAAGAGAAGACTCAACAAGAGACTCAGGATTGGACTCTATAGCAGAAAGAGGGTCGGCCTTAGACTCTAAGGACTCGTCTACAGACTTAGACCCGGACTCGGACCTAGAAGACTCAAACTCATCAAACATAGGACCTTCGCCAACGGTTATTTCCAACTTCTCTCCGCTTGGCATAGTGATCCTCAATGTCTTGTGCCATCCCTTTAAAATATTATCAGCTTGGACGATTAACTCGGAGGGGTCAAAATCCTTGTTTTCTATAACAGCTTGAACGAGCTTGGAATTATCATTGCAGACGGGCTTAGATTCATTCTTCTCCATTCCAAAAAGAAGGTTGATGCCTAGATCATCAGAGCATGGGCTAGCTGGTTTCTCAGCTGTGAAGAGCTCTTCGTCTTCATCAACAAAGTAACAATCGCGGAACATCTTGAATCCTGGTTCACGCTTCCCATCGTGGACGAATGGCTTAGGGAATTCAAAGCATGGGAAATCTTCCCCTTCTTTGATGAACTGGCCATTGAGGGTTAATGGATATGGATCCATGGCCATTTCCGTCTTCATGATTCGAGCATTATTGCGAGCCTTCATTTTCAAGAGGGCTTGTTTCACATCTTCTTTTGTTGGCTTGAATCCCAAGCCAAAAGTATCCTTCTTGAGTGCACCAGGATGGCCCCAAAGTTCAGCCATTTTCTTTTTGAGCCCGAGGGTCATTCTAGGGAAATGCCCTTGCTTCTTCATAATCGCATTAATGTTGGTGTTTGAATAGGGATCAAAGTCAAGATGACACTTCTCTTCTTCTTCGATCACGAGAAAATCATCTAGTGAAAACCCCCAAAGATCTTCGTCTTCTTCGTCATGTTCGACATGGACGATAGGAGTGTCGATAACTTGAATGCGCATAGGAGAGGCATCAATGGTAATTGGAACCCCTCCAACTATGGCTTTCACTTTCTGGTGCAGCGATGATGGAATCGCCTTTAGCTCATGAAGCCAAGGGCGTCCTAACAACATATTGAAAGAGGCCTTAATATATACCACCTGAAATTTGGTGCGACGTTCAATGGCCCCAGTAGCTATGTTGAGTATGATTGTACCCACGAATTGACGGCGAGTATTATCATAAGCTCAAATCCCTTGAGTAGAGGGAGTCAGTTCTTCACTCTTTATGCCCAACTTCTTTGCAGTGTGGAGTGGGCATACATTGATTGCAGAGCCGTTATTAACCAGGCTCATAGGAACATTCATCTGCCTACACACCACAGTGAGGTGTAAGACCTTATTATGTTGGTCCCCTTCCGGGGGCAGATCCTTGTCAGAAAACGAAATCAGATTGCTAGTACTTGGAAATTCAGTAGTGAGAAAGTTGACCAGTCCTTGAGGAGTCATGTCATCATCAACTCTTATTTTCACCAGAGCATTCATCACAGCTTTTCGATGCTCGTGGGAGGTGGCCAAAAGCTTCCACACATTCATCTTCACCTTGGTCTTTTGCAATTGTTTGACCACATCGTTGTTCACAGGGTCGATGGGATGAACTATCGGATGTGATTGTGCAACCGTCCGCTTCTGGTGAAAGCCTTGACCTCAAGGTCTCCCCAAACTTCTTCACCTGTTCCAAGAGATGAACAGGATATATCCTTAAGATAGACGTCTTCATTGTCACTATCCCAAATTCCATTCACTTCTTCAGAACTCGAGACAAATACAACTTCCGGCAGAGGTTCATTCACAGGTTGAATGAGTATTGACGGATCAAAGGAGACTTCATCTCCCATGATAGCCAAAGAATCGGAAAGAGGACCTGTTTGAATGTTAGGCTTCTTGCCCCCTGGAGGGACAGGAAGTTGATTAGCATAAATTAGGTCTTGGATTGCATCCTTCAACCTCCAACACTTCTCAGTATTATGACCCTTGCCTTGATGAAACTTGCAATAAGCATTGGCATCATAGCTAGCGGTCCTATTCTCTGGTCGAGGTTCTGGAAATGGTTCAATTGGCATAATTAGTACTTGACCATGCAAACGGTCAAAAGCAGCATCATAAGTCATTCCTAAAGGCGTGTAAACCCTCCTTTGCCTTTGGAATCTTCGAGGAGGAGCATTAAGGGCCAGCACATCATTGATATTGATATTGTTGGTAGCATTATTTGGGCTTGGAAGACAAAGAAGAAGGAGTGTCGTTCTTCTTGTTTTTCTTAGTGCTGTTATTATTGTTGCTACCAGCAGTCTTCATCAGTTCATCCTTGATATTAATTCCAATATTGTATAAAGCTTCAAAGGTACTCAGAGGCAGAAACTTCAAGTGTTGCTTGTACTTATGATTCAGATTGACAATGAACTTCAAGCTTAATTCTCTTTCTGTTTGAGAATGGAGAGTTCACGTTCAGAAGTCTTGGCCTGGATGTTACACTTGTAACGATTCATACAGCTTTCAACAACATCCTCCCAGGTCGCGACATGTTTGGATTCCAAAGAGTAGAACCACTGTTGACAGGCATGCTCCAAGGAAAGAAGGAACACCGTAGGGAAGAGTGTCACATCTACTCCCTTAAGAGCCATGGTTGCAGAAAAAGCCTTCAAATAGAAAAGCGGATTATCAGTAGGCTTGAATTTAGGAATTTCAGCAGTGGAAAACTTCTCAGGAAGCTTATCCCTTATGGACGAAGAGGTGACAGGTTGTTCCACATAAGTGAATTCTTCAGAAATCTTACTCATCTGTTCCTTAATCTTGTCCATTGCAGCGGTAGTGACATTGTTATGATTGTCTTGCTCTACCGTGTTCACTCTAGTGGTGAGTGTTTTCATCATGTTAGACAACATTTCAATTGTCTTGTTGATGTTCTCGATATCTTCCTTAGTAGCCGTTGGTTGAAAGTAGACTGGAGATGGATCTTGTGGAGATGATTGTGGTGGTTTCCTTGTATGCCTCTTTGGTATAAAAGGTTGTTGAGGTATTGACTCGAACCGTAACAATCTACCCCTGCTTCTTGACCAAGTGCTGTGACACCGAAACAAACACACCTTTAATGACCGAACTTAACCTTAACCTATCCGGATAAAAAATAAAAATTAAAAAAAAAATTGAATTTTAAAAATCTATAATTTTGAAATTCTATTTGTTTATTTTTTTTATTTTTTAAAAATATGGGAGGATACTATCCGACTTACTCCGAAAAAAAAACGACACAAAAAAAGACTACCCTAAAATACGGTCAAAAAGTGGTGTACGACTAAAGAAAAAAGTGTGTGAACACGATATGTGAGTGATTAAGTGAGGTTATGGATGCGTGTTTTGACCGTACAGCTAGACATGACACCAAACTGGACATACGTACGCATAAAAACTGAAAAAGACTAATGGGACACTTTTCTTGGGCACCGTGTCACGGTGCTGACTGTCGTGGCACGGTGCAGTCTATCGTCAGACGGTAGAAAGCGCCGTGTCACGACACTTTTCACTGTGGCGCAGTAGAACTTGTCGTGACACGGTGCGCAGTTCCAGTTCTGTTTTGTGATTTTTCCAGATTTTAGGCGGTTTTAATTCCGTACTAATTACTATGTTGAAATAAAAACCCTCGGTCATGGGTTAAACAAAAAAGAGTAAACACATGAAGGTTAGCACCAAACAACCATGTAGCACTTAGTCACGATGATTTAAAAAAAGTTCGCAACCTAGAGTCAAGATCGATGTTCAACTATTGGTCAAGTTTTGGGTGTGAAAAGGGTACCATGGTTAAGAGTTTGGACGCGTTAGCAAGGCAACCTCCCTTGAGGGTGTATGCCAACGGGCGGCTCCGCGAGTTCATGATGAAATCGAACCCGACTCCATGGTTTTGGTGGATTTAATAACTCGGATGAACCCTTATTGCCATGAGCGTTTTTGGGTTGATAGAGCTTAAATCCCCCGGGGCTAAGACGCATGTAGAACACACACGTTTTTTTCAGTAAAATCGAAGGAAGTTGACTGTGAGAAGAGAAAATAAGCCACCAGACTGATTTTAGGATTGCCGTGACACGGCAAAAATTCCCGTGCCACAGTACTGCACACCGTCAGACGGTGCACTATTCCGTGACATGGCAGTTAGAAAATCTGACTGGTGCCCAATTTTCCTTCGTACCAATCAAGTTATTCAATTTCTCCTACGGGACAGACCTAAATGCGACGTTAAAACGTCTATGCATATGCAAAAATGCCAAATTAATCACAGGAATATTTTTACAGAATCTTTCAAGTCTTATCCACTCATCTTAATTAAATATTAATCACTCAAATCGATAAATAACCAAGAATCCTCCCTAGTGGAGTCGCTAAATTGTAGGCGTCGTTCGAAGTGAGCCTACATTAAAAGCATGTGTGAATATGCTTGGCAATCATAGGAAGTGGGAATTGACATAATACTATTAGAGACAAGGAAAGTAGGGAGCCGCCAACAAGTTTTTAAGGAACTTGTAAACCGTTCACGGATCATAAAAAGGCGACCACGAATAAGGGACAACAAAGGCAACAACGATTGACCCGTGAAGGTTACACCCCATTCATAATCCATGAGATTACTAACTCCATATGGTTCGAAACCACGAAAGGAGGATCGGGGATGATGGTACGAAGTGAGTCATGGAGTCACATTCGCCCGTATTAGCCTCTACTCGATTCTTATAGTGAAAAGCATTCCTGCGATCTCAAAGGCATACAAACAGAGATTCAATTTGCTCCAAAATATTATTATGCTAAATTGGTTTAATATTAATGCAACATATAATTCTAAATTATCGTGATCACTTGATTATACAACAAGATTAAAAAGGAACCTAAACCGGTTGTCCAAATTATCTTATTAGGCGTGATTTTCAATTACATATTCCCTTTAAATATGCAATATGGTGATCAATAAATATAATAGAATAACAACAATATAGGAAGCAATTTAACAATAATTCCAACAATATAAAATTGTTAGAAAAATAATAGAAATAAAAGGAATATAATTCTTACTTTGATTATGTTTGTTTGCAACTACAAAATAATAAACGAGTTTGTAATTTCAAGGAAATAATAATAAAACAATAATTAAATTAAATTAAATAAAGTAGAGTTGATTTGGAGCCAAACCCTCAAACAGTTCTACCTTTCACGCCTTGGCTTAAGGACAGAACCACGAGTAAAGGATGGACTCCTTGGAGTACTTGAAGAAGGAATTTTGAAATAAGAAGGGTAGGCTAGTGTTTAGGCTAAAGCATAGAAGAAAGAAAAAAACTAGAGAATTAATTGATGCCCCGTGCATCAGAAATGAGGGGGGGTATTTATAGAGAAAATATGCTGAGGGAACACACGGAACCCTAAAATGATAAAAACCCTAAAAAAGTATTCCGCGACATGGCAAACTGTATCGTGACATGGGAAGTCCCACTGTTAGACGGGAAACATTCCCGTGACACGGTGCAATTTTAGTGTGACGCGGGAAATTTTTAGTAAACGGGGAAGAAAACGCGTTAAGGGTTTACGCGGAAAGGACACGAAAATTCCAGTGTCACAGCAGTTGTTTCCCGTGTCGCGGGAAATCCCACCGTCAGACGGAAATGATTCCCGTGACACGGTGCATTCCTGCCGTGGCGCGGGAATTTTCAGCCCGCCTTTACGTCTAAATACATTTTTAACTTTAATTTCGTTCATCATTTTAAGTGCCGACTGATAATTTCGGGCCTTTTCCTGAATTATTATTATTTGGGCTAAAATAAGAAAATAAGCAACTAAAATAAATAAAAGGTGTGGGCCAAAAATAAATAATAAAACAATAAAATAAAAAAAGGTTTAGGCTAAAATTAAATAATAAGTTTGGGCTGAAATTAAAACTATGCTTTTACCAAACAGCAAGAATAATCCATGGACTATTCAAAAATACAAATTTAATCAAGTATGATTTTTTAAGCACTCTCGGGATTAAATACTAAACCCGACCAATAGTGGCGGTGAAAGGTCGTTCATCATCGGGTTTGATGTGGGGAGACATTTTTAGGTGTCTACAGACCTCTTTGAGGTGTACATACACTTGTGCAAAGTTCAGTTAGAGCTACATTTGGCCTAATTCCTAACGGATACGTAGGAAACTTCTCATTTAGGTGCGGCCACATTCATATCCATATTCATGCATGATCGAGTCAAAGAATATCCAATGCTTAATCCTATGACCCTATCCATCTAGAGCTAGACTTGGGGGCTTAAACCCACATTATTTAGCCTACCTATCCTAAAGAGTCAACATCTCAACTCTTCACACATCTATTTCCCTCACCATAGCCATTGTACCCTCACGTAGTATCACTTTCACACACGTCTTTCACTCATACATAGCCATATCATCTTTCCCTTGGGAACCTTTTGTCATTAAATCTTGTTTTCCCACTGTGCATGCTTCGTCATCTTTCAAGACAACATTAATTAAAAGAAACATTATATACTTGCTTAGGTTCCTGACCTAAGTAATGTTCATTGTTTCATGCATCGCATAATGTGCTGAGCAACATTTATATATCAATGATTTGTAATCAAAGAAAGCATATCGTTCTTAGCTCCTTGACCTAAGCAACAGTCATTATGCATATATACGTGCTTAGCTTCAAAACCTAAGTGACATTCAAGATCATTTCTTTACACCATATATGATGCTTACCTCCATGACTTAAGTTCATTCATCTATCGTGTCACATGATGTAATTGTCCTTAACCTCCTGGCCTAAGAACATGCATCATGCATAAATTATTTTCAAGACAAACAATTTAACCCATGCGATTCATTTCGTCCTGCTGAACGAAGAAGTTCAAAACTTTTTCCCTTTCTCATAACTTTCCCCTAAAATTTTTTCATCGAGGAAAGTTCAAAAATAAAACATTTTTTTCACGTCTTTCTCGGGAGAGAGTCGGTACCCTCCACTCATCTCACGACAAAAATGACAGAATTTTATTGTTTTTGCATTTTCGATTGCTTGTGTCTGTGCAAACACACTTAAACTATACACACACAATCACTAGTCATACTCATGTCATGTCATGTCGTGTCAAATCAAACTTGGTCAAGTCAGTTGGTCAAGTCAATCATAGTCTATACAAGTGCCTTGGTAAATTTTATTTTGTAGATCTCACTTACAGACCACATTGGGAAACAAGCGGACCAACTATAACCCACGTCCGGGGACAAATAGACCATTTACAGCCCACTTCCCGGGACATGCGGACCATCTACATCCTACGTTTGGGGACAAGCGAACCATTTATAGCCCACGTTCGGGGATAAGCGAACCATTTACAACCCACGTTAGGGGACAAGCTGACCATCTACAACCCATGTCCGGGGACAAGCGGACCATCTACATCCCACGTCCGGGGACAAGCGGACTAACTAGAGCCCACGTTCGGGGACAAGCAAACCAACTATAGCCCACGTTCAGGGACAATCGAACCACCATCATTTCACGACGCAAGGTTCTCGATACACAGAGACTTGCAATCTCATCATCTGTCGACTTTCCTCAAGCATGGAAAGTATTATCAGCGGGTTTCTTCAAGCATGGAAAACCGCAAAATTCCTTTGTCGGC
The DNA here is from genome assembly GCF_948465745.1 of Chenopodium album. NCBI lineage: Eukaryota > Viridiplantae > Streptophyta > Magnoliopsida > Caryophyllales > Amaranthaceae > Chenopodium > Chenopodium album. The sequence continues at coordinate 31,490,360 of NC_137838.1, forward strand.
TTTCCTCAAGCATGGAAAGTATTATCGGTGGGTTTCTTCAAGCATAGAAAATCGCCAAATTCATATGTTGACTTTCCTCAAACATGGAAAGTATTATCCGGTAGACTTCTTCAACCATAAAAACCTACCAAGCTCATCAGTCGACTTTCTTCAGGCATGGAAAGTGTTTCAGCGAAACATCATCCGGTGGATTCCTTCAAGCATAGGAAGCTAAGCTACCAAACTCATTTGTCACCGATACACTGGTGTCAGATAAGCATTCTATTCCTTTACTCTTTTATCTGTGGAACTAACATTTTTCTGCAGGTATCGGCGTATAAAAATTGATTTGGGATTGCAGAATGTCTTAAATCATTCTTCGTCCCTATCGACTACTTTAACTATCGTTTTCTAAACAGAAGCTTCTACAAACTCAGTTAAAGTGGGGGCTTCTATAGACACCTAAAAATGTCTCCCCAAAACAAAACCCGATGACGAACACCTTTCACCGCCATTATTGGTCAGGTTGAGTATTTAATATTTTGAGTGCTTAAATCCATGTTCTTCCCAATACATTTCATGTAGGTCATTTTCATAAACCATAACTTGTTATCCACTTTTCGTGTCTACATCGCAAAACCGAGAGAAAAGGGTTTTTTGGTATTATAATTTTAATCTGATTATTATTTGGTTGGATATGCATTAAAATAATCTTTCAACCATATATCATAAGCCACATTCCGAGCTATATCGAAGAAGATATGCTCCAAACACTAAACTCGGCCCAAAACCGACGCCCTTCCACTAAAGCGGCTTTATCTTAAAATCTACAAATCATTTTGACCTGATTCTAATTGGGTAAGAAAATAGACTTAATACAAATTTTCCAATGATATATTTTTTGCCTTATTACGAGTCACGGATAAAAGGTTATGATGATTTTAAAAACGGGTAAAAAAATGGAATCACTGCGCACAGTGCAAAAGCACCGTGTCACGGGAGTGTGCCCCGTTTGACGATGCCTGGTTCCTTGGCATGGTGCTTTACATCGTGTCACGGTGCTATTTTCAAATCTTTTTCGCGTCAAATTCCACCGTGGCACGGTACCTGTTGCGGTGACACGGTGCTTTACACCGTGTAACGGTGCTTTTTCCATGTAATTTCCATAGATCCCATACCGTGATATGGTGTACTGTACTGTGCCGCGGGGGACACTGCCGTGTCACAGTACGTGTGCCGTGTTACGGAATTTTCTCGTGTCTTTTCCGCGTAAACCCTTCACGCGTTTTCACTTCTCGTAGGTCAAATATTTCCCGTGTCGCACTGTTGTCCACCGTGTCACGAGATTGTGCCCCGTATGACGGTGCCTGGCACCGTGTCACGATGTTCTCTTCCGTGTCGCGGTGTTAAATTTTATGGTTTTTATCTTTTTAGGGTTCCGTGTGTTCCCTCTGGTCATTTTCTCTATAAATACCCACCTCCTTTCTGCAATTCGGGGCATCAAATCCTTTTCTCTTTCTCTCTTTTACACCAAAAAATATTCTCTTCTCTCTCCCTCATATTCTAAGCCTTAAACCTATAATTCTAATTATACCATTCTTCCCTTAAGCACTCCAAGGAATCCATACTTAACCCGAGGTTCCGTCCTTAAACCAAGGCGTGAAAGGTACAAATAACTGAGGGTTTGGACCAAATCAAATCTACATTAATTTAAATTAATTTTCATTTGATTTACATTTTTTATTGAAGTTACAATAGGTTTTTTCATGTTGTAGCAATTTAAAGGAACGCGCGGAATGTGAGTAATTAATTAATTTAATTACTCTTATTTTATTTTTTAATATTGCTAGTATCATGATTAGGTTATTTAATATTTGATTTGACTAACGCTATTATTGTTAAATTGCTTCTAATATTAATGTTTATTCTATTATTTATTATGATCACTATATTGCGTGTTAAAGGAAATATTTAATTGAAAATCACGCCCAATAAGATAATTTGGACAACCGGTTTAGGTTCCTTCTTAATCTTGTTGTTGTTTAATCAAGTGATCACAATATTTTATAATTATGTGTTGCAATAATATTCAACCAATTTAGCATAATTATAGTTTGGAGCAAATTGAATATTTCTTTTTATGCCTTTGAGATCGTAGGAATCACTTTTCACTATAAGAATCAAGTAGAGGCCAATACGGGCAATAGTGACTCAATGACTCACTTCGTACCATCATCCCCGATCCTCCCTTCGTGGTTCTGAACTTCCTGTCCCTTCAGGCGGCAAGAAGTAATGAACACAAGGCGCACAATAGATCCTTTGTGTAAGATTTCGTGATTTCTTTTTTTTTTTTATCATTCATCTCCATTCCCCTATTCATGTCTAGCATAGGTTTTCCATTTCAAATTTTTCTATGTTTCATGTGTTTCGTTCACCTTTATTCCATTAATAAAATGAGCAATTTCCTTTACATCTTGATCATAGCATTTTTCATTCAGTCATTCTAAAAAAAAAAAAAAAATTAATTACTGAACCAAACACAAGGTACACCAATGATTGGAGGCACCTTTTCAACCCTGTCATTCCTTGTTACTCGTTCAATCACATTCCATTTCTTCATCAACCACTTTGAGCCTCGTCTAACATTTGGCCTTCATTTCTTCAACCCACATTCACTTAACCCTGTGATTGGAAGATGTGTAATTGTATAACATTCAAAAAATAATTAAAAAAAAGCAGCAAATCAACAATAAAACAATGTCTAAAGGCAAGTGTTCCAATGTGTTTGATATGAACACGTCTCAAATTGCGTCTCTCATAGATTGCTTGGTACCGTGCGTTAGAAACATGAACGCTAAGTGAGTGATGGACCGCATGATATGAGATTGCCTACATTGATTCAAAAGAAAAAAAAAAAAGAAATTCATAACAAAAAAAATTAAAATAAACTTGCAAAATAAAAAAATTTCAAATTTACAATTACACATCTTGAGGATTCTCTTGGCTCTTGAGCCTTGTACCCTTTTCTTCTTTAAACTATCAACTTAACCATATTACAACCCTTGAAAGGCCTTGTAGGCGTCGTTCAAAGTGCGCCTTCATTAAAAGCATGTGTGAATATTTTTGGCAATCATAGGAAGTGGGAATTGACATAATACGATTAGAGACAAGGAAAGTAGAGAGCCGCCAACAAGTTTTTAAGGAACTTGTAAATCGTTCACGGATCATAAAAAGGCAACCCACGAATAAGGGACAACAAAGGCAACAATGATTGACCCGTGAAGGTTACACCCCATTCATAATCCATGAGATTACTAACTCCATATGGTTCGGAACCACGAAAGGAGGATCGGGGATGATGGTATGAAGTGAGTCATGGAGTCATATTCGCCTGTATTGGCCTCTACTCGATTCTTATAGTGAAAAGCATTCCTGCGATCTCAAAGGCATACAAACAGAGATTCAATTTGCTCCAAACCATTATTATGCTAAATTGGTTTAATATTAATGCAACGTATAATTCTAAAATATTGTGATCACTTGATTAAACAACAAGATTAAAAAGGAACCTAAACCGGTTGTCCAAATTATCTTATTAGACGTGATTTTCAATTACATATTCCCTTTAAATATGCAATATGGTGATCAATAAAAATAATAGAATAACATCAATATTGGAAGCAATTTAACAATAATTCCAACAATATAAAATCGTTAGAAAAATAATAGAAATAAAAGGAACATAATTCTTACTTTGATTATGTTTGTTTGCAACTACAAAATAATAAACGAGTTAGTAACTTCAAGGAAATAATAATAAAACAATAATTAAATTAAATTAAATTAAGTAGAGTTGATTTGGGGCCAAACCCTCAAACAGTTCTACCTTTCACGCCTTGGCTTAAGGAGAAAACCACGAGTAAAGTATGGACTCCTTGGAGTACTTGAAGAAGGAATTTTGAAATAAGAAGGGTAGGCTAGTGTTTAGGCTAAAACATATAAGAGAGAAAAAAACTAGAGAATTAATTGATGCCCTGTGCATCAGAAATGAGGGGGTATTTATAGAGAAAATGTGCTGAGGGAACACACGGAACCCTAAAATGATAAAAACCCTAAAAAAGTATCCCGCAACACGGAAAACTGTACCTTGACACGGGAAGTCCCACCATCAGACGGGAAATATTCCTGTGACACGGTGCAATTTTAGTGTGACGCGGGAAATTTTTAGTAAACGGGGATGAAAATGCGTTAAGGGTTTAAGCGGAAAGGACACGGAAATTCCCGTCTGACGGTGGGATTTCCCGTGACACGGTGGATTCCTGCCATGGCGCGGGAAATGTCAGCCCGCTTTTCTGTCTAAATACATTTTTAACCCTAATTTCGTTCAGCATTTTAAGTGCCGATTGATAAGTTCGGGCCTTTTTCTGATTTATTATTATTTGGGCTAAAATAAGAAAATAAAATAAATAAAAGGTTTGAGCCAAAAATAAATAATAAAACAATAAAATTAAAAAAGGTTTAGGCTAAAATTAAATAATAAGTTTGGGCTGAAATAAAAATATGCTTTTGCTTTTACCAAACATCAAGACTAATATCCATGGACTATTTAAAAATACAAATTTAATCAAATACGATTTTTTAAGCACTCTCGGGATTAAATAATGAACCCGACCAATAGTGGCGGTGAAAGGTTGTTCATTATCGGGTTTGGTTTTGGGGAGACATTTTTAGGTGTCTACAGAAGCCCCCACTTTGACTAAGTTTGTATAAACGTCAGTTTCAAAAACGATAGTCAAAGTAGTCGATAGAGACGGAGAATGATTTAAGACGTTCTGCGATCCTAAATCATTCTATATATGCTGATACTTGCAGAAAATGTTAATTCCATAGATAAAAGAGTTAAAGGATAGAATACGTATCTGGCACCTGTGTGTTGGTGACAAATGAGTTTGGCAGTTTCTTATGCTTGAAGGAATCCACCGGATGACGTTTGTTGAAATGCTTTCCATGCCCGAGGAAAGCCGATTGAGGAGTTTGGTAGCTTTCTAAGCCTGAAGAAACCTACCGGATGATACTTTCCATTCCTGAGGAAAGTCGACGTATGAATTTGGTGTCGTTCTATGCTTGAAGAAATCCACCGATGATGCTTTCCATGCTTGAGGAAAGCTGACAAAGGAATTTAGCGGTTTTCTATGCTTGAAGAAAAATCCACCGATAACGCTTTCCATGCTTGAGTAAAGCCGACTTGGCGATTTTCTATACTTGAAGAAAAATCCACCGATAACGCTTTCCAAGCTTGAGGAAAGCCAGCTTGGCAGTTTTCTATACTTGAAGAAAAATCCACCGATAACGCTTCCCAAGCTTGAGGAAAGGTGACGACTACTGTAATCGCCGAAATTTGCAAGTGTATGATGGTTCAATTATCCTCGAAAGTGGGCCACAGATGATTCACACCTTCAAGTCGATTATCCGACCATATTAGGTGCTTAAAATATCGACAAAAATTGACATTAATGCTCCTAGGGGCAAAATTGTAATTTTGGTACCCTCCAACCGTCAGTTAGAATTTTCCGCGTAATTTTACTGAAAAATTTAACTGTCCAATTTGCGCGGAAAATCGTGTAATTTTGGTCAAAATGCCATGAATATTCGCAAATAGCTTCAAAGGATATGCAGGGTAGGCGCAGGACCACCGTGTCACGAAAAAGGATTCCCGTGACACTGCAGGGATCCCCGTCACGCGGAGCAAATTCCCGTGATGCGGGAAATCTATTGGCTGCAAATCAATCAACTGGCATCTTTGACCAGTCCAAACCAGGTGCGCCATGTCAATATGTTACCGTTACATGGTAACGAAAACCGTCGCACGGGAAACGGGATGTAACGGGATGCTTTTTTGGCTTTAAATTCAAGCTGCTCTCTGTAATTTTTTGCTATTTCCGCACTTCCCCTTCTCCATTTTCTTTTTTCATCTGCTCAAATTACCGATCCACGACAAGGTTTCACCGGCGCTCGGAGTTCTCATCCGTAGCGCGACAATTCTGCGGTTTTTTCCTCTTTTTTAAATTTTTTATTTTTTTGCTACTGCTTTGCTGCTATTCGTTGTTGCGCTGCTGTTCAGAGGTCAGTTCCACTGATCGGAGCTCCTTCAACCCTTGGAATCACCGTGACATGGTAATTTATCCCCGTGACACGTCATCTGTTCACTAAGTCGCGGCGTAGCGTGACCGTGTCCCGGCGGCTGCTCTGGTCTTCACGGTTTTTTGAGCTTTTGGAGCTCAAATCTTCATCAATCCTGCTCTAATTTTTTTCTACTTTCTTCATTTTTGGTTCTCCACAATGATCTATGTAAGTTTCCCTTGATTTTGCCTCGAATTTGCTTCAAATGAGTAATTTCATGAAAAACCCTTAAAAATCAATTTGGGGATTTTTTTGATTTTGAGGTTTATGTTGAAATTCTTGCTATGAATTTACTTGCATATGTATGTATGCGTGTTTGTGAGCGATTTGAGACAAAAATTGCATGATTTGGTGAAGAATTGAGCAAATCACCTTTTTTGGTACTACTTGTGGTAAATGGTGTTCCTTGTTGTTCATGTTGTTCTTTTGCACTTGAAATGATGACATGTTGGTTGTAGATCTTGTAAAATATGCTATGATGCGTCGATCTATTGTTTTTGTGCAATTTTGAGACATGTTTTGCATTGTGTATGTACTACATTGTCATGGAGAACATAGTATCATGGAATTAGGAGAACATAGTATTAGTTCGTCATGGAGAAACTAAATACTATAAATAATTCCATTATTTTGCTAATTTCTAGCCTTGAGGTAAAAATTTAGCGTATAATGCAATAAATAACTAAATAACTTAGGAAGTGATGCTAAGCATTTAAATTTTTTATTAAAATGCAACTCGATATAAATAACTAAATGTCTTAGGAAATGATGATAAGCATTTAGATTTATATTTTTATAATAGCATGCCTAGACGACGGGATCGCGATCTTTCTACCCATGGCCGGCGTCAGGCTTTTTGGGAGGACACTCCAACGATTCCCGAGGGTATGGATGACGACGCCTTAGAGTCTGAGCCTCGGGCCTCTACGAGTAGAGGTAGGTGGGTTCCACCCCCGTGGACCTCAGACCAGTTGGTTTTCTGTCGTGAGAACCATATTTCTCATCGCCCACTTGCCGGCATAGTTGACGGCACGCTTTGCCACCACGGTTCTGGAGCCGGAGATTTGATTCCTCGACTTCACCAGATTATCACGAGGGATCCTGCTACGAACGCCTTATGGGAATCAGCTGGTTTAGTGGACTTTTATTCGGCGGTCGTAGGGTTTCGCAGCCCCCGGGGTTGTGGTGCGACAGTCGTTCGCGCATTGTTGGAGTATTTTTGGGATACTACCAACACCTTTCACTTTGCTTGGGGGGAGATGACAGTGACCCCTCTGGACTTTTGCATGATTAGCGGTCTACGCTTCACTGACCGGGCCGTAGCACAAATATCTGATCTTTCTTGGGGAGCGGCTGAGGCAGCCGATTTTTTAGGCCCGATCATTCAGCATATCAGGACCCAGCCAGTGTCTCGAGGTGGTCCTAGGTGCGGGCGATCGGAACTAGCTTCGGTTCTAGCTCGTGGTTTTTACATGGAGGAGACATCGGCTGAGCAGCGAGTGCGGATCTTCATTCTGATTCTTATTTCCATGACTCTTTCTCCTGATAGGAGTTCACGTGCACTCCTTTGCTACCTTCCTTCTTTAGTCAGGTTCAGTGAGATAGGATCCTTTAGCTGGGCCAGCCTCGGATATGCCGACCTTCTCTTGTCGTTACGTCATAGCTGTAGGCAGTTGAACGACAAGTCTCCCGTCATTGTCTACGGTCTATGGAGAATCGTAGAGGTGACAATCCTTTCCCCTTCTTGTTTTATTTTAATTTGTTCGACTCATGTGCTCAAAGATTACTTTTCATTGCAGCTATGGTTCTACGAGTACTTCCTAGGATAGGCTCCTCAACGGTGTCGTGGAGCGGTTCATGACTTCCCTGTCGGGGCCAGCTGGCGTGACCGAGGAGAGTCACGGGTGGAGTCTGTCTCTGCGCTGCGCGGGCTGCTACGCCAAGGCACTTCTTCTGTTGGCGTAAGAATTACTTTTGTAGCCTGTTATTTTCTCCCTGAACGTTATTTTCGGGGCTTCATTGCAACTTTTTATGGTTTTCAGGTTGCTATTGATGTCTAGTATCGTCCTTGGGCTGGGATGACTAATCTTCCCGAGGCCTTGCACCTTTCAACGTTGGTATTTGGGGGAGCGTGTCGTTCGTCAGCACAATGGTGATCGCTTTGTGGTGCCTTTATCTTCACCGGAGTCGATGCTGGACTCGCGCTTGCATAGAGATTTTATAAACAAGGGAGAGCGCTACACTTTTTCTTGGCAGGAGCTTGTGCGCATGGAGGGTGATTATGCGCAGGACTTGCTTCCCTCTCTGGCTCCTCCACCCCGCCATCCTGAGGTATGATTTCTATTGAGGGGTTTTGTCGCTAGTCTCTTTTTAAATTGTCGAATAACTTGATTATTCGATCGTATTTTCAGACGACTGTTCGCCCCGCGGGAAGGATTGAGATTCCGCCTCAATCTGTCCGCTACCCAGGGCCGATTGGTATTACTGAGGACCATATTGCTGACGCGCCAGAGGGTTTCAGACAATCGCAGGAGTCTCTGCTTGAGGTTTTTGAGCTGGTAAGCTTTTGATGCATTATTCATCCCTTTTAACACCGCTTGTTACTTATTTTTCTTTATTTTGTTCTCAGCCTAATCGCCTGGAGATGATGGGATTTATGAAGCTAGTTGACGCTCTGAAGTACTGCATCATCAAGCTTCGGCGTGGTGCGAGTTGTCGGAGCAGTTTTGGCGATGTTCTTGAGGTATGTTCACTTTTTCCCATTTCTACCATTTGTTTTATTTTGCATTGTGGACACCTTTTGATTTTGTATCTTTCAGGAGCAACGGAGAGCTCGCGCTCGAGGCATAGAGGCTCGGACGAGAGGGAGCCTAGTCGTGGTAGACGATCTTCTGAGGTTCAACGGCATTCTCAGTCTCAGCGGGAGCCTCAGCCGTTTCAGGAGGCTCAGTGGCAGCAGCCTCAGTCTTCCCAGCGCTTTCAGGGTCAGGGTCAGGGTCAGAGGCGGCGACAGTCGTTTTCACAGCCTGATTTTAGGCAAGTTTTGACTCCCGTGGATCCTGGCTTATTTTTAGCTCCATCGTCTGGGATTCCTCCACCGGTGTTGGGCTTGTTTTCAGTTCCGGTGTATGGGACGATGCCTCCACCGACGATTCCCATGTCTTTGAGTCAGTCGACACCGTTTGCTAGTTGGACGGGTCCTGCTTTGAGTTTAACTGCTGCTGGAGTCACAGGGACTAGTTGGGACACTACTCCCCGTACTCGGATGAGGCGGGACTCTTTGGCTCACCATTCCCGTATTCACAGGCTGGAGATGATACTGATCCTAACTCTTCTAGTTTTGCATATTTTTTACCGAGGGTCTTTGTTTGTACACACTGTGATGACACTTGACGCTGCTTATTTATTATGACTCATTTTGTACATTATTCACAGTTTATGTATTTATTAGTGTGTGTTAGTGTGTGCTTGAGACTCATTGTGTGTGATTGTGTATTTATTAATGACGCGACTAAAAACGTAAGTGGAGTAAGTGGAGGGTACCGACCTTCTCCTAAAGAAAAAGAAATAAAAAGACAAGAAAAAAATAATAAATAGAATAAATAAATAAATATATAAAGAAAAAATAGATATAAAATAAATAAAATATTAAAATAAATAATAAATAAATAAATAAATAAAAAATAAAATAATAATTAAATAAATAAATAAAAATAAAATAATAAAAATAAAATGATAAAAATAAAAAATAAAAGAAATAAAAGAATTAAAAAAAGGTTGGGAATTTTATTGGGAATGAAACTCTCAAAAAACAGAAAAATAAATGGTGAAGATAAAATACTAAAAAAAAAATCCAGATAGATACAGGAAAAGATAGAAAAAAAGAAAACGCGTGTGTGCCGCGACACGGCACTGTACACCGTGTCACGACAAAATCTGCCGTGTCGCGGCAAAAATTCCCGTGACACGGTGGGACTCCCCGTGTCACGGTGCGCGTATTCTACAACGGTGTGGTTTACGCGTATGGAAAGATAATTTATGAGTAGTTCCGAGCGCTTTTGCTATAAAATAGGACCAGTATATTCGTGATATGCATAATTACGAAACACAAAATAATTAGAAATTCATATTTCAATAATAATGTCTCAGAATTTTGATAAAACATGGCGCGACTGGTCTTATTCTTTGACCAATGCTGACAAAAGAGAGTTAGAATTGTTTTATGTTAGGGGTTTACTAGCCCTGAGGCATGTAGCGATTGAACATGATTTTCTTAGGGCAGCATTAGACTATTGGAGTCCAGAAACACATTGTTTTAGATTTGATTACGATAAAATCTGTCCCCTGCCGGAGGAATTCGGTGCCATCTTTGGATTTCCTGCCAGAAATCTTATTGCCATGCCTACCCTACGTGAATATTATTACCAAGACTTTGAACGCCATCTGAATCTAACATATCCATATTTAAATAGAACTGTGTGTGGTAATGAGGTAGACTTAGAAAAATTTGCAAATTTATATTTCAATCGCCCTATCTCTGAGTCTTATCATGTATACCGTAGAAGGGCATATATTTTTTGCATGTTTAGCAAGCTTTTATTTGCAAACGGTAGGGTAGGACATGCTTGTCTAGCATCTGTGCTTGAACATGTTGAATCTGGGAGATCTCCTATGCCTACGTGCCTTGGAGAAACATTTCGTGGCCTTGATGAAGCAAAAGCTGACCGAAAAGCCATCAGGAAGGGCTCTCTAGTACTGCTGCAGGTAAAAATACGCTCCGAGTAGCCCCTGTGACACAAAACAGGCACCGTGTCACGGTGGCTTCCTGCCGTGACACGGTGGAACTTGCCGTGTCACGGGGAATCTGCAATTTTGTTTTTCGACTGATTTTTTATTTATTTATTTATTTTTTTTTTTTGCAGATTTGGTTGATGGAGCGTTTAGAACTATTTGAAGCCCCCGATGATATTGAAAAATATGGCTCTAACGATCTAGTCCGCAGGAAGAAGAATTACTCTGTGAACATGTCGTATGAAGACTGGAAAAATTTCTTTGCAAAGAGAGAATTTTCCATTCGTTGGGTGGTGCCTTGGTTGAGGCTTACTAGGATTGTTGGTACGAATGATACTCCGTATTGCCGTGTTCCTAGTATCTCAACACTGACTTTTTATTGTCCTTTTCGACTGATGCGGCAGTATGGACTTGAACAAGTAGTTCCACGCTATAACGATAGTCCTCGTGAAGTATCGTTGCATGAAAGTAACGTTCACAAGTACGAGACTTATTGGATTGGAAGACCTTTGTGGACCGTTTCTACAAGTAACCAAGCTCCTCCTCCCTTATCTAGTGTATACAAGGCATGGTTGAATCCTAGAAGTAGGAGGGAACGAGTTGGATCACGCAAATCTGATGTGAAAAGCCGTCTTGGAAATAAGAAAGCACCTCCTATAAATCGTCTAGGTCCAAGAACACAAGGGATTGAGTTTAAGACTCTTATAATGCCAAAAAGGAAGAATTATGTGAAAGGGAAGGGTAAAGAGAAGATGGTCTATAGAGAGAAACAACCGAAGAATTTTATGAAAGGTGAAAGGGGTGAAAGTTCGACTAGGGGTGTGACGGTTCGGGCTACAAAAGACACATTAATGGTGAAGGGCGACCTAGTTGAAAAAGAGAATGAGGTTCCTAAAGTGAAGAGGGATTAGATCAGTATTGCTTTGCTTTTATGATTTATAATTTTCTAAACCAAGGCGTATGATGCCAATAATTGTAGTCACATTTATTTCAATAATAATAGCATATTTATTTTAGCCTTAAATAAAAAATTACAATGATGTTTTTTTTTTTTTTTTTTTTTTAATATCCGAGTCAAGGAGTCGGATGCTATGGAAGAATGAAAATAAAAAAAAATCGAAGAAATAATGAATTCGCAAAGACTGCGTCACTAAAAAAAAAAAATCGAAAAATCTGAAATTCCACTGTGCCACGGTGAAAAAGTCCGTGACACGTTGAATGTTCCCGCGTCACGGCACTTTTTTTTTTGCTTAGGTCCACCGTGCCACGGTGGACTGTGCCGTTTGCTTAGGTCCACCGTGCCACGGTGGACTGTGCCGTGACACAGTGCAAAATCCCGTGTCGCGGCAAATTTCCCCTTTTGTTTTTTTTTTGCTCAGGTCCACCGTGCCACGGTGGACTTTGCCGTGACATGGTGGAATTTGTCGTGTCGCGGCAAATCTTTTTTTTTTTTTGCTCAGGTCCATCGTGTCACGGTGGAATGTCCCGTGTCAAGGAAAATCTCCCTTTTTTTGTGACACAATGCTGAAATGGCGCGTATACTTGATCGTCGGAGGGAGGATTTTATTTTTTAAAGTGGCCGGGCCCCCTTGAGGGGTTGCCTAGCTACGTATCCTTCAAAGGAATCAGGCCAAACTTATATCTATTGGGTCATGAACCATGCAACTAGGCATAGAATTTCTTGAGTTGATCCATGTTGGTTAAATTGTGGAAACCGTTACCGTCCATGTCGACCAATTGTGCCGCTCCGCCAGACAAGATGACTTTAACAATGTACGGACCTGACCAATTTGGTCTGAATTTTCCTCTTAGATCCAACACATTTTTGCGGAGTGCCTTAAGCACCAGGTCACCTTCTTTGATGTTCCTAGTCTTGACCTTTTTATTGAAATGTCGCGCCATAGGCTGTTGGTAGGTTTGGACATGATGCAAAGCTGCCAAGCGTTTTTCATCAAGTAAGACTAGTTCATCATATCTTGCTCTAATCCAGTCGACTTCATCTAGTTGGCTTTCCAACGCGATTCGGAGAGAAGGGATTTCGAGTTCTATTGGTTGTACAGGTTCAACTCCATAGACCAAAGAGAAAGGGGTAGCCCCCGTTGATGTACGAACAGAGGTTCGATAACCCGAAAGAGCGAAATGTAGCTTACTTGGCCAATCCTTGTAATTTTCTTTCATCTTTTCGATGATAGTATTCACATTTTTGTTGGCCGATTCGACCGCACCATTTGATTGTGGTCTGTAAGGTGATGATCTGTGATGCTTGATATGATATTTCTGTAATAATTCCGCGCATTCGGCTTGGAAATGCGTTCCATTATCGCTGATCATCTCATGAGGTACCATATAGCGGCATATAATATTTTTCTTAATGAATTGAGCTACAAGTTTCGCCGTTAGCTTAGCATATGAAGCAGCTTCGACCCATTTGGTGAAATAGTCAATCGCTACGAGGATGAATTCATGCCCCCCTTGTCCTGGTGGCGTATTTTTTCCAATGATGTCGATGCCCTAAGTGGAGAAAGGCCATGGAGAAGTATATGTGTAGAGAAGAGAAGGTGGAACATGCTGTAAATTTGCGTAGACTTGACACTTCATACATTTCTTGACGTATTCGTGACAATCTCTCTCCATAGTAGTCCAATAATAACCTTGTTGTTGAATTTTTTGGACTAACATCTTCGTATTCATGTGTGTTCCACATATACCGGCATGAAGGTTTTCCATGGTTATGTGTGCTTCTTTCTTGGCTATGCATAAAAGATTTCTCCCCATTCCAGTTCTCTTGTGGAGTTCTCCCCTGATGAGCACATACTGTGAGGCCAGGAGCCTCAAAGCACAGCGTGCCCTTTTATCAGTATTAGGAGGGTATTCTCCTCTTGTCACATAATTAAGGATATCTGTATACCATGACTCTTCATCTTCTTCTTGTGATTCTTGTTCATCGTCGAGTGCGTGAACATAAGCCGGTTCATATCTTCTTTATATGGTCAACGACATTCTGATTGTATCCGTTAGAATTCGCACCATTGATGCTAATTTAGCTAGTGCATCGGCGAATTGGTTTTGTTCTCTCGACAAATACGTATATTCCACTTCATCTAGTTGCTCCGTGAGAGTTTCCAAATGAGCTTGATACGTAGCGAGACTTTCACTTCTCACCTTCCATCTCTTGGAGATTTGGTTAATGATTAGTGAAGAATCACCGTAGATTCCGAGCTTCTTAATTCCCAAGGCGACAACTGTTTCTAACCCCAAAATACTTGCTTCATAATCTGCTCCGTTGTTGGTGACATCAAAATCAAGTTATATGGAAATTGGGATATGTTCTTCATTGGGTGATACGATCAAGACTCCTACACCACAACCTTTTTGGTTTGAATCTCCATCGAAATAGAGCGTCCAGCTATCATCTTCGGTCATGAGTAAATCTTCGTCAGGGACATCGTACTCATCTTCTTCTTTCTCAACTTCTTCTAGCGGAAAGTCTGCTAAGAAGTCAGAAACCGCAAAACCTTTGATGGCTTTTTGTGGTACAAATTTCAAGTCAAACTGAGCAAGATTGACTATCCACCTTGATAATCTTCCATTGAGTGTTGCTTTTTCGAACAAGTATTTGAGAGGATCGATCTTGGACACGACATGCACTGTATGAGTGAGCATGTAATGTCTTAGTTTCTGTGTGCCCCACACAAGTGCGAGACACAACTTTTCAAGTGGTGTGTATCGTGTCTCATATCCTTGAAGCTTCTTACTAAAAAATTAGATTGCATTCTCCTTGCTTTAAATCTCTTGTGCTAGCATTGCCCCCATCGTTTCTCTTGTGACCGTAAGGTAGATTCGAAGAGGGAAGTCAGGTATTGCTGGCGCTAGGACGGGTGGGTTTGCCAGGTACTCTTTGATTTTGTCGAAAGCTTTTTGGCAATCGTCATCCCATGTGACTGGGAAATTATTCTTAAGCTTTTTGAATATAGGTTCACATATCGCCATGAGTTTTGATATGAACCTACTTATATACTGCAGCCTTCCAATAAAACCTCGAATCTCCTTCTCATCTTGGGTGGTGGCATGGCCATGATCGCTTTTACTTTTGTGGGATCTATTTCAATCCCTCAAGAACTGATCACATATCCAAGTAATTTGCCTGACGTGACTCCGAATGCACACTTTGCTTGATTTAATCTCATGTTGTACTTGTGGAGTCTTTCAAAGAACTTGCGAAGTGCAATGATATGGCCTGGACGGTCTTTAGACTTACGATCATATCATCGACATATACCTCCACCTCTTTGTGCATCATATCATGTAACAATGCTGTAGCTGCTCTTTGGTAGGTGGCACCCGCGTTTTTCAACCCGAATGGCATTACCGTATAGCAACATGTACCCCATTGTGTGATGAATGTGGTTTTCTCCATATCTTCTTCAGCCAACAATACTTGATTATATCCGGCGTAGCCGTCCATGAATGATAGGAGTGCATGGTTTGCTGTGTTATCGACCAGAATGTCAATGTGAGGTAGATGGAACCCATCTTTCAGGCTTGCTTTATTGAGGTCCCTGTAATCAACACACATTCTGACCCTTCCATCCTTCTTTGGAACTGGAACCACATTTGCTATCTATTCTGGATACTTGGATATTTTGAAGAAACCTGTGGCCACCTGTTTTCTGATTTCTTATTTGATTTTGAGAGCCACATCCGGTTTTATACGGCGCAACTTTTGTTTGACAGGCTTCATACCTGGAATGAGTGGTATCGTATGCTGAGCTATATCCTTGTCAATTCCCGACATATCTTGGTATGACCAAGCAAATACATCAACAAATTCACTAAGCAAGTTAATTAGCTCTTTGTGTTCATCTTGACTTAGTGTTAATCCAATTTTTACTTCTTTAACAGTCGTATCATTGGAAATATTAACTGTTTCTGTATCTTCGATAACTTCCGTTTTATTTTCATGTTCTTCCATTGCTTTTATTATTTCTTTGTCATTTTTATCATTAGCAAAGCAATATTGATCAGGGCTAGGGGAATGACACGCATCGTAAGCAAAGGTAATCATTTTATTAAATTTATCGACTAATACATCAAGAGGGGCAAGGTCAGCTGCGACCTCACCGGAAAGAGAAGACTCAACAAGAGACTCAGGATTGGACTCTATAGCAGAAAGAGGGTCGGCCTTAGACTCTAAGGACTCGTCTACAGACTTAGACTCGGAATCGGACCTAGAAGACTCAGACTCATCAAACATAGGACCTTCGCCAGCGGTTATTTCCAACTTCTCTCCGCTTGGCATAGTGATCCTCAATGTCTTGCGCCATCCCTTTAAAATATTATCAGCTTGGACGATTAACTCGGAGGGGTCAAAATCCTTGTTTTCTATAATAGCTTGAACGAGCTCGGAATTATCATTGCAGACGGGCTTAGATTCATTCTTCTCCATTCCAAAAAGAAGGTTGATGCCTAGATCATCAGAGCTTGGGCTAGCTGGTTTCTCAGCTGTGAAGAGCTCTTCGTCTTCATAAACAAAGTAACAATCGAGGAACATCTTGAATCCTGGTTCACGCTTCCCATCGTGGGCGAATGGCTCAGGGAATTCAAAGCATGGGAAATCTTCCCCTTCTTTGATGAACTGGCCATTGAGGGTTAATGGATATGGATCCATGGCCATTTCCGTCTTCATGATTCGAGCATTATTGCGAGCCTTCATTTTCAAGAGGGCTTGTTTCACATCTTCTTTTGTTGGCTTGAATCCCAAGCCAAAAGTATCCTTCTTGAGTGCACCAGGATGGCCCCAAAGTTCAGCCATTTTCTTTTTGAGCCCGAGGGTCATTCTAGGGAAATGCCCTTGCTTCTTCATAATCGCATTAATGTTGGTGTTTGAATAGGGATCAAAGTCAAGATGACACTTCTCTTCTTCTTCGATCACGAGAAAATCATCGAGTGAAAACCCCCAAAGATCTTCGTCTTCTTCGTCATGTTCGACATGGACGATAGGAGTGTCGATAACTTGAATGCGCATAGGAGAGGCATCAATGGTAATTGGAACCCCTCCAACTATGGCTTTCACTTTCTGGTACAGCGATGATGGAATCGCCTTTAGCTCATGAAGCCAAGGGCGTCCTAACAACATATTGAAAGAGGCCTTAATATATACCACCTGAAATTTGGTGCGACGTTCAATGGCCCCAGTAGCTATGTTGAGTATGATTGTACCCACGACTTGACGGCGAGTATTATCATAAGCTCGAATCCCTTGAGTAGAGGGAGTCAGTTCTTCACTCTTTATGCCCAACTTCTTTGCAGTGTGGAATGGGCATACATTGATTGCAGAGCCGTTATCAACCAGGCTCATAGGAACATTCATCTGCCTACACACCACAGTGAGGTGTAAGGCCTTATTATGTTGGTCCCCTTCCTGGGGCAGATCCTTGTCAGAAAACGAAATCAGATTGCTAGTACTTGGAAATTCAGTAGTGAGAAAGTTGACCAGTCCTTGAGGAGTCATGTCATCATCAACTCTTATTTTCACCAGAGCATTCATCACAGCCTTTCGATGCTCGTGGGAGGTGGCCAAAAGCTTCCACACATTCATCTTCACCTTGGTCTTTTGCAATTGTTTGACCACATCGTTGTTCACAGGGTCGATGGGATGAATTATCGGATGTGATTGTGGTGGAGGTGGAGGTAGACTAGGTTGTTGCAACCGTCCGCTTCTGGTGAAAGCCTTGACCTCAAGGTCTCCCCAAACTTCTTCACCTGTTCCAAGAGATGAACAGGATATATCCTTAAGATGGACGTCTTCATTGTCACTATCCCAAATTCCATTCACTTCTTCAGAACTCGAGACAAATACAACTTCCGGCAGAGGTTCATTCACAGGTTGAATGAGTATTGACGGATCAAAGGAGACTTCATCTCCCATGATAGCCAAAGCATTGGAAAGAGGACCTGTTTGAATGTTAGGCTTTTTGCCCCCTGGAGGGACAGGAAGTTGATTAGCATAAATTAGGTCTTGGATTGCATCCTTCAACCTCCAACACTTCTCAGTATTATGACCCTTGCCTTGATGAAACTTGCAATAAGCATTGGCATCATAGCTAGCGGTCCTATTCTCTGGTCGAGGTTCCGGAAATGGTCCAATTGGCATAATTAGTCCTTGACCATGAAAACGGTCAAAAGCAGCATCATAAGTCATTCCTAAAGGCGTGAAAACCCTCCTTTGACTTTGGAATCTTTGAGGAGGAGCATTAAGGGCCAGCACATCATTGATATTGATATTGTTGGTAGCGTTATTTGGGCTTGGAAGACAAAGAAGAAGGAGTGTCGTTCTTCTTGTTTTTCTTAGTGTTGTTATTATTGTTGCTACCAGCAGTCTTCATCAGTTCATCCTTGATATTGATTCCAATATTGTATAAAGCTTCAAAGGTACTCAGAGGCAGAAACTTCAAGTGTTGCTTGTACTTATGATTCAGATTGACAATGAACTTCAAGCTTAATTCTCTTTCTGTTTGAGAATGGAGAGTTCACGTTCAGAAGTCTTGGCCTGGATGTTACACTTGTAACGATTCATACAGCTTTCAACAACATCCTCCCAGGTCGCGACATGTTTGGATTCCAAAGAGTAGAACCACTGTTGACAGGCATGCTCCAAGGAAAGAAGGAACACCGTAGGGAAGAGTGTCACATCTACTCCCTTAAGAGCCATGGTTGCAGAAAAAGCCTTCAAATAGAAAAGAGGATTATCAGTAGGCTTGAATTTAGGAATTTCAGCAGTGGAAAACTTCTCAGGAAGCTTATCCCTTATGGACGAAGAGGTGACAGGTTGTTCCACATAAGTGAATTCTTCAGAAATCTTACTCATCTGTTCCTTAATCTTGTCCATTGCAGCGGTAGTGACATTGTTTTGATTGTCTTGCTCTACCGTGTTCACTCTAGTGGTGAGTGTTTTCATCATGTTAGACAACATTTCAATTGTCTTGTTGATGTTCTCGATATCTTCCTTAGTAGCCGTTGGTTGAAAGTAGACTGGAGATGGATCTTGTGGAGATGATTGTGGTGGTTTCCTTGTATGCCTCTTTGGTATAAAAGGTTGTTGAGGTATTGACTCGAACCGTAACAATCTATCCCTGCTTCTTGACCAAGTGCTGTGACACCGAAACAAACACACCTTTAATGACCGAACTTAACCTTAACCTATCCGGATAAAAAATAAAAATTAAAAAAAAAATTGAATTTTAAAAATCTATAATTTTGAAATTCTATTTGTTTATTTTTTTTATTTTTTAAAAATATGGGAGGATACTATCCGACTTACTCCGAAAAAAAAACGACACAAAAAAAAGACTACCCTAAAATACGGTCAAAAAGTGGTGTACGACTAAAGAAAAAAGTGTGTGAACACGATATGTGAGTGATTAAGTGAGGTTATGGATGCGTGTTTTGACCGTACAGCTAGACATGACACCAAACTGGACATACGTACGCATAAAAAGTGAAAAAGACTAATGGGACACTTTTCCTGGGCACCGTGTCACGGTGCTGACTGTCGTGGCACGGTGCAGTCTATCGTCAGACGGTAGAAAGCGCCGTGTCACGACACTTTTCACTGTGGCGCAGTAGAACTTGTCGTGACACGGTGCGCAGTTCCAGTTCTATTTTGTGATTTTTCCAGATTTTAGGCGGTTTTAAGTCCGTACTAATTACTATGTTGAAATAAAAACCCTTGGTCATGGGTTAAACAAAAAAGAGTAAACACATGAAGGTTAGCACCAAACAACCATGTAGCACTTAGTCACGATGATTTAAAAAAAGTTCGCAACCTAGAGTCAAGATCGATGTTCAACTATTGGTCAAGTTTTGGGTGTCAAAAGGGTACCATGGTTAAGAGTTTGGACGCGTTAGCAAGGCAACCTCCCTTGAGGGTGTATGCCAACGGGCGGCTCCGCGAGTTCATGATGAAATCGAACCCGACTCCATGGTTTTGGTGGATTTAATAACTCGGATGAACCCTTATTGCAATGAGCGTTTTTGGGTTGATAGAGCTTAAATCCCCCGGGGCTAAGACGCATGTAGAACACACACGTTTTTTTTCAGTAAAATCGAAGGAAGTTGACTGTGAGAAGAGAAAATAAGCCACCAGACTGATTTTAGGACTTCCGTGACACGGCAAAAATTCCCGTGCCACAGTACTGCACACCGTCAGACGGTGCACTATATCGTGACATGGCAGTTAGAAAATCTGACTGGTGCCCAATTTTCCTTCGTACGCAATCAAGTTATTCAATTTCTCCTACGGGACAGACCTAAATGCGACGTTAAAACGTCTATGCATATGCAAAAATGCCAAATTAATCACAGGAATATTTTTACAGAATCTTTCGAGTCTCATCCACTCATCTTAATTAAATATTGATCACTCAAATCAATAAATAACCAAGAATCCTCCCTAGTGGAGTCGCTAAATTGTAGGCGTCGTTCGAAGTGAGCCTACATTAAAAGCATGTGTGAATATGCTTGGCAATCATAGGAAGTGGGAATTGACATAATACTATTAGAGACAAGGAAAGTAGGGAGCCGCCAACAAGTTTTTAAGGAACTTGTAAACCGTTCACGGATCATAAAAAGGCGACCACGAATAAGAGACAACAAAGGCAACAACGATTGACCCGTGAAGGTTACACCCCATTCATAATCCATGAGATTACTAACTCCATATGGTTCGAAACCACGAAAGGAGGATCGGGGATGATGGTACGAAGTGAGTCATGGAGTCACATTCGCCCGTATTAGCCTCTACTCGATTCTTATAGTGAAAAGCATTCCTGCGATCTCAAAGGCATACAAACAGAGATTCAATTTGCTCCAAAATATTATTATGCTAAATTGGTTTAATATTAATGCAACATATAATTCTAAATTATCGTGATCACTTGATTATACAACAAGATTAAAAAGGAACCTAAACCGGTTGTCCAAATTATCTTATTAGGCGTGATTTTTAATTACATATTCCCTTTAAGTATGCAATATGGTGATCAATAAATATAATAGAATAACAACAATATAGGAAGCAATTTAACAATAATTTCAACAATATAAAATCGTTAGAAAAATAATAGAAATAAAAGGAATATAATTCTTACTTTGATTCTGTTTGTTTGCAACTACAAAATAATAAACGAGTTTGTAATTTCAAGGAAATAATAATAAAACAATAATTAAATTAAATTAAATAAAGTAGAGTTGATTTGGAGCCAAACCCTCAAACAGTTCTACCTTTCACGCCTTGGCTTAAGGACAGAACCACGAGTAAAGTATGGACTCTTTAGAGTACTTGAAGAAGGAATTTTGAAATAAGAAGGGTAGGCTAGTGTTTAGGCTAAAGCATAGAAGAGAGAAAAAAACTAGAGAATTAATTGATGCCCCGTGCATCAGAAATGAGGGGGGGTATTTTTAGAGAAAATATGCTGAGGGAACACACGGAACCCTAAAATGATAAAAACCCTAAAAAAGTATTCCGCGACATGGCAAACTGTATCGTGACATGGGAAGTCCCACTGTCAGACGGGAAACATTCCCGTGACACGGTGCAATTTTAGTGTGACGCGGGAAATTTTTAGTAAACGGGGAAGAAAACGCGTTAAGGGTTTACGCGGAAAGGACACGGAAATTCCAGTGTCACAGCAGTTGTTTCCCGTGTCGCGGGAAATCCCACCGTCAGACGGAAATGATTCCCGTGACACGGTGCATTCCTGCCGTGGCGCGGGAATTTTCAGCCCGCCTTTACGTCTAAATACATTTTTAACTTTAATTTCGTTCATCATTTTAAGTGCCGACTGATAATTTCGGGCCTTTTCCTGATTTATTATTATTTGGGCTAAAATAAGAAAATAAGCAACTAAAATAAATAAAAGGTTTGGGCTAAAAATAAATAATAAAATAATAAAATAAAAAAAGGTTTAGGCTAAAATTAAATAATAAGTTTGGGCTGAAATTAAAACTATGCTTTTACCAAACAGCAAGAATAATCCATGGACTATTCAAAAATACAAATTTAATCAAATATGATTTTTTAAGCACTCTCAGGATTAAATACTAAACCCGACCAATAGTGGCGGTGAAAGGTCGTTCATCATCGGGTTTGATGTGGGGAGACATTTTTAGGTGTCTACAGACCTCTTTGAGGTGTACATACACTTGTGCAAAGTTCAGTTAGAGCTACATTTGGCCTAATTCCTAACGGATACGTAGGCAACTTCACATTGAGGTGCGGCCACATTTATATCCATGTTCATGCATGATCGAGTCAAAGAATATCCAATGCTTAATCCTATGACCCTATCCATCTAGAGCTAGACTTGGGGGCTTAAACCCACATTATTTAGCCTACCTATCCTAAAGAGTCAACATCTCAACTCTTCACACATCTATTTCCCTCACCATAGCCATTGTACCCTCACGTAGTATCACTTTCACACACGTCTTTCACTCATACATAGACATATCATCTTTCCCATGGGAACCTTTTGTCATGAAATCTTGTTTTCCCACTGTGCATGCTTCGTCATCTTTCAAGACAACATTAATTAAAAGAAACATTATATACTTGCTTAGCTTCCTGACCTAAGCAATGTTCATTGTTTCATGCATCGCATAATGTGCTGAGCAACATTTATATATCAATGATTTGTAATCAAAGAAAGCATATCGTTCTTAGCTCCTTGACCTAAGCAACAGTCGGTACCCTCCACTCATCTCACGACAAAAATGACAGAATTTTATTGTTTTTGCATTTTCGATTGCTTGTGTCTGTGCAAACACACTTAAACTATACACACACAATCACTAGTCATACTCATGTCATGTCATGTCGTGTCAAATCAAACTTGGTCAAGTCAGTTGGTCAAGTCAATCATAGTCTATACAAGTGCCTTGGTAAATTTTATTTTGTAGATCTCACTTACAGACCACATTGGGAAACAAGCGGACCAACTATAACCCACGTCCGGGGACAAATAGACCATTTACAGCCCACTTCCCGGGACATGCGGACCATCTACATCCTACGTTTGGGGACAAGCGAACCATTTATAGCCCACGTTCGGGGATAAGCGAACCATTTACAACCCACGTTAGGGGACAAGCTGACCATCTACAACCCATGTCCGTGGACAAGCGGACCATCTACATCCCACGTCCGGGGACAAGCGGACTAACTAGAGCCCACGTTCGGGGACAAGCAAACCAACTATAGCCCACGTTCAGGGACAATCGAACCACCATCATTTCACGACGCAAGGTTCTCGATACACAGAGACTTGCAATCTCATCATCTGTCGACTTTCCTCAAGCATGGAAAGTATTATCAACGGGTTTCTTCAAGCATGGAAAACCGCAAAATTCCTTTGTCGGCTTTCCTCAAGCATGGAAAGTATTATCGGTGGGTTTCTTCAAGCATAGAAAATCGCCAAATTCATATGTTGACTTTCCTCAAACATGGAAAGTATTATCCGGTAGACTTCATCAACCATAAAAACCTACCAAGCTCATTAGTCGACTTTCCTCAGGCATGGAAAGTGTTTCAGCGAAACATCATCCGGTGGATTCCTTCAAGCATAGGAAGCTAAGCTACCAAACTCATTTGTCACCGATACACTGGTGTAAGATAAGCATTCTATTCCTTTACTCTTTTATCTGTGGAACTAACATTTTTCTGCAGGTATCGGCGTATAAAAATTGATTTGGGATTGCAGAATGTCTTAAATCATTCTTCGTCCCTATCGACTACTTTAACTATCGTTTTCTAAACAGAAGCTTCTACAAACTCAGTTAAAGTGGGGGCTTCTATAGACACCTAAAAATGTCTCCCCAAAACCAAACCCGATGACGAACACCTTTCACCGCCATTATTGGTCAGGTTGAGTATTTAATATTTTGAGTGCTTAAATCCATGTTCTTCCCAATACATTTCATGTAGGTCATTTTCATAAACCATAACTTGTTATCCACTTTTCGTGTCTACATCGCAAAACCGAGAGAAAAGGGTTTTTTGGTATTATAATTTTAATCTGATTATTATTTGGTTGGATATGCATTAAAATAATCTTTGCAACCATATATCATAAGCCACATTCCGAGCTATATCGAAGAAGATATGCTCCAAACACTAAACTCGGCCCAAAACCGACGCCCTTCCACTAAAGCGGCTTTATCTTAAAATCTACAAATCATTTTGACCTGATTCTAATTGGGTAAGAAAATAAACTTAATACAAATTTTCCAATGATATATTTTTTGCCTTATTACGAGTCACGGATAAAAGGTTATGATGATTTTAAAAACGGGTAAAAAAATGGAATCACTGCGCACAGTGCAAAAGCACCGTGTCACGGGAGTGTGCCCCGTTTGACGGTGCCTGGTTCCTTGGCATGGTGCTTTACATCGTGTCACGGTGCTATTTTCAAATCTTTTTCGCGTCAAATTCCACCGTGGCACGGTACCTGTTGCGGTGACACGGTGCTTTACACCGTGTAACGGTGCTTTTTCCATGTAATTTCCATAGATCCCATACCGTGATATGGTGTACTGTACTGTGCCACGGGGGACACTGCCGTGTCACAGTACGTGTGCCGTGTTACGGAATTTTCTCGTGTCTTTTCCGCGTAAACCCTTCACGCGTTTTCACTTCTCGTAGGTCAAATATTTCCCGTGTCGCACTGTTGTCCACCGTGTCACGAGATTGTGCCCCGTATGACGGTGCCTGGCACCGTGTCACGATGTTCTCTTCCGTGTCGCGGTGTTAAATTTTATGGTTTTTATCTTTTTAGGGTTCCGTGTGTTCCCTCTGGTCATTTTCTCTATAAATACCCACCTCCTTTCTGCAATTCCGGGCATCAAATCCTTCTCTCTTTCTCTCTTTTACACCAAAAAATATTCTCTTCTTTCTCCCTCATATTCTAAGCCTTAAACCTATAATTCTAATTATACCATTCTTCCCTTAAGCACTCCAAGGAGTCCATACTTAACCCGAGGTTCCGTCCTTAAACCAAGGCGTGAAAGGTACAAATAACTGAGGGTTTGGACCAAATCAAATCTACATTAATTTAAATTAATTTTCATTTGATTTACATTTTTTATTGAAGTTACAATAGGTTTTTTCATGTTGTAGCAATTTAAAGGAACGCGCGGAATGTGAGTAATAAATTAATTTAATTACTCTTATTTTATTTTTTAATATTGCTAGTATCATGATTAGGTTATTTAATATTTGATTTGACTAACGCTATTATTGTTAAATTGATTCTAATATTAATGTTTATACTATTATTTATTATGATCACTATATTGCGTGTTAAAGGAAATATTTAATTGAAAATCACGCCCAATAAGATAATTTGGACAACCGGTTTAGGTTCCTTCTTAATCTTGTTTTTGTTTAATCAAGTGATCACAATATTTTATAATTATGTGTTGCAATAATATTCAACCAATTTAGCATAATTATAGTTTGGATCAAATTGAATATTTCTTTTTATGCCTTTGAGATCGTAGGAATCACTTTTCACTATAAGAATCAAGTAGAGGCCAATACGGGCAATAGTGTTTCAATGACTCACTTCGTACCATCATCCCCGATCCTCCTTTCGTGGTTCCGAACCATATGGAGTTAGTAATCTCATGGATTATGAATGGGGTGTTACCTTCACGAGTCAATCGTTGTCCCTTATCGTGGTTCCCTTTTATGATCCGTGAACGGTTTACAAGTTCCTTAAAAACTTGTTGGAGGCTCCCTACTTTCCTTTTCCCTAGTCGTTGTCCCTAATCGTATATGTAAATTCCCACTTACCATGAGTGCCAAGCATATTCACCACATGCTTCACGTAGGCGCACTTCAAACGACGCCTACAATTTGTTGACTCCACTGGTGAGGATTTTTGGTTATTTATCGATTTGAGTGATCGGTATTTGATTAAGATGAGTGGATGACACTTAAAAGATTCTTGAAAAATATTCCTATGATTAATTAGGTATTTTTGCATAAGCATTGACATTTTAACGTCGCATTTAGGTCTGTCCCGTAGGGAAAATTAAATAACTTGATTGCGTACGAAGGAAAACAATACACCAGTCAGATTTTCTAACTGTCGTGCCATTGCAGATTTTGCCGTGTCACAGTGCAGTTCACCGTCATATGGTGTGCAGCATCGTCTTACGATGCTCTCTGCTGGTCAAGGTAGTTCTTAAATTAGTCCGGTGGCTTATTTTCTCTTCTCACAGTCAGCTTCCTTCGATTTTTCTTAAAAAACGTGTGTGTTCTACATATGTCTTAGCCCCAGGGGGGTTTAAGCTCTATCAACACAAAAACGCTTATGGCAATAAGGGTTCATCCGTGTTGTTTTAAATCCATCCAAACCATGGAGTCGAGTTCGATTTCATCACGAAATCGCGGCGCCGGCCGTTGGCATACACCCTCAAGGGAGGCTGCCTTGCTAACGCGTCTAAACTCTTAACCATGGTACCCTTGACCTTAACATGAGAACTATTCTTTACATCGTTGTGCGTATGTGTTTTATGGTTGGTCGTTTTAATCCTAACCTTAACGATCTTTCTTTGTCTATGGTGGATTATTTTATGACTAACGATTGCCAATGGATCGTACTCAATTAGTAATTAGCGCAAACTAAAAAAAAATATATCATGCCACGTCGCGGGAATGTTTACAGTGTCACGGCAATTTTCACCGTGGCACGATGGATTTCTAAGAAAAAAAAAAGATCACCGTGTCATGGCTTGTACTGTCACACGGCTACCATGACACGGTACAGTTTGCCGTGTCACGGTGCCTAGAAAATATGTCCTGTCAGCTTTTTTTTAGTCTTCTGTGTTAATTTGGCCCTCGCGTCAGTCATTTTGGTTACTGTTCACATGTCTAGCCATACGATCATACCACGAATCTTATAACATCACTTAATCACTCACGAGTCAAGTATAGTCCACACACTTTCTTTATTTTTTTACTCAAGTCATACACCATGTTGTTTATGATCGTATACTAGGTTCATGCTTCCCCAGTAACAAGCGGTGTTAAAAGGATGAATAATGCATGAAAAAACTTACCGGCTCAAAGACCTCGGGCAGAGACTCCTGCGCCTGTCTGTAACCCTCTGGCGCATCTGCAATATGGTCCTCGGTGATACCAATCGGCCCTGGATAGCGGATAGACTGAGGCGGAATCTCGATTCTCCCCACAGGGCGAATAGTCGTCTGAAAATATGATCGAATAATCAAGTTATTCGACTATTTAAAACAGAGACTAATAACAAAGATCCTCCAAAGAAATCATACCTTAGGAAGACGGGGTGGAGGAGCCGGAGAGGGAAGCAAGTCCTGCACATAATCACTCTCCATGTGCACAAGCTCTTGCCATGGAAAAGTATAGAGCTCTCCCCTGTTTATCAACTCTCTAATCAAGTGTGAGTCCAGCATCGACTCTGGTGGAGATGAGGGCACCACAAAGCGATCGCCGCTATGCTGACGAACGACACGCTCCCCCACATACCAGACAAAGCGTCCGGTACCAACCAAAATGGTGCGGTGCGCTGAAAGACGCAAGGCCTCAGGAAGATCAGTCATCCCGACCCAAGGACGATACTGGACATCAATGGCAACCTGAAAACCATAAAAAGTTGGCGTGAAACAACGGAAACAACGTAAGAGGGAAAATAACAGGCAACAAAACTAATTCTTACGCCAACAAAAGAGGTGCCTCGGTGTAGCAGCCCACGCAGCGCAGAGACAGACTCCACCCGTGACTCTCCTCGATCACGCCAGCTGGCCCCGACTGGGAAATCTTGGACCGCTCCACGATGCCGGCGAGGAGCCAAGCCTGGGAAGTACTCGTTGAACCATAGCTGTAATGAAAAGTAATCTTTAGCACATGAGTCGAACAAGTTAAAGTGAAACAAAAAGAGGAAAAGATCATCACCTCTACGGCTCTCGAAAAACCATAAACAGTGATGGGATACTCGTCGTTCAGCTGCCGACAGCCATGACGTAGCAATAAGAGAAGGTCGGCGTATCCGAGGCTAGCCCAGCTATAGGATTTTATCTCATGGATCCTGACCAGAGAGGGGAGGTAGCAAAGGAGTACGCGTGAACTCCTATCAGGAGAAAGAGTCATAGAGATCAGAATCAGAATGAAGATCCACACTCGCTGCTCAGCCGATGTATCCTCCATGTCGAAGCCACGAGCTAAAACTGAAGCCAGCTCCGATCGCCCGCTCCTAGGACCACCTCGAGACACTGGTCGGGTCCTGATATGCTGAACGATCGGACCTAACAAATCAGCTGCCTCAGCCGATCCCCAAGACAGATCAGACATCTGAGTTACGGCCCGGTTAGTGAAGCGCATCCCGCTAATCATACCGAAGTCTAGAGGGGTCACTGTCATCTCCCCCCAAGCAAAATGAAAAGTGTTGGTAGTATCCCAGAAATACTACAACAATGCGCGAACGACCGTCGCACCGCAACCCCGGGGGCTGCGAAACCCTACAACCGCCGTATAGAGATCTACTAAACCAGTCGATTCCCATAGGGAGTTCGTAGCAGGATCCCTCGTAATGATCTGGTGGAGTCGAGGAATCAAATCGCCGGCTCCAGAACCGTGGTGGCGAAGCGTGCCGTCGACTATGCCGGATAACGGGCGATGAGAAACATGGTTTTCACGGCAGAAAACCAACTGGTCTGGAGTCCACAGAGGTGGAACCCACCTACCTCTACTCGTAGAAGCCCGAGGCTCGGACTCTAAGCATCGTCGTCCATGCCCTCAGGAATAGTGGGAGTATCCTCTCGAAAAGCCTGATGCCGGCCGTGGGTGGAAAGATCGCGATCCCGTCGCCTTGGCATGCCATTATTAAAATAAAGATCTAAATGCTTAGCATCATTTCCTAAGTTATTCAGTTATTTATCGAATTATACGCTAAATTTTTACCTCAAGGCTAAAAATTGGCAAAATTATGGTATTTAGTTTCTCCATGACAAACTAATACTACAGTTCTCCTAGCCGCATGATACTATGTTCTCCATGACAATATAGTACATACACGAAATATGTTTCAAAATTGCACGAAAATGATGAAACAACACATCATTACATATTTTACAAGATCTACCACCAATATTTCACCATCTCAAGTGCAAAGAAGTAACATGAACATCATTTCACAAAAGTAGTACCCAAAAATGGTGATTTGCTCAATTCTCCATCAAATCATGCAATTTTGTCTCAAATTTCTCATCAAACACACATACATACATATACAAGTAAAATCATGGCAAGAATTTCAACATAAAACCTCAAAATCAAAAATCCCCAAATTGATTTTTAAGGGGTTTTCATGAAATTACTCATTTGAAGCAAATTTGAGACAAAAATTAAGAGGAACTTACATAGATCCTTATAGAGGTTCGAATATGAGGAGTATGGCAAAAATTAGGAGTGAATTTGGTGAAAAATTGAACAACAAAAGCTCGAAAAAGCTCCGGCAACCCAGCAGACCGCCGCGACACGGTCAGTTATTGCCATGACACGGTGAGTGTATCCCGTGTCACGGTGAGCCTCAGAACCAACGGATCTTCGGCGACACCGGCGGCAGCTTCAGGCAACAGCACCAACGAACAATAGCAAGTGAACAACACCAAGTCGTAGTGAAAATATAAAAAAAATAAAATAAAATAAAAAGAAGAGAGAGGAAGCAGGATCGTCGTGACACGGTGATGCAAGCCGGCTGACGGGAACGAGCTCCGAGCGCCGGTGAGAAGCAGCCGAGACACGGCAAACCGAAAAAAAAAATTTCTTTACGTGAGAATCGGACAAGAAAGAGGAATGGGGGATGAGCAAAATGAGAAAAATGTTTGATATTTAAAACAAAAAAACCGGTGCAACGGACCCCGTTCCCACGTAACGATCATATATTGTGTGGTGCACAAGCTTTGACTGGTTAAAGATGCCAGTTGACCGATTTTTCAGCCAATAAATTCCTGCACCACGGGACCCCCTTGCCGCGTGACGGGGACCCATGCCGTGTCACGGGAATATTTTTGTGTGACACGGTGGCTTTGTACAGTTATTTGTGAATATTCCTGACATTTTAACTAAGGTTGCACGATTTTTCGCGTAAATTGGACAATTATTTTTCGCTGGAATTATGGGAAAATTTTAATTGATACTTACAGGGGACTATAATTACCATTTTACCCCTAGCAAGCATCAAATTCTATTTTTTGGCATTTTAAGCACCTATTATGGTCGGATAATCGACTGAAAGGTGTGAATCATCTGCGGCCCACGTTCGGGGATAATCGAACCATCATACACTTGCAAATTTCAGCAATAGTTGGCTTTCCTCAGGCATGGAAAGCGTTATCGGTGGATTTTTCTTCAATTATAGGAAAACCACCAAGTCGGCTTTCCTCAGGCATGGAAAGTATTATCGGTGGATTTTTCTTCAAGTATAGAAAACCGCCAAGTCGGCTTTCCTCAAGCATGAAAAGCGTTATCGGTGGATTTTTCTTCAAGTATAGAAAACCGGCAAATTCCTTTATCGGGTTTCCTCAAGCATGGAAGGCATTATCGGTGGAATTCTTCAAGCATAGAATGACACCAAATTCATACGTCGACTTTCCTCAAGCATGGAAAGTGTCATCCGGTAGGTTTCTTCAGGCTTAGAAAGCTACCAAGCTCTTCAGTCGGCTTACCTCAAGCATGGAAAGCGTTTCAACAAATGTCACTCGGTTTATTCCTTCAAGCATAGGAAGCTGCCAAATTCGTTCGTCACCGATGCACTGGTGCTAGATACGTATTCTATCCTTTTACTCTTTTATCTGTAGTATTAACATTTTTCTGCAGGTATCGGTGTATATAGAATGATTTAGGATCGTAGAACGTCTTAAATCATTCTCCGTCCCTATCAGCTACTTTGACTATTGTTTTTCGAAACTGACGTTTCTACGAACTCAGTTAAAGTGGGGGCTTCTGTAGAAACCTAAAAATGTCTCCCCAAAACCAGACCCGATGATGAGCAACCTTTCACCGCCACTATTGGTTCGGTTTAGTATTTAATCCCGAGAGTGCTTAAAAAATCGCATTTGATTAAATTCATATTTTTGAACGGTCCATGGATTGGTTTTGATGTTTGGTAAAAGCATAGTTTTTTATTTCAGCCCAAACTTATTATTTAATTTTAGTCCAAACCCTTTTTTATTTTATTTTTGGCCCAAACCTTTTGTTTATGTTTATTTAATTTTTTTTTCTTAATTTAGCCCAAATAATAATAAGTCAGAAAAAGCCCGAAATTATCAATCGGCACTTAAAATGTCGAATGAAATTAGGGTTAAAAATGTATTTAGACGGAAAAGTAGGCTGGAAATTCCCGCGCCACGGTATACAGCCACCGTGTCACGGGAATTCTTCTGGTCTGACAGTGGGATTTCTCGTGACACGGGAAGTCTGCCGTGACACGGGACATTCTGTGTCTTTTCCGCGTTTTCTTTCCCGTTTTCTGAAAATTTCCCGCGTCACACTAAAAATGTACCGTGTCATGGGAAAGTTTGTCTTCTGACGGTGGGAATTCCCGTGTCACGGTACAGCTTGCCGTGTCACGGGATACTTTTTTAGGGTTTTTATCATTTTAGGGTTCCGTGTGCACCCTCAGCACATTTTCCCTATAAATACCCCCTCATTTCTGATGTACGGGGCATCAATTAATTCTCTGATTTATTTTTCTCTCTTCTATGCTTTAGCCTAAACACTAGCCTACCCTTTTCACTTCAAAATTCCTTCTTCAAGTACTCAAAGGAGTCCATACTTTACTCGTGGTTCTGTCCTTAAGCCAAGGCGTGAAAGGTAGAATTGTTTGAGGGTTTGGCCCCAAATCAACTCTAATTTATTTAATTTAATTTAATCATTGTTTTATTATTTCCTTGAAGTTACTAACTCATTTATTATTTTGTAGTTGCAAACAAACAGAATCAAAGTAAGAATCATGTTACTTTTATTTCTATTATTTTTCTAACGATTTTATGTTGTTGGAATTGTGATTAAATTGCTTCCAATATTAATGTTTGTTCTATTATATTTATTGATCACCATATTGCATGTTAAAGGGAATATGTAATTGAAAATCACGCCTAATAAGATAATTTGGACAACCGGTTTAGGATCCTTTTAATCTTGTTATTAAATCAAGTGATCACCAATATTTTAGAATAATGTGTGCATTAATATTCAACCAATTTAGTTAAATAATAGTTTGGAGCGAATTGAATATTTTGTTTGTATGCCTTTGAGATCACAGGAATGCTTTTCAATATAAGAATCGAGTAGTGGCAAATACGGGCGAATGTGACTCCATGACTCACTTCGTACCATCATCCCCGATCCTCCTTTCGTGGTTCCGAACCATATGGAGTTAGTAATCTCATGGATTATGAATGGGGTGTAACCTTCATGGGTCAATCGTTGTTGCCTTCGTTGTCCCTTTTTTCGTTGTTGCCTTTTATGATCCGTGAACGGTTTACAAGTTCCTTAAAAACTTGTTGGCGGCTCCCTACTTTACTTGTCCCTAATTGTATTATGTCAATTCCCACTTCCTATGAGTTCCAAGCATATTCACCACATGCTTTTTACGTAGGCGCACTTCAAACGACGCCTACAATTATGCAATAATCACTTCATCTATATACGTACTTAGATTCAAAACCTAAGTGACGTTCAAGATCGTTACTTTACACCATATATGATGCTTAGCTCCATGACATAAGTTCATTCATCTATCGCGTCACATGATGTAATTTTCCTTAGCCTCCTGGCCTAAGAACATGCATCATGCATAAATTTTTTTCAAGACAAGCAATTTAATCCATGCGATTCATTTCGTCTTGCTCAACGAAGAAGTTCAAAACTTTTTCCCTTTCTCATAACTTTTCTTTTAGGGAAATTAAAAAAAGTTTTTAAAATTTTCTCATCGAGGGAAGTTCGAAAATAAACTTTTTTTTACTCTTTCTCGGGAGAGAGTCAGTACCCTCCACTTATCTCACGACAAAAATAACGGATTTTTTTTGTTTTTGCATTATAGATTGCTTGTGTCTGTGCACACACACTCAAAGTATACACACACAATCACAAGTCATACTCATGTCATGTCATGTCGTGTCAAGTCAAACTTAGTCAAGTCATTTGGTCAAGTCAATCATAGTCTATACGATTCCCTTGCTAAATTTTATTTTGCAGATCTCAATTACAGTCCACATCCGGGAACAAGCGGACCATCTATAGCCCACGTCTGGGGACAAAAGGACCATTTACAGCCCACGTCCGGGAACATGCGGAACATCTACAGCCCACATTTGGGGACAATCGAACCATTTATAGCCCACGTTCGAGGACAAGCGAACCATATACAACCCACGTTCAGGGACAAGCGGACCATCTACAACCCACGTCCGAGGACAAGAAGACCATCTATAACCTACATCCGGGGACAAAAGGACCATTTACAGCCCATGTCTGTAGACATGCGGACCATCTACAGCCCAAGTTTGGGGACAAGTGAACCATTTACAGCCCACGTTCGGGGACAAGCGAACCATTTACAACACACGTTCAGGGACAAGCGGACCATCTACAGCCCACGTCTGGGGACAAGTGGACCATCTACATCCCACATCTGGGGACAAGCAGACCAACTACAGCCCACGTTCGGGGAAAAGCGAACCAACTACAGCCCACGTTCGGGGACAATCAAACAACCATCATTTCACGACGCAAGGTTCTCGATACACAGAGACTTGCAATCTCATCATCTGTCGACTTTTATCAAGCATGGAAAGTATTATCAGCGGGTTTCTTCAAGCATAAAAAACCGAAAAATTCTTTTGTCAGCTTTCCTCAAGCATGGAAAGTATTATCGGTGGGTTTCTTCAAGCATAGAAAATCGCCAAATTCATATGTTGACTTTCCTTAATCATGGAATGTATTATCCGG
Organism: Chenopodium album; assembly: GCF_948465745.1. Lineage (NCBI taxonomy): Eukaryota > Viridiplantae > Streptophyta > Magnoliopsida > Caryophyllales > Amaranthaceae > Chenopodium > Chenopodium album. The sequence goes on from NC_137838.1 coordinate 31,524,357, forward strand.
TAGATTTCTTCAAGCTTAGAAACCTACCAAGCTCATCAGTCGAATTTCCTTAGGCATGGAAAGTGTTTCAGCGAAACATCATCCGGTGGATTCATTCAAGCATAGGAAGCTACCAAACTCATTTGTCACCGATACACTTGTGTCAGATAAGCATTCTATTCCTTTACTCTTTAATCTGTGGAACTAACATTTTTCTGCAGGTATCGGCGTATAAAGAGTGATTTGGGATCGCAAAACGTCTTAAATCATTATTCGTTCCTATGGACTACTTTAAATATCGTTTTCGAAACAGACATTTCTATAGACCCCGTTAAAGTGGGGGCTTCTATAGACACCTAAATATGTCTCCCCAAAACCAAACCTGATGACGAACACCTTTCACCGCCATTATTGGTCAGGTTGAGTATTTAATATTTTGAGGGCTTAAATCCATGTTCTTTCCAATAAATTTCATCTAGGTCATTTTCATAAACCATAACTTGTTATCCACTTTTCGTGTCTACATCGCAAAACCGAGAGAAACTGATTTTTTGGTATTATAACTTTGATCTAATTATTATTTGGTTGGATATGAATTAAAATAAGCTTTGCAACCATGTATCATAAGCCACATTCCGAGCTATATCGAAGAAGATATGCTCAAAACACTAAACTCGGCCCAAAACCGATGTCCTTCCACTAAAGCGGCCATATCTTAAAATCTACAAATCATTTTGACCTGATTCTAATTTGGTTCAAAAATAGACTTAATACATTTCCCAATGATATATTATATGCCTTATTCCGAGTTACGAATCAAAAGTTATGATAATTTTAAAAACGGGTAAAAACCTGGAATCACCGCGCATAGTGCAAAAGCACCGTGTCACGGGAGTGTGCCCTGTCTGACGGTTCCTGGTGCCTTGACAAGGTGCTATTTTCAAATCTTTTTCGCGTCAAATCCCACCGTGGCACGGTACTTGTTTGCGGTGACACGGTGCTTTACACCATGTCACGGTGCTTTTTCCATGTAATTTCCATGTTTTCCCATACCGTGACATGGTGTGCTGTACCGTGCCATGGTGGACACTGCCATGTCACGAAATTTTCTCGAGTCTTTTTTGCGTAAAACCTTCACACGTTTTCACTTCTCGTAGGTCAAATATTTTCCCGCGTCGCACTGTTGTCCATCGTGTCACGAGAGTGTGCCCTGTCTGACGGTGCCTGACACCGTGTCATGGTGTTCTTTGCCTTGTCGCGGTGTTAATTTTTAGGGTTTTTATCTTTTTAAGGTTCCGTGTGTTCCCTCTGCTCATTTTCCCTATAAATACCCCCTCATTTCTGCAATTCGGGGCATCAAATCCTTCTCTCTTTCTCTCTTTTACACCAAAAACTATTCTCTTCTCTCCCCTCATATTCTAAGCCTTAAACCTACATTTATAATTACACCATTCTTTCCTTAAGCACTCAAAGGAGTCCATACTTAACCCGAGGTTCCGTCCTTAAACCAAGGCTTGAAAGGTACAAATAACTGAGGGTTTTGACCAAATAAAATCTACATTAATTTAATTTAATTTTCATTTGATTTATATTTTTTATTGAAGTTACTAACAGTTTTTTCATGATTTAGATATTTAAAGGAACGCGAGGAATGTGAGTAATTAATTAATATTTCTAGTATCATGATTAGGTTATTTTATATTTGATTTGACTAGCGCTATTATTGTTAAATTGCTTCTAATATTAATATTTATTCTATTTTTTATAATGATCACTATATTGCATGTTAAAGGGAATATGTAATTCAAAATCACGCCTAATAAGATAATTTGGAAAACCGGTTTAGGTTCCTTTTTAATCTTGTTGTTTAATCAAGTGAATACAATATTTTAGAATTATGTGTTGCATTAATATTCAACCAATTTAGCATAATTATAGTTTGGAGCAAATTGAATGTTTGTTTGTATGCCTTTGAGATCGCAAGAATCACTTTTCACTATAAGAATTGAGTAGAGACCAATACGGGCGAATGTGACTCTATGACTCACTTCTTACCATCATCCCTGATCCTCCTTTCGTGGTTCCGAACCATATGGAGTTAGTAATCTCATGAATTATGAATGGGGTGTAACCTTCACTGGTTAATCGTTGTTGCCCATCGTTGTCCCTTATCGTGGTTTCCTTTTATGATCCGTGAACGGTTTACAAGTTCCTTAAAAACTTGTTGGCAGCTCCCTACTTTCCTTGTCCCTAATCGTATACGTCAATTTCCACTTCCTATGAGTGCCAAGCATATTCACCACATGATTAACGTATGCACACTTCAAACGACGCCTACAAATTGGCGACTCCACTAGGGAGGATTCTTGGTTATTTATCGATTTGAGTGATCGGTATTTAACTAAGATGAGTGGATGAGACTTGAAAGATTCTTGAAAAATATTCCTATGATTAATTTTGTATTTTTGTATAAGCATAGACGTTTTCACGTCGCATTTAGGTCTTTCCCGTAGGAAAAATTAAATAACTTGATTGCGTACGAAGGAAAACAAGACACCAGTCAGATTTTCTAATTGCCGCGCCATGGCAGATTCTGCGGTGTCACGGTGCAGTACACCGTCAGATGGTGTGCAGCATCGTGTTATGGTGCTCTCTGCTGTGTCACGATAGTTCTTAAATCAGTCCGATGGCTTATTTTCTCTTCTCATAGTCAGCTTCCTTCGATTTTTCTGAAAAAAACGTGTGTGTTCTACATACGTCTTAGCCCCGGGGGGTTTAAGCTCTATCACTCAAAAAATGCTCATGCCAATAAGGGTTCATCCGAGTTTTTTTAAATCCATCCAAACCATGGAGTGGAGTTTGATTTCATCACGAACTCGCGGAGCCGGCTGTTGGCATACACCCTCAAGGGAGGCTGCCTTGCTAACGCGTCCAAACTCTTAACCATGATACCCTATTGACACCAAATAAACTTGGCCATAGTCGAACATAGAACTTGACCTTAGGTTACGAAATATTCTTTGCATCATTGTGCCTATGTGTTTTATGGTTGGTCGTTTTGATCCTAACCTTAACGATCTTTCTTTGTCTAGTTGTGGATTATTTTATGACTAACGATTGCCAATGGACCGTATTAACTTAGTAATTAGCGCAAACTAAAAAAAAAAATAACCGTGCCACGTCAGCATCCACCGTGTCCCGTCAGTTTCCACCGTGGCACGGTGGAATTCCAGCAAAATTTTTTTTTTTTTAAAAATTGTCGTGCCACGTCAACATCCACCGCGTCGCGGGAATGTTTACAATGTCACCGCAATTTTCACCGTGGCACGATGGATTTCTTAAAAAAAAAAAAAAAAAAGGATCACCGTGTCACGGCTTGTACCCTGGCACGGTACAATTTGCCGTGTTACGGTGCCTAGGAAATAAGTCCAGTCAGCTTTTTTTTAGTCTTTTTTGTTAATTTGGTCCTCCCGTCGGTCATTTTGGTTACTATTCACAAGTCTAGCCATACGATCATACCACGAGTCTTATAACATCAATTAATCACTCACGAGTCAAGTATAGTCCACACACTTTCTATATTTTTTTTACTCAAGTCATACACCATGTTGTTTATGATCGTATACTAGTTTCACGCTTCCCCATTTTCCTCATAATAAAAGATGAGTGGATCGGAGTTATTCTCACCTGTTTTCAGATGACTTTTTTTTTCCTATCTTGAGCAATGTGTCAAACAATTAAGTGCGCTTGTTTTATGTCACAGCACTTGGTCAAGGAGAAGGGGTAGATTGGTACCGTTCGAGTCATTACTACATCAACCTCTTAGACCTAAGAGACGTTTAAAGAGAACTTTTCCATCTCCACATCACTCATCACCTTCAAACTACTTTCAGTTTGTCTCAATGGCCACTAAGGATGATATTAAGAACATTAACAAGTCCATTGAGACAATGTCTAACATGTTACAAGCACTAACAACCAGAGTCAACACATTAGAGCAGAACAATGTTACTGCGGCTGCAATGGACAAGATTAAAGAGCAAATGAGAAGGATTTATTAGGATTTCACCTTTGGGGAACGGCCTCCCACTCTTTTGGATGTGAAGGAAAGACTCCCTGAAAAGTTCTCCACTGCTGATATTCCAAATTTCAAGCCTATAGACAATCCAATATTCCATTTAAAAGCGTTCTCTGCAACCATGGCTCTTAAGGGATTGGACGTAACACTCTTCCCTACTGTTTTCCCTCTCTCCTTAGAACATGCTTGCCAAAAATGGTTTTATTCCCTAGATGCCAAGCGTACTGCGACTTGGCAAGATGTCACCGACAGTTTCATGAACCGTTACAAGTGTAACATTTAAAGTAAAACTTCTGAACGTGAACTCTCCATTCTTAAATAGAAAGAGAATGAAGGCTTCACTGCTTATCTGAACAAGTGGAGGGAAACAGCTGCACTCTTGGTAGATCCGCCCAAAGAAAAAGAGATGATTCGCCTCTTCATCCAAAATTTGACTCACAAGTACAAGCAATATCTCAAATTTCTTCCTTTGAACACTTTGAAGTTGTACATGACATTGGCATCAATATCGAGGATGATCTAATAAAGACTGCTGGTGGTGACAATAGTAACACTTGGAAAAACAAGAAGAACAACCATCCTTCTTCTTCGTCTTCTAAGCACAAAAATACTACCAACCATATAAGCCAAGTTGATCTCAATGAAGTGTTAGCTCTTGATGCTCCATTGCCCAAGAAGAAAAGAACTTACACTTCTTTAGGAATGACTTATGATGCGGCCTTTGATCGCCTTTACGGTCAAGGCTAGATCACACTTATTGGGCCATTTCTAGAGCCAAAACCTGAAGAAAGGAGCACCAAATGGAATCCCGATGCCCATTGCAAGTACCATCAAGGAAGGGGCCACACTAAAGAGCAATGTTAGAATTTGAAGGACGTCATTCAAGACTTGGTGGATGCAAACAAACTTCCTGTCCCTTCAGGCGGCAAGAAGTAATGAACACAAGGTGCACAACAGATCCTTTATACAAGATTTCATGATTTCTTTTTTTTTTTTTTATCATTCATCTCAATTCCCCCATTCATGTCTAGCATAGGTTTTCCATTTCAAATTTTTCTATGTTTCATGTGTTTCGTTCACCTTTATTCCATTAATAAAATGAGCAATTTCCTTTACATCTTGATCATAGCATTTTTCATTCAATCATTCAAAAAAAAAAATCAATTACTAAACCAAACACAAGGTACACCAATGATTGGAGGCACCTTTGCAACCCTGTCATTCCCTGTTACCCGTTCAATCACATTCCATTTCTTCATCAACCACTTCGAGCCTCATCTAACGTGTGGCCTTCATTTCTTCAACCCACATTCACTTAACCCTGGGATTGGAAGATGTGTAATTGTATAACATTCAAAAAGCAATGAAAAAAAAGCAGCAAAGCAACAATAAAACAATGCCTAAAGGCAAGTGTTCCAATGTCTTTAATATGAACACGTCTCAAAAGCAGCAAAGCAACAATAAAACTATGCCTGAGAAACATGAATGCTAAGTGAGTGATGGACTGCATGATCTGAAATTGCTAACATTGATTCAAAAGAATAAAAAAAAAATTCAAAAAAAAAAAAATATTGAAAATAAACTTGCAAAATTCGAAATTTTCAAATTCACAATTACACATCTTAGGGATTCTCTCGGGTCTTGAGCCTTGTACCCTTTTCTTCTTTAAACCATAAACTTAACCATATTACAACCCTTGAAAGACCTCTTTGAGGTGTACATACACTTGTGCAAAGTTCGGTTAGAGCTACGTTTGGCCTAATTCCTAACAGATACGTAGGCAACCTCACATTGAGGTGCGGCCACATTCATATCCATATCCATGCATGATCGAGTCAAATGCTTAATCCTATGAACCTATCCATCTAGAGCTAGACTTGGGGGCTTGAACCCACATTGTTTAGCCTACCTATCCTAAAGAATCACCATCTCGACTCTTCTCACATCTATTTCCCTCACCATAGCCACTGCACCCTCACCTAGTATCACTTTCACACACGTCTTTCACTCATACATAGCCATATAATATTTCCCTTAGAAACCTTTTATCATGAAACCTTGTTTCCCCACTGTACATGCTTCATCATCTTTCAAGACAACATTCATTAAAAGAAACATTATGTACTTGCTTAGCTTCCTGACCTAAGCAATGTTCATTGTTTCATGCATCACATAATTTGCTGAGAAACATTTATATATCAATGATTTGTAATCATACAAAGCATATCGTTCTTAGCTCCTTGACCTAAGCAACGTTCATTATTCAATAATCACTTCTTCTATATACGTGCTTAGCTTCAAAACCTAAGTGACGTTCAAGATCGTTTCTTTACACCATATATGATGCTTAGCTCCATGACTTAAGTTCTTTCATCTATCGTGTCACATGATGTAATTGTCCTTAGCCTCCTGGCCTAAGAACATGCATCATGCATAAATTATTTTCAAGAAAAGCAGTTTAATCCATGCGATTCATTTCATCTTGCTAAACGAAGAAGTTCAAAACTTTTTCCCTTTCTCATAACTTTTCTTTTAGGGAAATTAAAACGAAGAAGGATTCATTTATAGACGGTCATTTTCTCATCGAGGGAAGTTCGAAAATATAACTTTTTTTTTTCACGTATTTCTCAGGAGAGGCGGTACCCTCCACTCATCTCACGACAAAAATGACGGAATTTTTTTATTTTTGCATTTTCGATTGCTTGTGTCTGTACACACACTCAAACTATAATCACACAACCACAAGTCATACTCATGTCATGTCATGTCGTGTCAAGTCAAACTTGGTCGAGTTAGTTGGTCAAGTCAATCATAGTCTATACGAGTCCCTTGGCAAATTTTGCAGATCTCAATTACATACCACAAACGGGAACAAGCGGACCATCTATAGCCCACGTCCGGGGACAAACAGACCATTTACAGCCCACGTTCGGGGACATGCGGACCATCTACAGCCCACGTTTGGGGACAAGCGAACCATTTACAGCCCACGTTCGAGGACAAGCGAACCATTTACAACCCACGTTCGGGGACAAGCGGACCATCTACAGCCCACGTCCGGGGACAAGCGGACTGTAGGGAATAATTTCAAGCGCTAATCCCCTAGCTTGAACCCCACTATGATCATAGACTACAGTACGGTGGCGTCCAAAAGGGAAGAAGATAGAGCAAAAAAGTCGCCAGCAATTTTTAGGGACTTGTAATCCGTTCACAGGGTGAAGGTTACACCCCTTAACGATCCAAGAGATCGTCAACTCCATAAGGTCTTGGACCAAAATAGGGTTCGGGGATGAAGGTACAAATCCAACATAAAAGAGATTGAACCTGCCCTAATAATAGGCCTCTAGTTTATTCTGATCGTATTCATGTGCGCTTTCTGATTAACATGTGTAGGCGTCGTTTGAAGTGCGCCTACGTTAAAGCATGTGGTGAATATGGTTGGCACTCATAGGAAGTGGGAATCAACATTACGATTAGGGACAATGATTAGGGAAAAAGCAAAGTAGGGAGCCGCCAACAAGTTTTTAAGGAACTTGTAAACCGTTCACGGATCATAAAAAGGCAACCACAACAAGGGACAACGATAGGCAACAACGATTGACCCGTGAAGGTTGCACCCCATTCATAATCCATGAGATTACTAACTCCATATGGTTCGGAACCATGAAAGGAGGATCGGGGATGATGGTACGAAGTGAGTCATGGAGTCACATTCGCCCGTATTGGCCAATACTCGATTCTTATATTGAAAAGCATTCCTTTGATCTCAAAGGCATACAAACAAAATATTCAATTCGCTCCAAACTATTATTTAACTAAATTTGTTGAATATTAATGCACACATAATTCTAAAATATTGGTGATCACTTCAGTTAATAATAAGTTTAAAAGGGATCCTAAACCGGTTGTCCAAATTATCTTATTAGGCGTGATTTTCAATTACATATTCCCTTTAAACATGCAATATGGTGATCATAAAAAAATAATAGAACAATCTTAATATTAGAACCAATTTAATCACAATTCCAACAACACAAAATCGTTTGAAGAATAATAAAAATAAAAGGAGCATGACTCTTACTTTGATTCTGTTTGTTTGCAACTACAAAATAATAAACGAGTTAGTAACTTCAAGGAAATAAATAAACAATAATTAAATTAAATTAAATAAAGTAAAGGTTGATTTTTGGGCCAAACCCTCAAACAATTCTACCTTTCACGTCTTGGCTTAAGGACAGAACCACGAGTAAAATATGGACTCCTTTGAGTGCTTGAAGAAGGAATTTTGAAGTGAAAAGGGTAGGCTAGTGTTTAGGCTAAAGCATAGAAGAGAGAAAATAAAAAAATAGAATTATTCCGTGCCCCGTACATCAAAAATGAGGGGGTATATATAGGGAAAATGTGCTGAGGGAGCACACGGAACCCTAAAATGATAAAAACCCTAAAAAAGTATCCCGTGACATGGTCAAACTGTACCGTGACACGGGAAGCTCCACCGTCAGACGGTACACTTTCCCGTGACACAGTACATTTTTGGTGTGACGCGGGAAATTTTCATAAAACGGGATAAAAAACGCGTTAAGGGTTTACGCGGAAAAGACACGGAATGTCCCGTGTCACGGGAAATCCCACTGTCAGACGGGAAGTATTCCCGTGACACGTTAGGTACCTGCCGTGGCGCGGGAAATTCTAGCCTGTTTTTCCGTCTAAATACATTTTTAACCTTAATTTCTTTCGGCATTTTAAGTGCCGATTGATAATTTCGGGCCTTTTCTGACTTTTTATAATTCGGTCTAAAATAAGAAAATAATTAAATAAAAATAAATAAAGGGTTTGGGCCAAAAATAATTAATAAAACAATAAAATAAAAAAGGTTTGGGCTAAAAATTAATAAATAAGTTTGGGCTGAAATTAAAACTATGCTTTTACCAAACATCAAGACTAATCCTTGGACTGTTCAAAAATATGAATTTAATAAAATACGATTTTTTTAAGAACTCTCGGGATTAAATACTGAACCCGACAAATAGTGGCGGTGAAAGGTTGTTCATCATCGGGTTTGGTTTTAGGGAGACATTTTTAGGTGTCTACAGAAGCCCCCACTTTGACTGAGTTTGTTGAAACGTCAGTTTCGAAAACGATAGTCAAAGTATCCGATAGGGACGGAGAATGATTTAAGACGTTCTACGATCCTAAATTACTCTGTATACGCTGATACCTGCAGAAAAATGTTAGTTCTACAGATAAAAAGGGTAAAACGATAGAATACGTATCTGACACCAGTGTATTGGTGACAAACGGATTTGGCAGCTTCCTAAGCTTGAAGGAATCCACCGAGTGACATTTGTTGAAACGCTTTCCATGCTTGAGGAAAGCCGACTGAAGAGTTTGGTAGTTTTCTAAGCCTGAAGAAAGCTACCGGATAATACTTTCCATGCCTGAGGAAAGTCGACGAACGAATTTGGTGTCGTTCTATGCTTGAAGAAATCCACAGATAATGCCTTCCATGCTTGAGGAAAGCCGACAAAGGAATTTGGCGGTTTTCTATACTTGAAGAAAAAATCCACCGATAACGCTTTCCATGCCTGAGGAAAGCCGACTTGGCGGATTTCTATACTTGAAGAAAAATCAACCGATAATGCTTTCCAAGCCTGAGGAAAGCCGACTTGGCGGATTTCTATACTTGAAGAAAAATCAACCGATAATGCTTTCCAAGCCTGAGGAAAGCCGACTTGGCGGTTTTTCTATACTTGAAGAAAAATCCACCGATAACGCTTTCCAAGCCTGAGGAAAGCCGACGATTGCTGAAATTTGTAAGCGTATGATGGTTCGATTATCCCCAAACGTGGGCCGCAGATGATTCACACCTTTAAGTCGATTATCCGACCACATTAGGTGCTTAAAATGCTGAAAAATAGACTTTGATGCTTGCTAGGGGTAAAATGGTAATTTTAGTCCCCTTTAAGTATCAATTACGATTTTCCGCGTAATTCCAGCGAAAAATAACTGTCCAATTTATGCAAAAAATCATGCAACCTTAGTCAAAATGTCATAATATTCGCAAATAACTGTACAAAAACCGCCGTGTCACAAAAAAATTCCCATGGCACGGCAAGGGCCCCCCGTCACGCGGAGCTGCTTCCCGTGACACGGAAAGGGGGTCCCGTGTCGCGGGAATCAAGTGGCTGAAAAACAGTCAAAAAAGCATCTTTGACCGGTCAAAGCTTGTGCACCACACAAAAATCTGACCGTTACGTGGGAACGGGGTCCGTTGCACGGGATTTTTATGTTTTAAATACCAAACACTTTCCCATTTTGCTCATTCTTTTCCTCGTCCGATTCTCATCAAAACCGTGCCTCGTCGACTACGCACCGGCGCTCGATTTTTCTTCCCGTCGGCCGGCTTTAACCTCCGTGTCGCGGCGGTCCTGCAGCCATCCTCTTTTTTTTTTATTATTTTTTTGCTTTTGCTGCGGGTTGCTGCTGTTTATCTTGATGTTGATGTTGCTGTTTATTGCTGTTGCTTCGCCTGAAATTGTCGTCGGAGCTCCATGTATACTGAGGCTTACCGTGACACGGGACAGCTTCGCCGTGTCACGGATTCATTTGACCGTGTCGCGGCAGTCTGCTGGTGGCCGGAGTTTTTTTCGAGTTTTTGCTGCTCGATTTTCCATTGAATTTGCTTCAAATTTTCGCCATATTCCACATTTTCGAACCTCTACAAAGATCTATTTAAGTTCTTCTTAATTTGTGCCTCAAATTTGCCTCAAATAAGTAATTTCATGAAAAAACCCTTAAAAATCAGTTTGGGGATTTTTGATTTTGAGGTTTTATGTTGAATTTTTTGCCATGATATTACTTGTATATGTATGTGTAGACACCCATTTGTGTCTCCCCAAAACCAAACCTAGTGATGAGTACCTTTCATGCCGAATCATAATCGAATGAAACGAAAGTGTGGAAAAGTCTAGTGTTGCGGAAAGCTTTTATTTTCTTTTCTCTTCTCTCTGTTTTTGAAAACTTTATTTTAAGAAAACAGCCAATCCAGTTTTGTTGGTCCATGATATGGGTCCAATAATGGTGTAGTTGGATGGGGCTTGCAAAGACCTTTCCAATGATATATTATAAGCCCAATTCCGATGAAAATTAAGGAAGTTATGACCAATTTACTAAACTGGGCCCGGTTTGAGCTTTATATGCGGCCACATGATCTAGGGGAGGGCCTAATATGATTTATCATTCCTAATACAATTAGGAATGGTTTTAGTCTTCTAGATTCTTCTAGAAGGTTATTTTCGTTCCTAATTCAATTAGCATTGATAAGTTTACTTTGTTGACTTTTCAGAGTTTTAATTAAGATCAAATAGCATTTTCGAAGAAATTATATTATTTTATCCTCCAGTACGGTAAATTTATCAGATTTTCGAAAACGCGTCAAAATCAAGCTTGGCGTCCAACCCCAGGCCTTGGCGCTAGCCATTGGTGCCTGGCGCCAGCTAGCCAGGGTTGGCGCCAGCTCTGTTTCCTGAGCGTCAGACTCTGTTTTGTTAAATTATCTTTTTTGGCTGATTTTTCTCTATAAATATCGTATCAAAAACTCCGTTTTCATTCACCAATTCTCTTCATTCACAAGATAAGCACCTACAATCAGTTTTCATTCGCAATCATTAATTCTCTAGTTCTCTCTTAATCGTTCACCAACTCTCATCAAGTTTTCTTGATCATTCATCTCTCTTTCTCTTTTCAAAACTTGGTTTTTCTCATACAAAATTCCGCATTCGCAAGATCAAGAAACACCTAGCCATATTCGAAGTTGCCTTCGCCCTAGACGTGAAAGGTTTAATTTCTTAGGGTTTGGTCCCAAATCTCTCTTCCAATTATTTAATTTAATTGTTTGTTTATTATTTTCCTTGAAGTTACTAACGTGTGTATTTTGTTATTAGAAAGAGATACGAGGCATCAAAGTAAGTACTTTAATTGATTAATTGGGGTCATGATGTAGAAATCATGCTTATATTGTTATTATGATATTCCCGGTATCATGTCTAGGTTATTTTTAATATTAAATATGATTGCTATGATGTCTTTTATTCTCTTCCTAATATTTATGATTGTTAGTATCATGTTAAGGTTAAAGACTTGATTTTTATTGCTTAGTGACATGCTAGGGTTTGTTATTAATCTTGTTAGTATCATGCCTAGGATCTTGCTATTATTATTATGCCTTAATATTAACATGAACATGATTATTATTATAATTGTTATGATTTATGATGATTATGAATATTAATTTATGATGATTATTATTATTCATGTTTTTGCTTATGATTGATTATTTATTATGATGCTTATTTATTTTTATTGCTTGATCACCTTTTATGCATGTTAATGGGAATTGGTACTTGCAATCACGCTTAATAAGATAATTAATAATCTTGTTTAGGGTTAATTGTGATTATAATTTCAAGTGATCGCCAATAAAAGTTTATTTGTGCATTAAATTCAACCAACATAGATTAAACATGTTTAGGGTTAATCCTATTGATTGCATGTTAATTGAAAAGCGCACATGAATACGATCAGAATAAAGTAGAGGCCTATTATTAGGGCAGGTTCAATCTCTTTTAGGTTGGATTTGTACCTTCATCCCTGAACCCTTATTTGGTTCATGACCTTACGGAGTTCACGATCTCTTGGATCGTTAAGGGGGGTAACCTTCACCTCGTGAACGGTTTACAAGTTCCTAAAAAAACTTGTTAGCGACTGTTTTGCTCTATCTTCTTCCCTTTTGGACGCCACCGTACTTTAGTGTATGATCACAGTGGGGTTCAAGCTAGTGGGATTTTAAAGGCTTGAAATTATTCCCTATAGTTTTTGGCGACTCCACTGGGGAGGATTCTATTTTAATTCTTGAATTTGTTTTGGCAATGATTTAGAATGAGTGGATGAGACTCGAAAAGTTCTAAGTATTTCATGTGCGTAATTTTGATTAACATTATTGTCATATGCATAAAAAGGATCTCATTGGAAAGAACATCCGTAATGAGTCAAAAACATAGGATTTTACAAGTAGGAAATTTGAGGAATGTCTTTCACAACTAGGACTGAAATAACACCGCGCGAAACTGGAAGATTTTATCGAGCACATAAAGCTGCTGAGGCATGTGGGAAGTAGCGTCAGGGGCCAAAGCTTGGCGCCAGACTTTTAGCCGTAGCGCCAGACGCCAGCATTGGCGCCAGGCGCTACAGTTAAAATCTGGCGCTAGTCTCTGTTTGCTGGCGCCAATTTCCCCCAATACCGAGCCAGAAATATGCGTTCTAATTTCGACCGGTTTTTCGTATTGTTTGCTCGATCCTACTTCCTGATTGAATTCTTTCTCACTTTTCTGAAACCCATATGTGTTCTACATATGGACATAACCCTCTGGGATTCATGCTCCATTTACCCGATTAAACGCTCCGTGCAACAAAAGGTATATCCGAGATGTTGAATTCACCAAACCATGGAAGAGAGTTTTTTCTAAAACTCGCGGTGTCCCATCCACTCGCGCCAACCCTTCACGTTTAGGCTTCCGCGCGGTGCATCCGGACAATTAACGATGGACCCTCTTTGACTAAACCATATCCCGAACTTTAGAGAACTAGAGTCATGGTTAGGTTGCGAACGCATTACATCATATTGTGCCTACTTGACTAATTGTGCATTATTTGTTGTGCGTATATATTCTATGTTTCTCTTAACCGTTTGTTGACTTGTGTTGAGATTAAATAAATTAATGACTTAAATAACTTTGCCTAATTAATTAATTAATTAATTAATTGATTATTTAATTTGAGTCAATAAAGTCTAATTTTTCAATCAGAATTGAGCTAGTGCGACTTTAGGCTAACCCAGTTGGCTAATAATACCGAAAACAGTCCCAGACCGAAGCTCCACTATTGGCGCCAAGGTCGGAGCTGTAGCGCCACACTATGGTGTGTAACGCCTGACGACAGCTAAGTTGTCTGGTGCCAACCTCCACAGTGTGACGCCAGTCCTGTCGCTTGGCCGACAGTTCGGATTATTTGTCGAGTCATCACCTAAGGTCTAATTAATCAGTTTTCTGTTTAATTTGGTTAATTTTGCTGTCAATAATGTTGAATTGAATCAATGATCGAGTTTAGGCACTAAGTCCCATGGTCTTACACAAGAGTCCAAGCGTGTCACTTACACTCAATGCACACACCAATACACATGCTTTGACCATGATTAACAGAGTCTTGTGTGCGCGTTTTTTCCGTCATTTTTTTTAGGGGGGTAAGTCGGATATTAATCCTCCAATATAAAAATAATAATACTTAGTTCCATAAAAATATGTACGTTATTTTCGCCAAAAATATGCACCCCTTTTTTCTTAAAATAAACCATAAAGTCAAGTTGATTCGAGTCAAGTAATTAAAACGCAAAATGGTTTAATTTATAGCGCGTGGTCAAGAAAGGAAGGACGATTAATCAAAGATAACCTCTTCGTACAAGTCCAACTTTTCGACAAACCTATAGCTCGCAAGAGGAATGCAAGGGTTATAATGGCAACTCAAGAAGATGTCAATGATCTTAAGAACCAACTGGCTATTATGACCGAGACACTGAAGCTTCTCGCACTTAGGATCGATGATCCCGTGAAACAACAACAAATGGATCTCATGCAAGAGAGCCTAAGCAAGTTGTCCAGCGACTACAAGTTTCAAGAACTCACATCACAAGGGGTATCGGTGGACAAAGATCTTCTTCCGCAGAAGTTCAACGCCAATGACATCCCAAAATTCAGAGCAATTGACAATCCATACTTCCATTTAAGAGCATTTGAAACAATAATGAGTATCAAGGGTATTGATAAGAAGGTCTTCCCTTCTCTTTTCTCACTATCTCTCGAGACCGTTTGCCAACAATGGTTCTTTTCTCTCGAGAAAGAAAAGACCTCTACGTGGGAGTCTATAGAAAACGCTTTCGTTGATAGGTACAAATGCAACATTCAAGTCGAGACTGACCATAGAGAACTTGAAATCCTCAAACAGAAAGAGAATGAAGGCTTCACCTCTTTCTTTAACAAGTGGAGAGAAACCTCAGCTAAAATGATTGAGGTACCAAGTGAAAAAGAGTCTGTGAGACTGTTTATCAAGAATCTCTAAGAAAAATATTCCAAACATCTTAAATATCAAAATAACCTCCATACCTTTAAGGATGTTTATGATATTGGGATCAATATTGAAGATGACTTGGCTAAGTCAAAAGCTGCCAACAATAACTCAAAAAGTGGCTGGAAAGGAAAGAAGAACGACAATCCTTCTTCTTCCAAAACCGCCCACTCAAATAACATTAGCACCTTTAATCTAGGAGAAGTTCTCGCCATGAACAACCAAGGACAGAGGAAAGCATTTAGGAAGAACTTCACTCCTATTGGCATGAGTTATGACACCGCATTTGATCGATTAAATGCAAAAGGTCTTATAACTCCCATTGGACCATTTGGGGATCCACCAGTTGAGAAGAGGTCGGTTAACTGGAACCCCAACGCACACTGCAAGTATCGCCAAGGTAGGGGCCATTCTACTGAAAGATGTTGGAAGCTTAAGGAAGCTATCCAAGACCTAATCGACAATAACAAACTGCCGTTGCCCCCTGCCAGTAAGAAGCCAAGCATTGACAATGCACCTCTAGCTCATACTTTGGCTATCTCCGATGAAGAAAACGAGGTTGACCCCTCATCTCTCATTAAGTCTGTCGAAGAAATCAATGTCATAGAAAAAGGAGAGGAGATCTTTTTCGATGTCAGAGATAACCTTCCAGAACTGGCAAATAAGGAAGACATGCAATTGCTCACATTGTCTATGAAGGAGGCATCGCAACTACTACGTGAAGCTCTCAAAGTTATGAACTAACTCCATAAGAAATATGATGAGGTTCCACTTCTGAAAGATAAACCAAAAAGAGAATTCACACCCATAGGAATGACCTACGATGCTACTTTTGATCGTCTCTATGATCAAGGACTAATCAAACCTATTGGTCCAACAGAGGATCCAACACCAGAAAAGCGATCACCAAGATGGGATCCCAAATCCTACTACAAGTACCATCAAGGAAACGGTCATACTACAAATGAATGCTACAAGTTTCAAAACCTCATTCAAGATCTTGTGGAAGCTAATAAGATCTCTTTACCTCTAGCTAGCAAGGAAACGACTTATGAGGCAAAATATTTTCCCTTACAAGTCACCGAAAAACCCAAGAAGAGCAATAGAATCTACACTCCAATTGGGATCCCATATGCGCAAATGTTCGAAATGCTCTCCGAGAGTGGCGAGGTCAAACCTCTCGAACCGAGACCATTTGAGTCATTTAAAAGGACAGATAGATATTACTGTCAGTACCATCAATTAGGGGGGCACACCATAGAAAACTGTTTCAAGTTCAAGGATTTGGTACAGAAAATGATTGATGAAAAGAAATTAGTCCAAGTTCAACAAGAAGAGGATCTAATCGTTAATGGAGTGTGGGACAGTGATGAAGAAGATGTCTACCTAAAGGACATAGTAGGACCTTCACCTTCTGTATCATACACCACAGACGACATTTGGACTGAAGAAGATTCATCAATAGACGTCCTCACAAGATCCGGGAGGATGCAACCTCCCGTTTCAACACAACCTATGCCTACCGTACAACAAGTTCCCATAACTATCATCGAAGACAACGACATTGTTAAACAGTTTAAGAAGACAAAAGTTGAGATGAATGTGTGGAAGCTCCTGGCAATATCTCGAGAGCATAGGTTGGCTGTAATGAATGCCTTGGATAAAATCGGGATAGATTCTGACACTACTCTTGAGGGACTAGCCAACTTCCTCACAAGTGACCTTCCTAGTCCGATTAATCTGATCACCTTCTCTGACAAAGATTTACCCCCAGAAGGTGACAAACATTACAAGGCATTAAACCTCACGGTAGTCTGCAAAAGGATGAATGTTCCCATGACTCTTGTAGACGATGGATCAGCTATCAATGTCTGTCCACTTAGAACTGCGAGGATGCTCGGCATAAGGGACGAAGATTTAAATCCGTCCACACAAGGAATAAGAGCCTACGATAATACTCGCCGTCAAGCTCTTGGCAAAATAACCCTAAATGTGACGGCAGGAGCAATAGAACATGCTACTACTTTTCAAGTAGTAGACATCAAAGCCTCATTCAACTTGCTGTTGGGACGCCCTTGGCTTCATGATCTAAAAGTCGTCCTTTCATCTCTCCACCAACAAGTGAAAGCCATAGTTGGAGGAATTCCAATCACTATTGATGCTTCGCCTATGAGAATTAAATCTATAGAGAATCCAATCATCAATGTGGAGCACGACGAAGATGATGAAGACCTATGGGGCTTTAACAAAAAAGTCTCCTTAAATCAGGAGGATGAAAGGACATCTCTTTGCCATGACCCCCATTCCAACATGATCGTCAACACCATGCTGAAGAAACAAGGACACTTCCCTGGGATGACCCTAGGAAAGAAGAAAGGGATAGCAAAATCGCTGGAGTCACCTGGCCTCCCTAAGCTAGATACTTTCAGACTTGGTTTTGAGCCGACTCGGAAAGATCTCAAGCGAGCCCAGGACAAGTTGAAAGCACGTAGGGACGCTCGCATTCAAAAGAAAGCAATTCCAATGGATCAGTACCCTCTTACGCTTAATGGTCAGTTCATAAAAGGAGGAGAGAACTATCCATGCCACAAATTTCCCGAGCCATTTGTTGTAAACGGCATACGACAACCAGGATTCGAGATTTTCTTGGATTGCTACTTCACTGATGAAATTCCAACTCCCATCCATAAGGAGAATGCACCCCCATGCTTTGACTTTAACGTCATGGGATTACTGTTCGGGCGAGAAAAGAATGAGCCAACTTATAAAGAGGATAACTCTTCGTTCATTCAAACAGTCCTACAGAGCGAAAACTTTGACCCCTCGAAGCTAATTACTCCAGCCGAAGGATCACTACAAGGGTGGCGCAAGACTATCAAAGTGACTACTCCAAGGGGAAGGAAGATATCAATCACGACAGGGCAAGGGCCGATGTTCGAAGAGTCGTCTGAGTCAGAGTCCGAGTAAGAGTCTTTCCCTTTAGAGTCTTCTAAGTCTTTAGCAATAACACCTCCCCTTCCTATTTCTTCTGCTAGGATAGTTAGTGATCCAGTCCCTGAGGACATATCACTCTTTAATGTAATGATCTCAGAGTATAATAATATTTCTCATTCTCCTTACTTCTTGTGTTCTTCCCTAACCCAAGATGACAAGCATTGCTTAGCTAATAATGAAAAAGACAAAGAAATTATTAAAGCAATGGAAACACTCGAAAACAAGACACCGGTAATCGAAGAAACTGAAACAGTTGACATCTCGAATGATTCAACTCATAAAAGAAAAGTTAAAATCGGACTAACATTGAATAAACAAGAAAGAACCGATTTAATTAACTTACTTAAAGAATTTATTGATGTATTTGCTTGGTCATATGAAGATATGCCAGGCATTAACAGAGAAATAGCTCAACACACTATACCACTAATCCCAGGAATGAAACCTGTAAAACAAAAGTTGCGTCGAATGAAACCCGACGTAGCACTTAAAATAAAAGAAGAAGTTCAAAAACAAATAACTGCAGGTTTCATCAAGGTATCCAAATACCCCGAATGGGTCGCCAACGTCGTCCTAGTTCCAAAGAAAGACGGAAGGGTAAGGATGTGTGTCGACTATCGAGATCTAAATAAGGCAAGCCCAAAAGACGACTTCCCTTTTCCACACATCGATATTCTGGTAGACAACACGGCAAATAACGCGCTTCTCTCATTCATGGATGGATACGCAGGGTACAATCAAATTCTCATGGCAGAAGAAGACATGGAGAAAACGACCTTTATCACACCATGGGGCACTTACTGCTACACGGTAATGCCATTTGGGTTGAAAAACGCAGGTGCTACTTACCAACGTGCAACAACTGCCTTACTCCATGACATGATGCACAAAGAAGTCGAAGTATATGTCGACGACATGATTGTGAAATCAAAGGACCGTCCAGGACATCAAGTAGCCTTAAGGAAATTTTTCAAAAGGCTAAGAAAATATAATATGAGGTTGAATCCGTCAAAATGTGCTTTTGAAGTCACCTCGGGCAAGCTCTTGGGATACGTCATAAGCTCTAGAGGAATAGAGGTAGATCCAACCAAGATTAAAGCAATCATGTCAATGCCACCGCCCAAGACTGAGAAGCAGATTCGAGGATTTATTCGCCGGTTGCAATACATAAGTAGGTTCATATCAAAACTAACAACGATATGTGAACCAATATTCAAGAAGCTCAAGAAGAATGTACCAGTAATTTGGGATGACGAGTGTCAAAAAGCCTTTGACAAGATCAAAGCCTATCTCGCAAATCCTCCCGTATTAGCGCCAGCACTTCCCGGAATACCTCTTAGGTTATACTTGACGGTTACCAAAGAAACAATGGGAGCCATGCTAGCACAAGAGGTAGAAGGCAAAGAGAACGCAATCTATTACCTAAGTAAAAAGATGCTCGAATATGAAACACGCTATACACCGCTCGAGAAATTGTGCCTCGCCTTGGTATGGGCCACAATTAAGTTGAGACATTACATGTTGGTGCATACCGTTTTCGTAGTCTCCTGATTGGATCCACTCAAATATCTGTTCGAGAAATCTACACTCAATGGACGTATTTCAAGATGGATAGTCAATCTAGCCCAGTTTG
Source organism: Chenopodium album (assembly GCF_948465745.1). NCBI lineage: Eukaryota > Viridiplantae > Streptophyta > Magnoliopsida > Caryophyllales > Amaranthaceae > Chenopodium > Chenopodium album. Next base: position 31,544,216 of record NC_137838.1, read on the forward strand.
ATGTACGGTTCATGCCACAAAAAGCTATTAAAGGATCCGTGGTGTCAGACTTTCTGGCAGACTTTCCAATAGAAAACTCGACACCAATACAGGACAATGAATTTCCAGATGAAGATTTAATGGTCACCGAAGATGATACTTGGACCCTGTATTTTGACGGAGCCTCAAACCAAAAGGGATGTGGCGTCGGGGTGCTACTAGTATCACCTAAAGAAGAGCACGTTCCAATTTCAATAGAGCTTGATTTCGACGTTACCAACAACGCTGCTGAATATGAAGCATGCGTGGTAGGCCTTGAAACTGCCTTGGCATTGGGAGTAAAGAAGTTAAGGATATTCGGAGACTCTTCTTTGATCATCAATCAGATATCTAAAAGGTGGAAAGTAAGGAGTGAAAGCCTAGCCCCTTACCAAACCTATCTGGAAACTCTTACAGATCAGTTAGAGAAGGTAGAATACACATATCTACCTAGAGAAGAAAACCAATTTGCTAATGCCTTGGCAAGATTAGCCTCAATGGTTAGGATTCCAACGGATATCGAGCAAATGCCTCTAACTATCGAAAAAAGGCACAAACCAGCATATATCCAGGCTATAGAGAACGACGATTTAGTCCAAGACGAAGAAGAAGAAGAAGAAGAAGAACCGTGGTACACAGACATACTCAACTATGTCACCAATGGAGAATACCCTCCTCATGCTGATAAAAGAGCAAAGCGAGCATTAAGACTTTTGGCTTCTCAATATGTACTCATAGACAATGAGCTACATAAAAGGGTACCTAAAGGTCGAGCTCTTCTATGTGTAAGAAAGGTGGATGCACAAAGAGTAACGAGAATAGTTCACGAAGGAATCTGTGGCACCCCTGTAAATGGCAAAATGTTAGTCCAGAAAATAATGCGAGAAGGATATTATTAGACTACAATGAATAGGGATTGCCATCAATATGTAAAAAGATGCCCTAAGTGTCAAATTTATGCCAATTTATAACATGTCCCTCCATCTTTACTCTACACCTACACATCGCCATGGCCATTCTCTACATGGGGAATTGACATAATTGGTAAAATCACTCCCCCAGGAACAGGAGGCCACGAATTTATTCTAGTAGCAATTGATTACTTTACAAAGTGGGTCGAAGCGCAATCATACGCTAAACTCACTGTAAAACATGGAGCACTCTTTATCGAGAGAAATATCATTTGTCGATATGGAGTCCGACATGAAATGATAAGTGACAATGGAACTCACTTTCAAGCCGAATGTGAAGAATTACTACAAAAATATGGCATCCAGCATCATCATTCGTCCCCTTATAGAACTCAAGCAAACGGAGCGGTCGAGGCAACTAATAAAAATCTAAAAACTATCATCGAGAAAATGACAGAAAATTATAAGGATTGGCCTGACAAGCTTCACTTCGCATTGTGGGGTTATCGCACGTCAATCCGTACATCAACAGGAAATACGCCATTTTCCTTGGTATATGGAATGGATGCCGTACAACCTGTCGAACTAGAAATACCATCTCTACGCATTGCGTTAGAGAGTAAACTCGATGAAGTTGAATGGACTAGGGCAAGATATGAAGAATTTGTTCTACTCGACGAAAAAACGACTAGAAGCTCTACATCACACTCAATGTTATCAAACTCGTATGGCTAGACATTTTAATAAGAAGGTTAAGACAAGAAATATCAAAGTAGGGGATTTGGTATTAAAAGCACTAAGGAAAAATGTTTTAGATCCAAGGGGAAAATTTGGACCTAATTGGTCTGGTCCCTACATTGTCAAAACAATCCTGTCAGGAGGTGCAGCAAAACTAACTGATATGGATGGCAATGAATTCTCAAACATGACTAATCTTGACCAACTTAAGAAATACTACCCATAATTACTTGAGTAGGATACTCTACAGAGCTACGTTCGGCCTGATTCCTTAGGAAAGGATACATAGGCAACCCTTTATGGGTGCGGCCACTTTATTTTTCGACATCTCCGCATTCCAGAATCAATTAAAAAGTCAACAGAAAATCGGCAAATTATTGGCGTCGCAGAACAGAGCCTGGCGCCAGCCAGAGGTCATCAGCGCCAGCCGATGGAATTGGCGCCTGGCGCCAGACCTCAATAGCTGGCGCCAAACCCCAATTACTGGCGCCAATTTGGAAATAAAATCAGGGCAAATTTCGGTGTTTTTCGGAAAATTTCGGACTTCCGTACTCGAAGAACTTCTGGAAAATTAATTTTTTTCGATTTTCATTGCTTTAATAAAATAAATTTAAAGTAACAATTTAATTGAAAGTTGAAATTTCATTAATAAAATAAAATTACAACATTGATGGAATTTAAATAAGGCTGAAATAAATTAACTTTAAATAAAAACAACAATCTAAGTCTAATAAATCTAAAGCTAAGCAATGCTTTTAATCTTTCTTTTCCTTTTTAGCTCTTTTCCAATTCTTTTCTGCTTCCTCCTCTTCATCCATTACTTTAGCTAGTAGGCATCCTTTAGAGGACCTACATTCAATTTTGGAGTAAATTGTCTCCCCTTCAGCTAGCACTCCATGCTTCTTTTCCACCCAAGCCTTTTTGTCTGTGGTGTTAGCTTTCCTTTTTCCTTTGTCTCTAGTAGTATTTTTCTTCCTAGGCATTGTAGGTGTTTTGAATTCAATTCTTGCTCCTAAGCGTTCTTTGGCAGGTGTCACCCTGTCACCTAGACGATTCTTCACATCGGTTCTACCCTGATCAATCGAAGATTTCTTCAGCAACCACTTCTTTACATCATTAGGTAAAGAAGGGGGAACCTTTTGGGTAATCACTTCCCATAAAGGTCTAGCGCTCCAGTAAGCGTCGAATCTATCTACTTCTTGAGATACAGGATACTCATAGGAAGGACGAAGATCCCTGGAAGGAATATTTTGAAGTAAGCCGTATTGTCTCTTTACCCTGCAGGGATAATAATATGTTACACGAGACAAGCTTGGAAGACGGCAGAAAGGTTGCTTATTAACACCAACCATCCTTTCTATTTTCCACCATGGGATGACCCACTTGATAGCAAAATCACGTGATTAAAATACTTTTCTCCTCCCATGGCGCCCAATTTTAGGGATGCGCTTCTTTCTTCTCACGAAGCAATTGGGAGTATATTTTTCAATGTCATCCGGAGGGCTAATTAATCCTAGCCTCTCCATTAGCCACATCTGTAAAAAAAATTGCAAAGCAAATAAAATTATTATTACAATACAAAAATATATTTTTTGATTTCTGTAATAAAAATGTTATTTTTCTACCTGTAATAAAATTGGAGAACCGCGAAAAGGCGCTTTTGGGTCCCTTTTCAATTCATCGAGACTAATCATGGTCAATCTAACTATTAATGGCATTGGATTCTTCCCTGATTCAATTTGTTCTAGTACAGTGGTGATAATTGATTGACCCTCATTATTTTTACCACTACTAAGAAAAAATTTATTGAGCATGCAAAATAAAAACGCCCTTCTTCTATATATATGAAAGGATTCAGAAAGAGGTTTATCAAAATAATAGCGTGCGAATTCTTTCAAATTAACTATATTGCCATCTACTATTTTTGATAAATCCCTTTCCTTTAAATTAAAGAAGCGCTCGAAATCCTTATAGTAGTATGCATCTACTCTAGGGATTACTACCAGGTCTATTGCAGGGAAGCCTAAGATAGCACCAAATTCCTCTGGCAAAGGGCTAATCTCATCATACCCTATTCTGAAACAATGCGTATCAACATTCCAAAATTCTAAAGCGGTATGTATGAAGTCTAGGTCTGGATCTACCCCTTTGATGCCATAAATTCCCCCTAAGTGAAATAAATCTAATTCCTTTTTGTCTCTGGCATTAAGAGATCGACACCATTCATGAGTGTATTGGGTGAAGGTTTTAGTGGCTAAAGACATGATTATTATTATTTCTAAAGAAGAGAATAATTTTATTCGCTGGAATTATGAGAAGAATCGGCTGGGCATGGGGCTATTTATACACAAATAGCGAAGAATTTTAATCAGAATGAAATACGGAGTCAGCGTCAATTGGCGTCAAACACCCGTTATTAGCGCCAACCGCCAGAGCTTGGCGCCACACGCTAAGTGTAGCGCCTGGCGCCACGCGCCAAAGTGTGGCGCCTGGCGCCACGCGCCCAGCTGGCGCCAATTTGCCAGATCAGCTGCGCGTGCTCAGTTTGCGTTTTTAATATTAAACTCGAGTCGGTTATAGACTTTATGGCTCCGTTTAATTTTCCTAAACATCTTTTCTATCTTTTTCTTAATTAATTAAATATAGCTATTATTTTTAATTTATATTATTCTTTTTTTGGACTTTATTTTAAATTCCAAAAAACCGACATTTTTATTCGTTTCTTTTCCTTTTTTTTTCTTTTTGGGGGAGAGAGTCGGATAATATCCTCCATCAATAATAAAAATGACGGAATTTTTGCGCAAAATTGTTGTCACACTTTTCTTGCACACACAAACATACACATAAATCAAATAAACTCATAATAAATTCATAATAATATAAAAATACAAAATGTGTCTAAATAATGAGTCCAAGACAAAGTTTTATAAAAAGTCAAAATAAAATATATATACAGGAACAAACTACGGCGCCGGAGGACGTAGGCCCATCATGCCATAAAACTGCGCCGTACGAGGAGTCACCTCTCCACCAGCTCTAGTCTCCGTGGGAGGAGGAAGGCTCAAGATAGGACCACTCCAACCAAGATCAACCTGAGGCTGAGGCCGCGGAGGCTGCTGCGATGACAAGCCGACCTCGTACATCCCACCACCTCTGAAAGCCGAGGTAGCCTCTCCTACCGGTGCAGCAGGAGCACCCTCAGAGGAAGATCCCGAGCCCTCAGCAACATCGGCACGAGCAGCCTCAGAACGACCGCCTCTACCCCCTGACGAAGTACGACGACGTCTCGAGCTAGACCTCGCCGGATCTCTCCGCCCCTCAGGTCTCGTACGGGTGTGAGAAGCGATAGGTTGGCCCTGTAAAAAGAATTAAATCAGAAACAAGGTAGAACTGAAGCCATAATGCAGAAATAATGAGTAAAGAAAGGTTACCTCTTAGACAACGTCATCCCGACTACAGGTGGCCGCGTTCCTCATCCGGACGAGCTGGCTCCAAAAGGCATCTATGCATCGTGCCATAACCGAAACCACCTCGCGTGAAAACTGTCAGAAAAATAAGTCAGTGAAAATGCATGATAAATGAACACAAAAAATTCTGAATTTAAACTAGGCTTACCCTAGTCTGGTGGCGAGGAATCGACCACTCTACGAAGCGCTCACCCTCCGGAGCCGGAGAAATCATCTCCTCAATAGGCCCGTACATCCCCTGGTAATGAATGGACATACGGGGCGGCACGAATTCAGCAGGACCGTCCTGATAAAACGAAAAAAATCTGTAAAGTGTTACTTGGGGGCTACTTAGCGAAAAGTAAAAAGCTAAGAATCTTACCCTCACATCCTCAGCCGGTACGGGGGCTGGAGCTAACAAAGGTAGTAGCTCCTCAGCATAACACCGCCCGAGGATCGCATGGGACCGCCAAAGGGTACCAGCTCCCTCAGACATGCTCGACAACCTCGCCTCGTCGAACATATGACGTGGCGGAGCGGTAGGAACGACGAAGACATCAGAAGAGTGCTGTCTAGCGACTCTCTCTCCTAAGTACGCGACCGCTCCATAGGTCCCTTGAAAATAGCGACGCTCAACAGAGTACTGTGCGGCTAATCCAGGGACTGTCCAATCGCCCCACGGTCGGTATACCACCTCAGGTCCCTATAAAAAGCACCAATCAGGCAAGAATATATCTAAAGCACCGCGGAAGAGTCAGAACAAACACTATAAGTCATACCGAGATGATCCAGCTCCGGACACGTGCAGTAAACATGTCCACATGGTGGCCGCCCTAAGAGGCGCTCATTGGAAATCCCCTCGGCGATGGTCTCGCCGGCGCAGCGGAAGGAAAGTACTCGTAGAACCAGATCTACAAGGAGTTAAAAGTGTGAATAAATGCTAACTAATATGTAGGGCTAAACTTTATAGGGAATAATGGTTACCTCTACGACCTTCCAAAAAGCGGACAAAGCGACGTTCGTCCTAAAGGACCGGTGACGACACGAGTCCCTCAGTGCACGAACGAAGTCAGCATAGGGCAAGCTGGCCCAGTCATAAGTCCTACTACCAGGGACGGCAGGGAGGTAATAAAGCAATGCCCTACTACCCTTGTCAGGGGAGAATGTCCCTGACAACAACATCAGCACAAAGATGCGCACCCGCTACTCTCGGGTGGTCGCATCGTCATCAAGAGCCGCTGCCAGCGTCGAGCGGTGAATCCCTCTAGCACTGAACTGAGTCGTCTCGACCTCAGCTCGGGCCCGAATAGCAATCGGCCCCAACAACTCCTCAACCTCTGAAGAAAAGACGTCGATCCCACCGTCGAACGGCAGTGGCACAGAAGTGAATTCCAGTTCTGTGATGAGACTGAAGTCTGTAGGGGTGACCATCATCTCGCCCCACGGAAAATGGAAGGTGTTGGTGGTGTCCCAGAAGAACTCCACCAAAGCGCGCACTACGTGATGACCCCCGCTGGAGGCGACCATAGCCTCGGAGGTCTCAAACAGAGTAACTAGCCCGCAAGACTCCCATAGGAGTCTCGTCTCAAGGTCCCTGGCGATGTGCATCCTGTACAAGTCGCCTAGACCGTCACAGCCAGAGCCGTGATACCGTGTCCTACCGGGCTCGGTACCCCGTCTCACCCTCTCAGAAATGTGGTGGACAGGGGCAAAGAACAGACTCTGCTCATCCCACTCCGGAAGCCGACCAAGCGAAGTGGACGGCGTGGCGTCGTCCTCCACGGGCTCATGCTCCCGTCTAGTGTTTCGGGACCGTGAACCCGAGCCTCGTTGTCTAGCCATGCTACATTGTGCAGAATCATCATAAATTAAGGTTCTATATTATCTAAGGTTCGCCTAGCCGCATGATAGTATGTTCGCAAAAATAGAGTACGTAGTACTAAAACAGAGCACAAATTCAAACTGAGCATGATAACATTTTTTCAAGCAATAAAACAATTTCTTGCAACACTATAGTGATTATTGTGACAAATTGAACAAGAATTGCTAGCAGAAATGTCAAGAACGAGCCACATTGTTCTTCACGACCTTAAGAGGTCCAACAATGGCAAATTGCTGATTTCTTCACCAAATTGAGTCAAACAAGTCTCAAATTACTCCGAAGGAAATATATAAACATAAATAAGCAATTTCTTGGCATAAAACTTGACAAACAAAGCAAATTGAGCATCATAAAATTCGAATTTTCATAAAATTCGTGAATAAACATGCCAAGAATTCATAAAAACTGATGTGAGTTTGAGGAAAACTTACATAGATCGGGAAAATAGATGAGAAGAGCTTTGATTTGCAACAAATTTGAGCGAATTCGGTTGAAAAACGAGCAAGCAATGAGCAATTGAAGCTTTCGGTTTCCTCGAGCAGTTTTCGCGACGAATAGAGCAGCGAATTGAAGCGAAAATGGGCATTTAAAGAGAATCCCGTGCTGGCGCCAGTCCCTAGGAATTGGCATCACAAGTTGGGCTTGGCGCCTGGCGCCAGCATCAGCGCTTGGCGCTAACACTAAATAGCTGGCGCTGATGGTTTTTCAGCGACGCCAAAGCACCCAGCCACCTGTTGAGGTTGTGCTAGCCTTCTACAACATATTTTGGGTTCTTTGGTACGCCAGTTAGCCCCTCTAAGCAATTTGACATGATTTAAGTAATCGACTTGATTACATAAAGTGATCGACCTGATAAGAGATCGTATCACTTAGCTTAAAGCGCCTAAGCATTAGCTCATTAGAAAAGGGCACCGACATATAGGTTCAAGAGCAAAAGGCACCGACGTACAGGTTCAAAGCAACAAGAGCGCCGACGTACAGGCATAGCGGAAGCAAAGTTCAAGCGAACTTTTAAAGATCAACAGGCGTGGATCTTCGGTAATTTCCTTTGGAAAATTATCGCATCAAAAGAGGATGACTTCAAGAGAAGATATCTTCGGCAGCGTTCCCTAGCTTGCGGAGAGTTGTCAAAAAGCAACTGAGGATTGTTTCAAGAGAAGCAATCTTCGATGATATACCCTAGGATGTGGAATATTATCAATGCGGTTGAGTATTATTTCAAGCGAAATAATCTTCGATGATATTCCCTAGGATGTGGAATATTATCAATGCGGATGAGGATTGTTTCAAGAGAAATAATCTTCGATAATGTTCCCTAGGATGTGGAATATTATCATTGCTGAGAGGATAGTTTCAGGCGAAACAATCTTCTAATTTGGAAGCAATTACAGGCGTAGCGGTTTTCAAGCAGGATGGCATTCTCTAGCTTGCAGGAGGTCATCAAAACAATCGGTTACTTTCGGAGACGTGTGCTCGACGGTGCAAGATACGCGTTTCCTAACTCTTTTATCTGTTTAACTAACGCTAGTTTTGCAGGTATCGGCGTTACAAGAGTGATTTAGGATCGCAGAACGTTCTGAATCATTCTCCGTCCCTATCTATACTTTGACTTTTGTTTTCGAAACTTGCGTTTCTCCAAACTCAGTCAAAGTGGGGGCTTCTGTAGACACCCATTTGTGTCTCCCCAAAACTAAACCCAGTGATGAGTACCTTTCACGTCGAATCATAATCGAATGAAACGAAAGTGTGGAAAAGTCTTGTGTTGCGGAAAGCTTTTATTTTCTTTTCTCTTCTCTCTGTTTTTGAAAACTTTATTTTAAGAAAATAGTTAATCCAGTTTGGTTGGTCCATGATATGGGTCCAATAATGGTGTAGTTGGATGGGGCTTGCAAAGACCTTTCTAATGATATATTATAAGCCCAATTTCGATGAATATTGAGGAAGTTATGGCCAATTTACTAAACTGGGCCCGGTTTGAGCTTTATATGCGGCCCAATGATCTAGGGGAGGGCCTAATATGATTTATCATTCCTAATACAATTAGGAATGGTTTTAGTCTTATAGATTCTTCTAGAAGGTTCTTTTCGTTCCTAATTCAATTAGCATTGATAAGTTGACTTTGTTGACTTTTCAGAGTTTTAATTAAGATCAAATAGCATTTTCGAATAAATTATATTATTTTAATCTCCAGTACGGTAAATTTATCAGATTTTCGAAAACGCGTCGAAATCAAGCTTGGCGTCCAACCCCAGGCCTTGGCGCCTGGAACTAGGCTTGGCGCCTGGCGCTAGCCATTGGTGGCTGGCGCCAGCTAGCCAGGGTTGGCGCCAGCTCTGTTTCCTGAGCGTCAGACTCTGTTTTGTTAAATTATCTTTTTTGGCTGATTTTCTCTATAAATATCGTATCAAAAACTCCGTTTTCATTCACCAATTCTCTTCATTCACAAGTTAAGCACCTACAATCAGTTTTCATTCGCAATCATTAATTCTCTAGTTCTCTCTTAATCGTTCACCAACTCTCATCAAGTTTTCTTGATCATTCATCTCTCTTTCTCTTTTCAAAACTTGGTTTTTCTCATACAAAATTCCGCATTCGCAAGATCAAGAAACACCAAGCCATATTCGAAGTTGCCTTCGCCCTAGACGTGAAAGGTTTAATTTCTTAGGGTTTGGTCCCAAATTTCTCTTCCAATTATTTAATTTAATTGTTTGTTTATTATTTTCCTTGAAGTTACTAACGTGTGTATTTTGTTATTAGAAAGAGATACGAGGCATCAAAGTAAGTACTTTAATTGATTAATTGGGGTCATGATGTAGAAATCATGCTTATATTGTTATTATGATATTCCTAGTATCATGTCTAGGTTATTTTTAATATTTAATATGATTGCTATGATGTCTTTTATTCTCTTCCTAATATTTATGATTGTTAGTTACATGTTAGGGTTAAAGACTTGATTTTTATTTCTTAGTGACATGCTAGGGTTTGTTATTAATCTTGTTAGTATCATGCCTAGGATCTTGCTATTATTATTATGCCTTAATATTAACATGAACATGATTATTATTATAATTGTTATGATTTATGATGATTATGAATATTAATTTATGATGATTATTATTATTCATGTTTATTCTTATGATTGATTATTTATTATGATGCTTATTTATTTTTATTGCTTGATCACCTTTTATGCATGTTAAAGGGAATTGGTACTTGCAATCACGCTTAATAAGATAATTAATAATCTTGTTTAAGGTTAATTGTGATTATAATTTCAAGTGATCGCCAATAATAGTTTATTTGTGCATTAAATTCAACCAACATAGATTAAACAGGTTTAGGGTTAATCCTATTGATTGCATGTTAATTGAAAAGCGCACATGAATACGATCAGAATAAAGTAGAGGCCTATTATTAGGGCAGGTTCAATCTCTTTTAGGTTGGATTTGTACCTTCATCCCCGAACCCTTATTTGGTTCATGACCTTATGGAGTTGAAGATCTCTTGGATCGTTAAGGGGTGTAACCTTCACCTCGTGAACGGTTTACAAGTTCCTAAAAAACTGATTGGCGACTCTTTTGCTCTATCTTCTTCCCTTTTGGACGCCACCGTACTTTAGTGTATGATCACGGTGGGGTTCAAGCTAGTGGTATTTTAAAGGCTTGAAATTATTCCCTACAGTATGTATGTGTGTTTGTGAGAAATTTGAGACAAAAATTGCATGATTTGATGGAGAATTGAGCAAATCACCATTTTTGGGTACTACTTTGTGAAATGATGTTCATGTTACTTCTTTGTACTTGAAATGGTGGGAAAATTGTGGTAAACCTTGTGAAATATTTCATGATGTATTGATTCATATTTTGCGTGTGTACTATATTGTCATGGAGAACATAGTATCATGCGGCTAGGAGAACTGTAGTATTAGTTTGTCATGGAGAAACTAAATACCATAATTTTGCCAATTTTTAGCCTGGAGGTAAAAATTTAGCATATAATTCGATAAATAACTAAATAACTTAGGAAATGATGCTAAGTATTTAGATCTTTGTTTTTATAAAAATGCAACTTGAATTAAATGTCTTAGGAAATGATGCTAAGCATTTAGATTTTTATAATAGCATGCCTAGGTGACGAGATTGCGATCTTTCTACCCACGGCCGGCGTCGGGCTTTTCGGGAGGACTCTCCCACTATTCTTGAGGGCATGGACGATGATGTCTTAGAGTCCGAGCCTCGGGCTTCTACGAGTAGGGGTAGGTGAGTTCCACCTCCGTGGACTCCAGACCAGTTGGTTTTCTGTCGTGAAAACCATGTTTCTCATCGCCCACTCTCCGGCATAGTCGATGGCACGCTTCGCCACCACGGTTCTGGAGCCGGCGATTTGATCCCTCGACTTCACCAGATCATTACGAAGGATCCTGCTATGAACGCCCTATGGGAATCGGTTGGTTTAATAGATTTCTATAAGGCGGTTGTAGGGTTTCGCAGCCCCCGGGGTTGCGGTGCGACGGTCGTTCGCGCATTGTTGGAGTATTTCATGGATATTACCAACACCTTTCATTTTTCTTGGGGGGAGATGACGGTGACCCCTCTAGACTTTAGTATGATTAGCGGGCTGCGCTTCACCGACCGGGCTGTAGGTCAGATGTCTGATCTATCTTGGGGATCGGCTGAGGCAACTGATTTGTTGGGTCTGATCGTTCAGCATATCAGGACCTGACCAATGTCTCGAGGTGGTCCTAGGAGCGGACGATCGGAGTTGGCTTTAGTTTTAGCTCGTGGCTTTGACATGGAGGATACGTCGGCTGAGCAGCGAGGGCAGATCTTCATCCTGATCCTGATCTCTATGACCCTTTCTCCTGATAGGAGTTCACGCATACTCCTTTGCTACCTCCCCTCTTTGGTCAGGATCCATGAGATAGGATCCTATAGCTGGGCCAGCCTTAGGTACGCCGATTTTCTTTTATCGCTACGTCATGGTTGTCGGCAGCTGAATGACGAGTCTCCCATCACCGTCTATGGTCTGTGGAGAGTCGTAGAGGTTATAATCTTTCCCCTTTTTGTTTTACTTTAGCTTGTTCGACTCATGTGCTAAAGATTACTTTTCATCGCAGCTATGGTTCTACGAGTACTTCCCAGGCTTGGCTCCTCGCCGGCGTCGTGTAGCGGTCCATGATTTCCCTGTCGGGGCCAGCTGGCGTGATCGAGGAAAGTCGCGGGTGGAGTCCGTCCTTGCACTGCGTGGGCTGCTACGCCGAGGCACCTCTTCTGTCGGCATAAGAATCGGTTTTGTTGCTGCTATTTTCCCTCTGACGTTGTTTCTGTTGTTTCACGACGACTTTTTATGGTTTTCAGGTTGCCATTGATGTCAAGTATCGTCCCTGGGCCGGGATGACTGATATACCTGAGGCCTTGCGTCTTTACGCGCACCGCACCGTTTTGGTTGGTACCGGACGCTTTGTCTGGTATTTGGGGGAGCGAGTCGTTCGTCAGCATAGCGGCGATCGCTTTGTTGTGCCTTCATCTCCACCTGAGTCGATGCTGGACTCACGCTTGATCAGAGAGTTGATCAACAGGGGAGAGCGCTATACTTTTCCATGGCATGAGCTTGTACACATGGAGAGTGACTATGCGCGGGACTTGCTTCCCTCTCTGGCTCCTCCACCCCATCTTCCTGAGGTATGATTTCTCTTGAGGATCTTTGTTACTAGTCCCTGTTTTAAACAGTCGAATAACTTGATTATTCGATCGTATTTTCAGACGACTATTCGCCCTGTGGTCAGGATCGAGATTCCTCCTCAGTCTGTTCGCTATCCAGGGCCGATTGGTATCACCGAGGACCATATTGCTGACGCGCCAGAGGGTTACAGACAGGCGCAGGAGTCTCTGCCCGAGGTCTTTGAGCCGGTGAGTTTTCTTTGATGCATTATTCATCCTTTTAACATTACTTGTTACTGACTTTTCTTTGTTTTATCCTCAGCCTAACCGCCCGGAGATGATGGGACTCATGAAGCTGGTTGACGCCCTGAAGTATTGCATCATCAAGCTTCGGCGTGGTGCGAGTTGTCGGAGCTCTAGTGACGTTCTTGAGGTATCATTCATTTTTCACTTCTACCATTTGTTTTATTTTGCATTGTTGACACCTTTTGATTTTGTATCTTTCAGGAGCGACGGAGGTCCCGCTCGCGCTCGAGACCTAGAGGCTCGGACGAGGAGGAGCTTGGTCGTGGTAGACGATCTCCTGAGATTCACCGGCGTTCTCATTCTCAGCGAGGGCCTCAGACTACTCAGCCATTTCAGGAGGCTCAGTGGCAGCAGCCTTAGTTTTCCCAGCGCTTTCCGGCCCAGAGTCAGGGGCAGCGTTAGTCGTTTTCACAGCGTCAACGGCCTGAGCTTGGGTCTGTTTTTACTCCCTTGGATCCTGGTTCATTTTCAGCTCCATTGTCCGGGATTCCTCCACCGGTGTCGGGCTTGTTCTCAGTTCCGATGTATGGGACGATGCCTTCACCGACGATGCCAGTGTCTTTGGGCCAGTCTACACCGTTTTCCGGCTGGACGGGTCCTGCCTTGAGTTTGACTACTGCTGGGGTTACAGGGACTAATAGGGACACTACTCCCCGTACTCGGATGGTGGAGGGACTCTTCGGCTCACCGTTCCCATATGCGCAGGGTGGAAATGATACTGATTCTGACTCTAGGAACTTTTGACCGAGGGTTTTTATTTGTACATACTCTGATGACACTTGACATGTTTATTTATTACGACTCGTTTGTACATTATTCACGGTTTATGTATTTATTATTGTGTGTTAGTGTGTGCTTGAAACTCCTTGTGTGTTATAGTGTATTTATTAATGATGCGACAAAAAAACATAAGTGGAGTAATGGAGGGTAGCGACCTTCCCCAAAAGAAAAAGAAATAAAAAGACAAGCAAAAATAAAATTACCTTCCCCAAAAGAAAAAGAAATAAAAAGACAAGCAAAAATAAATAAAATGATAAAGAAATAAATAAAATTACCTTCCCCAAAAGAAAAAGAAATAAAAAGACAAAAAATAAATAAAGTGATAAAGAAATAAAATCTTAAAGTGATGAATAAATAAATAAATAAAATAAAGATAATAATAAGAATATAGATAAAAAAAAAGGTGAGAATTTTATTAGAAATAAAACTCTCATAAAAACTGAAAAATAAACGGAGAAGATAAAATACTATAAAAAATCCGGATAGATACGGGAAAAGATGAAAAAAGAAAACGCGTGAAGTGTCGTGACACGGCACTTTGCACCGTGCCACGGAAGAACTTGCCGTGTCACAGCAAAAGTTCCCGTGACACGTTGGAACTTCCCGTGTCACGGGATGCGTATTACTCAGCGGTGTGTTATACGCGTATGAAAAGTTAATTTCTGGGCAGTTTCGAGCGCTTTTGCTATAAAATAAGACCATTTTATTCATGATATGCATAATTACGAAACACAAAATAATTTAGAATTTCATATTTAAATAATCATGTTTCAGAATTTTGATAATACATTGCGCGACTGGTCTTATTCTTTGACCAATGCTGAAAAAAGAGAGTTAGAATTATTTCATGTCAGGGGTTTGCTAGCCCTGCGACACGTAGCTATTGGAGTCCAGAAACACATTGTTTCAAATTTGATTATGATGAAATATGTCCCCTGCCCGAGGAATTCGGTGCAATCTTTGGATTTCCTGCAAGAAATCTTATTGCCATGCCTACCCTACGTGAATATTATTTCCAAGATTTTGAACGCCATCTGAATCTCACAGATCCAGATTTAAATAGAATTGTTTGTGGTAATGAAGTAGACTTCGAAAAACTTGCTAATCTATATTCTAATCGCCCTCTCTCTGAGTCTTATCATGTATATCGTAGAAGGGCATATATTTTTTGCATGTTTAGCAAGCTTTTATTTGCAAACGGTAGGGTAGGACATGCTTGTCTAGCGTCTGTGCTTGAGCATGTCGAATCTGGAAGATCTCCTATGCCGACGTGCCTTGGAGAAACATTTCGTGGCCTTAAAAAGGCAAAAGCTGACCGGAAAGCCATCAGGAAGGGCTCTCTGGTACTACTGCAGGTTAAAATACGCTCCAAGTAGCCCCCGTGACACAAAACAGGCACCGTGTCGCGGTGGGTGTCTGCCGTGTCACAGGAATCTGTCCTTTTTTTTTTCCGATTGATTTTTAAATTTTTTTCATTTTTTTTTTTTAAATTTGTTTTTTCATTTTTTTGCAGATTTGGTTGATGGAGCGTTTGGAACTATTCGAAGCCCCCGACGATGTTGAAAAATATGGCCCTAACGACCTAGTCCGCAGGAAACAGAATTACTCTGCGAACATGTCGTATGAAGATTGGAAAAATTTCTTTGCAAAGAGGGAATTTTCCATTCGTTGGGTGGTGCCTTGGTGGAGGCTTACTAGGATGGTGGGCACGAATGATACTCCGTATTGCCGTGTTCCTAGTATCTCAAAACTGACCTTTTATTGTCCTTCTCGACTGATGCGGCAGTATGTACTTGAACAAGTAATTCCACACTACAACGATAGTCCTCGTGAAGTATCGTTGCATGAAAGTAACGTTCACAAGTACGAGGCTTATTGGATTGGAAGACCTTTGTAGACCGTTTCTGCAAGTGACCAAGCCCCTCCTCCTTTATCTAGTGCATACAAGGCATGGTTGAACCCTAGAAGTAGGAGGGAACGATTTGGATCACGCAAGTCTGATGTGAAGAGTCGTCTTGGAAATAAGAAAGCTCCTCCTAAAGATTGTCTAGGTCCGAGAACACAAGGGATTGAGTTTAAGACTCCTATAATGCCAAGAAAGAAGAATTATGTGAAAGGAAAGGGTAAAGAAAAGATGGTGTATAGGGAGAAACAACCGAAAGAATTCAAGAAAGGTGAAAGGGGTTAAAGTTCGACTAGGGGTGTGACGGTTCGGGCTACGAAAGACACATTAATGGTGAAGGCCGACCTAATTGACCAAGAGAAGGATGTTCCTAAAGAGAAGAGAGATTAGATCAATAGTGCTTTGCTTTTTATGATTTATAATTTTTATTTAAAATAAGGCATATGATGGCAATACTTGTAGTCGCATTTATTTTAATTTGATCAACAGAGGGAGGATTTTTGTTTTTTTTTTAAGTGGTCGGGCCCCCTTGAGGGGTTACCTACGTATCCTAAAAAGGAATAAGGCCAAACGTAGCTCTATTGGGTCATGAACCCGTGCGACTAGGCATAGAATTTCTTAAGTTGATCCAATTTGGTTAAATTATGGAAGCCGTTACTGTCCATGTCTACCAATTGTGCCGCTCCGCCAGACAGGATGGTTTTAACAATGTACGGGCCTGACGGTTCGGTCTGAATTTTCCTCTTTGATCTAACACATTTTACGAAGTGCCTTAAGCACTAGGTTACCCTCTTTGATATTCCTAGTCTTGACTTTTTTATTAAAATTTCGCGCCATACGCTGTTGGTAGGTTTGGACATGATGCAAAGCTGCCAAGCGTTTTTCATCAAGTAAGACCAGTTCATCGTATCTTGCTCTAATCCAGTCGACTTCATCTAGTTGGCTTTCCAATGCGATTCGAAGAGAAGGGATTTCGAGTTCGATTGGTTGTACAGCTTCAACTCCATAGACTAAAGAGAAAGGTGTAGCCCCCGTTGATATACGAACAGAGGTTCGATAACCCCAAAGGGCGAAATGTAGCTTACTTGGCCAATCCTTGTAATTTTCTGTCATCTTTTCGATGATAGTTGTCACATTTTTGTTGGCCGATTCGACTGCACCATTTGTTTGTGGTCTGTAAGGTGATGATCTGTGATGCTTGATATGATATTTTTGTAATAATTCCGCGCATTCGGCTTGGAAATGTGTTCCATTATCACTGATCATCTCATGTGGTACCCCATAGCGGCATATGATATTTCTCTCAATGAATTGAGCCACGTGTTTCACCGTCATCTTGGCATATGAGGCAGCTTCGACCCATTTGGTGAAGTAGTCGATTGCTACGAGAATGAATTCGTGCCCCCCTTGTCCTGGTGGTGTTATTTTTCCAATGATGTCAATGCCCCAAGTGGAGAAAGGCTATGAAGAAGTATATGTGTAGAGAAGCGAAGGTGTAGCATGCTGTAATTTTGCGTAGACTTGACACTTCATACATTTCTTGACGTATTCGTGACAATCTCTCTCCATAGTAGTCCAATAGTAACCTTGTCGTTGAATCTTTTGGACTAACATCTTTGCATTCATGTGCGTTCCACATATACCGGCATGAAGGTTTTCCATAGTTTTATGTGCTTCATTCTTGGCTATGCATAAGAGATTTCTTCCCATCGCAGTTCTCTTGTGGAGTTCTCCCCTGATGAGCACATACAGTGAAGCCAGGAGCCTCAAAGCACGGCGTGCCCTTTTATCAGTATTAGGAGGGTATTCTCCTCTTGTCACATAATTAAGGATGTTTGTATACCATGGCTCTTCATCTTCTTCCTGTGGTTCTTGTTCATCGTCCAGTGTGTGAACATAAGCCGGCTCATATCTTCTTTCTATGGTCAGTGGCATTCTGATTGAATCGGTTGGAATTCGCACCATTGATGCTAATTTAGCTAGTGCGTCGGCGAATTGGTTTTCTTCTCTTGGCAAATACGTATATTCCACTTCATCTAGTTGCTCCGTGAGAGTTTCTAAATGAGCTTGATACGTAGCGAGACTTTCACTTCTCACTTTCCATCTGTTGGAGATCTTGTTAATGATTAGTGAAGAATCACCATAGATTATGAGTTTTTTAATTCCCAAGGCGACAGTTGTTTCTAACCCCAAAAATGCATGCTTCATATTCTGCGGCATTGTTGGTGACATCAAAGTCGAGCTTCATGGAAATTGGGATGTGTTCTTCATTGGGTGATACGAGCAAGACTCCTACACCACATCCCTTTTGGTTTGAAGCTCCATCGAAATAGAGCGTCCAACTATCATCTTCGGTCATGAGTAAATCTTCGTCAGGGAAATCGTACTCATCTTCTTCTTTTTCAGCTTCTTCTAGCGGAAAGTCTGCTACGAAGTCAGAAACTGCAGAACCTTTGATGGCTTTTTGTGGCACAAATCTCAAGTCAAACTGAGCAAGATTGACTATCCAACTTGATAATCTGCCATTGAGTGTTGCTTTTTCGAACAAGTATTTGAGAGGATCCATCTTGGACACGACATGCACTGTATGAGTGAGCATGTAATGTCTTAGTTTCTGTGCGGCCCATACAAGTGCAAGAAACAACTTCTCAAGTGGTGTGTATCGCGTCTCATATCCTTGAAGTTTCTTGCTCAAGTAATAGATTGCATTCTCCTTGCTTTCGATCTCTTGTGCTAGCATTGCCCCCATCGTTTCTCTTGTGACCGTAAGGTAGAGTCGAAGAGGAAAGTCAGGTAATGTTGGCGCTAGCAAGGGTGGGTTTGCCAAATACTCTTTGATTTTGTCGAAAGCCTTTTGGAAATCGTCATCCCATGTGACTGGGACATTTTTCTTTAGCTTCTTGAATATAGGTTTACATATCGCTGTGAGCTTTGATATGAACCTACTTATATACTGCAACCTTCCAAAGAAACCTCGAATTTCCCTCTCATTTTTGGGTGGTGGCATGGCCATGATCGCCTTTACTTTTGTAGGATCTATTTCAATCCCTCGAGAACTGATCACGTACCCAAGTAATTTTCCTGACGTGACTCCGAATGCACATTTTGCTGGATTTAGTCTCATGTTGTATTTACGGAGTCTTTCGAAGAACCTGCGAAGTGCAATAATATGGCCTGGGCGATCTTTAGACTTAACGATCCTATCATCGACATAGACCTCCACCTCTTTGTGCATCATGTCATGTAACAATGCTGTAGCTGCTCTTTGGTAGGTGGCACCCGCGTTTTTCAACCCGAATGACATTACCGTATAGCAATATGTACCCCATTGCGTGATGAATGTGGTTTTCTCCATGTCTTCTTCGGCCATCAATACCTGATTATATCCGGCGTAACCATCCATGAATGACAGGAGTGCATGGTTTGCTGTATTATCGACCAGAATGTCAATGTGAGGTACAGGGAACCCATCTTTTGGGCTTGCTTTATTGAGATCCCTGTAATCAACACACATTCTGACCCTTCCATCCTTCTTTGGAACTGGAACCACATTTGTTATCCATTCCGGATATTTGGATACTTTGATGAAACCTTCGTCCAACTGCTTCCTGATTTCTTCCTTGATTTTGAAAGCCACATTCGGTTTCATACGGCGCAGCTTTTGTTTGACAGGCTTCATACCTGGAATGAGTGGTATCGTATATTGAGCTATATCCCTGTCAATTCCTGGCATATCTTGGTATGACCAAGCAAATACATCAACAAATTCACTAAGCAAGTTAATTAGCTCTTTGCGTTCATCTTGACTTAGTGTTAATCCAATTTTTACTTCTTTAACAGTCGTATCATTGGAAATGCTAACTGTTTCTGTATCTTCAATAACTGCTGTTTTATTTTCGTGTTCTTCCATTGCTTTTATTATTTCTTTGTCGTTTTTATCATTAGAAAAGAAATATTGATCAGGGCTAGGGGAATGGAACGCATCGTAAGCAAAGGTACTCATTTGATTGAATTCATTGGCTAATACATCAAGAGATGCAAGATCGGCTACGACCTCACCGGAATTATTAGGACTAGAAAGAGAGGACTCAACAAGGGACTCAGGATGGAACTCTATAGTAGAAAGAGGGTCGGCCTCATACTCTAAGGACTCGTCTACAGACTTAGACTCAGACTCGGACCCAGACGAATCAGACTCATCAAACATAAGACCTTCGCCAGCGGTTATTTCCAACTTCTCTCCACTTGGCGTAGTGATCCTCAATGTCTTGCGCCATCCCCTTGAAATGTTGTCAGCTTGGACGATTAACTCGGAGGGGTCAAAATCCTTGTTCGCTATGACATCTTGAACTAGCTTAGAGTCATCATTGCGGACCGGCTTAAACTCATTCTTCTCCAACCCGAAAAGGAGGTTGATTCCTAAATCATCAGAGTTCGGGCTAACTGGCTTCTCGGTTGTGAAGAGCTCTTCGTCTTCATCAACGAAGTCACAATCGAGGAACACCTCGAATCCTGGTTCATGGTTCCATCATGGACGAATGGCTCAGGGAATTCATATCATGGGAAGTCTTCTCCTTCTTTGATGTACTGGCCATTGAGGGTGAACGGATATGGATCCATGTCCATTTCTGTCTTCGTGATTCGAGCATTATTGCGAGCCTTCATCTTTAATAAAGCTTGTTTCAGATCTTCTTTCGTTGGCTTGAATCCCAAGCCAAAAGTATCCTTCTTAAGTGCACCAGGATGGCCCCAAGATTCAGCCAGTTTCTTCTTGAGCCTAAGGGTCATTCCAGGGAAATGACCTTGCTTCTTCAGAATGGCATTGATATTGGTGTTTGAATAGGGATCAAAGTCGAGATGGCACTTTTCCTCCTCTTCAATCACGAGAACATCATCTAGTAAAAACCCCCAAAGATCTTCATCTTCTTCGTCATGTTCAACATGGACGATAGGAGTATCAATAACTTGAATGCGCATAGGGGAAGCATCAATAATAATCGGAACCCCTCCAAGGGCGTCCTAACAACAAATTGAAAGAGGCTTTAATGTCCACCACCTGAAATTTGGTGCGACATTCAATGGCCCCAGTAGTTATATTCAGTATGATAGTACCCACGGCTTGACGGCGAGTATTATCGTAACCGCGAATCCCTTGAGTGGAGGGAGTCAGTTTTTCATTCTTTATGCCCAACTTCTTTGAAGTATGGAGTGGGCACACATTGATTGTAGAGCCATTATCAACCAGGCTCATAGGAACATTCATTTTCCTACACACCACAGTGAGGTGTAAGGCCTTGTTATGTTGGTCCCCTTCCGGGGGCAGATCCTTATCAGAAAATGAAATCAGATTGCTAGTACTTGGCAGCTCAGTAGTGAGAAAGTTGACCAGTCCTTGAGGAGTCATGTCATCATCAACTCATATTTTCACCAGAGCATTCATCACAGCCTTTTGATGCTCGTGGGAAGTGGCCAAAAGCTTCCATACATTCATCTCCACCTTGGTCTTTTGCAGTTGTTTGACCACATCGTTGTTCACAGGGTCGATGGGATCAACTATCGAATGTGATTGTGGTGGAGGTGGAGGTGGATTAGGTTGTTGCAACCGTCCACTTCTGGTGAGAACCTTGACCTCAAGGTCTCCCCAAACATCTTCACTGGTGCCAAGAGATGAACAGGCTATATCCTTGAGATAGACGTCTTCATCATCACTATCCCAAATTCTATTCACTTCTTCAGTACTTGAGATAAATACAACTTCCGACAGAGGTTCATTCACAGGTTGAATGAGTATCGACGGATCAAAGGAGACTTCATCTCCCATGATAGCCAAAGCATTAGAAAGAGGACCTGTTTGAATGTTAGGCTTCTTGCCCCTTGGAGGGACAGGAAGTTGATTAGCATCGATCAAGTCTTGGATTGCATCCTTCAGCCTCCAACACTTCTCAGTGTTATGACCCTTGCCTTGATGATACTTGCAATAAGCATTGGGGTCATAGCTAGCGGTCCTATTCTCAGGTCGAGGTTCTGGAAATGGTTCGATTGGCATAATCAGTCCCTTACCATGCAAACGGTCATAAGCAGCATCATAAGTCATTCCCAAAGGGGTGTAAACCCTCCTTTTCCTTTGGAATCTTTGAGGAGGAGAATTAAGGGCCATCACATCATTGATATTGATATTGTTGGTAGCATTATTGGGCTTAGAAGACGAAGAAGAAGGAGTGTCGTTCTTCTTATTTTTCCAAGTGTAGTTATTATCGTTGCTACCAACAGACTTCATTAGTTCATCCTCGATATTGATTCCAATATCGTATACAGCTTCAAAGGTACTCAGAGGCGGAAACTTCAAGTGTTGCTTGTACTTATGAGTCAGATTGGCAATGAACAAGCGAACCATTTCTTTCTCCTTGGGGGGATCCACCAGGAGCGCAGATTTTTCCTTCCACCTGCTTAAGTAAGTGGTGAAGCCTTCATTCTCTTTCTGTTTGAGAATGGAGAGTTCACGTTCAGAAGTCTTGGCCTTAATGTTACATTTGTAACGATTCATAAAGCTTTCAGCAACATCCTCCCAAGTCGCGACATGCTTGGATTCCAAAGAATAGAACCACTGTTGACAGGCATGTTCTAAGGAAAGAGGGAACACTGTAGGGAAGAGTGTCACATCTACTTCCTTAAGAGCCATAGTCGCAGAAAAAGCCTTCAAATGGAATAGCGGATTATCAGTAGGCTTGAATTTGGGAATGTCAGCAGTGGAAAACTTCTCAGGAAGCTTGTCTCTTATGGACGAAGAGGTGACAGGCTGTTCCACATAAGTGAATTCTTCAGAAATCTTGCTCATCTATTCCTTAATCTTGTCCATTGCAGCGGTACTGACATTGTTTTGATTGTCTTGTTCTACTGTGCTGACTTTAGTGGTGAGTGTTTGCATCATGTCAGACAATTTTTCAATTTTCTTGTTGAGGTTCTCGATGTCTTCCTTAGTGGCCATTGGTTGAAAGTAGACTAGAGATGGATCTTGTGGAGATGATTGAGGTGGTTTCCTTGTACGCCTCTTAGGTATAAGAGGTTGTTGAGGTATGGACTCGAACCGTAACAATCTACCCCTGCTTCTTGACCAAGTGCTGTGACACCGAAACAAACACACCTTTAATGACCAAACTTAACCTTAACCTATCCGAATTAAAAAGAAAAGGAAAAAAAGAAAATTTTTAATTTATTAAAAATCTATAATTTTGAAACTCTACTTAAAAAAAAAACATGGGAGGATACCATCCGACTTACTCCGAAAAAAAACGACACAAAAACAAGACTTCCCTAAAATATGGTCAAAAAGTGGTGCACGACTAAAAAAAAAAGTGTGTGAACACGATATATGAGTGATTTAGTGAGGTTATAGACATGTGTTTTGACCGTATAGCTAGACATGACACAAAACTAGACACAACATTCGCAAAAAAATCGAAAAAAAAAGACTGACAGGACACTTTCCTAGGCACCGTGTCACGGTGCAGACTGTCGTGACACGGTGCAGTCTACCGTCAGACGGTAGACAGCACTGTGTCACGGCACTGTTCACCGTGGCACGGCAGAACATGCCGTGACACGGTGCACAGTTTTAGGTCAGTTTTGTGATTTTTCCAGATTTTAACCGATTTTAGGTCCGTACTAATTACTATGTGAGAATAAAAACCCTCGGTCATGGGTTAAACAAAAGAGCAAACACATGAAGGTTAGCACCAAACAACCACATAGCATTTAGGCACGATGATGTAAAAAAAAGTTCGCAACCTAGAGTCAAGATCTATGTTCAACTATTGGTCAAGCTTTGGGTGTCAAAAGGGTACCATGGTTAAGAGTTTGGACGCGTTAGCAAGGTAGCCTCCCTTGAGGGTGTATGCCAACGGGCGGCTCCGCGATTTCGTGATGAAATCAAACTCGACTCCATGGTTTGGGTGGATTTAATAACTCGGATGAACCCTTATTGCCATGAGCGTTTTTGGGTCGATAGAGCTTAAATCCCTCGGGGCTAAGACGCATGTAGAACACATACGTTTTTTCAGAAAAATCGAAGGAAGTCGACTGTGAGGAAAGAAAATAAGCCACCGGACTGATTTTAGGGCTGCCGTGACACGGCAAAAATTCCCGTGTCACGGTACTGTGCACCGTCAGACGGTGCACTGTACCGTGACACGGCAGATTCTGCCGTGGCACGGCAGTCAAAAGATCTGACTGGTGCCCTGTTTTCCTTCGCGCGCAACCAATTTATCCAATTTTTCCTACGGGACAGACCTGAATGCGACGTTAAAACGTCAATGCAGATGCAAAAATGCCAAATTAATCACAGGAATATTTTTTCAAGAATCTTTCAAGTCTCATCCACTCATCTTAATTAAATACCGATCACTCAAATCGATAAATAATTAAGAATCCTCCCCAGTGGAGTCGCCAAATTGCAGGCGTCGTTTGAAGTGCGCCTACTTTAAAGCATGTGGTGAATATGCTTGGCACTCATAGGAAGTGGGAATTAACATTACGATTAGGGACAACGATTAGGGACAAAGCAAAGTAGGGAGCCGCCAACATGTTTTTAAGGAACTTGTAAACCGTTCACGGATCATAAAAAGGCAACCACGATAAGGGACAACGATAGGCAACAACGATTGACCCGTTAAGGTTACACCCCATTCATAATCCATGAGATTACTAACTCCATATGGTTCGGAACCACGAAAGGAGGATCGGGGATGATGGTACGAAGTGAGTCATGGAGTCACATTCGCCCGTATTGGCCTCTACTCGATTCTTATATTGAAAAGCATTCCGGTGATCTCAAAGGCATACAAACAGAATATTCAATTCACTCCAAACTATTATTTAAATAAATTGGTTGAATATTAATGCACACATAATTCTAAAATATTGGTGATCACTACAATTAATAATAAGATTAAAAGGGATCCTAAACCGGTTGTCCAAATTATCTTATTAGGCGTGATTTTCAATTACATATTCCCTTTAAACTTGCAATATGGTGATCATAAAAAAATAATAGGACAATATTAATATTAGAACCAATTTAATCACAATTCCAACAACACAAAATCGTTAGAAGAATAATAAAAATAAAAGGAGCATGACTCTTACTTTGATTCTGTTTGTTTGCAACTACAAAATAATAAACGAGTTAGTAACTTCAAGGAAATAAATAAACAATAATTAAATTAAATTAAATAAAGTAAAGGTTGATTTTGGGGCCAAACCCTCAAACAATTCTACCTTTCACGCCTTGGCTTAAGGACAGAACCACGAGTACAATATGGACTCCTTTGAGTGCTTGAACAAGGAATTTTGAAGTGAAAAGGGTAGGCTAGTGTTTAGGCTAAAGCATAGAAGAGAGAAAATAAAAAAATAGAATTATTCTGTGCCCCGTACATCAGAAATGAGGGGGTATTTATAGGGAAAATGTGCTGAGGGAGCACACGGAACCCTAAAATGATAAAAACCCTAAAAAAGTATCCCATGACACGGTCAAACTGTACCGTAACACGGGAAGCTCCACCATCAGACGGTACACTTTCCCGTGACACGGTACATATTTGGTGTGACGCGGGAAATTTTCAGAAAACGGGATAAAAAACGCGTTAAGGATTTACGCGGAAAAGACAAGAAATGTCCCGTGTCACGGCAGACCTCCCGTGTCACGGGCAATCCCACTGTCAGACGCGAAGGATTCCCGTGACATGGTAGGTACTTGCCGTGGCGCGGGAAATTCCAGCCTGTTTTTCCGTTTAAATACATTTTTAACCCTAATTTCTTTCGGCATTTTAAGTGCCGATTGATAATTTCGGGCCTTATCTGACTTTTTATTATTCGGGCTAAAATAAGAAAATAATTAAATAAAAATAAATAAATGGTTTGGGCCAAAAATAAATAATAAAACAAGAAAATAAAAAAGGTTTGGGCTAAAAATTAATTAATAAGTTTCGGCTGAAATTAAAACTATGCTTTTACCAAACATCAAGACTAATCCTTGGACTGTTCAAAAATTTGAATTTAATAAAATACGATTTTTTTAAGCACTCTCGGGATTAAATACTAAACCCGACCAATAGTGGCGGTGAAAGGTTGTTCATCATCGGGTTTGGTTTTGGGGAGACATTTTTAGGTGTCTACAACATGCAATCAATAGATTAACCCTAAACCTGTTTATCTATGTTAGTTGAATATTAATGCACAAATAAAACTATTATTGGCGATCAATCGAATTATAATCAAATTAACCCTAAACAAGATTATTAACTATCTTATTAAAGGTGATTACAAGTACCAATTCCCTTTAAACATGCATAAAAGGTGTGATCAAGCAATAAAAATAAATATCATTAAGCAACATAATAATAATCAAAATAATTAAAATAATCATAATAATAATAATAATTATAATCACGAAATTATAATCATAATCAAAACAATTATAAAAATAATAATGAATCATGTTAAAGCATAATAATAGCAAGATCCTAGGCATGATACTAAAGATTAATAACAAACCCTAGTATGTCACTAAGCAATAAAGATCAAAGCTTTAACCCTAACATGATACTAGGAATCATAAATATTAGGAAGAACATAAAAGGCATCATAACAATCATATTTAATATTAAAGTTACCCTAGACATGATACTAGGAATATCATAATAACAACCTAAACGTGATTTCTATATCATAACATCAATAAAAACTATCAAATTACTTACTTTAATGCCTCATACCTCTTTCTAATAACAAAATACACACGTTAGTAACTTCAAGGAAAATAATAAACAAACAATTATATTAAAAGAGAGATTTGGGACCAAACCCTCAGAAATTAAACCTTTCACGTCTAAGGCGAAGGCAACTTCGAATATGGCTAGGTGTTTCTAGATCTAATGAATGCGGATTTTTTTATATTTGAGAGAAGGCTAGTTTAGAAAAAAGAGATAGAGAGAGAGTAATCAAGAGAATCTTGATGAGAGTGGGTGAATCAAAACGGAGTTTTTACGACGTTATTTATAAAGAAAATCAGCCAAAAACAGAGTCTGGCGCAGATAAAACTGAACCGGCGCCAACGCTGGCTATTGGCGCCAAACGCCAACATTATATTAGCGCCAGGCGCCAATGCTAGCGCCAGGCGCCAATGCTAGCGCCAGGCGCCAAGCGTAAATCAAATAGAAATTGCCGTAAAGGAGGATAAAATCGTATTTTTCCTCAAAAATGCTCCTTGATTTTAATTAAAACTCTGAAAGTCAACAAAAGTAAATTTATCAATGTTAATTGAATTAGGAATGAAAAGAACCTTATAGAAGAATCTAGAAGACTAAAACCATTCCTAATTGCATTAGGAATGATAAATCTATATTAGGCCCTCCCCTAGATCATTGGGCCGGATATAAGGCTCAAATCGGGCCCAGTTTAGTAAATTGGCCATAACTTCCTCAATATTCATCAGAATTGGGCTTATAATATATCGTTGGAAAGCTCTTGTCAAGCCCCATCCAACTACACTACTATTGGACCCATATAATGGACCAAACAAACTAGATTGGCTGTTTTCTTAAAATAAGTTTTCAAAAATAGAGAGAAGAGAAAAGAATTAAAACTTTTCGCAACACTAAACTTTCCACACTTTCCCTTTATTCGATTACGATTCGACGCGAAAGGTACTCATCATTGGGTTTGGTTTTGGGGAGACACAAATGGGTGTCTACAGAAGCCCCCACTTTGACTAAGTTTAGAGAAACGCAAGTTTCGAAAACAAAAGTCAAAGTATCGATAGGGATGGAGAATGATTCAGAACGTTCTGCGATCCTAAATCATTCTTGTAACGCCGATACCAAACCTATTCGGAGTTGGGAGTAAAATAGTTACGGATATTCGGAGACTCTTCATTAATCATCAATCAAATATCCAAAAGGTGGAAAGTAAGGAGCGAAAGTGTATCCCCTTACCAAACCTATATGGAAACTCTTACTAATCAGTTAGAGAAGGTAGAATACACATATCTACCTAGGGAAGAAAATCAATTTGCTGATGCCTTGGCAAGACTAGCCACGATGGTTAGGATTCCCACGGAAATAGAGCAAATGCCTCTCACTAATAGAAAAAAGGCACAAACCAGCATATATTCAAGCTATAGAAGATGACGAAGTAATTCAAGACGGAGAAGAAGAAGAAGAAGAAGAACCATGGTATACAGATATACTCAATTATGTCATCAAAGGAGAATACCCTCACCATGCGGACAAAATAGCAAAACAAGCATTAAGACTCTTGGCTTCCCAATATGTACTTATAGACAACGAGCTACATAAAAGGGTACCTAAGGGTCGAGCTCTCTTATGTGTAGGAAAAAAGGATGCCCAAAGAGAAATGAGGATAGTCCACGAAGGAATGTGTGGCACTCACATAAATGGAAAAATGTTAGTCCAAAAGATAATGCGAGAAGGATAATATTGGACTACAATGAATAGGGATTGCCATCAATACGTAAAAAGATGCCCTAAGTGCCAAATCTATGCTAATTTACAACATGTTCCTCCATCCTTGCTCTACACCTACACGTTACCATGGCCATTCTCTACATGGGGAATTGACATCATCGGCAAAATAACTCCCCCAGGAACAGGAGGCCAAAAATATATCCTAGTGGCAATTGATTACTTCACAAAGTGGGTTGAAGCACAATCATACGCTAAACTCACTGCAAAACATGTAGCACTCTTTATCGAGAGAAATATTATTTGTCGATAAGGAGTCCCGCATGAAATGATAAGTGACAATGAAACTCACATTCAAGCCGAATGTGAAGAATTGCTACAAAAATATGGCATTCAACATCATCATTCCTCCCCTTATAGGCCTCAAGCAAATGGAGCAGTCGAGGCAGCTAATAAAAACCTAAAGACTATCATCGAGCTAATGACGGAAAATTATAAGGATTCGCCTGACAAACTTCACTTCGCATTGTGGGGTTACCGCACGTCAATTCGCAAATCAACAAGAAATACACCATTTTCCTTGGTTTATGGAATGGATGCCGTACAACATGTCGAACTAGAGATTCCATCTTTACGCATCGCGTTAGAAAGTAAACTCGATAAAGTTGAATGGACTAGGGAAAGATATGAAGAGCTAATCCTACTCCATAAAAAACAACTAGAAGCTCTACATCACACCCAGTGTTATCAATCTCGTATGGCTAGGCATTTTAATAAGAAGGTCAAGACACGAAACATCAAAGTAGGAGACTTTGTGTTAAAAGCATTAGGGAAAAATGTTTTAGATCCAAGGGAAAAATTTAGACCTAATTGGTCTGGACCCTACATTGTCAAAACAATCATGTTAGGAGGTGCAGCAAAATTAACTAATATGGATGGCAATGAGTTCTCAAACATGATAAATCTTGACCAACTTAAGAAATACTACCCATAATTACTTGAGTAAGATACTCAAGAGAGCTACGTTTGGCCTGATTCCTTAAGAAAGGATACGTAGGCCACCCTTTACGGGTGCGGCCACTTTATTTTTTAAAAACTCTCGCATCCCAGAATTAATAAAAAATTCGACAGAAGATCGACGAAACATCGGCGTCACAGAAAATATTCTGGCGCCAGCCGATGCACGTTAGCGCCAGACGACAGCATCCGTCGCCTGACGCCAGACTGCCGCAGCCAGCGCCAGTCGCAAAATTGTGGCGCAAATTTATGATTAAAAGTCTGGGAATATTTCGGTGTTTTTCGGAAAATTTTTTACCTCCGTACTCGAAAAAATTTCTGGAAAATTAATTTTTTCGGTTTTCATTGCTTTAATAAAATAAATTTAAAGTAAATAATTTAATTAAAAAGCAGGAATTTCATTAATAAAATAAAATACATTATTGATTGAATTTAAATAAAGCTTAAATAAATTAACTTTAAATAAAAAAAATAAACTAAGTCTAATAATTGGAAATCCAGCAATGCTTTTAATCTTTTTTCTCTTTCTTAGCCCTTTTCCAATTTTTGTCTGCTTCTTCCTGATAAGTGACATTTATGTCACTCTTAGGGGTAGTGTTTAGGTTATTTCCGTGTTTATTTTCTCTTATTTTCCTTTTATTCTTTTGTTTTCTCTTTAATAAAGTTTCTAGTTTATTTTGGTAATTTTGGAGTGTTTTGGTTTAGTTTTTTTTTTTATTTTATTAGCTTTAGTTTATTTTCGTATTTTATTTTACTTTATTTGCTTGTATAGTTTTTGTTTTATTTTTATTAGTTTAGTTTTATGTCTCTTATTTTCTATTTCATTTTATTTATTTTTATTTTATTCTATTTATCGTGGTTTTATTTTATTTCGTCCTTTGTTTATTTTCATTTTATTTTATTTTATCTTTGTCCCGATTCTCCCTTGTTTTTATTTGGTTGTGTAGGATTGTGCTCGGAGGTCAGAGGCTCGAGTCAAAGGTGTCAATCCAAGAAGCTTTCAAGCCCCAAAGTTGCTGCCCAATCTTAACCATCACCACACCCTTCACTATCCTACACCACCCCAAGCAACAACATCTCGCTCCCCTGCTCCCTCTCCTTCACTCACGCATCAACCACCACGCATTCCAGCCTTACCACCAACAACAACACTCACCACCAGTCCAACCTTCAACCACCAATTTACAACCATCCCGCAAACACCACACACACCAGCTCCAACCACCGCCATAATCGCCAGCATCTCCAACCACAATCAGCCACGCACTTCTCAGCTTATCGATTTCATCCACTCCGCAATTAACCACCAGCTCCTCCAATCACAACCACTACTACCCCCTGTTCTCACGCACACCACAAACCAAAACCCCCCTGCTCCAATTCACTCACCTGCTGCCACCCTCACAGCACCACCAGCCGCAACAGCGCACACCAAGGACCACCACTCACCTCCATTTCCCCTGCTCCAATTTGCACCAACAACCACCTGACCACCGTACCTGCACCAGCGTCAAAAACCAGCAACAATTAAGCAACCAATCGACCCCTAAAATCAAAGCAAATCACAAATTGATCGGGTTCGAGCAAACCGTTGAGGGTTCGATCGAAGTACGAGTCAGAGACTTTCAAAGTTCTGTAAATTGAAGAGGTGTGGTCGAACACACCCATGGTTCGACCGAACCAACCCCGTAGTTCGTCCGCACCAACCCTCGGTTCGATCGAACCACTTCACGAGCCTTGCACATGATTTTTAATGAGGATCGAACGATTGAAGCTTGGTGATGCCGTTGATCTTTGATTTGTGATGATGATGTGCGGTGATGATGGATTTTGATGAATGGTGATGATGATAATTGAAGAAGCCAATTTCGAAGAAGAGAGAAAAGAGAAGCTGATTGTTTTTGATGGGGAATTGTGGGTTTATTTTATTTCATTTTTCTTTTTCTTTTATTTTTATTTCTTTGTTTTTTATTTTCCCTTTTCTTATTTTCTTTCTTTTATTTTTATTTTTATTTTAGTTTCTTATTTTTACTTTTCCTTTTTAATTTATTTTATTTTATTTTATTTTCTTCTTCTATTTTTCCTAGCTTAGTATATATACCCATTTTGGGGGTAATTAGGAAAATAATTCAATTACTATCTATTCCATAATCTAATTAGTTTTAGGAGAGCTTCTCTCTCTAGGTTTAGGTTAGGATTAGGATAGTTTAGAGAGAGAAAGTGAGGGTTTCACCATTGTTGAGCTTGGATATTGAAGAAGAAGATTGACTATCTTGTTTGTAGATTTCCACATTCAATCAATGAGAATCTCTAACTCTCTCTCCTCTATTTTTATTTGCTTTATTTTGATTATTATTTTAGTTGTTGGTATTGCTTGTTAATCATGTTTATCCTTGATTGTTTGTTAATTAATCTTGATATTAGCATGATTAGTGAGTAATTTCCCCATTAAGGGGATGGTTGTGGTGTAGTTGGATCTTGAGCATGTTATAGGGTTTAGAATTGATTTATTTGTGATTAAAGTCTTTATATGCTTGATATTCTTTAATCTTATTGCAAGTGCACATTGTTGGTTGATTAAAGGTGAATCTTTGCTAACAAGAAACAGAAGTTGACTTAGTTAAGGTTCATTACCATCGATTGTTATTTAATAGTACCTCCTAGTATATGGTTCTAATGTGGTCACATAGAGGCTATGTTAGGAGAAGCCAATTGACCCTGGAAGGCGGCTAGATTGGATCCTTTATTTCGATATTCGAGCATGTTTAGTTCATAATTAATTCAATTTCTATGCCTTTGTTTATGTTCAAATGAATTCTATACCTAAACCATTTCCCTTAGTGTTTTATTTCTTGTTTTAGCATATTTAGACTTTAGTTTATTTATCTCTTATTTCGGACTAGCTTAATTGTCGATAACATTTGGTGGTGTTTATCCATTCTCTGTGGTTCGACCCCTATGCTTGCCTTATACTCGTATTAGGTTTGTTTAGGTTGTATAAATTGTATTTTATCTAGGGATAGACAATTGACGACGCGTTTATTCCCCTTGTCAAATTGGCGCCGTTGCTGGGGAACGACTTCAATTACCGTTATGTTATCTTATTGAGACTAGTCCATTGTATACATTTTCTTTTGATTTGTTTTTGTTCTCTTTGTTTTGTTTTTGAAAAATGGCACATTTTTCTTTTCCTCAATATGATGATGAGCCTTTTTATGTCTACTTCCATAGACTTGTGGGGTTTTTGAACTATAATGGTTGTAATCCTTGTGAATCTTGTGAGATTTGTTACTATGGCATGAATGAACAAACGAGATTTGAAGTTGAAAGTAGGTTTAATGGCGAATTTCAAGCATTATCGGTTCATAGTGCTTGGAGCTTTTTTGTACGGTTTGCTAAGGAAGTACGCAATAGGGCATGTAATGTTGCTAATTTTGATTCTCAATGTGATAATAGTTTTATTAGTGGCATGCATCCCCATGATTTGTCTTGTGATCCTATTTGTGACCTAGTACAAGTGATTTCAACTCTCTATCTCCTATTGTTGATAATGAATCTCATTTGCTTTATTATGCCCCCTCTCCCCAATATGATGATGCTCATGTTTATAATGTGAATGGTCCTCCCTCCTCATTTTCTTGCTCTTACACGGCTTCAAAGGATTTCCCTTATGCTTCTAATGAATCCTTTTATGAGGGTAATTCTATTGAAAGTTTAAGGAAAGAGAAGATTTTGGAGAAGTTAATGAAGATGATGGAGATTGAGGAAAAGATAAGGGAGAAGGATAATGAGATGAGGGAAGTTGAGAATAGGGAGACGGAAGCAAGAATGAAGATGATTGAGAGCCAAATTCTCCAACTAGCCAACTCTCAAGAAAATGCCCTTTCTTCTTCTTCTTCTTTTCCCCATACGAGTGAGGATCCCATTAGACAGCATTTAAGTGATGGTGAAGGAGTTGAGAATGAAGCTAATGTTGAATTTGTGAATCCCAACCCCCTCTACCATCTTGATGAGTCTCAAGTGTATGTTTGTGATTGTAGACACCCATTTGTGTCTCCCCGAAACCAAACCCAGTGATGAGTGCCTTTCACGTCGAATCATAATCGAATGAAACGAAAGTGTGGAAAGGTCTAGTGTTGCGGAAAGTTTTATTTCTTTTCTCTTCTCCTTGTTTTTGAAAACTTTATTTTAAGAAAACAGTCAATCCAGTTTGGTTGGTCCATGATATGGGTCTAATAGTGGTGTAGTTGGATGAGGCTTGCAAAGATCTTTCCAACGATATATTATAAGCCCAATTCCGATGAATATTGAGGAAGTTATGGCCAATTTACTAAACTGGGCCCGGTTTGAGCTTTAAGTACGGCCCTATGATCTAGGGGAGGGCCTGATATAATTTATCATTCCTAATGCAATTAGGAATGGTTTTAGTCTTCTAGAATATTCTAGAAGGTTCTTATCATTCTTAATTCAATTAGGACTCTTCAGAGTTTTAATCAAGATCAAATAGCATTTTCGATTGAAATTATATTATTTTATCTTCTAGTACGGGAAATTTATCAGTTTTTCAAAAACGCGTTAAAATCCACTTTGGCGTCCAACCCCAGGCCTTGGCGCCTGGAACCAGGATTGGCACCAGGCGCTAGCCACTGGTGCTGGCGCCAACTAGCCAGGGTTGGCGCCAATGTGTTTTTGTGATCTTCAGACTCTGTTTTGTTAAATTATCTTTTTTGGCTGATTTTCTCTATAAATATCGTATCAAAAACTTCGTTTTCATTCACCAAGAAACATCAATTCTCTTCTTCATTAACCAACTCTCATCAAGATTTTCTTGATTATTCTCTCTCTTTTCTAAACTTTGTTTTCACATACAAAATTCCGCATTCGCAAGATCTAGAAACACCTAGCCATATTCGAAGATGCCTTCACCCTAGACGTGAAAGGTTTTAATTTCTGAGTGTTTGGTCCCAAATCTCTTTTTTAATTATTTAATTTAATTTTTGATTATTATTTTCCTTGAAGTTACTAACGCGTGTATTTTGTTATTAGAAAGAGGTACGAGGCATCCAAGTAAGTACTTTAATTGATTTATTGATATTATGATGTAGACATCATGCTTAGATTGTTATTATGATTCCTAGTATCATGTCTAGGGTATTTTTAATATTAAATATGATTGTTATGATGCTTCCTATATTCTTTCTAATATTAATTCATGTTAATATCATGTTAGGGTTAAAGATTTTATTTTTATTGCTTAGTGACATGCTAGGGTTTGTTATTAATCTTGTTAGTATCATGCCTAGGATCTTACTTTTATTATGCTTTAACATGATTATGAATATTGTTATTATTATTATTTTATTTAACATGATTATTATGATTAATATTATTATTCATGATACTGATTGTTATTTATTATGTTGCTTGATACACATTATTTTATTCTTTATTGCTTGATCATACCTTTTATTGCATGTTTAAAGGGAATTTGTATTTGCAATCACGCTTAAAAAGATAATTAATAATCTTGTTAGGGTTAATTGTGATTATAAATTCAAGTGATCGCCAATAATAGTTTATCTGTGCATTAAATTCAACCAACATAGATTAAACAGGTTTAGGGTTAATCCTAATGATTGCATGTTAGTCAGAAATCGCACATGAATACGAGCAGAATAAAGTAGAGGCCTATTATTAGGGCAGGTTCAATCTCTTTTAGGTTGGATTTGTACCATCATCCCCGAACCCTATTTTGGTTCATGACCTTATGGAGTTGACGGTCTCTTGGATCGTTAAGGGGTGTAACTTTCACCTCGTGAACGGTTTACAAGTTCCTTAAAAACTTGTTGGCGACTCTTTTGCTCTATCTTCTTCCCTTTTGAACGCCACCGTACTTTAGTGTATGATCACAGTGGGGTTCAAGCTAGTGGGATTTTTAAAGGCTTGAAATTATTCCCTACACTGATCCTTCAATCTATGAGTATATAGACTCTTTTGAGGTAATGTCCCACATATTTTTCGTGAGTCATATGAGGACTTATAGATTATTGGATGATTTCATCGAGAACGCTTCTTGGGACTTAGATGAGTTTGAGATGAATCTACCTCCATTCATGCGCGATTTTGGGACCTTGGGTTTTGAGACAGTTGAAGGAAAGGTTGTCTATTGTGGTGAAAAGGAGGATAAGGTTGATTCCCTTGGAGTTTTTGAGCTTGAGGGAGGTGTAGATCGTGAGTGCCCTTCGTTTGAGGACTCTATGATTGATTTTCATTCTCTCATTGGCGATGTGAGGCCTTGTGGTGAGGGAGTAGCTACCCCTTTTCCCGTTTCTCATACCCCTTTTTCTCTAAGGTCTGACCAAATCCCTCCTTACCCTATTTCTCTCCCTTCCTATCTGAAAGAGCCTATTGAGGAGCCGCCTTCTATGGACGATATTTATGTCCCTCATTCCATCATTGTTGAGGATAAGAGGAATTTTGTCAACCAAAAATTATATGATGAGGATTTGCCTTTTTCCTTTTCTTTCCATTCTCCTTTTCCTTCTTCTACTTCTTACTTTCTTGAGTTTCCTTTCGATCCTTCTTCTTCTTTCTTTTGGCATCTCCTTCTTCACTTGCGTGCAATGATTTTGTTGCACGTTCTTATTCCGTCATTTGCCTATTTACACCGCCATGAAATGTGTAGTAGTGCATTTGACAAGCTCTTGCGTGCGTTGAATTATTATTTCCTAGAGCGGTCTCGCTTGGACGTTAAACAAGCCTTTGCGGGAAGTAACCCGTGTTTTATTGCTTTCATTTTCTTTTGTTTTTAGATTAGATTTTCTCTCATGGACGTGTTTGTGTTCCTTGTTAGGTACACAACTTGATATACTCTTGTGCATTGGTGATGATCAATAATTAAGGAAATGTGCCTCAACTTACCTATCATGTGGAATTCAAGCCTTATTTGTAGAGATTGTGGCTCATATGAGGTTATTTCGGGTTTTTTTTATGTGATTTTGCATTTATCCCATATCCGGTAATATCCTTCTTTTCCCTCTCTCTCTTACTTATTGTGACTTGAAGATCATGTGTTGGTAATGTTGGATTAATTTTTCCTTGTTTTCCCCTCCTTGGTTTCATTGTTTATGATTTGAGAGCTTGGTTTCATTCAAGCTTGGGGGAGGGTATTCTATCATGTTTGGTGGGATGTTGATTCATATATGCCATGCACGTGAGTATATGCATTTCCATTTTTTTTTCATGCTTTTGGAAAATCCAAAACGATTTTTGTTTACTTCAAGGCAAGTTTAGCAAAATTGTGTTTTGTTTGTTCTTAATTGGACATTATATCTTTTGGATTTGTTTACTCTTAAATGCCTTTATTCCTAAGTGGTTAATGCGTGCACGATTTGAGAGTGTCATTGGTTGACTCTAGGATATTACATGCTAAGATAGTCGGATAAGAACTTTTAGGAATCCATGAAGCCTTAGTTCACGGGTATGTGGTAAGATGGTGTTGCTCTCTATAGTGGATTTGACACCCTTGGTTGGTATTTGACTAGTTATAATCCCTTGCGAGGTAACATTGTTCTAGCCTTCATCATTTTGTTGTATGGCGCATTTGGATCCTTAGCTATGCATGTCTTGATCCTTGTTTTGACTTATAGCTCCCAAGATCGTGACCGAAGCACTCTAGGGGAGGAAAAGGGCACTTCTTTCTCATTTTTCTTTATCTTCTTTTTGTTTTGTTACAAATTTGATTTTGTATTTTGCATAAACCAACTTGCTAACCAATTTGATCTTATGTTTCCCGCTTTTGTTTAAACCATGTTACAACCTAACGGCCTATGTTTACCAACCCTTTTAGTTAGTGAAGCATTAGCATGTGAGGTTTGAGTTTTGAGTTGTTGATCATAAACAAGAAGCACTTTGTGATTTGGTTAGAGTTGAGCTTGTGACGAATGATGCAATTCATGAAAATCAAATGAAGTTTCAAGAAAAAGCCGTCCAAAATTAAAAAAGGCAAGGACAATGAATAAAGTTTAAAAAAAAAATTTGGAAAAGAAACAAAACAACAAAAATATTTTAAATAGTTTCATTTTCTTCCCTAGTTTAAGCATTGAGGACAATGCTTTGTTCAAGCTTGGGGGAATATTGTGTGTTTGTATTGAATAAGCTTGGGGGAATGGCATTAGTGGTATTTTTGCTTGATATTTAGTGAATTCTTGAGTTATTTTTGAGTGTCGGCCGCACTTTTTGCTTCACTTAGGAATTATCACCAAATTTTAAATTTTTACCCCGCCTTAACCCTTAGCCTTACGTTACAACCAATAAAAAGACCCTTAGACTCTAGTGTGTTAGGTCAAAAGAACGTTGGAGGGAGATAGACTTCAAACCTATGGAAAGAGTATGCATAGTTGAGACGTCGGGATTACCTTCTCAAAGTTTTTCATTTCTATCTTTTTCCGGTTCCTTCGTGGAATCTTGAGAAGCTAGCTTAAGGGTTGATTTGAAGCTAGTGGAGAGAACGTGGCCCGTTGGGGCTAGGGTGGATTGAGTCCTAAGTAGTTCTTTATGCTTAGCATGTGTTATGTTTCAATCAACCATTGACATCTTGGAACGTGCATATATTTGTCCATTTAGAAAGGTTTGCATTCATTAGTACTCGTCCTTATTTCTTGTCCATATATGAGCTTGTGTTTTACTTTTTCTCTTAGTGTTTCTTTTCCTTTTTCCTTTTGTTGCCTTGCCTTGGTTTTTTTCGATAAATGTGGGGTAAGCTCTTAGGAAACCCTCACGATACCTCACTCGTCCTCTAATGCGACTTTGGGGTTTTAAGGGCTTGTTGTAGCTAAAAACAACCGTGATTCCTACGACAGTGAGTTAGTGTACATTCTTTCTCTTTGTTTCTATTTTTGTTTCTTTTGCTTTAAATAATTCCATCTTGTTCTCTTTTTCCTTAGCTTTGCTCGAGAACGAGCAAAGGTTTAGCTTGGGGGAATTTGATAAGTGACATTTATGTCACTCTTAGGGGTAGTGTTTAGGTTATTTCCGTGTTTATTTTCCCTTATTTTCCTTTTATTCTTTTGTTTTCTCTTTAATAAAGTTTCTAGTTTATTTTGGTAATTTTGGAGTGTTTTGGTTTTGTTTTTATTTTTTTATTTTTTTAGCTTTAGTTTATTTTCGTATTTTATTTTACTTTATTTGCTTGTATAGTTTTTGTTTTATTTTTATTAGTTTATTTTTATGTCTCTTATTTTCTATTTCATTTTTATTTTATTTATTTTATTCTATTTGTCGTGGTTTTGTTTTATTTCGTCCTTTGTTTATTTTCATTTTATTTTATTTTATCTTTGTCCCGATTCTCCCTTGTTTTTATTTTGGTTGTGTAGGATCGTGCTCGGAGGTCGGAGGCTCGAGTCAAAGGTGTCAATCCAAGAAGCTTTCAAGCCCCAAAGTTGCTGCCCAATCTTAACCATCACCACACCCTTCACTATCCTACACCACCCCAAGCAACAACATCTCACTCCCCTGCTCCCTCTCCTTCACTCACGCATCAACCACCACGCATTCCATCCTTACCACCAACAACACCACTCACCACCAGTCCAACCTTCAACCACCAATTTACAGCCATCCCGCCAACACCACACACACCAGCACCAACCACCGCCAAAACCGCCAGCATCTCCAACCACAATCAGCCACGCACTTCTCAGCTCACCAATTTCAGCCACTCCGCAATTAACCACCAGCTCCTCCAATCACAGCCACCACTACCCCCTGTTCTCACGCACACCACGAACAAAAACCCCCCTGCTCCAATTCACTCACCTGCTGCCACCCTCATAGCACCACCAACCGCAATAACGCACACCAAGGACCACCACTCACCTCCATTTCCCCTGCTCCAATTCGCACCAACAACCACCTGACCGCCGCACTTAAACCAGCAATCAGCCGCACCTGCACCACCATCAACAACCAGCAACAATTAAGCAACCAATCGACCCAAAAATTAGAGCAAATCACAAATTGATCGGGTTCGAGCAAACCGTTGAGGGTTCAGTCGAAGTACGAGTCAGAGACTTTCAAAGTTCTGTAAATTGAAGAGGTGTGGTCGAACACACCCATGGTTCGACCGAACTAACCCCGTAGTTCGGCCGCACCAACCCTCGGTTCGATCGAACCACTTCACGAGCCTCGCACATGATTTTTAATGAGGATCGAACGATTGAAGCTTGGTGATGGCCGTTGATCTTTGATTTGTGATGATGATGTGCGGTGATGATGGATTTTGATGAATGGTGATGATGATAATTGAAGCAGCCAATTTCGAAGAAGAGAGGAAAGAGGGCTAATTGTTTTTGGTGGGGAATTGTGGATTTATTTTATTTCATTTTTCTTTTTCTTTTATTTTTATTTCTTTGTTTTTTCTTTTCCCTTTTCTTATTTTCTTTCTTTTATTTTTATTTTTATTTTAGTTTCTTATTTTTACTTTTCCTTTTTAATTTATTTTATTTTATTTTCTTTTCTTCTTCTATTTTTCCTAGCTTAGTATATATACCCATTTTAAGGGTAATTAGGAAAATAATTCAATTACTATCTATTCCATTCTCTAATTAGTTTTAGGAG
Source organism: Chenopodium album (assembly GCF_948465745.1). Taxonomy (NCBI): domain Eukaryota; kingdom Viridiplantae; phylum Streptophyta; class Magnoliopsida; order Caryophyllales; family Amaranthaceae; genus Chenopodium; species Chenopodium album. The sequence goes on from NC_137838.1 coordinate 31,583,973, forward strand.
AGATTCTCACTCTAGGTTTAGGTTAGGATTAGGATAGTTTAGAGAGAGAAAGTGAGGGTTTCACCATTGTTGAGCTTGGATATTGAAGAAGAAGATTGACTATCTTGTTTGTAGATTTCCACATTCAATCAATGAGAATCTCTTACTCTCTCTCCTGTATTTTTATTTGCTTTATTTTGATTATTATTTTAGTTGTTGGTATTGCTTGTTAATCATGATTATCCTTGATTGTTTGTTAATTAATCTTGATATTAGCATGATTAGTGAGTAATTTCCCCATTAAGGGGATGGTTGTGGTGTAGTTGGATCTTGAGCATGTTCTAGGGTTTAGAATTGATTTAATTGTGATTAAAGTCTTTATATGCTTGATATTCTTTAATCTTCTTGCAAGTGCACATTGTTGGTTGATTAAAGGTGAATCTTTGCTAACAAGAAACAGAAGTTGACTTAGTTAAGGTTCATTACCATCGATTGTTATTTAATAGTACCTCCTAGTATATGATTCTAATGTGGAAACATAGAGGCTATGTTAGGAGAAGCCAATTGACCCCGGAAGGCGGCTAGATTGGATCCTTTATTTCGATATTCGAGCATGTTTAGTTCATAATTAATTCAATTTCTATGCCTTTGTTTATATTCAAGTGAATGCTATACCTAAACCATTTCCCTTAGTGTTTTATTTCTTGTTTTAGCATATTTAGTCTTTAGTTTATTTATCTCCTAATCCGAACTAGCTTAATTGTCGATAACATTTGGTGGTAATTATCCGTTCTCTGTGGTTCGACCCCTATGCTTGCCTTATACTCGTATTAGGTTTGTTTAGGTTGTATAAACTGTATTTGATCTAGGGATAGACAATTGACGACGCGTTTATTCCCTTTTCACTTCCTCCTCATCCATAACCTTAGCTAGTAAGCATCCTTTAGAGGACCTACATTCAATCTTGGAGCAAATAGTTTCCCCCTCAGCTAGGACCCCATGCTTCTTTTCTACCCAAGCTTTCTTTCCTGTGGTGTCAGCTTTCCTTTTTCCTTTATCTTTTGTAGTACTCTTCTTCCTAGGCATTATAGGTGTTTTGAACTCGATCCTTTCACCCAAGCGTTCCTTAAAAGGAACCACCTTGTCACCTAGACAGCTCTTCACATCAGTTTTACTCTTATTTTTCATCATGTCCTTTGAGGGTTTTTTCAGAAGCCACTTTTTCACATCATTGGGCAAAGAAGGAGGAATCTTTTGGGTAATTACTTCCCATAAAGGTCTAGCACTCCAATAAGCATCAAATTTTTCTACTTCTTGGGAGACAGGGAACTCGTAGGGACGACGAAGATCACCAGAAGGAATAGTCTGAAGTAGGTCGTATTGTCTTTTTACCCTGCAGGGATAATAAAAAGTCATACGGGACAAGCTTGGAAGACGGCAGAAAGGTTTCTTGTTGACACCAACCATCTTTTCTATTTTCCACCAAGGGATGACCCACTTGATGGCAAAATTTCAAGATTTGAAACCCTTCTTCCATTTATGGCGCCCCATCTTAGAGAAGCGTTTCTTCCTTCTCACGAAGCAATTTGGAGTATACTTCTCAATGTTGTCCGGAGGGCTAATTAATTCCAGTCTTTCCATTAGCAACATATGTAAAAATTGCAATAGAAATAAATTATTATTACTATAAAAAAATATATTTTTGATTTCTGTAATTAAAAATATTATTTTTCTACCTATAATAAAATTGGAGAGCCCCGAAAAGGTGCTTTGGGATTTCTCTTTAACTCATCAAGACTAAGCATAGTCTCTCCAACTATTAAAGGCATTGGATTTCTCCCTGATTCTATTTGTTCTAAAACAGTGGATATAATTGATTGACCCTCATTACTTTTACCTTTAGTAAGAAAAAATTGATTAAGCATGCAAAACAAGAAACCCCATCTTCTATAAACATGGAAAGATTTAGAATAAGGTGTATCAAAATAATGGCGAGAAAATTCTTTCAAATTAACTATGCTACCATCTACTATTTTTTATAGATCTTTGTCTTTTAAATTGAAGAAGCGTTCAAAATTCTTATAATAATATTCATTTATTCTAGGGATTACTACAAGATCTAGTGCAAGGAAGCCTAATATAGCACCAAATTCTTCCAACAAAGGGCTAATTTCATCATACCCTATTCTAAAGCAATGAGTATCTACATCCCAATATTCTAGAGCGGTATGAATAAAATCTGACTCAAGATCTACCCCTTTGATACCATAAATACCCCCCAAGTGAAACACATCTAATTCTTTTCTCTCTTTGGCATTAAGAGATCGACACCATTCATGGGTGGAGTTGGTAAAACTTTTGGAGACTAGAGACATGAAGTTATTTTTTCTAAAAGCTGAGAAATATTTTATTTGCTGAAATTATGAAGAGAATCGGCTGGGCAGGGGGCTATTTATGCACAAAATCGAAGCAGTTTTAATCCAGGAAGGATTCGGAGTCAGCGCTCTTTAGCGCCAGATGCCAACTATTGGCGCCTGATGCCAGAGTCTGGCGCCAAACGCTAAGTGTAGCGCCTGGCGCTACACCAAAACGCGTGGCGCCAGCTGGCGCTAATATGCCTCATCGTACGCGCTTTCTAAAAAACCACGTTTTCGACTTAATTTGAGTCTGCTAATGACTTTACAGTTTCCTTATCTTTTTATAAATATTCATTTATTCCTCCCTTTTAATTAATATAGATATTATATTAATTATATTATTTTTCTGATTTTATTTGGACTAACTTCTAAGTTTTTATAAATCCAATATTTTATTTGACTTTTCCTTTTTTCATTTTTTCTTTTTTGGGGGAGAAAGTCCGATACCCTCTATCAATAATAAAAATGACGGAATTTTTGCGCAAAATTATTTTTCACATTTCCTTGCACACACAAACATGCACATAATAAAAAATGAAAAAAAACATGATAAATAAAGAATAAACTCATAATAGTATATATATACAAAACATGTCTAATAATGAGTCTAATTAAAAGGCAAAGTTCTATACAAAGTCAAAATAAAATAATAAAAAGCACAGGAATAAGCTACGGCGCCGGGGGACGTACACCCATCATCTCATAGAACTGCGCCGTACGAGGAGTAACCTATCTAGCTCCGGCTCCAGCTCCAGTCGCCTCGAGAGGAGGAAAGCTCAACACAGGTAACGTCTACCCGAGATCAACCCGAGGCTGAGGCTGAGGCTGCGGACGCTGCTGCGATGACGAGCCAACCTCGTACATCCCACCACCTCTAAGAGCCGAGGTAGCCTGTCCCTGTCTTACCGGCGCAACATGTGCACCCTCAGAGGAAGAGCCTGAGCCCTCTACCGCCTCGGTACGAGCAGCCTCAGAATGACCACCCCGACCTCCCGAACTGGTGCGGTGACGTCTCGAGCTAGACCTCGCTGGATCCCTTCGTGCCTCAGGTCTCGTGCGGGTACGAGAAGGAATGGGCAGACCTTGCAAAAGAAACTAAGATCAAAAACAGGCAAACTAAAAGCGGTAATACAAAAACATATGAAGGGAAGACTACCTCCTGAACGGCGTCGTCTGGACGGCAGGTAGCCACGTTCCTCATCTGGACAAACTGGCTTCGGAAGGCATCTATGCATTGTGCCATCGTCAAAACCACCTCGCCTGAGAACTGTCAAAGAAATAAGTCAGTAAACATGCATAACATATATAAACAAAAAGTTGCAAATAAACAAGCTTACCCGAGTCTGGTGGGGAGGAATCGACCGCTCTACAAAGCGCTCGTCCTCAGGAGCCGGAGGAATCATCTCCTCAATCGGCCCATATGTCCCCACATAATGGATAGACATATAGGGTGGCACGAACTCAGCAGCATCATTCTGACAAGGCAAAACAAAATCAGTAAAGCATTACTTGGGGGCTACTTAACTTAAGGTAAAAGCTGAAAAATCATACCGCCACATCCTCAGCACGTACAGGAACTAGAGCTAACAACGGCAGTAGCTCCTCCCCATAGCATCGCCCAGGGATCGTGTAAGATCGCCAAGGGGTACCGGCTCCCTCTGACATGCTCACCAATCTCGTGGCGTTAAACATGTGACGTGGTGGAGGAGCAGGAACGACAAAGGTATCTGAGGAATGCTGAATAGCAACCCTCTCTCTAAGATACGCAGACGCTCCATAGGTCCCTAAGAAATAGCGACGCTCAGCAGAATACTGCGCGTCTAACCCAGGGACTGCCAGGTCGACCCACGGTCGGTATAACACCTCAGGCTCCTACAAAGAGCGTCAATAAGGCAAGAGTCTATCTAAGGAATCACAAAATGTCAAATAAGAAAAGAATCATACCGAGATGATCCAATCTCGGACATAGCCAGTGGAAATCCCCACACATCGGCTGCCCCAGGAAGCGCTAACTGGAAGCCTGCGCGGCGACGGTCTCGCCGGCAAAGCTGAGGGGAAGTACTCGTAGAACCGGATCTACAAGAAGCTAAAGTTATCAGCAAGTGCTAACTAAAATGTAGAGCTAAACTTTATAGGGAATAAAGGATACCTCTACGACCCTCCAAAAGCCGGATAGAGCGACATTCGCCCCGAATGACCGATGTCGACACAAATCCCGTAGCGCTCGGATGAAATCAGCATAGGCCAAGTTGGCCCAGTCATAAGTCTCGATCCGGTGTAGATCGCGGACGGCAGGAAAGTACTAAAGTAGCGTCCTACTACCCTTGTCAGGGGAGAACGTCCCTTACAGCAAGATAAGTGCAAAGATGCGCACCCGCTGCTCTCGGGTAGTCGCACCATCATCAAAAGCCACTACTAGAGTCGAGCGACGAATCCCCCTAGCGCTAAACTGAGTCGAATCTACCTCATCTTGAGCCCGAATAGCAATCAGACCCAATAGCTCCTTGACCTCAGGAGAAAAGACGTCGATCCCGCTGTCGAACGGCAGTGGCACGGAGCTAAAATCTAGTCCCGTAATGAGACTGAAGTCGGTAGGAGTGACCATCATCTCACCCCAGGGGAAGTGGAAAGTGTTGGAGGTGTCCCAAAAGAACTCCACCAGAGCACGGACTACATGATGACCCCCGCTAAAGGCAACCATGGCCTCGGAGGTCTCGAACAGTGCAGTAAGCCCGTAAGACTCCCATAGAAGTCTTGTCTGGTCGTCTCTGGCGATGTACATATTGTACAGATCGCCCAAGCCGTCACAACCGGAACCATGACAGTGTGTCCTCCCAATAGTGATGCCCTGTCTAACCCTCTCAGAGATATGGTGGACGGTGGAAAAGTACAAGGTCCGCTCATCCCACTCAGGGAGTCGGCTGAGCAAAGTGGACGGCTCGGTATCGTCCTCTACGGGCTCGTGCTCCCATCGAATGTCTCAGGTCCGTGAACCTGAGCTTGGCTGTCTAGCCGCGCTACATTGCGCAGAATTATTATAAATTAAGGTTCTATGGTATCTAAGGTTCGCCTAGTCGCATGATACTATGTTCGCAAAAAAACAGAGTACGTAATACTAAAACAGAGCACAAATTCAAATTTAGCGTGCACGACATTTTTCAAGCAATCAAAAAATTTCTTCCAATACTATAGTAATTATTGTGACAAATTAGACAAGAATTGCTAGCAAAAACATCAAGAACAAGCCACATTGTTTTCCCGACCTTAAGAGGTTCAATAATGGTGACTTGTTCATTTCTTCACCAAAATAAGTCAAACAAGTCTCAAATTACTCCCAAGGTAATATATAAACATAATCAAGAAATTTCATGGCATAAAATTTGATAAACAAAGAGAATTGAACAATTCCAATTTTGAATTTTCAAGAAATTCGTGAATAAACACATGCAAAATTCATTAAAACTGGTGTGAGTTTGAAGGAAACTTACATAGATCGCAAAACTGAATGGAATGAGCTTTGATTTGAAACAAATTTGGGCGAATTTGGTTGAGAAACGAGCAAGAACGAATCAATTTTAGTTTTGAGAATTCTCGAGCAAGAAACACGAACATCAGCAGCGGAAATGAAGAAGAGAAGGGTATTTAAGGAAAACCCAACTCTAACGCCAAGCGTCAGACCTTGGCGTCAGTGGATAGGCTTTAGCGCCTAGCGATAGCTACAGCGTCTGGCACTACGGCCAGATAAGTGGCACTAACGTTCTTTCAGCGGCGCCAGAACATCCAGCCACTCAGTACGGTTGTTACCTTATGCAATATATCTTTGGGTTCCTTGGTACGCCAGTTAGCCCCTTTGAGCAATTTTACACAACTTTTAGTAATCAACTTGATTACGTAAAGTGATCGACCTGATGAAAGATCGTCTCACTTAGCTTAAAGCGCCTAAGCATTGGCTCATCGCGAAAGGCACCGACATATTGGTTCATTCAGAAAGGCACCGACATACTGGTTCATAATTCAGCAAAAGGCACCGACATATAGGTTCACAAGCAGCAAAAACGCCGACGTACAGGCATAGCGGAAGCAAAGTTCAAGCGAGCTTTTAAAGATCGACAAGCGGTGGTCTTCGGTAATTTCCTTTGGAAAATTATCGAAACAAATGAGGATAGCTTCAAGCGAGGATATCTTCGGCAGCGTTCCCTAGCTGCGGAAAGTTGTCACAGATAACTGAAGGTGATTTCAATCGAAGTTGTCTTCGATCGTGTTCCCTAAGATGTGGAAGATGGTCACAAAGCCGAAGAAGGTCGTTTCAAACGAAGCAATCTTCGATGGGGTTCTCTAGCTTGCAGAAGTCTATCACAGCGGAATTGGAGGCAGTTACAAGCGTAGCAGTCTTCAGGCGACATTCTCTAGCTTGCAGGAGGTCGTCAAAAAATATAGAAATACAGCAATACAACAGTAAATCGGTTACTTTAGATATGTGTGCTCGACGGTGCAAGATACGCGTTTTTTAACTCTCTTATCTGTTTAACTAATGCTAGTTTGCAGGTATCGGCATTACAAGAGTGATTTAGGGTCGCAGAACGTTCTGAATCATTCTTCGTCCCTATCGCTACTTTGACTTTTGTTTTCGAAACGTGCGTTTCTCCAAACTCAGTCAAAGTGGGGGCATCTGTAGACACTCATTTGTTTCTCCCTAAAACCAAACCCAGTGATGAGTACCTTTCACGTCGAATCATAATCGAATGAAGTGAAAGTGTGGAAAGTCTAGTGTTGCGGATAATTTTAATTTCTTTTCTCTTCTCTCTGTTTTTTAAAACCTATTTTAAGAAAACAGCCAAACGAGCTTGGTTGGTCCATGATATGGGTCCAATAGTAGTGTAGTTGGATAGGGCTTGAAAAGGGCTTTCCAATAATATATTATAAGCCCAATTCCGATGAATATTGAGGAAGTTATGGCCAAATTACTGAACTGGACCCGATTTGAGCCTTATATGCGGCCCAATGATCTAGAGGAGGGCCGAATATGGATTTATCATTCCTAATGCAATTAGGAATGGTTTTAGTCTTCTAGTTTCTTCTACAAGTTTCTTTTCATTCCTAATTTAATTAGCATTGATAAATTGACTTTTGTTGAATTTTTAAAGTTTTTATCAGAATAAAAGAATGTTTTTGAGGAAAATACGATTTTATTCTCCTGTACGGCAATTTCTATCTGATTTTAAGAAAACGTGTCTGTTTTGGGTATTTATACCCTAGACACGAGGACCAACAGGAGGACGCCATGTGTCAAGGTCAGGATGGCCCATGTGGCTCAACATCCTCTTGACACTTTGCGCCCCCAGATATGCCTCTGAAATGGCGGCCTTCAAGGGCCCAAATCCCTAGGAGCGCCATAAAACGGCGCAGCCCACTAAAATCTAGGTCAAGTGACCTAGGTAGGGGTACATTCTCCAACGACCCTATAAAAAAGGGAGATATTTCACCATTTTGGGGACACATTGAATCATTTATTACACCTGTATTCTCTTACATTAGAGAAAGACCTGAGCTTGGAATCCGAGCTGATACCCACCTAAATTTCCGTTCTCTTTATTCCGTTTCAAGTTACTAACTTGACCGTCGGAGGCGGAGCTCCAACCACCCGGAGTCTCCGTTATTTTGTAGGTACAGCTCAGCCGGATCAGACTTCGTGACGTAACTCTCCCAAGGGACAAAAACACCCAAAACATTTTGTGCCGTCTGTGGGGAGAGTACCTCGAAGATGGTTCAAGAGTATGTGCCACCCCCTAACCGTATGGGCGATGACCCAGAAGTCTTTACAGACCATGAGGATGAAGATCCTCTTGTCGAAACCTTTACAGCCAATGACGACTCTCTCAGAACCAAGCGCATCCGGCCCAGAGACACTCTGGAGCGGGGTGCCTCCCAGGCGGGTACAAGCCGAGCCTCTGGGCAGCCGGAAGGGGAAACCCAAACGGCCGCTGTATCAACACCTGTCACCCGAGACAAACTCATGAGATTCATGACAAGTTTCAAGGGTGAAATTAAAGAGCTGATCACCCAAATGAAGGCTGGCCCAAGTAAAAGTCAGTCGGCGAAGAAGACTCCTCCAGAGAAAGGGAAGTCAGTCAGAGATAGGCAGCCCACTCCTGATCCAAAGGAGAAGGCAGCCGGGACTATTGATTGGTCAAAAATTCTACTTCCTAAGAGGAACAAAAACAACACCCGCCGGACTCAGCAGCTGGTGGGAAGCAAAAAATCAATTCTCGATGCCCGGGAAATCATCAACCGGAAGAGAAACCAATCGCAGTCTGAGTCGGCTTCTACGTCGAACTTTCCAGACAGTTTCAACAACATTTCTGCAAGGAGTGTGCCCTCCTTGCATGAGAGTCAGACAGGCGGTAATACCGTCCATTTTGGCCCTCATATGATTGGAGTTGTACCGTACGTGCCTACCCAGGCTTACGGACAGTATCCTCCTCACTTCATGCAGCCGACTCTCTTTGGAGGTCAGGCGGCATATCCAAATGTCCAGCCATTGGACTGGCAGCTTCGTCTGCTGCGCCTGGGTGAACAGCCTTCTGCGTTCACCTGGGAGATAACCGAGGCGGCCCAGCCGGGCAAGGTTAAGAATGTATTGGTTGGTACCTATGATGGTACCACCAATCCGGAAGACCAGCTCATGGCTTACACAAACCTCATGTATCTACAGGGGTTGGATTATGCCACTGGGTGTCGGTGCTTCCCGGCTACATTGAAGGGCATTGCCTAACAATGGTTTGGTAATCTGCCAGCCGGGTCCATCGATAGTTTCAGGAAGCTTGCCTTCCTGTTTGCTTCCAACTTCTCAATGAACATCTCTGCTAAGAAAACAAGCCTTGATTTGAGCACTGTTAAGCAGGGAGAGAGAGAAGGGCTGCGCTCGTATGTAAGGCGGTTCAATCTGATCAGAATTCAGATTCAGGGACTGTCTGATGAGGTAGCTTTTACAGACTTTTTCAAAGGTCTGAGAGACGGGTCGACCTTTTAAGTTCGACCTAGTCAGAAAAGGGGCTTTCACCCTACAGGCGGCCCTGAGGGAGGCGTAAAGCTACATTCAAGCTACCGACCTCTGCACGCCTGGTAGCCAGTCGGACTCTAAGAAGTCCGACAAGCAGAAAGACAACTGGCCTGCTCACCCGACTAAAAAGAAAGAAGAGAGCAAGAAAAGAAAAGAAATCTGGGCGGTAAGTGATTCTGACCAGCCGTCCCAGAAGAAGAAGAAAGAATTTAAACCGTACGTCCCAAAGTACGAGTTTAACAAGGACTGAAACTCCATCCTCATGGAGATTAAGGACCGGCTGTCCCTAGAGAAGCTGAATCCAATTAAAAGTTCCATTCAATCATGGAACAAAAATAAATTTTGCCAATACCATGAGGAAGTTTGCCATGACACCAACGACTGCTTCAGCCTTCAACGGACGTTGGACCGTCAGGCTAAAAAGGGAATGCTGAAGTCCTATATTTCTAAGTCCCCAGTCGGGGCTAAGAAGAAGAATAAGGGTCAGTCCTCTAAGACTACCCCCCAGCCTGCTAGTAGCTCGGATACCGACAAGGAGCTGGTCTACACAATAGCAGGCGGGTTCTCATGCGGTGGCCCTACCATCCGGGGCTCCAAGAGCCATCTTCGAAAGATGGACAAAGATGACGATGGGAAGGCGTCTGCAAGCTCCTCCTTCCCGGATGTTCTGATCACTAAGAAGGATAGGGGCAGTGTTCGCCACCCACATGATGACCCGGTCGTCATTGAATGTAAGGTTGCCAACCAACTGGTTGGGCGGATCCTTATTGATATCGGCAGCTCATCAGACATCATCAGCCTCCGGTGCTTGCAGAAGCTGAAATATAATGACAGTAGCTTGCATCCGGTCACCCACCCCTAGTTTGTTTTGGGGGGGGGGGGGATGGTTTACCCAGTCGGAAGAGTCGATCTACCGATCCGGCTGGGTGAGAAAGGAAAAGGGCGACATCTGGTCGTCATGTTTTTGGTCGTTGAGGAGTTTACCGCCTACAAAATTATCTTGGGCCGGCCAACCCTCAATGAATCCAAGGCTGTAATCATCCCTTCCCTCATGCTCCTCAAATATGAGAGGGATGACGGCTTTGTTGGTTCCTTAAAGGATGATCAGAAGACGGCCTGGGAGTGCTATCTCTCAGCCGTCAGAGATACCGTGGCCTCAGGCGGCCAGGAGCCAATAGACCTTGACAATGTCAAGGAGGCCGATCAAGCACCAGCCCCACCAGCAGCCGAAAAGAAAAGAAAGGCACCTATGCTGGTGGAGGTGAAGAATTAGAAAAAATAGCAATCACTGACCGGTGAACGGTCAGATGAGCTCCGTCCCCAACCGGCTGGTGAGCATATTGACATACCTTTGTACGACAGCCGTCCGGAGTGTAACGTGAAGGTTGGGACGGTTGCCTTTGCTATGTTAGGTGCAGACTTGCACCTTCTACTGAAAGAATTCAAATACATTTTTGCCTTTGAAGTGGAAGAGATGCCAGGCGTCAGCCCTGATCTTGCTGTCCACAAACTCGTCGTGGATCCTAAAAAGAAGCTTATCCGGTAAAAGAAAAGAAATCACGGCGAGGAAAGAAGTCAAGCAGCAGCTGCCGAAGTAAAAAAGTTGTTGGATGCTGGGTTCATTCTGCCATGTAATTTCCCCGACTGGGTGGCGAATGTTGTGCTTGAAAAGAAGCCGAATGGTACCTGGCGGATGTGTGTTGATTACACATATCTCAACAAGGCATGTCCCAAGGACAGTTATCCGCTTCCTAAGATCGACAGTCTGGTCGATTCAACAGCCGGGCATGCCTTGATGAGTTTTATGGATGCCTACTCAGGCTTCCATCAGATACCCCTGTGGAAGAAAGATCAAGAAAAGATGGACTTCGTCACTGATCAGGGGCTATTTTGTTACACGGTGATGCCGTTTGGCTTGAAAAATGCGCCGGCTACGTTCCAACGGATGATTAATACTGTCTTTATTAATCAAATTGGGAGGAATGTAGAGGCATACATTGATGACATGATAGTCAAATCCAAAAAGCAGGCGGATCATCTTGCTGATCTCCGAGAAACCTTCACCACACTCAGGCGGCATAAGGTTATGTTAAATCCTAAGAAATGCGTCTTTGGTGTTGAGTCTGGGAAGTTTCTCGGATTCCTGATTGATCAAAAGGGGATAGAGGCTAACCCTAAGAAGATACAGGCGGTGATTGACATGAAGTCATCCCGCACTATCAAGGAAGCACAGAGACTAACCGGTTGCCTGGCTGCTCTGGGAGATTCCTCAGCCGGTCAGGTGACAAATGCCTTTACTTCTTCCAGGCAATCAGGAAGAAGACCATATTTGAATGGAGGGATGAGGCTGAGGCGGCCTTTCAACGGCTGAAAGAACACCTCCACTCTTTGCCAAGACTTGTTAGTCCACTGCCTAGGGAGGTGTTATACATGTACTTAGCCGTCTCAGATCATGCCCTCAGTGCCGTTCTCCTTGCTGAGAGAGACGGTGTTCAGCTTCCGGTCTATTTAATTAGCCATGTCTTAAAAAATGCTGAGCTACGGTACCCCATGGTAGAAAAATTTGGCCTTGCCCTATATATGGCTTTCAAGAAATTGAAACCGTATTTCGTGGCTCATCCGGTGGTAATCTACACCGACCAGCCCCTCAAGCGGCCAATGTCTACTTTGGACTCATCCGACAAAATGTTTAAATGGGCTATTGAAATGCAAAGTCTTGAAATCACTTTTGAACCTAGAAAGGCAGTGAAAGGTCAGGCGTTTGCCGACTTCATTGTTGAAATGACACGACCGGTGCAACCGGATAATGTTGACCAGGTTTAGAAAGTGTATGTAGACGGAAGCTCAACGAAGAACGGCTGCGGTGCAGGAATCATATATGAGATCCCTGAGGGGGAAAAATTTGAATATGCACTGCGGTTTAAGTTTCAACCCTCAAATAACGAGGCGGAATATGAAGCCCTGCTAGCCAGAATCCGCATGTGTAAGGCAGCAGGGGCAACTAAAATTGACGCCTATTCTGATTCACAGTTGGTCGTCAGCCAGTATGGGGGAGCATTTGAGGCAACTCATCCGGCTATGATCAAATATCTTCAGGCAGTCAAAGAAGAGACTAGGACACTTGAGGAATTCCACCTGAATCAAGTGCCCAGGTCAGATAACAACCAGGCGGATGCGTTGTCTAAATTGGCTTCTTCCGCCTGCTGTGATACTCCTCGGTCGGTCTTTTGGGAAGTTCTTGAAAAGAGAAGCATACATGAAGAGCCCATTGGAACCTTAGACCAAAGCTCTACCTGGACGGATGGCATCCGGGCATATTTAGCAGACGGCAAGCTTCCTGATTCATCATAGGAGGCAGCCGTCCTGAAAAAGAGAGCGGCAAATTTCGAGTTGAGGAATGGAGAACTCTTCAAGGCAGGTTTCCTCAGATCTTTACTGAAGTGTGTTACCCCAAAAAAGGGAAAGAAATTCTTGAATAATTGCATGTCGGATACTGCGCCTCTCATATAGGCGGCAGGTATTTAGCCGTCAGAGCCAGGCGGCATTACTTTTGGCCTACTCTTGAAGCAGACGCCAAAGAGTTAGTCAAAAGATGCGACAAGTGCCAAAGGTTTGGCCCACTGATTCGCCGCCCGGCTACTGATCTGACGACAATCCACAACCCAGTCACATTTGCCAAATGGAGCATGTATATCCTGGGTCCTTACACGCCTGCTCCAGGCGGAAAGCGCTACATTTTGGTGGCTGTGGATTATTTCACTAGATGGGTAGAAGCTGAGCCGGTTAAGAACATCAAGACAAAGGATGTCATCTCCTTCATCTGGAAGAACATCATCACCCGGTTTGGGGTACCTATGTCTATGGTGTTTGATTATGGCCCTCAGTTTGAGACCCCCCAGATCAAGACTTGGTTGGGAGATCAGGGTATCTCACATTGTTTTGCATCAGTCGGCCGACCCCAAGCAAATGGCCAAGTTGAAGCCTTCAACAAACTCATCTCAGATGGCATAAAAAAGAAAATTTAAAGAGCCGGTGGTTTATGGGCAGAGGAATTAATTCATGTCCTGTGGGCCATCCGGACTACTTCTAAAGGGGCAACCGGAGAAACCCCATTTCTTATGGTATACGGTGCTGAAGCCGTCTTGCCCATTGAGCATTATTAGCCGACTCTCAGAGTTATGCTCTATGATGAAGAGGCAAATTGGGAGGCCATGCGGCTGGCATTGGACTCCCTCCCGGAACGCAGGGGCAACGCTGCCCTGCGCCATGCGATATACCGTCTGAGAATGACCAGAGCTTATAACAAGAAAGTGCACAAGCGTCCTCTAAAAGTGGATGACTTCGTGTTACGAAAAATGGAGGCAACCGTTAGGGCCAATGAGGCTGGGAAGCTAACCCCAAATTGGGAAGGCCCCTACCGGATTTATGAAGAAGTCAAGAACGGCACCTACCGTCTGGAAACTCCGGACGGCCGCCGTCTGCCTAGAACTTGGAATGTAGACAATCTAAAAAAGTACTACTTCTAAGAATGTATAATTTTTGTAAACAGTAAGTCAATTAATGAAAATTCAGGCTTTGTTTGCAGACTTATTTTGCCATTTTTATTGTTCGTCCGCCTGGGAAATACCTAGACGGACCCTGTGTTTAACTAACTAAGTTTGATACTTGGTGTGGTTGAAAATTATAACCGTTTGTCCGCCTGGGTAAAACTCAGAACAGACTCTTTGTTTGAATAACTAAGTTTGATACTTAGCGTAATCTAGTCCGCCTGGTTAAATCAGACGGACTCTTTGTTTAATCAATTACGTTTGATAATGTAATTTAATAAATTGCTTGACCGCCTAGGTAATACTTAGACGGACTATTCGTTCAACCAACTAAGTTCGATATTTAGTGTAAATCCAATGTTGTAATAACGCCCGGCCAATGATCCGATTAAAAAACTAAGCACAAAAACGCTTAGTGGCTATACAACCGGTCTCAAACAAGACCAAAGGCCAATACGGCCGGATGGTTGCTTATTTTATAAAACCGCCTGTCCCAATATGGACAAAGGCGTCCGGCGACACCCCTGCGGGTGCAATCGTCGCTGAGAACAGGCTATTCGTCGGTTCTATGTACAAATGCGGATGGCGAAAATTGAATGACCAAATTGGTCAATTCATAGCTGTCTGACCAGAATAATCTATGAAGAACGATTAGATTACCATGTACCGGATGCCCTAAGGCATCAGTCGGTCATCGGTTGAAATTCTTACTTGGGTTATTTATTCCAAAGTTGCACTCACTTCCCCTATTGGGGCAAAAGATTGTGTAATGGCTACGCGTTAACCCCAGACGGAATATAACAGCCTGGGTAAGAAGCTCAAAGCAGCTGCTTTTATGGCCGGTTGTGCACTTGGTTTGGGGAAATCACCGTTGTGATTGATTAGCCTAAAAGCACTCCATACTTCTCCTAGTATCAAGTGTTTTCAAGAAAATCAATCAACTCGAATTAAAACCAACCACACAGCCGCCCAGGGGCAAGAGCAATCGGATTGCAAATTGCCGCATGCTTTTTTAAGTTAGGCAAAATATTAAAGAATTGCAAACAGATGCAAAATTCAAATTGAAAAACTCAAACACAAACATGTATAAACAACCGGCTGAGCCGGAATACTTCAGTAAATATTTAAACTAGCTCAAAGGCCAGATGATGTTTTAACCGGAGTCACATCCGACGAAGAAACAAAAAATAAAATGTTAACCCAACCCCATGGTTGGTAAATATACAACAAAACATGGCATACAAGCCGGTAAAGAAAATGGTTTGCATACTGCCGCAGAAATTAGGGAGGCCCGCCTAAGGTTGAGGTGGATGCTACTCCGGCTGAGTCTGGATGGCTTGGCCTTCGTTATGATCATTTACCTCTTCTTGCTTCCGCATGAAGGGGCCCCGGAGACTGTCCACTCTCAGCATAGCCTGAGACAATAACAACCGGTTTATGAGTTACTTAGCCAAATTAAAGATAAAATATATCCAGATAGAGGGATTTTTTACCTCAACTAGAGAACCCATTATCCGGTCGAAGTCCACGACCTGCAGATCAGGTATGGAGTTCTTCTCAGACCGGGTGAGGGTCCTCACCATCCGTTTTGCAAATCTTACAAGATCCGGCTCGTCAGATGTCAGATCTGCATCAAAAGAAGAGCTTTGTGAGATAGAAGCAGCGTAGTCGGCATTCATCCGTTGCCGGCTACTAACCAACCCTTTAGAAGGATCAACCTTGGTCTTGACTCTCATAAAATCAAGTGGCCAAGGTATTTCAGTTGGTTCCTTACCTTGGGCTTCCGGATGGGTCTCCGGCTTCTTCTCCTCCCTAGTGGTTGCTGCACCGCTTGCAACCTTAGGTGGCTCGCCACCCTTTGATGCCGTAGAGACATCCGGCGCTTTCTGCTGTGAGCGTTCTGAGCTTTCGCTCAGTTTTCTCAGTACAGCAGGAGATTTGCCACCAGTCGTTGGAAGACCGGATTGGGCAGATGTTTGCTTCTGGGGAGGAGGAGGGTCCTTCTTGGCGGCTTTGGCAGCCGGAGCCTTCTCCAGATCATCTCCTTGCCTTTTGAGCAGCTTGGAGAATGATCGTGGAATCCTCTTGATGGACACCTGAGAGATAAACAAAATGTAAGTATACCCAACCGATAAAAAAAATGCAAACACATAAAGTCAGGCGGTCTTACCTCGCCTTTCTTCAAATCCTTAGCCGGAGTTTTTTCCTGGTCTACCATCCTCAAGGCTTCGTCTGCAAGAGCAAGAATTTAAAGTTAGAGAAAATTAAGGCAAGTTCGCAATTAAAATAAAATAACAATCATTCCGGATGAGAAGTATTCTACCCCTTCGAAACATGGTACTTAGCCCGCAGGCGGACAAGAAGCACTTGTCCTTGAAGAAGTCCGGATGGGGAATCCAGTTTTTGGGTACAATAATATGAGTCCCATCCCCCATGGGCTCAGTTTTTGTTTCAAAGAATCCCGGCTCCATTATTTGCTCCCGAGCCTTAGTAGATAGTGCCGGGAGAGGGCATTTGCGTCCAAGGAGAGCCGGTTCAGTATTGTACCGGCGCAGTGTCCGGTTGTATCTTAGGGTGGGGGAGGAATTCAAATAAAACTTGTCCTTCCACCCGGACCAATTGGACACTTTGTCCAAAGTCATTAAATATTGGGGCAAGGTAGTCAGAGTATACCATGCCCCATGGCCGCCTAGTGCCTTGCTCAAATAGTGCATGTGAGCGAAGGCAGAGAAACTGGGGTTCAAGTTCTGAAACGCGCAAGCGGCGATGTAACTTAAGATATTCACCCACGAGTTAGGGGTGAGCTGCCAAACCCCCAGATCGTACCCCTTGAGGATTTTCCTAATCCCGGGGTGGAGAGGGAACCGGAGGCCGGCTTAGATAACCGCCTAGTAGCAGATGAAGTAATCATCTGCATGATCAATGTCGTCACTCCAGGCCATTATAGCATCAGCCGGAGGGACAATAATCTCCCAACCCCTTTCAAAGGGGTGCTTCTCTTTAAAGGCCCTGAACCCGCTATTAAGTAGGGCGATATTACTCGGCAGCATCCGGGTCTTTTTGGGGTTGGGGTTGTCAGCAACCTTGGGCGGCTTCTGATAGTCAGCCGCAAAATCATTCTGGTCGGAGCTGGAAGATTCGGCTCTTGATCCTTGGCCAGCCTTAGCACCGCCGGCTTCATTAGAGGAGGCGACTCCCTCGCCGCCTACCTCTCTTATCCCAGAGCTCCCGGAGGTAGAGGGAGCCTCTTCGTCACATCCGCTCTCCTCCCAATCCCTCTGTTCCCCTTCCGGGAAAACCTCATCGGCTGGCACTCTCATAGTGCGCCGGCTCTTAGACCGCCTGACCGTCTGTTTCGTTCTGTCCATTGTGTCCTGCACAGACACAGAGAGGGAGGAATTCGGAGATGAGCATATTGGTTCCGACAGTCCAGAAGAGGCACCCCCTGTTCTAGACTCAGTCGTTCCGGGGGATCGGCTAAGTGTCCTAGGCAGTGTCGAGTGGGTGGATTGGGAACTCATTTATATTCTCTAAAAAAGCCGGGTATACAGGCGGAAAAAATGGTATACAAATTGAAAGTGAGGAAAGCTAAAATGGTACAGGCGGTTACCTCGCTTTTACTCTTGAAAAATCTGAAAACCGCTACAGTCGGTGAACCGGGTGATGAACCGCTAAGCACTCGGAAGCTTGAAACTTGCTGTGACGCAGACGGGAGCAAAGAAATCTCTCTCTAGAATCTCTCTTTTTCTCTCTCTAAAAAGTCAATTTGAACGTAAGGTGTGAAAAGGAGGGGGGTAACTTTTTTTTTATAGAAAGTAAAAGTGGGGGGAAAATTTTTGATTTGAAATTCAAAAATTTTACCCTTTACTGTTCACCTATGAAAGGTGGACACGTGTAACATGCCCCACGTGATATGCACGTGCGACCTGTGAGGGGCAAATGTTTGGGGTATTTATACCCTAGACACGTGGACCAACAGGAGGACGCCACGTGTCAAGGTCAGGATGGCCCATGTGGCTCAACATCCTCTTGACACTTGGCGCCCCCAGATATGCCTCTGAAATGGCGGCCTTCAAGAGCCCAAATCCCTAGGAGCGCCGTAAAACGGCGCAGCCCACTAAAATCTAGGTCAAGTGACCTAGGTAGGGGCACATTCTCCAACGACCCTATAAATAGGGAGATATTTCCCCATTTTGGGGACACATTGAATCATTTATTACACCTGTATTCTCTTACATCAGAGAAAGACCTGAGCTTGGAATCCGAGCAGATACCCACCTAAATTTCCGTTCTCTTTATTCCGTTTCAAGTTACTAACTTGACCGTCGGAAGCGGAGCTCCAACCACCCGGAGTCTCCGTTATTTTGCAGGTCAAGCTCAGCCGGATCAGACTTCGTGACGTAACTCTCCCACGGGACAAAAACACCCAAAATAGCGTCAATAATTAAGTTAGCGCCAAACGCCAGCATTAGCGCCTGACGCTAAGCTTGGCGCCTGGCGCTAGCGTTAGCGCCTGGCGCTAATGTCAGCGTCTGGCGCTAACTTCGTTTTACGCGTCAGAATTCTGTTTTGATTTTTTATCTTTTTGGTTGATTTTCTCTATAAATAGCTTCCTAAAAACCCAATTTTCATTCACCAACTCTCATCAAGACTTTCTTGATTACTCTCTCTCTCTTTTCTAAACTAGCCTTCTCTCAAATACAAACTTCCGCATTCGCAAGACTTAGATACACCTAGCCTAATTCGAAGTTGCCTTCGCCCTAGAGGTGAAAGGTTTAATTTCTGAGGGTTTGGTCCCAAATCTCTCTTTCAATTATTTATTTTAATTGTTGTTTATTATTTTCCTTGAAGTTACTAATGTGTGTATTTTGTTATTAGAAAGAGGTACGAGGCATCCAAGTAAATGCTTTAATGGTTTAATTTATATTATGATATAGAAATCAAGCTTAGATTATCATTTTAATTCCTAGTATCATGTCTAGGGTAACTTTAATACCAAGTATGATTAAAAGTATGATGCTTCCTATGTTCTTCCTAATGTTTATATTTGTTAGTATCATGTTAGGGCTAGAGCTTTGATTTTCAATGTTTAGTGACATGCTAGGGTTTATTATTAATCTTGTTAGTATCATGCCTAGGATCTTGCTATTATTATGCTTTAACATTATTATGATTATTTTGATTATAATTTATTATTATTATTATTATTATTATTATTATTATTATTATTATTATTATTATTATTATTATTATGTTGCTTGATATTTATTATTTATTGCTTAATCACGCCTTTTATGCATGTTTAAAGGGAATTTATACTTGTAATCACGCTTATATGAGATAATTAATAATCTTATTTAGGGTTAATTTTATTATAATTCAAGTAATCGCCAATAACAGTTTTATTTGTGCATTAAATTTAACCAACATTGATAAACAGGTTTAGGGTTAATCCTATTGATTGCATGTTAATCAGAAAGCGCACATGAATACGATCAGAATAAAGTAGAGGCCTATTATTAGGGCAGGTTCAATCTCTTTTAGGTTGGATTTGTACCTTCATCCCCGAACTACCAGTCATGGTTCAATACCTATTGGAGTTGACGATCTCCTGGATCGTTAAGGGGTGTAACCTTCACCTCGTGAACGGTTTACAAGTTCCTAAAAAAAACTTGTTGGTGACTCTTTTGCTCTATCTTCTTTCCCTTTGGACGCCACCGTATTTTAGTGTATGATCACAGTGGGGTTCAAGCTAGGGGTTAATGCTTGAAATATTCCCTACATTAGTATACCTTGTTCTTAGTTGGACATTGATTTTTTATTTTTATTTTTTGTAATGCAATGAAATGCGATAATCATATGCAAAGAAATAAATGCTCATTTTATTTCAAAAGTGAAGGGCAAAAATCAAACTCTAAGAAATAAATCTAAGGAGGATGAAGGGTGCCTATGCTACACTGATTGGGGAAGGGTTTGAAAAAAAAAGAAGAAAACAATAAATCTTGGTGAGAAGCTTTCCTTGTGCATTTGTTTCATCATTACCCTCTTTTTTTTTTTTTTTTTTTTTTTTTTTTTTTTTTTTTTTTTGTCAATCACATAACTTAAACTCGATTCAACATGCATGGATGGGAAAAATTTGTAGTAAGATGAATGATGTATGGAGTTAGCAATTAAGATGAAGAAATGTGTATGTAGAAAGTATTTAAGAAGGAAAGTGTGGGATATGTATGGAAAGGTGATATAGATGGAGAGATATGGAAAAATTAGGAATAGCGAGGACCCCTTACTTAAATAACGGAAAGGATGACTCATGAATGAACCTAAGACATGGTCATGGTGTAAAATGTGTGTGAATACTTGTGAGTGTAAGTGATATGTTCTATACTCGGTTCATGACCATGTGACTAGACTCAAACAAAGACTAAGTTAAGACTTCACGTATGTGCACTAATCTAGACAGGCTGTAGTTTTTTTAGTCATATCTTTTATTCTGTGAATCCGAATTAGACGAAACCAACTCTAAATAAAAGATAAAACTCAAGACTACATATCCATAGTTTTTACGTCTCGTAACTCCTCCTAGAACTTCGCTTATGACCAAAAAAAGTCGATGCTTATGCAGTATACGGGAATAAATATCCGGGTTGACTCAAGGAACTATGACTTGATTTTAGACATATTTATTAGCTCAAATTATTTAATAAATTAATTAGGCAAAATCCTATAGTCCTTGTTTGGTTTAATTAAGCATATTTATAATTACAATTCAAACCAAACGGTTAGTTTAATCACATGTAGGTTATGCACAAGCCAGTAATGCACAAGTAGTCAAATAGTCACAACATGATGCAATGAGTTTGCAACCTAACCATGGATCTAGTTCTCTAAAGTTCAAGGATAAGGTTTATTCAAAGAGGGTCCATGATTATGATTCTGGATGCACTGCGTGGAAGCCTTACCTTTTTAAGGATTGGCAAGAGTGGATGGGACCCCGCGGGTTAAACTCGATTCCACGATTTGGTGAATTCAACAAACTCGGATGTACCCTTTGTTGCAAGGAGCATTTGATTGGTAGATGGAGAATGAATCCCCAGAGGATTATGAGCATATGTAGAACACATATGGGTTGAGAAAAGAGGGATAAAACTCAATAAGGAAATAAAACCGAGTAAACAGTACTAGAACTGGTCAAAACAAGAAGGTAGATTTCTGGCTCAGTATTAGAAGAACTCGGCGCGAGAATATAGTGCCCGTCACCAGACTATGACTCTTACTATGACTCTGTCTCTAGCAACAGAAGTTGTCGCTAGGCGACAGAGCCATCGCATGGCGATGACACAGTTTTCTCAACCCTAGTTCTTACATGCCTCAGCAGCTTTCTATTCTTGAATTTTCCAGTTTTTTGCAGCGTTATTTCGATTCTAGTAATAAAAGATATTCATCACTGGGTTTGGTATTTGCAAATTATTATTTCAAGCATCCCAAACTTGAGCCCCAATGTGATCATACACTTAAGCATGGTGGCGTCCAAAGTGAAGAAAACTAGAGTAAATGAATCCTTTCATCACTGGGTTTTGGTCTTTTACTCTAGCTTCCTTCCCTTTGAACGCCACCATGCTTAAGTGTATGATCACAGTGGGGCTCAAGTAGTAGACACCCAAATGTGTCTCCCCAAAAACCAAACCCAGTGATGAATATGTTTCACGTCAGTTGATTATCGAACAAGGTGAAATGTGAAAAGTCTTATGATGCGGTTGTTTTAACAAAAATACTTCTTTCTGTTTTTGAAAACATTTCTTTTCTTAATCTATTTATGAAAAAGTCTATTCAAATTTATGTATGTCCATGATAAGGGTACAATAATGGTGTAGTTGAATGGGGCTTGAAAATAACTTTCCAACGATATATTATAAGCCCAATTCCGATGAGTAATGAGAAAGTTATGGCCAAAATACTAAACTGGGCTCAAACCGGATTTTACTACGACCCAATGATCATGTGGAGGGTCCAAAGGTAAATCCCATTCCTAAATTAATTAGGATTTATTAGAATCTTCTATACGTTTTTAAAAGATCTTAATTATCCTTTTTTGAAAAGATAAGATCAAAGAATTCGAAATTTAATAAAACTTCTCTTTTTGAGAGTCCTTGTTCTGCGTGAAATGGAATATATTCAAATATTATTTTTGTGCCTCATAATCTTTATACAAATCTTATATATTTGGATATATTTTGAAATTATCTTTCCAATGATATTTTATAATATTAATTTCAAACTATAACGAAAAAGATAAGAAAGGAATACGAAACTCTATCAGAAACTGACACTTTTCCACTATTTAGGCCATATCTTTTTATCTAAAAATCTCATTCTAATTTGGTTGAAAAGTAGACTTCAAGATCTTGCCAATGACATATTATATGACTTATTTGGACTTCAGGATCAGAAGATATGATAAAACAAAATCCGCAAAAAACTTTCCCAGCGCTAAATGACAGTTTTGTCACACGGCGACAGACTCTATAGATGTGACAGGAGCTAATTTTATTCCGATTCAAATTATATTTCTTTTCTATCGTTTTCGGACTATTTTCTAATAAATAGGGGTCGTATCTCCCTGTTTTTAATCATTCAGAACCATCTAATTCTATTCTCTCTCTATCTAAAAGCTAGAAGCTTACTCTCTCTATTCTTTTTCTAAATCTTCCCTCTTACAAAATTCCACATATATTAGTTCTAGAAAAACCTATCCAAGTTCAAAGTTGCCTTCACCGTAGACGTGAAAGGTTGATAATTTCTGAGGGTTTGGTTCCAAATCTCTAATTTAATTATTTAATTGTTTGATTTAATGTTTTCCTTGAAATTACTAATGCGTGTATTTTGTTATTAGAAAGAGATATGAGGCATCAGAGTAATTAATTTAATTGTTATTATATAGAAATCATAATTTAGTTACTAGTATCATGTTAGGATGTTTTATTGCTTCCTAGTACGGTACATAGGGTAATAACTAAGATTCCTAATATCATGTATGTTTCTATGATGCTTCATATTATTTCCTTCTTTCATGTTAGTATCATGTTAGGGATAAAGCTTTGATATTTTATGTTTACTGAGATGCTAGGATTTGTTATTAATCATGTTAGTATCAGCCTAAGATCTTGCCAATGTTATTATGCTTTATTGATATTATTGTTGTTTTGATGATGATGATTTGTTATTATTTTGTTGCTTGATATTATATATTGTTGTTATAGCTTGATCACACCTTTTATGCATGTGTTCAAAGGGAATTTGTACTTGTAATCACTCTTAATAAGATAAATAGCAATCTAGTTTAGGCTAATATGATTATAATTCAAGTTATCGCCAATAATAGTTTTGTTTCTGCATTAAGACAACTTCTATGCCAAGAGCGTCTGCGTTGAGGAGATCTGGGTCTTTTACCCGGTGGTATAGGACTGGAATTTCAATTAGTTGTGACAGTATCTGTTGGTGCCATTATTAAAATGAGTGTTCTCGCTTCATCTCCCCAATATTCTTAGATTTAGCAACAGCGGTATCAATACAATAGATAGAAAGACTCATCTACCAGTTAAACTTTGAAAGGTTGACTCTTCTTAGGTATGGGCTCCCATGATAGTTAGTTTTGAGGAAGGCCTTCAAGTCGAGCTTCTAAATTTCCCCCTTCAAGAAAGTCCAGACCGGTTGGTGCTGTCTTCTTGCTATAATTTTTCTGATCTGATAGATAGAACGTGGATGGGTACAGCCTTCTAAGCTACAAATTAAAATAAAGAATGTCGTAAAAAAAGTAAAAAAAAAAAAAAAAAAAAAAAAAAAAAAAAAACTCGGTTAGAATTCTTTGCTGTCTCTACTATTCCCTTTCTCTATTTTAGAACGGAAAGCGGGCAAGGCCTCCATTGAAGCCTAGATATTCGCCTTTCTTTAACACGATCCTGTAACACACTCTTATTGAGGCTAGACTTAAGGCCGACTAATCAACCAACATAGATTAAATAGGTTTAGGGTTAATCTAATGATTGTATGTTAGTCAGAAAGCTCACATGAATATGAGAAGAACAAAGTAGATGCCTATTATAAGGGCATGTTCAATCTCTTTAGGTTGGATTTGTACCTTCATCCCCGAATATCCACTCATGGTTCCAGACCACTATGGAGTTAGCGATCTCATGGATTGTGAAGGGGTGTAACCTTCACCCTGTGAACGGTTTACAAGTTCCTAAACTTGTTGGCGACTCTTTTACTCTAGCTTCCTTCCCTTTAAACGCCACCATGCTTAAGTGTCTGATCACAATGATGGGAGGATGAAAGGACCCCTCTTCACTACCTAGCCTCCCTAAATTGGACACTTTTGGACTTTTTTTGAACCGGCTCTAGAAGACCTTAAGCGAGCCCAGGAAAAACCAATGCACGTAGGAACGCTTGTACCCAAAAGAAAGCAATCCCAATGGATTATTATCCTCTCACCCTAAATAGACAATTCATAAGAGAGGGAGAGGATTATCCATGCCATGAATTTCTTGAACCGTTTGTCAATAATGGGGTAAAACAATCTGGTTTTGAAATCTTCATGGATTGCAACTTTCTAGACAATATCCCAACTCCTATATCCATAAGGAAAAAGCACCTCCATGATTTGACTTTAATGTCATGGGACTTCTCTTTGGGAACGAGCAGAATGAATCAACATATATTGAGGATAATTCCTTGCTCATTCAAACAGTTCTACAATGTGATAACTTTGATCCTACTAAGCTTATCACTCCAGCAGAGGGGTTAGTTCAAGGATGGCGAAAGACCGTGAAGATGACTACTCCAAGTGGAAGAAAGATCTCTATAACAATGAGATAAGGACCAATGTTTGAAAAATCGTCAGATTCCGAGTCAAAGTCTTCCCTTATTAAGTCTTCTAAGTCTTCAGCTATAGCACCTTCCCCTAATTCATCTATTTAGCACCTTCTCCTAGAATAGTTAGTAGTCACGTTCAGCGGACATATCTCTAATAGATGTAATGGTTTTTGAGTTTAATAAAATGTCTTCATTCGCTTACTCCTCGTGTCACTCTTTAACCCAAGATGACGAGCATTGCTTAACTAACAATGAAAATGACAAAGAAATAATTAAAGCAATGGAAACACTTGCAATTAAAACATTGGTAATTGAAGACACCGAAAAGATTGATATCTCAAAAGATCCAACTATTAAAAGAGAAGTTAAAATCTGACTAACATTTAATAAAGATGAAAGAACCAATTTAATTAATCTACTAAAAGAGTTTATTAATGTATTCGCTTGGTCATATGAAGATATGACAGGAATAAATAGATAAATAGCTTAACACACAATATATACCACTAATTCCAGGAATGAAACCTGTAAAACAAAAGTTACGTCAAATGAAACCCGACGCAGCTCTTAAAATAAAAGAAAAGGTACAAAAACAGATAACTGCAGGTTTTATCAGGGTATCCAAATACCCCGAATGGGTCGCAAACGTGGTCCCTGTTCCAAAAAAGGATGGAAGGGTAAGAATGTGTGTTGATTATCGAGATCTAAATAAGGCAAGTCCAAAGGACGACTTCTCTTTACCACACATCGATATTCTAGTAGGCAATACAGCGAATCACACACTTCTCTTGTTTATGGACGGATATGCGGGGTATAACCAGATTCTCATGGAAGAAGAAGACATGGAGAAGACAACATTCATAACACCTTGGGGCACAAAATGTTACACGGTGATGCCATTTGAGTTGAAAAACGTGGCTGCCACTTACCAACGAGCAGCGACTGCCTTACTCCATGACATGAAGCACAAGGAAGTTGAAGTCTATGTAGATGACATGATTGTAAAATCAATGGATCCCCTAGGGCATTTAGTAGCCTTAAGAAAATTCTTCCAAAGGGTAAGAATATACAACATGAGATTGAACCCATCTAAGTGTGATTTTGGAGTCACCTCAGGAAAACTCTTGGGATACGTCATTAGCTCTAAAGGAATAGAGATAGACCCAACCAAGATTAAGGCAATCATGTTAATGCCACCTCCCAAAACCGAAAATCAAATTTAGGGATTCATTGGCCGGTTGCAATACATAGGTAGGTTCATATCCAAGTTAACAACAATATGTAAACCAATATTCAAGAAGCTCAAGAAGAATGTACCAGTAATATGGGACGATGAGTGCCAAAAAGCCTTTGAAAATATCATAGCCTATCTCGCTAATCCTCTTGTATTAGCATCAACACTCCTAGGAATCCCTCTTAGGTTGTCCCTAATAGTCAACTAAGAGACAATGGGGGCCATGCTCGCAGAAGAAGTAGAAGGAAAAGAGAATGTCATCTACTATCTAACTAAAAAGATGCTCGAGTATGAAATACACTATACACCACTTGAGAAATTGTGCCTTGCATTAAAGTGGGCCACAACCAAGTTAAGACATCACAGTCTCATTCACAGAGTCTTTGTTGTATCTCGAATGGATCCACTTCAGTATCTTTTTGAGAAATCTACACTAAATGGGCGAATATAAAGATAGATAATCAACTAAGCCCAATTTGATGTATAATTCATGCCCCAAAAGGCTATTAAAGGATTCGTGGTCTTGGACTTCTTAGCGGACTTCCCAATAGAATATTCGACACCAATACACAAGAATGACTTTCCAAACAAAGATTTGATGGTCACAGAAGATGATACTTGGATTCTATACTTCGACGGAGCCTCAAATCTAAAGGGATGTGGCGTAGGGGTATTATTAGTATCACCTAAAGAAGAACATGTTCCAACCTCTAAACAGCTAGATTTCGACGTTACCAACAACGTTGCGGAATATGAAGCATGCGCGGTAGGCCTCGAAATAGCATTGGCATTGGGAGTAAAGAAATTTCGAATATTAAGAGACTCTTCTTTGACCATCAACAAAATTTCTAAAAGATGGAAGGTAAGGAGTGAAAGCTTGGCCCCTTACCAAACATACTTGGAAACACTCAAAAACTAACTGGAAAAGAAAGAGTGCACATATCTACCTAGAAAAGAAAACCAATTTGCTGATGCCTTGGCAAGACTAGCCTCAATGGTTAGAATTCCTACGGAAATTGAGCAAACGCATTTAATGATAGAAAAAAAAAATAATCGGCTTATATTCAAGCTATAAAGGATGATGAAGTGGTCCAAGAAGAGGAAGAAGAAGAATAAGAAGAACCTTGGTATACGGACATCCTCAACTATGTCACCAAAAGAGAATATCGACTCCATGCTGACAACAGAGCAAAACGAGCCTTATGACTTTTGGCTTCCCAATATGTGCTCATAAACGACGACTTACATAAAAGGATACCTGTAGGGAATATTTCAAGCGTTAATCCCTAGCTTGAACCCCACTGTGATCATACACTAAAGTAAAGTGGCGTCCAAAGGGAAAGAAGATGGAGCAAAAGAGTCGCCAACAAGTTTTTGTAGGAACTTGTAAACCGTTCACGAGGTGAAGGTTACACCCCTTAACGATCCAAGAGATCGTCAACTCCATAAGGTCTTGAACCAAATAGGGTTCGGGGATGAAGTTACAAATCCAACCTAAAAGAGATTGAACCTGCCCTAATAATAGGCCTCTACTTTATTCTGATCGTATTCATGTGCGCTTTCTGACTAACATGCAATCAATAGAATTAACCCTAAACCTGTTTATCTATGTTAGTTGAATATTAATGCACAAATAAATCTACTATTGGCGATCACTTGAACTATAATCATATTAGCCCTAAACAAGATTATTAATTATCTTATTAAGCGTGATTACAAGTACAAATTCCCTTTAAACATACATCAAAGGCGTGATCAAGTAATAACAATAATATATATCAAGCAACATAATAATAATCAAATTATATATATAAGTTATCCGTCAATTAACAAATAACATGTAATAATTCGTAAATTAACAAATTACGTAAAACAATTCGTAAATTAACAAATTATGTGAAACAATACGCAAATTAACAAATTACGTGAAACAATTCGCTAATTAACAAATTAGGTTAAATTATATAATTCTACACAACAATAATCATAATCATAATCATAATTACCATAATCATGTTCATGTTAAAGCATAATAATAGCAAAATACTAGGCATGATACTAACAAGATTAATAACAAACCCTAACATGTCACAAAACAATAAAGATCAAAGCTGTAATCCTAACATGATAGTAACAATCATAAATATTAGGAAGAACATAGAAAGCATCATACGTTTAATCATACTTAATATTAAAATTACCCTAGACATGTAACTAGAAATTTATTATTGTCACCCTAAACATCAAATTATGGAAAACATCCTAACATGATACTAGGAATCAAAATAACAATCTAAAAATGATTTCTATATCATAACATCAATAAAAACCATTAAAATACTTACTTGAATGCCTCGTACCTCTTTCTATAACAAAAAATAAACACGTTAGTAACTTTAACGAAAATAATAAACAACAATTAAATTAAATAATTGAAAGAGAGATTTGGGACCAAATCCTCAGAAATTAAACCTTTCACGTCAAGGGCGAAGGCAACTTGGAATATGGCAAGGTGTATCTAAGTCTAATGAATGCAGAATTTTTATATTTAAGAGAAGGCTAGTTTAGAAAAGAGAGAGAGTAATCAAGAAAATCTTGATGAGAGTTGAGAATTGGTTAATCAAAATGGAGTTTTTAGCACGTTATTTATAGAGAAAATCAGCCTAAAAGATAAAACATCAAAAAAAGAGTTATGACGCAAAAAGGCAGATTAGCGCTAGACGCTGACCTTAGCGCAAGGCGCCAAGCGTAGCGTCAAGCGCTACAACTGGCGTTTGGCGCTGAATCAGAAATTGACGCATTTTCTTAAAATCAGATAGAAATTTCCGTACAGGAGGATAAAATCGTATTTTCCTCAAAAAACGTTCTTTTATCCTAATTAAACTCTAAAAAGTCAACAAAGTCAATTTATCAATGCTAATTGAATTAGGAATGAATAGAACCTTCTAGAAGAATCTAGAGGACTAAAACCATTCCTAATTGCATTAGGAACGATAAATCTATATTAGGCCCTCCCCTAGATCATTGGGCCGCATATAAGGCTCAAACCAGGGGCATTTCAGTAATTTGGCCATAACTTCCTCAATATCCATCGGAATTGGGCTTATAATATATCGTTGGAAAGATCTTTTCAAGCCCTATCAAACTAAACTACTATTGGACCCATATCATGCACCAACCAAACTGGATTGGCTGTTTTCTAAAAATAGGTTTTCAAAAACAGAGAGAGGAGAAAAGAAATTAAAACTAACCGCAACACTAAACTTTCCACACTTTCACTTCATTCGATTATGATTCGACGTGAAAGGTACTCATCACTGGGTTTGGTTTTGGGGAGAACACAAATGGGTGTCTACAGAAGCCCCCACTTTGACTGAGTTTGGAGAAACGCAAGTTTCGAAAACAAAAGTCAAAGTATCGATAGGGACGGAGAATGATTTAGAACGTTCTGCGATCCTAAATCACTCTTGTAACGCCGATACCTGCAAACTAGCGTTAGTTAAACATATAAGAGAGTTAAGAAACGCGTATCTTGCACCGTTGAGCACACGCTCTTGAAAGTAACCGATTTGCTGCTGCATTACTGTTTTGATGACCTTCTGCCAAGAGAATGCCATCCCGCTTGAAAATCGTTACGCTTGTAACTGCTTCCAATATTGAAGATTGCTTCGCTTGAAACAATCCCCTTCCGCTTTGTGACCATCTTCTACGTCTAAGGGAACATGATCGAAGACAACTTCGCTTGAAATCATCTTCAGTTGTTTTTGACAACTTTCCACAATCTAGGGAACGCTGCCGAAGATATCCTCCCTTGAGGCTATCCTCATTTGTTGCGATAATTTTTTAAAGAATATTACCGAAGATCTACGCTTGTTGATCTTTAAAAGCTCGCTTGAACTTTGCATCCGCTATGCTTGTATGTCGGTGCCTTTTAAATTATGAACCAATATGTCGGTGCCTTCTGCTGTATGAACCAGTATATCGGTGCCTTGCGATGAGCCAATGCTTAGGCGTTTTAAGCTAAGTGAGACGATCTTTCATTAGGTCGATCACTTTATGCAATCAAGCCGATTACTAAAAATCGTGTCAAATTGCTTAGAGAGGCTAACTGGCGTACCAAGGAACCCAAAATATATTGCAAAAGGTTAGAACAACCGTACTAAGTAGCTGAATGTTCTGATGCCGCTGAAGTAACGTCAGCGCCACACAAATGGTTGTAGCGCCAGACGCTGGAGTTAGCGCCAGTCGTCAAAGCCAACAATTGACGCCAATGTCTGGCGCTTGGCGCCAGAGTCGGGTTTTCCTTAAATACCCTTCTCTTCCTCATTTTCGCTGCTGTTCGTCGCGTTTGTTGCTCAAAAATTCCCAAAAATTCATTTGCTTCGTTCTTGCTCGTTTCTCAACCAAATTCGCTCAAATATGTTGCAAATCAATGCTTATTCCATCCATTTTCTCGATCTATGTAAGTTCTCTTCAAACTCACACCGGTTTTTTGGGACACCATGTAGTTCGTGCTCTGGTGGAGTTCTTTTGGGACACCACCAACATTTTCCACTTTCCTTGGGGTGAGATGATGGTCACTCCTACCGACTTCAGTCTCATCACAGGACTGGATTTTAGTTCCGTGCCACTGCCGTTCGACAACGGGATCGACGTCTTTTCCCTTGAGGTTGAAGTGCTCTTGGGTCCGATTGCTGTTCGGGCTCGAGCTGAGGTAAAGTCGTCTCAATTCAACGCTAGGGGGATTCGACGCTCGACTCTAACAGTGGCTTTTGATGATGGTGCGACCACCCGAGAGCAGCGGGTGCGCATCTTTGCACTTATCTTGCTGTCAAGGCCGTTCTCCCCTGACAAGGGTAGTAGGGAGCTGCTTTACTACCTTCCTGCCGTCCACGATCTACACCGGATCGGGATTTATGACTGGGCCTGTTTGGCCTATGCTGATTTCAATCGAGCGCTGAGGGACTCGTGTCAACATCGGTCCTTTGGGACGAATGTTGCTTTGTCCAGCTTTTGGAGGGTCGTAAAGGTAAACCTTATTCCCTTTAAAGTTTAGCTCTACATTTTAGTTAACATTTACTGATAACTTCAGCTTCTTGTAGATTTGGTTCTACGAGTACTTCCCTTCTGCTACGCCGGCGAGACCGTCGCCGTGCAGGTTTCCAGTAAGTGCTTCCTGGGGTAGCCGATGTGTGGGGATGTCCACTGCATATGTCCGAGATTGGATCATCTCGGTATGATTCTAGTCTTATTTGACATTTTGTGATGCCTTAGATAGACTATTTCTTGATTGACGCTCTTTGCAGGAGCCCGAGGTGCTGTATCGACCGTGGGTCGACCTGGCAGTCCTTAGGTTAGCAATGCAGTATTCTGCTGAGCGTCGCTATTTCTTGGGGACCTATGGAGCGATTGCATATCTTGGAGAGAAGGTTGCTAGACAGCATTCCTCCGATACCTTTGTCGTTCCTGCTCCTCCACCACACCACATGTTTAACGCCATGAGGTTCTTGAGCATGTTAGAGGGAGCTGGTACCCCTTAGCGATCTTACACGATCCCTGGGCAATGCTATGCGGAGGAGCTACTATCGTTGTTAGCTCCAGTTCCTGTACCGGCTGAGGATGTGGCGGTACGATTTTTTAGTTTTTTTACCTTAAGTTAAATAGCCCCCAAGTGATACTTTGATGACTTTGTTTTGCCTTATCAGGACGATGCTGCTGAGTTCGTGCCACCTCGTATGTCTATTCATTATCAGGGGACATATGGGCGATTGAGGAGATGATTCCTCCGGCTCCTGAGGACGAGCGCTTCGTGGAGCGGTCGATTCCTCGCCACCAGACTCGGGTAAGCTTATTTATTTGCTGTTTTTGTCCATATATGTTATGCATGTTTACTTACTGATTTCTTTGGCAGTTCTCGCGCGAGGTGGTTTCGACGATGGCATGATGCATATGCCTTCCGGAGCCAGCTTGTCCGGGTGAGGAACGTGGCTACCTGCCTTCGGGACGACGCCGTTCAGGAGGTAGTTTTCTCTTCATATGTTTTGCATTACCGCTTCTATTTTTCCTGTTTCTGATTTTAATTCCTTTTGCAGGGTCAGCCCATTCCTTCTCGTACCCGCACGATACCTGAGGTGCGGAGGGATCCGGCGAGGTCTAGCTCGAGACGACACTGCACTACTTCAGGAGGTAGGGGTGGTCGCTCTAAGGCTGCCCGTACTGAGGCGGTAGAGGGCTGAAGTTCTTCCTCTAAGGGTGCACATGCTGCGCCAGTAGGCTAGGGAGAGGCTACCTCGGCTCTTAGAGGTGGTGGGATGTACGAGGTTTGCTCGTCATCGCGGCAACCTCAGCAGCCTCAGCCTCAGGTTGATCTCGGGTGGATGGGTCCTACGTTGAGCTTTCCTCCTCCCGCGGAGACTGGAGCTGATGCTGGAGCTGGAGCCGGAGCTTGTGGAGAGGTTACTCCTCGTACGACGGAGTTTTATGCGATGATGGGTGTACGTCCCCCGGCGCCGTAGCTTATACCTGTGCTTTTTATTATTTAACTTTGTATAGAACTTTGCCTTTTAGTTAGACTCATTTTTTAGACATATTTTGTATATACATACTATTATGTGTTTATTTTGTTTATCATTTTTTTCATTTTTTATTATTATTATTATTATGTACATGTTTGTGTATGCAAGGAAATGTGACAAACAATTTTGCGCAAAAATTCCATCATTTTTAATATTGTGGAGGGTATCCGACTTTCTCCCCCAAAAGAAAAAAAGGAAAAGTCAAATGAAATAATTGGATTTATAAAAAACTTGGAAATTAGTCTAAGTAAAATCCAAATAATAATGTAATTAATGTAATAGCTATATTAATTAAAAAAAGGAATAAATGAATATTTAGAAAAAGATAAGGAAGCCGTAAAGTCATTAGCAGACTCGAATTAAGTTCAAAACGCGGTATTTAGAAAGCGCGTACGATGAGGCAAATTGGCGCCAGCTGGCGCCACGCGTTATGGTGTAGCGCTAGGGGCTACACTTAGCGTTTGGCGCCAGGCTCTAGCGTCAGGCGCCAATAGTAGCGTCTGGCGCTAAATAACGCTGATCCCGAATCCTTCCCAGATTAAAACTGCTCCGATTTCGTGCATAAATAGCTCCCTGCCCAACCGATTCTTTTCATAATTTCAGCAAATAAAATAATTCATAGCTTTAGAAAAATAATATCATGTCTCTAGTCACCAAAACCTTTACCAATTACACCCATGAATGGTGTCGGTCTCTTAATGTCAAAGAAAGAAAAGAATTAGATGTTTTTTTACTTGGGGGGTATTTTTGGTATCAAAGGGGTAGATCTTGACCCAGATTTTATTCATACCACTCTAGAATATTGGGATGTAGATACTCATTGCTTTAGAATAGGGTATGATGAAATTAGCCTTTTGCCGGAAGAATTTGGTGCTATTTTAGGTTTCCCTGCAATAGATCTTGTAGTAATCCCTAGAATAGATGCATATTATTATAAGGATTTTGAACGCTTCTTCAATTTAAAAGAAAGGGATCTATCAAAAATAGTGGATGGTAACATAGTTAATTTGAAAGAATTTGCTCGCTATTATTTTGATAAACCTTACTCCGAATCATTTCATGTTTATAGAAGAAGGGCTTTCTTATTTTGTATGCTTAATCAATTTTATCTTACTAGTGGTAAAAATAATGAGGGTCAATCAATTATAACCACCGTATTAGAACAAATTGAATCAGGGAGAAATCCAATGCCTTTAATAGTTGGAGAGACTATAATTAGTCTAGATGAATTGAAGAGGAATCCAAAAGCACCTTTTCGGGGCTCTCCAATTTTATTACAGGTAGAAAAATAATATTTTTAATTATAGAAATCAAAAATATATTTTTGTATAGTAATAATAATTTATTTGCATTGCAATTTTTTTACAGATGTGGCTAATGAAAGGCTGGAATTAATTAGCCCTCCAGACAATATTGAGAAGTATACTCCAAATTGCTTCGTGAGGAGGAAGAAACGCTTCTCTAAGATGGGGTGCCATGAATGGGGGGCCAAGATTGAATGTAGGTCCTCTAAAGGATGCCTACTAGCTAAGGTTATGGATGAGGAGGAGGAAGCAGACAAAAATTAGAAAAGGGCTAGGAAAGAAAAGGAAGATTAGGAGCATTTCTTAATTTCCAATTATTTAAAGTTAATTTGTTTAAGCTTTATTTAAATTCCATCAATAATGTAATTTATTTTATTAATGAAATTTCAGCTTTTAATTAAATTATGTACTTAAAATTTATTTTATTAAAGCAATGAAAACCGAAAAAAAATTAATTTTCCAGAAATTTTTTGAGTATGGAAGTAAAAAATTTTCAGATAAAACACCAAAATATTCCCAGAATTTAACTGTGAATTGGCGCCACTATTTCGAGACTGGCGCCGGCCACGGCAGTCTGGTGTCAGGCGACGGACGCCGTCGTCTGGCGCTGATGATCATCGTCTGGCGCTAGAGTGTTTTCTGTGGCGCCGATATTCCGTCGATCTTCTGTCAAATTTTTTATTATTTCCGGGATGCGAATTTTTTTTTTTAAAAAAAAAGTGGCCGCACCCGTCAAAGGTTTCCTACGTATCCTTTCTTAAGGAATCAGGCCAAACGTAGCTCTCTTGAGTATCCTACTCAAGTAATTATGGGTAGTATTTCTTAAGTTGGTCAAGATTTGTCATGTTTGAGAACTCATTGCCATCCATATCAGTTAATTTTGTTGCACCTCCTGACAGGATTGTTTTGACAATGTAGGGTCCAGACCAA
This sequence comes from Chenopodium album, assembly GCF_948465745.1. Lineage (NCBI taxonomy): Eukaryota > Viridiplantae > Streptophyta > Magnoliopsida > Caryophyllales > Amaranthaceae > Chenopodium > Chenopodium album. Next base: position 31,618,888 of record NC_137838.1, read on the forward strand.
TTAGGTCTAAATTTTCCCCTTGGATCTAAAACATTTTTCCTTAATGCTTTTAACACCAAGTCTCCTACTTTGATGTTTCTTGTCTTGACCTTCTTATTAAAATGCCTAGCCATACGAGTTTGATAACACTGAGTGTGATGTAGAGCTTTTAGTTGTTTTTCATCGTGTAGAATTAATTCTTCATATCTTGCCCTAGTCCATTCAACTTCATAGAGTTTACTCTCTAACGCGATGCGTAGAGATGGAATCTCTAGTTCGACAGGTTGTACGACATCCATTCCATAAACTAAGGAAAATGGCGTATTCCCTGTTGATGTGCGAATTGACGTGCGGTAACCCCACAATGCGAAGTGAAGTTTGTCAGGCCAAACTTTATAATTTTCCGTCATTTTCTCGATGATAGTCTTTTGATTTTTATTAGCTGCCTCGACTGCTCCATTTGCTTGAGGCCTATAAGGGGAAGAATGATGATGTTGAATGCCATATTTTTGTAGCAATTCTTCACATTCGGCATGAAAGTTAGTTCCATTGTCACTTAATATTTCATGTGGGACTCCGTATCGACAAATAATATTTCTCTCGATGAAGAGTGCTACATGTTTTGCAGTGAGTTTAGCGTATGTTTGCGCTTCGACCCACTTTATGAAGTAATCAATTGCTACTAGGATATATTCGTGGCCTCCTGTTCCTGGGGGAGTGATTTTTCCAATTATGTTAATTCCCCATGTAGAGAATGGTCATGACGACGTGTAGGTATAGAGCAAGGATGGAGGAACATGTTGTAAATTGGCATAGATTTGGCACTTAGGGTATCTTTTTACGTATTGATGACAATCCCTATTCATTGTAGTCCAATAATATTCTTCTCGCATTATCTTTTGGACTAACATTTTGCCATTTATGTGAGTGCCACAAATTCCTTCGTGGACTATCCTCATTGTTCTTTGTGCATCCTTTTTTCCTACACACAAGAGAGCTCGATCCTTAGGTACCCTTTTATGTAGCTCGTTGTCTATGAGTACATATTGGGAAGATAAGAGTCTTAATGCTTGTGTTGCTCTTTTGTCATCATGGGGAGGGTATTCTCCTTTGGTGACATAATTGAGTATATTCGTGTACCACGGTTCTTCTTCTTCTTCATCTTTTTCTTCTTCGTCTTGGACTACTTCATCATCTTTTATAGCTTGAATGTATGCTAGTTTATGCCTTTTTTCTATAGTTAGAGGTATTTGCTCGATTTCCGTGGGAATCCTAACCATCAAGGCTAGTCTTGCCAAGGCATCAACAAATTAATTTTCTTCTCTAGGTAGATATGTGTATTCTACCTTTTCTAATTGATGAGTAAGAGTTTCCAGATAGGTTTGGTAAGCTGCTATACTTTCACTCCTTACTTTCCGCCTTTTGGATATTTGATTGATGATTAATGAAGAGTCTCCGAATATTTGTACCTTTTTTACTCCCAATGCCAAAGGTGTTTCAAGGCCTACCATGCATGCTTTGTATTCAGCAACGTTGTTGATAACGTCGAAGTCGAGCTTTATGGAGATTGGGACATGCTCTTCTTTAGGTGACACTAGTAATACTCCAACGCCACATCCCTTTTGGTTTGAGGCTCCGTCGAAGTACAAGGTCCAAGTGTCATCTTCAGTAACCATAAAGTCTTCATCTGGAAATTCATTGTCTTGTATTAGCGTTGAGTCTTCTATTGGAAAGTCCGCCAGAAAGTCTAACACCACAGATCCTTTGATAGCTTTTTGCAGCAAAAACCTTACATCAAACTAGGCTAAGTTGACTATCCATCTCGATATGCGTCCATTGAGTGTAGATTTCTCGAATAATATTTGAGTGGATCTAATCGGGAGACTACAAAGACGGTATACACTAGCATGTAATGTCTTAGCTTGGTTGTGGCCCACACCAAGGCGAGGCATAATTTCTCAAGTGGTGTGTAACGTGCTTCATATTCGAGCATTTTCTTGCTTAGATAGTAGATTGCGTTCTCTTTGCCTTCTACTTCTTGTGCTAGCATAGCTCCCATTGTCTCTTTGGTAACTGTTAAGTACAACCTAAGAGGTATTCCAGGAAGTGCCGGTGCTAATATGGGAGGACTTGCGAAATAGGCTTTGATCTTTTCAAAGGCTTTTTGACACTCGTCATCCCATATTTCTGGTACATTTTTCTTAAGCTTTTTGAATATCGGTTCACATATCGTTGTCAATTTTTATATGAACCTACTTATGTATTGCAACTGGCCAATAAATCCTCGAATCTGTTTCTCGGTTTTGGGCGGTGGCATTGACATGATTTCTTTAATCTTGGTTGGAGCTATCTCTATTCCTCTAGAGCTTATGACATAACCCAAAATTTTTCCTGATGTGACTCCAAAAGCACACTAAGATGGGTTCAACCTCATATTATATTTTCTTAGCCTTTCGAAAAATTTCCTTAAGGCTACTTGATGGCCTGGACGGTCTTTTGATTTCACAATCATGTCGTCGACATATACTTCGACCTCTTTATGCATCATGTCATGGAGTAAGGCAGTTGTTGCACGTTGGTAAGTAGCACCCACGTTTTTCAACCCGAATGGCATTACCGTGTAGCAGTAAGTGCCCCATGGCGTTATGAAAGTTGTTTTCTCCATGTCTTCTTTTTCCATGAGAATTTGATTGTAACCTGCGTACCCGTCCATGAACGAGAGAAGCGCGTGATTTGCCGTGTTGTTTACCAGAATATCGATGTGTGGTAAAGGGAAGTCGTCCTTTGGACTTGCCTTATTTAGATCTCGATAGTCGACACACATTCTTACCCTTCCATCTTTTTTTGGAACTTGGACGACGTTAGCGACCCATTCAGGGTATTAAGATACCTTGATGAAACCTGCAGTGATTTGTTTTTGGACCTCTTCTTTTATTTTAAGAGCTACGTCGAGTTTCATTCGACGTAACTTTTGTTTTACAGGTTTCATTCCTGGAATTAGTGGTATAGTGTGTTGAGTTATTTCTCTATTAATGCCTGACATATCTTCGTATGACCAAGAAAATACATCGATAAACTCTTTAAGTAAGTTAATTAAATCGGTTCTTTCTTGTTCGTTAAGTGTTAGTCCGATTTTAACTTCTCTTTTATTGGTTGAATCATTTGAGATATCAACCGTCTCAGTTTCTTCAATTACCGGTGTTTTCTTTTCGATTGTTTTCATTGCTTTAATAAATTCTTTGTCTTTTTCATTGTTAGTTAAGCAATGCTCGTCATCTTGGGTTAGAGAAGAACACAAAAGATAAGGAGAAGAAGAAATATTATTGTACTCTGAGATCATTACATCAAAGAGTGATATGTCCTCAGGGACTTGATCACTAACTATCCTAGGAGAAAAGATAGAGGGGGAAGGTGCTACTACTAAAGACCTAGATAACTCTATAGGGAGAGACTCCGACTCAGACTCTGACTCAGACGACTCTTCAAACATTGGTCCTTGCCCTGTCGTGATAGATATCTTCCTTCCACTTGAAGTAGTCACCTTGACGGTCTTGCGCCACCCTTGTAGTGATCCTTTCGCTGGAGTGATTAGCTTCGAGGGATCGAAGCTTTCGCTTTGTAGGACTGCTTGAATGAGCAAGGAGTTATCCTCTTTGTAAGTTGGCTCATTCTTTTCTCGCCCAAATAATAATCCTATGACGTTAAAGTCAAAGCATGGGGGTGCTTTCTCCTTATGGACAGGAGTTGGGATTTCATCTGTGAAATAACAATCCAAGAAAATTTCAAATCCCGGTTGCCTTATGTCGTTTACAACAAATGGCTCGGGAAATTCATGGCATGGATAGTCCTCTCCTTCTTTTATAAATTGACCATTAAGTGTGAGAGGGTACAGATCCATTGGAATTGCTTTCTTTTGAGCGCGAGCGTCTCTACGCGCCTTTGATTTTTCCTGGGCTCGCTTGAGATATTTCTGAGTCGGTTCGAAACTAAGTCCGAAAGTGTCTAACTTAGGGAGGCCAGGTGACTCCAGCGGTTTTTCTATTCCCTTCTTCTTTCCTAGGGTCATCCCAGGAAAATGTCCTTGTTTCTTCAGAATAGCATTTACAATCATGTTGGAATGGGGGTCATGGAAAAGAGAGGTCCTTTAATCTTCCTGGATTAAGGAGACCTCTTCGTTAAAGCCCCATAAGTCTTCATCATCCTCGTCGTACTTCACGTTAATTATTGGGTTTTCTATAGACTTGATCGTCATAGGTGAAGCATCGATGGTGATAGGAATTCCCCCAACTATGGCTTTTATTTGTTGGTGGAGAGATGAGGGGACGGTCTTTAGGTCATGAAGCCAAGGGCGTCCCAACAGCAAATTTAATGAAGCTTTACCGTCTACTACTTGGAAAGTAGTAGCATTTTCTATTGCTCCCGCCGTTACATTCATGGTAATTTTACCAAGAGCTTGATGACGAGTGTTGTAGTAGGCCCTTATTCCTTGTGTAGACGGAGTTAAATCATCATCCGTTATGCCTTGCATCCTCGCAGTTCTAAATGGACAGATGTTGATTGCCTACAAGAGTCATAGGGACATTCATTCTCTTGCAAACTACCGTGAGGTTTAATGCCTTGTAATGTTTGTCACCTTCTGGAGGTAAATCCTTGTCAGAAAAGGTGATCAAATTGATTGGACTAGGAAGATCACTCGTGAGGAAGTTAGCCAACCCCTCAGGAGTGGTGTCAAAATGTATCCCTATTTTGTCCAAGACATTCACTACAGCCAACCTATGTTCTCGGGATGTCGCCAAAAGTTTCCATACGTTCATTTCAACTTTTGTGTTTCTTAAACTGCTTGACGATATCATTGTCTTCAGTTATAGGTATGGGAACTTGTTGTGTGGTTGGCATGGGTTTTGTTAAAACGGGAGGTTGCATTCTTCCGGATCTTGTGAGGACGTCTATCGATGAGTCTTCTTCAGCCCAAAAGTCATCCATGGCGTATGACACAGAAGGTGGAGGTCCTACTATGTCTTTTAAGTAGACGTCTTCTTCATCACTGTCCCAAACTCCATTAATATTTGCATCCTCTTCTTATGGAACTTGGACTAGTTTCTTTTCATCAATCATTTTCTGAATTAAATCCTTAAATTTAAAACAGTTTTCGATGGTGTAACCCCCTAATTGATGATACTTACAGTAATATCTATCTGTCCTTTTCAATGATTCGAATGGTCTTGGTTCGAGAGGTTTGATCTCGCCACTCTCGGAGAGCATTTCGAACATTTGTATATATGGGATCCCAATTGGAGTGTAGAGTCTATTACTCTTCTTGGGTTTTTCGGTGACTTGTAAAGGAAAACGCTTTGCCTCATAAGTCGTTCCCATGGGTGTGAATTCTCTGTTAAGAACCTCGTCATATTTCTTCTGAAGTTCCTTTATAGCCATGAGAGTTTCTCTTAGCAAATGCAATCCTTACATCATAGACAATGTTGTTTTAAAGAATACTACAAGAAGGGGGGGGAGGTTTAATTTTAGTATGAGAGTTTAGCCAAACTTTTTGCGGAACTAAAATTAAGTTAGCTAAAGGAACTGAAAGATTAACTAAAGGAACTAAAGAATGCAAGAGAGATTTTTACGTGGAAAACTCATTGGCCCTAACAAGGAGAAAAACCACGACCACTTGGGATTTTGGGAAAAGAATCTTCACTAGAATAGGGCAAATGTTCCTATTACAAACTAAAGACTCAAACTCAAGTTTCTCTACGAACTTGAAACCCCGAGGAACAAATCACCCAACTTGTTACTCTTCTCTTCTCTTTATCTCTTCTCACTTCTCTGTTCTCTCTTCTCTTTCTCTTCTCTTTCTCACTTCTCTTTCTCATACACAAACGTTCACTCAAACTTCCCCATTCCCCAATTTACAACTCAAAAGATAAACAAACTCTAGTATAAGAACATTAATAACACTCTAATTAACTTGTGTGGAATGTGACTCTTAACTCGATTTAAAGCTTGAAAACTTATGTGAGCAAGGGTGAGTTTTTCCATCAGATTTCAAAGACTATTTATAGAGCAATAAACATATTGGAAAAACCTCTTTGTGCAGCAAATCCATTACGCCACTACTCATACCCACTAAGATGATCATGTCCCTTGAATTAAGGAACCATGAACTCCTCAATGTGCAAAACCATGACTGAAGAAGAACCTGGGAGAGTAGGCCGCAAGTTTTGGAAAACATGGTGATTTTTTTTTTTCAAAAGATATTTTCGAAAATAAGAGAAATAAATAAAATCCTTTTTCATAAGATATTTTCGAAAATCAGAATAAAATAAAATCCCTTAAAAAGATAAACGTTTTAGAAAGCAACAATTTTCCTAAAAACTAGCATGCACAAATTTTATCTTTTGGATCAATTCCACACAGCTTTTTCGAGTGTAATTTAATATCTTATACTTACATAAATCCTAGAATATAAAATGTATTTTAGTCTTCATGTCTCTGATGGAGCTTCTACTCCGAGGCTTCCTGTTCCTTCTGTTCCCTGAGGGGAACCTTTTCTTCTCCAGTCTTCATTTCTGAAGTGCTAGTTCCTGTGAGGGAACTCTTCTATATGGATAGTTCTTCTTCTGGCCTTCTTGTTCCTCATGGTATTTTTACAAGATACTTAATTCTCCTGGTCTTTGAAACTGAGTACACACTTAAACAATCAAGCACTTATTAGTTTGTAAGCAAGTGAGGTTGTGTCATCATCAAAATCATTAAGTCCAACAATATTCCCCCTTTTTGAGGATGACAAACAAACCAAACTTAATTACAAGGAAACAGAGATAATCCAACTTATTCCTAAAGAAAAGAAAATGCCAAAACAAAGTGCAATGCAGAAAGGGAACTAATGTTTAGGAAATAAAAACAATGCATAAATAAATAACTATAGGAAAAACTGAAAAACTTAAAAAAAAAAAAAAAAAAAAAAACTTGTATATACATTATACCTTATACCTTCTTGTAGAGAGTAGGCATCTTGTGAAGATTTTGAACAGAGACCATAGAATGATTAAGTTTCCTTGATAGTTTGCATCCTTTTCCCCCTTTTGGCATTATCAAAAAGTAACATACAAGCATATAGTATACGATAACACATCACCATCTATTGGTTTAGTGTTAAGACAAGAAGCATGCATAGAGAGAAAACATTCACAAGTCATATAGGCAGATTATACATAGATATTAATCATCCAAAACCAATTTTAAACATCGGCCAAATGTACCAAATTTGCAAGTTTACCAAAAGAAATCAAAAAGTGCCTAAAATATTACAAACCGAAATAAAAATTGTTCCCAAAAGGAGATAAAATATAAGTTTCATCAACATAAAAAGGCTGCAGAGAAAGATAGGTTAAGAAGCAATGCTCTGGTCATCATCAACAACAAGATCCTCCAGCTTCTTGCTGATTTGAGACACTATGTCCTTGACAGTGGACTGTCTCCCCTATTCTGAGCTCGTGACCAGTTCCTTCACATCAGCATCTAGAGTGAGTACACTCTTCTTCAGTTCCTCCATCTTCACCTTTGACTGCTCTTGTTCCTTCAGCAATTTTTGGAGCATCTCCTTCATCTCCTTCACATCTTCGCTGGGAACCTTAGGTGGGGAACTAAATGCTGCAAACCCTGTACCTGCAGATGCATAATTGCCCAAAATAGGAGAGCTTGTGACTTTTTGCAAATCCTCTTGCATCCCTGTGATATCAATGCAAATGGGGCAGAGGTCTCCTTTTTCTTTATCAACCTCAAGCTCTTCGTTTTCTTCCTTCCCCTTGTTTCTGTGACCTCCTCAACTACCTTTTCCCCTTCCTCCTCCTGAATATCCTACACTACTCCCTCTATTATCCCTGCAGCCCTCTCTTCTTCCCCCTCAACTAGTCCACCTACTTCCTTAGGCCTTTTCTCTTTTTCCTCCAGCACAACTTCAAAATATCCATCCATAACCTTCATCTTATGGTTTTCAAGGAAAACAAGTTACATGTATTCGGTGTTTTTGAGGGGCAGAGGTTCTTTATTAGTAAAGGAGATGCCAAAGCTTTCTAAGACATAGGTAAGTAGGTTACCATATCCCACCTTCCATCCTTTTGGAACACAGTGGGAGAGGTGTTGGATCATGATAGAGGGAAAGTTGATTTGGATCTTTTTGGCTAGGCAGTAGATGAGAACAGAGTCAAGCTTGTTGGCACTGTCTCTCTTTTGGGTGCGAGGGATTATATCATTGAAAACAATTTTTAGCAAGATTTTGTCAAGAGGGGTTAGGTCATTGTGGTTTATGTAAGTTTCCTCTGGGTCACCTCCTAAAAACTCAACTATTTCATCAATATTTGCATTAGGAAGAGGGTTCCTGATCACATTACTTTTGAAAAATAAATCATAACCAGTATTAGGAACATCAAACAACTCAGGCAAGTACATCGCATCAAACTCAATTTCTCTTTCATACACACAACAACAAATAACACCTTTAGAGTATTTGAAACTTTTGCAAAAATCCCTCATAGCATCAACATACATACTCCGATTAAAGCATTCACTTAACAAATTCATCTAATTTTGAGCCTCAATTAAATCAAGCAGTTCATACAACTTAACAGACTTACACCAAGGAAGATTAATAGCCAAACCTGTCACAAAGTGATCACTAATCTTCTCTTGCCTTTTTATGGCTGCTGGCTTGTCCCGGTAATCGACCCCTAGTTCCGGAGCACTTTCTTCTTCATCTTGCATGTAATCGGACTTCCTTTTTTGAGAAGACTAGGATTCGGTAGTTGAATCCATTTTTGGAGGCTCTTGATCTTCAATGGGAGCAATTTCCGGTGGGATTTCCATGGTAATTTCTGGAATTAGGTTTGTGTTTAAGTCGGCTTTAATTTGGGTTATTGGAGAGGTAGACATTGGAGAGTAATTTTGATCTGAATGATGAGAGAAAAGGTAATTTTTGTGTGGTGTAAATTATTGTGAGGCTGACATCTTTTATGGTGGAGATAAATTGGCGAAGTGAGCTGTCGTTTGGGAGGTGAAGTGAATTTAGTTGATTTAACACTCTTATTTATTGCTTAGGGAAACACAAAGCGTGTTTTATGAGAGTATTGCACTTAGGCTACTTTTGAACAAAGGATAATGATGAATATTAGATGTATTCATCTTAATTTTATGTTTAGATAAAAAAGAATTTGGAATTTTGAAAATTGGATAAACACAAAAATTTTATCTCTTGAATTTTATCAGTAAAGAACACTTGCAAATACAACTTGATACACGGAACAAATCAACAAGGCTCATGTAACCAATTTTAGACTTTCATATTCAATGTCTTTCAGAATTACATGCCCTTAGTAAATATTACTCCTGCTCACAACTTGTCTTAACTATGTAATTAAACATATAACACTTGTGCACAATATACAATAGTTAAGCACGTCAGTTTGAGTTTCATACCTGAGGGAACTTGATGCATTTTTCTTAGTATAACTTAATCATCCCAAGTTCCATTCTCATCTTCTCATGCCTTTCTCTAATCAAGAGTTTAGTCAATATATCTACAATTTGATTTTCAGTTTGGCAGAAATCTAATTTAATTAAATCCTTTTCAACATTATCCTTAAGGAAATGATGCCTTATATGAATATGCTTGACTCTTGAATGATGGACTGGATCTTTAGATATGCAGATTGCACTAGTGTTATCACAGTAGATTGTAATGCAATTAAATTTAATACCAAAGTCACGCAACTGTTGTTTGATCCAAAGGACTTGAGAGCAACAAGCAGCTGCTACTACATACTCAGCCTCTGCAGTAGACAATGCAACAATATTTTGTTTCTTGGAACCCAAAGAAACTAGACAAGAGACAAGGAACTGAACCATACCTGAGGTTCTTTTCCTGTTGACTAAGTCACCTGCAATAAGTCACCCAACTTGTTACCTGAGAATCTTCACTAGAATAGGGCAAAGGGTCCTATTACAAACTAAAGACTCAAACTCAAGTTCCTCTACGAACTTGAAACCCCGAGGAATAAGTCACCCAACTTGTTACTCTTCTCTTCTCTTTCTCTCTTCTCACTTCTCTGTTCTCTCTTCTCTTTCTCTTCTCTTTCTCACTTCTCTTTCTCATACACAAACGTTCACTCGAACTTCCCCATTCCCCAATTTACAACTCGAAAGATAAACAAACTCTAGTATAAGAACATTAAGAACACTCTAACTAACTTGTGTGGAATTTGACTCTTAACTCGATTCAAAGCTTGAAAATTTATGTGAGCAAAGGTGAGTTTTTCCACCAGATTTCAAAGACTATTTATAGAGCAATAAACATATTGGAAAAACCTCTTTGTGCAGCAAATCCATTACGCCACTACTCATACCCACTAAGAAGATCATGTCCCTTCAATTAAGGAACCATGAACTTCTCATTGTGCAAAACCATGACTGAAGAAGAACATGGGAGAGTAGGCCGCAAGTTTTGGAAAACATGGTGATTTTATTTTTTCAAAAGATATTTTCGAAAATAAGAGAAGTAAATAAAATACTTTTTCATAAGATATTTTCGAAAATCATAATAAAATAAAATCCCTTAAAAAGATAAACGTTTTAGAAAGAAACAGTTTTCTTAAAAACTAGCATGCACAAATTTTATCTTTTGGACCAATTCCACACAGCTTTTTCGAGTGCAATTTAATATCTTATAGTTACATAAATCCTAGAATATAAAATATATTTTAGTCTTCATGTCTCTGATGGAGCTTCTACTACGAGGCTTCCTATTTCTTGGAAGAAACTTCTCTTGTCTGATGTAGCTTCTTCTCTGAAGCTTTTGTTCCCTGAGGGGAACCTTTTCTTCTCCAGTCTTCATTTCTGAAGTGCCAGTTCCTGTGAGGGAACTCTTCTATAAGGATAGCTCTTCTTCTGGCCTTCTTGTTCCTCATGGTATTTTTACAAGACACTTAATTCTCCTGGTCTTTCACTAGTAGAAAAATACAAAAAGGCACCGCTCAATGGCCACCGGTTTTCGAAAACCGGTGGGGTAAAAAATGGGCGGGATTAGGCATATTTATATTGCCACCGGTTCAAACCGAACCGGTGGCATAAATGTTAAAGGCCACCGGTTTTGAACCGGTGGAAATTCTTTTTATAAAAAACCCGGTCATATTTTCTTTTTCATATATAAACCCCTTTTATTTCCCAAACCCTAGCCTCTTCTTCTTCTCTCTCCTCTTCCTCTCTTCTCTGATCTCGTCCCCTCCCTCATCTTCTCTCTCTTCTCTCATTCTCTGATCTCTTCTCTCTCTTTTCTCTCTTTTGCGACGAGGTGAGGGGTCTATTTCTTCACCGGCGCCGCATCTTTGCAGTGGTGGTGGATCTCTTCACGAAGGTATGTGCTCTTCGCGTCTTCGATTTGAAATATAGGGTTTCTAATTTTTATTTAACTTTTTTTTTTGTGATTTTTATGTTGCGATGAGGTCGATGAACATGGTGAACATGTTGTTCTCGAGTCCGCCAAGGTTATGATGGTTACGGTGGTCGCGATCCATCTCTCTATCTCTTCTCGAGTCCTCTGCTTTAGATCTTGGTTATTGGTATGTATTTACTTTCCTTTTTTTTATTGTTCATTAGATTTATTTTTTAATTGCTAGGGTTTTTGTTGTCTGTAAATGCTTGTTTAATTTTCTTAGTGATGGATATTTGGTTGCATGTAAGGGTTTGCGTGATTGTATTGTGTATAATGTTGGAGGTGATTACTGCACAAAATTTGGCTGCCCAGATTGATGTTTGTTTGATAGCTACTGTTTATACTAATAAAAACAACATTAATCGGTGTAAAATTAGGGTATTATTTTATTGTGGTTGTTTTGGATGTAATAATGATGATGATTTTGCTATTTTATACTCTGATCAAGTTGAAAAAAGTTTGTGAGGTAAGGATTGTTTTTACATTTTAAAGATATAGCACTATATGATAAGATCTAGGAAAATTCAAAATGTTTTGGTGTGATTGAACATGAGTTGAGATTAGGGATTTTGAAAAGCTGTAATTAAACTTGACATTTAAATAACAAAAACTGATGCGTGAATGTATATTGAGGGAGTTACCTTTGCTAAGTTTAATTTACGATAGATTGATTTTCAGTGAAATTGGTTTTTATTTGATGAAGCAGAAAAATGTAAAGCTATTTTTAATACTGCTATAGCTTAAATCAGTTCAATTCTGTGCTAGTTTCTGTACCCGAGCTGAAACTCAGGTGTCTTAGAAGCAGGACTCCTGTGATTGTTAATTTCTGATAAAAAAGAAATGCTTGGTGTTGTCTTGTGTTTTCTTTTGAATGTAATGTGTTTAATTTACTAATTTTTTTGAGTTGATTTATATTCATCAACTTTTGTGTTTCATTGCAGTGATATGGATTCAACAATGCTGGCTTGCATTGCGTTCTCCATGCCCCAATCTGGAAACCATGGAGATCTCTATGTCAGAGTCATCAATTAACCGTATATCTGGGTATATAAACCCTTTTCCTGTTTGATTTAGTCCATTTTGGTCTAAAAAATTCTTGTATAGGAAACCATGTTAGTTTAACTTTTCAGTTTGTGGCTCTAGTATCACTTGTTTGTGAAATGAGCTCCCCATTTTGCTCTCTATATCTTTGTGATATTGGATGATTGAACATTAGAAGATGAATTTGAATACTTGACATCTTAATTTAGGAAATTGTGCAAATATGTTTTAAAAGGATAGATGAGTTCAAACTCTTCTAGTAGACAGGAAACTTATGTAATGCAGTGAACTCTTTATGTGGCTCTCTATTTGAAATGACTTTGCAAGGCTGATTATTGTTTGTGGTGGTCTGAGCAACTTAACTGGTAGTTGATAGCTTACTCTCAGGCAGACTAGCTGCTAACTCATTGTTTCAATGTTGAGAGGATTTTATGCATTGGAATCCATTTACTTGTTGGTTTGGCTTTAGTACTTTTTTCTTTCACTGGATAATTCTTGCCAAATTTCCGCAGAAATGTATTAAATTGAGCCAAGTTTTACTCTTAGGAATGTCTAACCCTTCTCTTTGGTTTTATTTTCTAGAATTAAAGCTGAACTGAAATTCTGTAATTGATTTCCTGTCTATGATTTTCTTGACTTTCTGTATTAACCCTGTTTCTGGTAGGCAGTCATCTAGAGATATGTAAATTCGATGTATTCAGCGATGATAGGCACCCAACAGCCTTGCGTTGTTGGTCCAATAAACTTGTTACTATATATGTAAACTTATGCATGATCCTTTGGTAATAAACTAATAATTTACCTGTGTTTTAAATAACCTTGCCTGTAATTTAATCATTACAAATTCTGTGCTTTAGATCTGCATTAGCCATTAGCTGAGAATTGAACTAATGAATTATCTTTGTTTGGGATATAATCTTTCACTGTGACTGGGAGAGAGCCTGAGTAAATTAAATTAGCTATTGCTGTAGGAAAATTTCTCAACTCCTAAGGCTAGAGAAATCTTGTTGTTGATGAAATCTGTAACTTGTCTGTGGTATATGCTTAATTCAAATCTCAGCGGCTGTTGCTTGTTGGCAACGTTTCGAGCATTAGAATTTAGATTAGGTGTAATGTAGGTGTAAAGTTACTAGATTTCAGCTTTCTTTTTGCTGCACTTAGTGTATAAGATTAACTCTGTCGACGCAGTTTTAGTGTTGGTACGTTTGTTTTGTGATGATGTAGGGTTGCTTGTTAACACACTCCAGTTTGATGGCTCTTCTGATGTGTAATCTGCTTATTGACTTTGCCGCTTTATTTAGTAAAGTACGGACTAGTATCATAAATTTCAATACTTTAAGAGGGGTTAATAAATTTCAATACTTTAAGAGGGGTCAATATCAAATCTCTTTGGTGTTGTCTTCTTGATTTTCTTTGAGACACTTATAGCTTGAGCGAATTTGGTTAACATATTGTGAATATTGGTTTGTTTCTTTTCTTAATATTAGGATTATTAATTCTATTTTTAAAGAAAGAGGAATTAAGTTACAAATACCCCTACTGTTTTGATTGATGATGTTGCGGATTTGTCGATTGGGCTTAGCTTGCTGTATTGCTTTGCTTTGGTGTTCATTCTATGATTGTTGGGTTATTAATTCTATGATTGTGTTGAAGTGGGATTGATTTGCTTTGGTGTAATTTGAGTAGAAAGGAACTAATTTCAAAGTGGATTTTGAAATAGGTTTTGATTATATTGTTTGGGGGTGGCAATTTGAGTAGAAAGGGAGCCAATATCACATTGAATAGTTATGCTTGGTGTAATTTGGCTCTCTTGAAATTGAATTAGTATTGCTCTGCTTGTTGTCTTTGATTAATACACACATCGAGATCTCTTATCTTTGTTTGTTGATGCAGGTGGCTGTTGGAAGATGTTATCTATATGCAAGGCTGCTGCTGCCTCGCCAAGGCTCGCTGCTGCAGTTGCTGCCTCGCCACGTGTTACATTGGTGATTTTGTGTGACTTGTATTTAACAGTGACTTGTATTTTTATTTTTTTGGACCAAAATTGTAATATTACAGCCTTATTTTAATGAAAATATGTAAGTTTATATATGTTAGTATTTATATGTCAATTTAATTGAAAAAAATGCAAAAAAATTTTTTTATTTTTTTTATTTTTTTTGGCCATTATTGGCACCGGTTTTGAACAGAACCGGTGCCAAAAATCCCTTTAAAAAAAGCGGGAATGGGTTTTTGCCACCGGTTAACCGGTGGCCATAATAAATATTACCACCGGTTAACCGGTGGCAATAATCATTTTTGCCACCGGTTTTGAACCGGTGGCCTTTCTTGAGGTTATTGCCACCCCCCAAATGACCACCGGTTCAAAACCGGTGGCTTAGGGGGTTTTGAACCGGTGGCTAAGTGGTTTTTTCGCCTAGTGTTTGTAACTGAGTACACACTTAAACAATCAAGCACTTATTAGTTTGTAAGCAAGTGAGGTTGTGTCATCATCAAAATTATTAAGTCCACCAGACAATGTGAGCGATTGTATGTTTTCTTTAGTTGCTGGTTCTGGAAGGTTATCCATAACATCGAAGATGATCTCCTCCTCTTCTTCGATGGCATGGATTTCTTTGACAGGCTTAATGAGAGACGAGGGGTCAACCTCGTTTTCCTCATCAGAGATAGCCAAGGCATGAGCGAGAGGTGCATTATCTATACTTGGCTTCTTACTGGCAGGAGGCAACGGTAGCTTGTTGTTGTCGATTAAGTCTTGGATAGCTTCCTTAAGCTTCCAACAGTTTTTGGTGAGATGGCCCCTACCTTGGTGATACTTGCAGTGTGCATTGGGGTTCCAGTTAGCCGACCTCTTTTCGACTGGTGGGTCCCCAAATGGTCCAATAGGAGTTATAAGACCTTTTGAATTTAATCGATCAAATGCGGTGTCATAACTCATGCCAATAGGAGTAAAGTTCCTCCTAAATGGCTTTTTTGTCCTTGATTATTCATAGCAAGGACTTCACCTAGGTTAAAAGTGCTAACATTGTTCGAGTGGGTGGTTTTGGAAGAAAAAGGGTTGTCGTTCTTCTTTTCGTTCTAGTCAGTGTTGGAGTTATTGTTGGCAGCTTTCAACTTAGCCAAGTCGTCTTCAATGTTGATTCCAATGTCGTAGACGGCCTTGAAGCTATGGAGATTGTTTTGATACTTGAGATGCTTGGAGTACTTTTCTTGAATGTTTTTGATGAATAACCTTACAGAATCATTTTCACTTGGCACCTCGATCATCTTAGCTGAGGTTTCTCTCCATTTGTTAAAGAAGGAGGTGAAGCCTTCATTCTCTTTCTGCTTGAGGGTTTCGAGCTACCTATGGTCAGTCTCAACTTGAATGTTGCATTTGTATCTATCAACGAAAGCGTTTGCTATAGACTCCCAGGTGGAGGTCTTTTCTTTCTCGAGAGAAACGAACCATTGCTGGAAAACGGTCTCGAGAGATAGTGAGAACAGAGAGGGGAAAACCTTCATATCAATACCCTTAATACTCATTATTGTCTCAAAGGCTCTTTAATGAAAATAGGGGTTATCGGTTGCTTTAAATTTCGGGATGTCGTTGGCATTGAACATCTACGGAAGAAGATCTTTGTCCACCGAGACCCCTTGTGAACTAATCCCTTGAAACATGTAGTTTCTAGATAGCTTGCTCAGACTCTCTTGCATGAGGTCCATCTGTTGTTGCTTCACGGGATCATCAATCTTAAGTGTGAGGAGCTTCAGTGCCTCAGTCACGGTAACCAGTTGGTTCCTAAGCTCATTGACTTCTTCTTGTGTTGCCATTACTGTCCTAGCTTTCCTCTTACGAGCTATGGGTTTGTCGAAAAGTTGGACTTGTACGAAAAGGTTGTCTTTGATTAACCGTCCTTCCTTTCTTGACCACGCGCTGTAATTTAAACAATTTTGATTTTAATTACTAACTCAAATCGACTTGACTTTACGGTTTTTAAGAGGAAAAAAAAATGGGTGCATATTTTTAGACAAAAATATTGTATATATTTTTTAGAACTAAGTATGGTTTTTAAATTGGAGGATTAATATCTGACTTACCCCCCTAAAAAAATGACGGAAAGAACGCGCATACAACACTCTCTTAGACATGGTCAAAGTGTGTGTATTGGTGTGTGCGTTGAGTGTAAGTGACATGCTTGGACTCTTGTGTAAGACCATGGGACTTAGTGCCTAGACTTAATTAATGACTTAACAAGGTATTATTGATAGTAAAATTTAACCGAATTAATTAGCAAACTGGTTAATTAGACACTAGGTGATGACTCGATCAATAATCCAAACTGTCGTCAAAACGACAGAACTGGCGCCTCCCTTTGTAGTGTAGCGCCCGACGACAGAGCTGTCGCCAGGCGCCACACTCCACAGAGTGGCGCTACAATTCAGACTTTGGCTCCATTACGGGAGCTTCAATTTGGAACTGTTTTCGGTGTTATTAATCAATAGGGGTATGCCTAAAGTCGTACTAGGCAATTTTGGTTAAAATATTAGACTTTATTTACTCAAATTAATTAATTAGGCAAAGTTCTTTAAGTCATTAGTTTATTTAATCTTAACACAAGTCAAACAAACGGTTAAGAAAACATAGTATATGCACAACAAATAATGCATAATTAGTAAAGTAGGCACGATATGATGCAATGAGTTTGCAACCTAACCATGGCTCTACTTCTCTAAAGTTCGGGATATGGTTTAGTCTAAGAGGGTCCATGGTTAATTGTCCAGATGCACCGCGCGGAAGCTTAACCGTGAAGGGTTGGCGCGAGTGGATGGGACACCGCGAGTTTTAGAAAAAACTCGCTTCCATGGTTTGGTGAATTCAACAATCTCGGATGTACCCTTTGTTGCTCAAAGCGTTCAATCAGGTAGATGGAGTATGAATTCCCAGGGGGTTATGTCCATATGTAGAACACATATGAGTTTCAGAAAAGTGAGAAAAACTCAATCAAGAAGTAGGATCGAGCAAACAGTGCTAAAAACTTGTCGAAATTAGAACGCATATTTCTGGCTCGGTATTGGAAGAACTTGGCGCCAGCAAATAGATATTGGCGCCGGATTTTAGCTGTAGTGCCTGGAGACAGAACTCTCGTCTGGCGCTATAGTTAAAAGTCTTGCGCTAATATTTTGTTCGCTGACGCTAAGTCCTACTTACCTCAGCAGCTTTCTGTGCTCGATAAAATTTTACAATTCTGCGCAGTGTTATTTCGGTCCTAATTGTGAAAGATATTTTTCAAATTTCCTACGTGTAAAAATCCTATGTTTTAACTCATTACGGATGGTCTTTCCAATGAGATCTTTTTTATGCATATGACAATAATGTTAATCAAAATTACGCACATGAAATACTTAGAACGTTTCGAGTCTCATCCACTCATTCTAAATCATTGCCAAAATAAGTTTCAGGAATTAAAATAGAAATCCTCCCCAGTGGAGTCGCCAAAAACTGTAGGGAATATTTCAAGCGTTAATCCCTATCATGAACCCTACTGTGATCATATACTAAAGTACGGTGGCGTCCAAAGGGAAAGAAGATAGAGCAAAAGAGTCGCCAACAAGTTTTTTTAGGAACTTGTAAACCGTTCACAAGGTGAAGGTTACACCCCTTAACGATTCAAGAGATCGTCAACTCCAGGTCTTGAACCAAAATAGGGTTCGGGGATGAAGGTACAAATCCAACCTAAAAGAGATTGAACCTGCCCTAATAATAGGCCTCTACTTTATTCTGATCGTATTCATGTGCGCTTTCTGACTAACATGCAATCAATAGGATTAACCCTAAATATGCTTATCTATGTTGGTTGAATATTAATACACAAATAAATCTACTATTGCGATCACTTGAATTATAATCATATTAACCCTAAACAAGATTATTAATTATCTTATTAAACGTGATTACAAGGACAAATTCCCTTTAAACATGCATAAAAGGCGTGATCAAGCAATAACAATAATATATATCAAGTAACATAATAATAATAAAATTATATATATAAGTTATCCGTTAATTAACAAATAAAATGAAATAATTCGTAAATTAACAAATTACGTAAAACAATTCGTAAATTAACAAATTACGTGAAACAATTCGCTAATTAACAAATTACGTGAAACAATTCGCTAATTAACAAATTACGTTAAATTATATAATTCGACACAACAATAATCATAATCATAATCATAATTACCATAATCATGTTCATGTTAAAGCATAATAATATCAAGATCCTAGGCATGATACTAACAAGATTAATAACAAAATCTAGCATGTTATAAAACAATAAAGATCAAAATTTTAATACTAACATGATACTAACAATCATAAATATTAGGAAGAACATAGGAAGCATCATACATTTAATCATACTTAATATTAAAATTACCCTAGACATGATACTAGGAATTTATTGTTGTCAACCTAAACATAAAATTAAGGAAAACATCCTAACATGATACTAGGAATCAAAATAACAATCTAAGCTTGATTTCTATATCATAACATCAATAAAAACCATTAAAATACTAACTTGGATGTACCTCTTTCTAATAACAAAATACACACGTTAGTAACTTCAAGGAAAATAATAAACAACAATTAAATTAAATAATTGCAAGAGAGATTTGGGACCAAATTAAACCTTTCACGTCTAGGGCGAAGGCAACTTCGAATATGGCTAGGTGTATCTAAGTCTAATGAATGCGGAATTTTTATATTTGAGAGAAGGCTAGTTTAGAAAAGAGAGAGTAATCGAGAAAATCTTGATGAGAGTTGGTGAGAATTGGTTAATCAAAACGGAGTTCTTAGCACGTTATTTATAGAGAAAATCAGCCAAAAAGATAAAACATCAAAAACAGAGTTCTAACGCAAAAAGCCAGATTAGCGTCAAACGCTGACCTAAGCGCCAGGCGCCAAACGTAGCATCAGGCGCTACAGCTGGCGTTTGACGCTGACTCAGAAATTGACGCGTTTTCTTAAAATTAGATAGAAATGCCGTACAGGAGGATAAAATCGTATTTTCCTCAAAAAAGTTCTTTTATTCTGATTAAACTCTAAAAAGTCAACAAAGTCCATTTATCAATGCTAATTGAATTAGGAATGAAAAGATCCTTCTAGAAGAATCTAGATGACCAAAACCATTCCTAATTGCATTAGGAACGATAAATCTATATTAGGCCCTCCCCTAGATCATTGGGCCGCATATAAGGCTCAAATTAGGCGCAGTTCAGTAATTTGGCCATAACTTCCTCAATATTCATCGGAATTGGGCTTATAATATATCGTTGGAAAGCTCTTTTCAAGCCCTATCCAACTACACTACTATTGGACCCATATCATGGACCAACCAAACTAGATTGGCTGTTTTCTAAAAAAAGGTTTTAAAAAACAGAGAGAGGAGAAAAGAAATTAAAACTATCCGCAACACTAAACTTTCCACACTTTCACTTCATTCGATTATGATTCGACGTGAAAGTTACTCATCACTTGGTTTGATTTTGGGGAGACACAAATGGGTGTCTACAGTACCTAAAGGTCAAGCTCTTCTATGTGTAGGCAAAAAGGAAGCCTAAAGGGCTATGAAAATAGTCCATGAAGGAGTATGTGGAACACATGTAAATGGAAAAATGCTAGTCCAAAAGATAATGCGTGAAGGATATTATTAGACTACCATGAATAGGGACTGTTATTAATATGTCAAAAGATGCCCTAAATACCAAACATACGCTAACCTACAACATGTTCCTAGATCTCTCCTCTACACCTATACATCATTGTAGCCATTCTCACCATGGGAAATAGATAATATTGAAAAAATTACTCCTCTGTGAGCAGGAGGCCATGAATACATCTTAGTAGCAACTGATTACTTCACTAAATGGGTTGAAGCAGCATCATATGCAAAACTCACTACAAAGCATGTAGCACTCTATATCGAAAGAAACATTATTTGTCGATATGGAGTCCCACATGAAATGATAAGTGACAATGGACCTCACTTTGCTCTTTGGGGTTATCGCACATCTATTTGCTCTTCAGGAAATACGTCATTTTCCTTAGTCTATGGAATGGATGTCATACAACCTGTAGAGCTAGAAATACCTTCCATGCGCATCGCATTGGAAAGTAAACTTGATGAAGTTGAATGGACTAGAGCAAGATATAAAATGCTAATTATACTCGACTAAAAGCAACTAGAAGCTCTACATCATACTCAATGTTATCAAACCCGTATAGATAGTTACTTCAACAAGAAATTCAAGACAAGAAACATCAAAGTAGGAGACTAAGTGTTAAAAGCATTAAGGAAAAATGTTTGGAACCAAGAGGCAAATTTAGGCCTAATTGGTCTGGACCTTATATTGTCAAAACTATCCTATCAGAAGGTGCTGTAAAACTAACTGATATGGATCGCAATGAGTTCTTAAACATGACAAATCTTGACAAACTTAAGGAGAACTACCCATAATTACTTGCGTAGGATACTCAAGAGAGCGACGTTTGGCCTAATTCCTTAGGAAAGGATACGTAAGCAACCCTTATAGGGTGCGGCCACTTTAATTTTTACAAATCTCGCATTATAGGAATCTATTGCCCAACGACAGATATCAGCGTCAGTCGATAAACTGTAGCGTCTAACAACAAGATGTAGCGCCAGGCAAAAAAAAGTAACGTCTTGCGACAGACTTAAAATTACAGCACCAATTTTCCTGTGATAATTTGGGCGAATCATGGTGTATTTCGGAAATTTTTTACTTCCGTACTCGAATAATTTTCAGAAAAAAATACATAAAGAGTTTTCATTGCTTTAATAAAATTTAAATGTAAATGTTGATTTAATTTAAAAAGCTGAAAATTGCATTAATAAAAATTAAATTATTGATAAAATTTAAATAAAAAAATAAATTGACTTGAAAATTAAAAATGTCTAATAAATTGAAAGTAAAGCAATGATCTAATTTGTCTTCTCTTTCTTAGCCCTCTTCCAATTCTTGTCAGCATCGTCTTCTTCATCCATCACTTTTGCTAGCTAGCATCCTTTAGAGGATCTGCATTCAATCTTTGTGTGGATAGTTTTCCTTTTATCCATCACACCAAAAGCAATATATATTTATTTATTTCTGTAATCATAAATATTGTTTTTCTACCTGTAATAAAATTTAAGAGCCTAGAAGAGGTGCTTTTGGATTTTTCTTTAATTCATCTAAACTAAGCATAGTTTCTCCAACAATTAATGGCATTGGATTCATACCTGATTCAATTTGTTCCATGACAGATATTAAAATTGCTTGATCCTCACGAATGTTACCACTACTGAGAAGATGTTGGCTAAACATGCAAAAGATGAAAGCTCTCCTCCTATAAACATGAAAAGATTCATAATGTGGTCTATCAAAAATATTGACGTGCAAATTCTTTCAGATTTACTACATTCCCATCCACAATGTTTTTAAGATCCCTATCCTTAAGATTAAGGAAACGATCAAAATCTTTATAATAATATTCATTCACATTAGGAATTACCGCAAGATCTAAAGAAGGGAAGCCTAAAATGGCACTAAATTCTTCCAATAAAGGACTAATTTCATCATGGCCATTCTAAATAAATGAATGTCTGGATCCCAATATTCTAAGGCGGTATGAAAATAATCTATATCTATGTCTACCCCCTTAATACCATAAATACTTCCCAAGTGAAAAAAGTCAAGCTCTTTTCTCTCCTTAGAAGTCAAAGACCGGCACCACTCACGAGTAAAATCACTAAAACTTTTAGACAAGATTGCTTGATGAGAAAATTAAGGCTATAACTATTTTTAATCTGTTGAAAATATACAAAATCGGCAGATTTGGGGGCTATTTATGCACAAAACTAGTCTAATTTGAATCTTGAAAGGATTCGGAGAAAACAAGGTTAGCGCCAGGCGAAGAGCACAGCTCCTGGCGACAAGGGCCAGCGTATGGCGACAGAAAGGCAATGTGACCCTAGCCTCACGCGCTATGAAAACCGTGTTTTTTTCGACCATGACTCGATTTTGTACAATGACTTTACGTTTTGACCTCTTGTTTTAAAGCCTTAATTTTGGGCATATTTTAGTCAAAGTTTATTTCATTTTTTTTTCTTTTGGGGGAGAAAGTCGAATACCCTCTATTGATAATAAAAATGACAGAAATTTTTGCGCAAAATTAGTCACAATTTTCCACACACTCACATGCACATAAAATGAAAAATATAAAACGCAGAGATAAAATAAACATAAATAGATAAAAAAAAATTATATATATACAGTGTATCTAAACATAGAAGCCATATGATATAAACTAGCAAAGTCCTACAAAGTCAAATAAATAAAAATACAGGCAACACTACGGTTCTAGAGGATGTAGATGGGGAGGAACTCCCAATGTGTCAAAACATAGTATAGTCTTTGGGGTATGCCCCTCACCCTCTCCAGGATAATCGAAAGTCGGGATCAACAAAGTAGGGCCAGCCCATCTAGGCTCACTCTGATGCTGAATCGCCAACGGCTGAGGCTGTTGCGGCTACTGCAACAACGAGCCAACCTCGTACGTCCCACCACCCCCTATTGGAGCCGATGTCACGCCTCCTTGGCCTATCGGCCTAACATGTGCACCCTCAAACGAAGAGCCTGAACCCTCCGATCTCTCGACAGGAGCCGTCTCTAACCGCCACCCTAGTCCCCAGAAGAAATATAACGACGTTTTGAGCCAGAACCTTACTTCTCTCCTAGCCTCGGATCTCGTACGAGTATGTGGCGGAGGAATAGGTTGTCCCTGTAAGAATAAATCAAGTCTGACGTATAATAGAAAAATAAAACATGTAATAAGGATAAGAGAAATACCTCTGCAGCAGTTTCATCACGACGACAGGAGGCTCGATCTCTAAATCTCACCTGCTGATAGTGAAAGACGTCCATACCCCTCGCCATCCTCGTTACCACCTCGCGAGAAAACTGTTAAGAGCCAAAAACAGTAACAATCAAATATATATGCATAAGTAAACGGAAAATAAATGACTCACCCAGGTCTGGTGCCGAGGTATCGACCGCTCGATGAAGCAATGATCCGGAGGAGCTAGAGGAATCATCTCCTCAACTGGACCATACATCCCCTGGTAGGTGATAGATACGGGTGGAGGAACAAAATCTGCAAGCGCATCCTGGCAAAACAAATCCAAGTAATTAGAATCTACTCGGGGGATACGTAAAAGACAAACACTGGAAATGAGGAATACCTCCGCCTCCTCAAGCAAAACAGGTGGTGGAGCCAAAAGCGGCAGCAACGTCTTCCTATAACACAGCTCCGCCCGGGCATGAGTCCGCCACGTTATACCTACTGGTGACCTACTCGCCAAGATCCTCAATCTCGTCTGGTCAAACATATGTCGAGGAGGGCAAGCAGGAACAACAAAAGCCTCAGAAGAGTGCGGAATAGCCACTCTCTTGCCTAGGTACACTACAGCGTTGTACGTCCCCTGAAAGTATTGACGCTGCTTAGTGTACTGCACAGCAAGCGCAGGAATGTCCAAATCTTCCCACGACCAAAAATCTATAGCAGGCTCCTACAAAACGCATATTCATGAGATAAAGTCCTACTAAAAGATACTAAAAGACAAGTATTCAAGGAACATACCGAGCGGATCAACTCTCAAATGCGAGCAATAGTAGCCTGATCACTAAGGAAGCCTCCCCAACAGGCAACAACGGGGAACTCACGAGGAGAAGGTCTCACCGGCGCAATAGACGGGAAATACTCGTAGAAGTAGATCTACGAGGATAAAGAAGTATCAATACATGCTAATGAAATTATGGATCTAATTTTAGTACAGGAAATAAAGTATACCTCTACGAGTCTCCAAAAGCAGGACAGTGCGATATCACCCTTGAAGGAACCATAACGACCAGAAAGTCGCAATCTGACTAGGAAGTCCGCATAGGCCAAGCTGGCCCAATCATATGAGCCAACCATGTGAAAGTCACGAAGAGCCGGCAAGTAGTAGATTAAGACTCGACTACCTCTATCAGAAGAAAAGGTCCCTGACAACAAGATAAGAGCAAAGATGCGCACCCGCAGCTCAGGGGTGGTCGCACCATCTTGGAAAGCCACCGTGAGTGTGCACCGGTGGATACACCGAGAACTAAGATATGTTGTCTCGGCCTCGCTGCGAGCCCGAATAGTAATAGGGCCCAACAGCTCCAGTACCACAGGAGAATAGACTGTGATCTCGCTATCGAACGGAAGTGCGACCGAACAAAACTCCAGCCCCGAGATGAGACTAAAATCAGCAGGGGTAATGGTCATCTCACCCAAGGGGAAATGAAAGGTGTTGGTGGTGTCCCAAAAGAACTCCAAAAAATCTAGAACCATGTAGCGGCTCGGCCCAAAAGAGTACAGAGCCTAAGTGGCTCGAAACAGTGGATTCAAGCCAAAAGACCCCTACAGTCAATGTAAATCGCCGTGATCGCAAAAGTAAGTATCGCACAGGGAGCTGATGGTGTCGTTGCCTGAACCATGGCCGCAAACTCTCCCACTATGAATCCCACGTTGAACGCGCTCCGAGATATGAAATTCAGGCGCAAAGTATAGAGTACGCTCGTCCCACTCCGGGAACTCCCCTAGAGAAGAAGAGGTTCCCGCGTTGTCAACGGGATCGTCCTCCCAGTGAGCCTCCATAAAGCAAGAGGCAAAACCACGTCGTCTAGCCATGCTATATTATGAAAAGTAACAGTAAATTAAGGTTTTATAGTATCTAAGGTTCTCCTAGCCGCATGATACTATGTTCACCAAAAACAGAGTATCTAGTACTAAAATAAAGCATAATTTCAGTACACGCAGAAATAGCATTTTTTTAGCAATCAAACAATTTCTTGCAATACTATGACAAATATTGTGACAAATTGGACAAGAATGGCTAGCAAAAATACGAAGAATACATTGTTTTTACGAACTCAAAAGGCTCAACAATGGCAATTCGCTCATTTCTTCACCAAATTGAGTCAAACAAGTCTCAAAATACTCTCAAGGCAATATATAAGCATAATTAAGCAATTTCATGGCATAAAATTTAATAAATAAAGCAAATTAAGCAATATGAGTTTAGAATTTTTTGAAAAATTCCTGAACAAAACATGCAAAATTTAGCAAAACCAAGGGGAGTTTGGAGAAAACTTACATAGATCGGGAAACTAGATGAAATAAGCTTTGATTTGCAACGCGTTTGAGCGAATTTGGTTGAGAAACGGAGGAGGAAAAGCAAAGTGAACTTCCGAGCAAAACTGAGCAATCGAACATCAGCAGCGACATAAATGGAGAAGAAAGGGGTTTTATTTCGAAAACCTGACTCCACCGCCAGACGACAAGTTTGTCGACAGGCGCTAATGTCTGTCACCTGGAGACAAAGCAAAATCCTGGCGACAGAACGTAGCAGCGAGAGCTGGTGCGGAGACAAGATGCATGGCCCTTAAAAATGATTGTGCTAACCTTATACAGTAATTTCGGGTTCCTTCGTAATTGGTACGCCGGTTAGCCCCTATGAGAAATTTCACATTATTAAGTAGTCGGCTCAATTACAATCGCAGTAAGTTATCAAACTGACAAATGATCGTCTCACTTAGCTTAAAGCGCCTAACTATTGGCTCATTGCAAGCACCGAAGTAATGGTTCACAAAGGAGCACAAGCGCCGAGGTATCGGCTCATTCACAAAATGCGCCGAGGTACTGGCACAGCAACAACTAGCGTTAGTTAAACACAGCAACAACTAGCCTCGGGAACATCGTCGAAGGTGACCGTGCCTCGTCATCTTCAAGGTTGTGGCAATGCCTCGCCACGGCTGTGCCTTGCCCCTATAGACAATCTCTTCTCTGCTTTGAGACATCGTCGAAGACTGCTACTTGTAGCTATATTAAGTTTCATAGTGATAATCTTGTCGTCTGGCGCTAAGCTTGTCGTCTGGCACTAACTCTTGGCGTTGGTGACAGGAGGTATTTTATTTCGAATGGGACTTGATTTGTTTCCGGACTATTTTTTCTATCAATAGGGGTCGTATCTCCTCAATTTTATTCA
This sequence comes from Chenopodium album, assembly GCF_948465745.1. Taxonomy (NCBI): domain Eukaryota; kingdom Viridiplantae; phylum Streptophyta; class Magnoliopsida; order Caryophyllales; family Amaranthaceae; genus Chenopodium; species Chenopodium album. The sequence goes on from NC_137838.1 coordinate 31,645,507, forward strand.
TTGACAATCATCATCTCTCTCTCTATTCTTTCTCTCTCTAAAGCTAAAAGCTTTCTCTCTCTGTCTTTAAGCTAGAAGCTTATTATTTTTCCCTCTTTCTAAACCTTTCCCTTCTAAAAAATTCTGCATTCACAACTTCTAGACACACCTAGCCAAGTTCAAAGTTGCCTTCACCCTAGACGTGAAAGTTTGATAATTTCTTAGGGTTTGGTCCCAAATCTCTATTTTAATTATTTAATTTGATTGTTTGATTCATTATTTTCATTGAAGTTACTAACGCGTGTATTTTATTATTAGAAAGAGATACGAGGCATCCAAGTAAGTAATTTAATTGTTATTCTTTTGATATAGAAATCATGCTTTGATTATTTTAATTACTAGTATCATGTTAGGATGTTTTTATTGCTTCCTAGTATCATGTTTAGGTTAATAACTAAAATGTTGTATGTTTATGATGCTTCATATTCTTTCTATCATGTTATTTTCATGTTAGGGCTAAATTTTTTTTTTTTATTGTTCAGTCACATGCTAGGATTTGTTATTAATCTTGTTAGTATCATGCCTAGGATCTTGCTAATATTATTATGCTTTATTGAGATTATTATTATGATGATTGTTATTATTGCTGCTTGATATTATTATTTATTTTTATTGCTTGATCACGTCTTTTATGCATGTTTAAAGGAAATTTGTATTTTCAATCACGCTTAATAAGATAATTAATAATCTTGTTTAGGCTAATATGATTATAATTAAAGTTATCGCCAATAATAGTTTTATTTGTGCATTAATATTCAACCAACATAGATTTAATAGGTTTAGGGTTAACCTAATGATTGTATGTTACTCAAAAAGCGTACATGAATACGAGAAGAATAAAGTAAATGCCTATTTTAGGGCAGGTTCAATATCTTTTAGGTTGGATTTGTACCTTAATCCTCGAATGTCCAGTCATGGTTCCAGACCACTACGGAGTTAGCGATCTCATGGATCGTGAAAGGGTGTAACCTTCACCCTGTGAACGGTTTACAAGTTCCTAAAACTTTTTGGCGACTCTTTTACTCTAGCTTCCTTCCCTTTGGACACCACCATGCTTAAGTATATGATCACAGTGAGGCTCAAGTATGAGATGCTTGAAATATTCCATACAGTTTTTTTATTACACAATTTGGTGTCTACAGTGACCCTTATCCTAGGTAGGCTAATAATGTAGAGATAAAGCCCCCAAATCTAGCTCTAAATGGGTAGGGATGACCATCGGATATCCCTTGATATGATCAATGATGAATGTAAATATGAATGCATTTTTTTATTACGGCCGCACCTCATTGTGACGTTGCCTACGTATCCGTTAGGAATCAGGCCGAACGTAGCTCTAGCCGAACCTTACACAAGTGTGTGTATACCTCAAAGAGGTCTTTTAATGGTTGTAGCGTATTAAGGCTAAAGGTTAAAGATGAAAGGGATAAAGGCTCAAGACCCTAGATAAGCCCCTAAGGTGTGCAACCTTGCTTTTGAAATCTTTATATTTTTATGCTCGAGGTTTCCTCACTTTTTAACTCTTTTTATATTTTTTTTTTCAGTGTGGGTGATCATGTGGTCTATCACTTACTTGGCATTCATATTTCTCAGCCATGGTACCGAGCACTCGATAAGAGATGCAATTTGAGAAGTGTTCATATCAAAGACATGTTTATAACAAAGACATTGGAACACTTGCCCTTTTGTACACTTTTATTGCTATTTTATTCTTATTAAATTTTTATAAAATCACTCAAACTTTTATTCTTTGGAAATTGCATAAGTTGCACACTATTCCATCCCAAGGTTAGGTAGATGTGGGTTGAAAAAAGAAAGGTTTATCAGTAGACGAGGCTCAAAGTGGTTTCTCAAGAAAGGATTATATATTTGAAGGGTGAAAGGTGATATGATGTGGCTACAATGGGTGCCTCGAATCATTGATATACCTTGTGCTTAATTCGACATGGATTTTCTTTTTTTATTTTAGAATGCAATGCAATGATCATATGCAAAGAACTAAATGCTCACTTTATTTTAAAAGTGAAGGGTGAAAAATCAAACTCTAAGAAATAAATTCAAAGAGGATGTTGGGTGCCTATGCTAGACTTATTGGGAAAGAGTTTGAAAAAAGAAGAAGAAAGCATGAAATCTTGGTGAGAAGCTTTCCCTGTGCATGACAAGGGCAAAACTAGGTCGTTATCTAATCTTCCCTCAGTCAAACTAAATTTATAAACACTTAACAAACCTAAATACGAGTATAGAGGCAAGTCAAGGGTCGAACCCAAAGGAACGGTAATGTTCAAGCACTTTCAATTATGCGCCTAATCTAGGTCGAAGACGAAGGTAAGAGAGAATACTAACAACTAACAAAACAAGTAACCAAAGAAATAAAACACTAGGAACGGGGATCAACAAGTAATCATGTCAATTGCAACAACTTGGGAAGAGCATGTCAATCAAAGGTTGTGAGGACTAAATAATAAGAGCAATCAATAGGAATCAAATAGCTATCTCCTAATTGTTAAGCTAGGGTTCACTATGAATAAAAAACTAAGAGAATCACAATCAAAACCAATTGATAATTGCAATTCTTAAATCAATTGGTCATGTCATTAGCAATTACAATGCAATCTAGCATAATTCTCAAGGCGAAATTGAATTACACACATGCAAACCTTCACTAATCACTTTAATCTCAACAATCAATCAACACAATTCCCAAATTAAGAACAATTAATCAATCATACAAGTTTCACCCAATTCCTAGCCAAACAACTATTCAAGAATCATCATCTATCAACTAACAACTATGGAAATCAAGAATCAACAAAATACCAAGGACAATTTGTTGGGGTTTGGTGAGTCCGACTCACCGCGGAAACAAATCCAAAAACAAGACCGCACTCGCAATAAATAAAAACATAAACATAATTAAATTAATCACAAGATTAAGATAAGCTAATTACCTTTGACGCGTGCTTCGCTCAAAAATGAGCTCTTACTTGAAAGCTTCAAGTCCCGCTCACACGGAGACCTCCAACGAAGTCCACCCGCACCAACAAAACCGACTAGGTCCAATGTCTTGGGGTTAGCAAGACCCGACCAATAAAACCCGAGTAATTATATTGAGTTCAAAGGTTTTCACTATTGTGATGCCTTTTCCAAATCTTACTCAAGCATCATTCCCAATGCCCATACTAGGGTATTTATAGGAAATGATGGGAGAATCATTTACTCTCCCATCAATGTGGGATAGTATGATTTTTCCATTTTATTTTAAAGCTAAAATAAAATTAATAATCAAGCTAGTAATAAATCAACAAGTGGCAAGCTCATGTGCGTGGTTAGGTGAGGACCACTTGGAAAAGGGGGGGACCAAACTTGCTCCCCACTCCCTCTCCCATAACCGGCCACCTCACTTCACACACACTCAAGGACCACAAGCCACATGGCACCCACCCTTGGGCACCAAGGCAGCCAAGGTGGGCTGCCATGTGCTGCTGTCCGTGGCAGCCACGCCCAGCAAGCCTAGCAGGCCCAACACTCGCATGCGGGCTGCTGCTGGCCTTGTGCCTTGGCCAGCGCTGCTAGGCAGCAAGCAATGGCCTAGCCATGCTGCTGCTAGCTGTGGCGAGCTGGCGCGCCTAGCGTGCTTGTTGCGGCATGGCTTGCTAGCCATTGCGCGCACAAGGCTGCGCCTAGCATGCTAGCACGCACTAGGCAGCGCCTAGCCTTGCGATGCTAGCATGGGTGCGCTAGCACACACCAGCCAGCCTAGGCTCGGCTTGGTACGCATGCTAGCCATCATGCTAGGCCATACGCCCTTAGCACTTGGTTTGCTTGGGCATTCCGATGCTAGGGGTATTTTGGTCTTTTGTTGATTTATTACTATTTCTCGTCTCGTCTTTCACTATTTTTCGACTCGACTTCCGACGCTCGGTTTCGACGCTCTAAGCTCGAATTTTCGACGTCTGAATAAATATTACTCGGTCGACTCATTGATTCCTTCCGAATTTATTCGTCTGTTTGGTTTGTTGAATGCTTGGGTGTGACCTGAAGGGTTCAGTCAAGATTAAGCTGTAATATTAATTATTCATTAATATTACTGATCGGAAGCGGCCTCCACCAAGGCATTCCGATCACTTGACCTCACTGAATATATTAGCTTTCTAATAATTCTGAACCCACTAACGGAATAGTACACTTGTTCAAAGGACACCATTCCTTTCAATCTCCCACTTGTCCTTCCGGACAAGTGCGCATTTTGTGTACAGCCTTTTTCCTATGTCTCTTAATGTCTCTTCATGAACTATAAGGTAAGATTTGTTTTGTCATCCTTTTTACGTCCAGAAGTGTTTCCCGATTCCGAGTCCGACTATCAACAAACAGATGATTTCTAAAATCCATCCGAGCACGGCCATGCATTTTACAGTCTCGCTCTACGAGAGGCCTTGTATACAACAAAGACATCTTCCCTATTTTAGTAGGGGGACATTCCCAGTCTTGTAATGTAGCTCCTCTTACTGAGAGGACCTAGTCGCCCGAGTGTTGCTGTTATAATCCCCTATTACGGCAGACGTTTGACAACACCATAGCGAACTAGTACTCAAACAAGAGATCTCACAATACTCATGGTCGAGGAAATAGGTTCCGATAGCCATAATGAGAAGTATACTTATGACAAATTTTTAATTTCTTAAAGTATTCTCATTGGTCAATCCAGTATGGTTCTAAACCAATACCTGTGCAAATGATTTATGACAATCATGTCCTTGTAGCACATGAAACGGTGCTATAAATCAAACTACACACTAATCTCAATCGGTCATTAATCGTCCATCGTTTAGATGACCTTGATTAGGGATAATTTTCGATTATAATATTCAATGTTCACTTAATAGGTTTTTCCTTACCAAGACTGGTCTTGATACCCTATTTTAAATATTCTCAGAATCGAATGGACTCATTATTTAATCCTAAACCACAATTAAATAGCATAACGGAGTAATAAAATATTGCATGAAATTTTACATTACTCCAAAACATGAATGGTTTTCCTTAGCGTCTTACATTAATTTTTCCCAAAATTAACTAAAAAACTAAACAAGGAAATCAAAGCCAGTCTCCTACATGCTTGATTCCCATTGCCTCAACGTGCTTGTTGTGCTTCACTTGAGGCAAAGGTTTAGTAAGTGGATCGGCTACATTGTTATCCGTTCCAACTTTGCAAATTCTGATTTCACCCTCTGATTTCCATTCTCGAATCATGTGAAATCGCCGCTTGACATGTTTTACCTTCTGATGTTCCCTAGGCTCTCTGGCCTGAGCAATAGCTCCATTGTTGTCACAATAGAGGGCTATTGGACCCTTTATAGAGGGTACAACATCAAGTTCACCAACGAACTAACGAATCCAAACAGCCTCCTTAGCTGCTTCAGCAGCTGCTAAGTATTCGGCTTCAGTTGTAGAATCTGCAGTTGTACTCTGCTTTGCGCTCTTCCAACTAAACGCCCCTCCATTAAGACATAACACATATCCAGATTGCGATTTGAAATCGTCTCTGTCTGTCTGGAAGCTTGCGTCGGTATAACCTTCAACAACTAAATCCTCTACACCACCATACACCAGGAATTTATCCTTGTTCCTTTTCAGGTACTTTAGGATATTTTTGGCCGCAGGCCAATGCGCCTCTCCTGGGTCTGATTGGTAACGGCTCGTAGCACTCAAGGCATACGATACATCTGGCCTAGTACATATCATGGCATACATGATTGATCCAATAAGCGAAGCATATGGAATCTGATTCATTCTTACCCACTCATCAAGTGTCCGTGGACACTGCTTCTTGCTTAGGGTTATGCCATGTGACATTGGCAGGTGACCTCTCTTGGCCTCCTTCATGCCAAATCGAGCAAGTACCTTGTCAATATAAGTACTCTGACTCAATCCAATCATCCTTTTCGATCTATCCCTATAGATCTTGATGGCTAGTATGTACCGAGCCTCTCCCAAGTCTTTCATTGAGAAGCACTTTCCAAGCCAGGCCTTTACAGACTCTAACAACGAAATGCTGTTTCCAATGAGCAATATGTCATCGACATATAAGACTAGGAAGGTGATGTCACTCCCACTAACCTTCTTGTAAACACAAGATTCATCTGGATTCTTGATAAAACCAAACTTACTGATGGCTTCATCGAATCGCAGATTCCAACTTCTGCTTGCTTGCTTTAGTCCATAAATGGACTTCTTAAGCTTACAAACTTTCCTAGCATTGTTTTGGTCGACAAAACCTTCAGGCTGTGTCATATACACAGTTTTTTCCAAATCACCATTAAGGAAGGCGGTTTTGACGTCCATCTGCCATATTTCATAATTGTAATATGCAGCAATCGCTAGGAGGATCCGAACGGATTTAAGCATTGCAACTGGTGAAAAGGTTTCATCGTAATCAATACCATGAACTTGTCTATAACCTTTTGCCACCAATATAGCTTTGTAAATGAATACATTTCCATCTTTGTCGGTTTTCAACTTGAAAATCCACTTCCATCCAATAGGTGTATAACCTTCGGGTAAGTCAACCAAGTCCCAGACTTGATTTTTTAACATGGAATCCATTTCAGATCTCATGGCCTCTTTCCATTTAGCAGAGTCGGTGCTTGCCATCGCTTGCTTGTAGGTTGCCGGTTCATCTCCATCCATAATCAGGATGTCCTGATTCTCGGTTAATACTAAACCAAGATATCTATCAGGTTGAGATCTCGGCCTTTGAGACCTACGTAGGGTAATGGATTGAGCATTTGCATTGTCGGTTCGACTTTGCACATTTTTATCATTTTGACCTGCGTCAACAGATGCTGTTTGAGCACTTTGACTGTCATTATGATTTTGTTTCTCATCCTCACGAACTTCGTCGAGTTCGATTTTCCTCCCACTTGTCATTTTGGAAAGGTGCTCCTTCTCCAAAAAGACACCATCGCGAGCAACAAACACTTTGTTCTCCGATTTGTTGTAGAAGTAATACCCTTTGGTTTCTTTTGGGTAGCCCACAAAGTAAACCTTGTCAGATTTTGGATGAAGTTTGTCAGAAATCAATTTCTTGACATATGCTTCGCATCCCCATATCTTTAGAAAAGATAACCTGGGAGGTTTCTTCGTCCATAATTCATATGGAGTCTTTTCTACAGCTTTTGATGGAGCACGATTCAGTGTTAGTGTCGCAGTTAGAAGTGCATGTCCCTAGAAAAAGATAGGAAGATCACTAAGACCCATTGTTGATCGTACCATGTCTAACAAGGTCCGATTTCTCCTTTCGGATACTCCGTTCCATTGAGGAGTTCCTGGAGGTGTCAATTCTGAAAGTATACCCTTTTCTTTCAGATGGTCATCGAATTCTTGGCTCAAGTATTCACCACCTCGATCCGATCGAAGGGCTTTGATTTTCTTGCCAAGCTGATTTTCAACTTCACTCTGAAATTCGTTGAACTTTTCAAATGATTTAGATTTATGCGACATGAGGTAGACCTAGCCATATCTACTATAGTCGTCTGTGAAAGTGATGAAATATCGATGTCCATTTCTTGTGGTTGAGCTCATTGGTCCACATACATCGGTATGTATAAGACCCAATAAGTCACTTGCCCTTTCTCCGAACTTGGAGAATGGTTGTTTAATCATCTTGCCTAATAGACATCCCTCGCAATTCTCAAACGATTCTAAATTGAAAGAGTCAAGAACACCTTCTTGTAGAAGTTTCTTGATGCGTTTGATGTTAATGTGGCCAAGACGACAATGCCACAAGTAAGTCTTATTTGACTCTATGGTCTTAGCTCTTTTGGTATCATTATTCACATTATAAACTTTTTTGTCTAAAGAAAGCACATAAAGGCCATTTTCAGAATGTGCAATACCATATAAAACATTATCGAGATAAAACGAACATTCTTTGTCCTTTACTCGAAATTCAAAACCTTTGGCGTCCAACGCCGAAATTGAAATAATGTTTTTGGTAATGTTAGGAACATAATAAACATTATCGAGTTCCAAAACTAGCCCGGTGGGCAAAGACAAACTGAGAGTTCCTACGGATACGACACCAATTCTGGCTCCATTGCCGACCCGGAGTTCAATCTCTCCCTTCTCTAGCCTTCTAGCGTTCCTTAGTCCCTGAGAATTGGAACAAAGGTGTGAGCCACATCCGGTATCTAATACCCATGATGTTAAGCTAGTGAAGTTAAAGTCTATAACGAATATACCTGATTCAGAAGCAACGGTTCCGTTCTTCTTATCTTCCTTAAACTTGAGGCAATCTCTCTTCCAATGTCGCTTCTTCTTACAGTAGAAACATTCGGAATCAGATTTAGAAGACGCTACCTTCTTATCCTGGGTAGCTTTAGACTTAGGCGGAAAAGTTTTCTTCTTACCTTTCCCCTTAAAGCCTTTCTTCTTCTTGCCCGAAAATTTGAACGGCTTGCCCTTTTTAATCATGAGCATATCATGCTTCCCCTCATCCTTGAGCGTTTGCTCAGCTTGCTTCAACATACCATGAAGCTCGGTGAGGGTTTTCTCCATGCTGTGCATATTATATTTCATCTTGAACTGATCATAACCTTTGTGCAGCGAGTGGAGAATGATGTCAATTGCCATCTCAGTTGAATACCCCGCATCAAACCTTCCCATGTTTTCAAACAATCCAATCATTTTGAGTACATGTGGGCTGACTGGCTCTCCTTTCTTGAGCTTGCTCTCAAGGATCTGCCTGTGGGTTTCAAACCTTTCAGTTCTGGCCTGCTCTTGGAACATATTCTGCAATTCAGAAATGATCTCAAAAGCTGTCTCCTTTTCAAAGAAAGTCTTTTGAAGCTCAGGAGACATTGTTGCCAACATGATGCATTTGACATCTCGATTGGCACTTTGCCATCGATTTAGGGCAGCTTGAGTCACCTCCTCATTGGGACCCTCGGGCATTTCCTCATCAAGGACATATTCCTTTTGCTCTTGCATGAGAACAATTCGCAAGTTCCTTTGCCTATCAAGAAAATTGGGCCCACTCAGCTTCTCCTTGTCGAGAATTGAGCGTAACGAGAATTGGTTGTTTGAGTTATTTGAAGACATGATTCTATAATTGAAAGAATTTGTAATGAAAAACCATTCATTATACTTAAATAAGATTGAATTCATGAATTTTAATCAAACTTATTTAAAACGTCTTATTCACACATTAAAGATTGTCCCAATTTTGGTGAGAATAAGTCGATTCCAAGATCCAAAGAAACAAAGAGTGGTTAAGCATGCTTTGGCTTGTCTTAACACTAAATCTCCTAAGGTAAGCAACGCTTTGCTAATGGCTCCAAGCCACTCTTGGTTGAATAAATCGTCGCATCGAATGCTCTCTAAACAATTTATTCACTTTGCCACGACATGTTAGGACTCCATCACTCATATCGTTAAGTATAACCAAAACCACCTTGCATACTCGGTATGCCTTACGTTCCTTAGAGAAGTAGTGATGCCTCGCTTTGGCGTAGCCCACCACTACCCTCGTTCGGTTGGTAAGTGTGTTTTGGAATGGCAAGTTTTACTCAATATTTTAGGGACCTAGGGTTTCTATGTTGGTTGATTTAAGTGAACTTAATTAATCATCTCAACATTCGAAATCCTAAACATGCATCTAACATATAATTCATATATATATAAACATAAATATGTATCGAATATAAATAGAGATGCATTTGGCAACTTGCATGACCCCTTGAGATCTTCAAGTCTTCAAAAGGTCTTCATTTGCAACTTCATGGCTTCGTCTTCTAAGAACCCCGTCTTCAAGACTTGACCAAAAAATTACAATTGCTAGTATCTACGATTAGGACTAATCTAAATATTAAGGTACAAAAATACTCAACGGTTCGCAGACCGTATTTAGATTTACAAAAATACATCACGGATCACAGTCCGTATTTTCTATCCTAATTGGGCCCCACTAGTTGCCATTTCATAAAACCTGTGAGAGAATTTACATTCCATTCATCCATTCACTATATGTGAATGGCCCATGCATTTTACAACGATAAAAAGTAACAATGCATAAAACGCACGAGAACTAGTAACTAATCTAGGTGGTTAATCCAAATAACACGCCTAATTAAACTAGTCAAAGTTGTTTTAACCGGTTATGGTAATAACTTAGAGACGCTCCCACTAAATTCCGCATCCAACTTAACTAATCCAATTAATTAAGTCGGTGAACCCAAATATTTGCCAAAATTAATTTTTGCAAATGTCGCTCAAAAACCGAGGCCTAGCCTCCAAAAATTTTAATTAAATAAACAAAATAATTAAAATAATTAAAACGACAATTTAAGCAAAATACGTATTCCAAAATGTCTAAGTGCCTAGCACTAAGACTTGGAGTCCAAAAAATACCTTTATTTACATATTAAGCAACGCTAAAATTAACTTTAAAATAGCATCGCCTTAATAACCCGGGGTTATTGTGCCAATTATGGGATTGTACGTACCGTACAACAAGCACGTAGTATGCCCATGCGCACCCCCGCAACACCAAGCATGCATGTGGGCTGCTTGTGCTCGCATGCGCCACACCCAGCCCAGCCAAGCGTAGCAGCACGCACAGCGCGCACATCCTTATGCTGCTGCTTGCTGCTGGCTGGCGCGCTATGCTGCTGGCAGCGAGCAGCAGCCCACACCCTTCCTCGCACACACAGACGCACAACACCACGCACCAAAGAACGAAGCGCCCAGCAGCCTCGGCAGCCACATATAGGTTGCGTGAGCAGCCCAGCTGGCCGAGAACTAGCTCGGGGCTCTTAGGCCTCGTGTTGCATGCTAATGTTTCGAAAATTATCGATTTTATGTGTGACATTATAAATCAATTCTAAATTAATTTTAGAATCAATTTTGAGGAAAAATGAAAATTACAAGTCCAACTTAAATAATTCATCCAAAAGCAATTAACCAAATTTATTTCCAAGAACCATTCTTTAATAAAATTGGTTTAACTTGGTGTAATGAAATAAATTAGGGCAATTCTCACTTATAATTTAATCACTTTAAATTAATCTTGAGATTTTGACAAAATAAAAGGGAGTTGGAAAAATGAACATAAGTTCAATAAAGACTCCAACTTTAATACTTGTGACTCCATGAAAAAATTATATCTTCCAATATGAAGATAAACCAATTTCAATCACAAGTTTTAAACTTTATGATTCCAATCAACTAAAAAATGATTAAATCAACAAAGTTTAACCAAAATTCATGGAATTTAGTAACTCAAAGTTTCAATCACTTATCATAAATAAAGATTGAATCTTTAGTAATTGGAAGCAACAAAGAACAACTATTTCACACTTAATGCAATTAATTTGCAATTATGTGAAAAATAAAACCAAACTTTCAAGCACCAATTACTACCAAGTAATCATGCTTAAAGTGGTCTAAAATTGCATATAAATTAAGGAAAGAACCAAATACATAACCCCATAAATATGCAATCAATTTTCAAGGTTAGAAAGACTTAAAATTTTTCGTCAAAATGAAAAATCCCTCGAAAAATGCATTTCTGGTCGTTTTTTGGCTAAAAACCGAGTCCTAAAAGGGTAAAACCATTTCCAGAACGCCTTTTCCACCCAAAATTCACTATTTTTGGGTCGAAATCTGGGTTCGGGAGCTGAAGACAGCTCTAATACGAGGTAAAAATTGGAAAAACGAGTTACTAATCTAATTAGCAACTTAAAACCAGAAAAATTAAGCCATAAAAACACCTTGAAAATATTATGATTTTAAAAATAAACGAGCGAGGCTCCGATACCGCTGTTGGGGTTTGGTGAGTCCGACTCACCGCGGAAACAAACCCAAAAACAAGACCGCACTCGCAATAAATAAAACCATAAATACAATTAAATTAATCACAAGATTAAGATAAGCTAATTACCTTTGACGCGTGCTTCGCTCAAAAATGAGCTCTTACTTAAAAGCTTCAAGTCCCGCTCACACGGAGACCTCCAACGAAGTCCACCCGCACCAAAAAAATCGACTAGGTCCAATGTCTTGAGGTTAGCAAGACCCGACCAATAAAACCCGAGTAATTATATTGAGTTCAAAGGTTTTCACTAATTGTGATGTCTTTTCCAACTCTTACTCAAGCATCATTCCCAATGCCCATACTTGGGTATTTATAGGAAATTATGGGAGTATCATTTACTCTCCCATCAATGTGGGATAGTATGATTTTTCCATTTTATTTTAAAGCTAAAATAAAATTAATAATCAAGCTAGTAATAAATCAACAAGTGGCAAGCTCATGTGAGTGGTTAGGTGAGGACCACTTGGAGAAGGGGGGGACCAAACTTGCTCCCCACTCCCTCTCCCATAACCGGCCACCTCACTTCACACACACTCAAGGACCACTAGCCACATGGCACCCACCCTTGGGCACCAAGGCAGCCAAGGTGGGCTGCCATGTGCTGCTGTCCGTTGCAGCCACGCCCAGCAAGCCCAGCAGGCCCAGCACTCGCATGCGGGCTGCTGCTGGCCTTGTGCCTTGGCCAGCGCTGCTAGCTGTGGCGAGCTGGCGCGCCTAGCGTGCTAGCTGCTGCAGCTTGTTGCGGCATGGCTTGCTAGCCATTGCGCGCACAAGGCTGCGCCTAGCATGCTAGCACGCACTAGGTAGCGCCTAGCCTTGCGATGCTAGCATGGGTGCGCTAGCACGCACCAGCCAGCCTAGGCTCGGCTTGGTGCGCATGCTAGCCACCATGCTAGGCAATACGCCCTTAGCACTCGGTTTTCTTGGGCATTCCGATGCTAGGGGTATTTTGGTCTTTTGTTGATTTATTACTATTTCTCGTCCCGTCTTTCACTATTTTTCGACTCGACTTCCGACGCTCGGTTTCGACGCTCTAAGCTCGAATTTTTGACGTCTAAATAAATATTACTCGGTCGACTCATTGATTCCTTCCGAATTAATTCGTCGGTTTGGTTTGTTGAATGCTTGGGTGTGACCCGAAGGGTTCAGTCAAGATTAAGCTGTAATATTAATTATTCATTAATATTACTGATCGGAAGCGGCATCCACCAAGGTATTCCGATCACTTGACCTCACTGAATATATTAGCTTTCTAATAATTCTGAACCCACTAACGGAATAGTACACTTGTTCAAAGGACACCATTCCTTTCACAATTACACTAATCAAGCATCAAACATCAAAATTAAACCAAACAAACATGAAATTAAACAAAGCATTAAGGAGAGATAGAGTTAAGAATGCTCATTGATAATAGAGAAGATCTTGAACACAATTGTCACCCTTGTATCTTCAATCTCTCAATAACCATTGAAATCCTTCACTTTCTCTCTCTAAAACTACTCCTAAAATAACCCCAAAACTTGAGAGAGAAGCTCTCAACTAAGCTAAAAAAATATGGTAAAAAAGTTGGTTTCAAAAAGGAATTACAATTCTATTTATAAGCAAAGAAGAAACCGGCAAATCCCGCGCCCTCTCCCGATGAACCCGCGGCCGAGGAGAAATGGGTATGGAACCCTCCGAGGGCTATCTGGGCAACACCCGCGGCAGTATAAACCCGCGCCCGCGGCTTAAGATGTTGCCCCCGCGGCTAATCCCCTACTCTCAAAGCTCATTCAGGGGGTCGCGGTCTATCTGAGACGGAGCGCCCTCTCCAAGTTTCCCGCGCCCGCGGAGAGCCCGCGGGGCAACCGCGGGAAGTTCCTACCAAAATCTGGCCATTTGTGCTTCTTGAGCCCGCGCCCACGGCTTCACTAACCCGCGCCCGCGGCCTGCTGGCAATACCTTGGAGACCTCTCCGAGGCCTCTCCAAGGCCTCTCTAAACCCTCTCTAGCCAAATGCTTCTTCCTTGCTTGGTCATTAAGGTCCCAACTTGATTCCTTTGCAAAGGTGATTCTCCAAGTACCTACACAAGCAAACAAAGAAAGGAAATAAAAGGGAAAAAGAGCCAAATAAAAGGAAAACACGAGAAGAAAGAGGAACTAAAGGAAAGAGGAGAAAGAGGAACTATAGGAAAAAGGACCAAAAATAAGAGAAGAAAGCATGAAAAAGGGAAAGAAATAACCCTAAAAGACTACCCTATGAGTGCCATAAATGACATTCATCAAATTCCCCCAAGCTAGAATTTTGCTCGTCCCGAGCAAAACAAAGGCTAAAAAGGAAAAAGAAGGGCTTATTCGAAGCAAAAAGAAAAAGAGGGGCGAGAATTTACACTAAGACTCACTGTCGTAGGAATCACGGTTGTTTTTAGCTACAACATGCCATTTAAACCCCTAGATCGCCCTAGAGGACGAGTGATGCTCTTGTAAAGGTTTCCTAAGAGATTAACCCATAACTCTCATAATAATACAAACAAGGCAAAGCATAAAGAAGGAAATCAAAAGAAAAGAAGAGCAAACACATGTTCATGAAAGGAATTTTTAAAATGTACAAGCACAAATGAATGCAAATCTTTCTAAATAAGTAAGGGAGTGCACGCTCCAAGATACCTAAGGTTGATTGAAACATAAATATGCTAAGCATAGGAACTAGTTATCACACTCCACTTTCATCCCAAACGGTCTTACCGCGTTCCCCCTACTAATCTCATATCTCCCCTTAGTGAGCGTCTCATAGATTCCACGAAGGAACCGGAAAAAGATCAAATTTTTGGCTTACTCGACATCTTGACTTCGCATCCCCTTTCCTTAGGCTATAACCCATGATTCCCTCCACCGATGAATGACTCAACCCCTAGGTCAAAAGGTCTTCCCAAAGGTTGTAACGTAAGGCAAAAAGGGTTAAGGTAGGCTAAATTTAAAATTTGGTGGTTAACCTAAATTGTGAAGCAAAGATTGCTCTTTTCTTTACACCATAACCAAGTAATCACCAAACAAAAATACCAACACCCCCAAGCTTATTCAAAGCTAAGATCACAAACATATACACAAAAAGCGTGAGAACGCTTCCCCCCAAGCTTAAATGGAGCATTGTCCTCAATGCTCAAAAAGGAAGAATACTCACATAAAAATATTTTTGCATTTTTCACTTTTTTCATTTTTTTTCATAATTCTTTATTAGTGCTTTGTCTTCGCCGCTTTTAACTTTGGACGGCTTTTTCAAATTTGCACTTTCTTTGTCCTTGCCTTTTTTTTTTACTTTGGACGGCTTTTTCATTTATTCACTTGCCATTATTCACAAAAAAATACAACACAAACTTGCTTTCAAGAGAACCAAATATCCAAACTTCTCCACCACAAACTCCAACAATAATGAACAATTGCTTCACAAAAACCAAGAATGGAAACGAAAATGAAACAAAAGGCTCAAGATCTAGAGATGTGGCTTGAAAAGAAGGGAAAAGGCTCAAAGGGTTAGCAAGTAGGCAAATGTAAACCCAAAAACTGAAGAAAATGAAAACTATCCTAGAAAAGAAAAAGTACCACCCCGAAAAGATGCCTTTGTCCTCCCTAGATGGTTCGGTCTCGATCTTAGGAATCATACGTTAAGATTCAAGATTAGGTTTGCGAAAGTCAAGGATCCACGCCACTCATGCAAGAAAATGTTGAAAGCTCGAAAAAGTATGAATCTCACATGGTTGTAGCAAAAACTCACTAAGGTTGTCAAATCGAAGATAGGGAGCAACTACCAACATGCCACAAACAAGTAGAATCCGGTTTCAGGATCCCCCTAGTTCTAAACAACTACCTTAGTATGCTTTATCCTAGAATCAACCAAACGTATCTCAAACCGTGCACACCACTACCATTTAGGAAGAAAAGCATTCAAGTATAAAAGTCCAAATGTTATTATGTCCAAAGCAATAACAAAACAAAACACAATGCAATTTTGCCTTGATAGAAACAAAAATCTTTTTGGAGTTTTTCAAAATATGAGAACATGGAAAAGCATATACAAAGGTGCATGACATATATGAATCAACATTCCACCAAACATGATAGAATACCCTCCCCCAAGCTTGAATGAGACAACATGCTCAAACATAAATCAAATATTCCACGGGAGGGGAAAAACAAGGAGATTAATCCAATCAAACCAACATATGTCCAACAAGTCATCATCCATTAGAGAAAGAGCAAGGAAGGATATTACCGGATATTAGGTGGGTGTAAATACCCGCAAATGACCCAATTTTAACCTTTCAAAGCTAACAACCTCTAATATTGAATCTTGCCTTCTATATGTTAGCAAATGTGGTGCCAATCTTCCTTGATTCTTGATCCAAATAGAAGCACCAAAGTATATCAAGTCATGTACCTAGCAAAAGGAACACAAACATTTCCATGAGATAAAATCTATTCTAAAAAGCAAAGAAAAAGCAAGCAATAAAACACGGGTTACTTCCCGAGAAAGGCTTGCTTAAGGTCCAAGTTTGACCGCTCTAGAAAATAATAATTCAACGCGCGCAAGAGCTTGTCAAATGGACTACTACACATTTCATAGGAGAGTAAGTATGCACATGACAAAATAAAGGCATGCAACAAGATTAGTGCACACCTATGGAGTTGAGAAGAAGTATGCCAAGAAGAAGAAAGAGAGAAGGGAAAAACAAGAATATAAGAAAAAGGAAGAGAAATAAAAGAAAAAGAAGAAGGCATACTCTTCTCAACAAAATATTTTTGGTTGGAAATCCCACCATCGTCCTCAAAAGTCATCAAATGAGGCACTTGGGGGACTAAAGGCTTTTCAAGAGGAGGGGATATGAGAAAAGAAGGTAATGAAATGGGATAGGAGGGAATAAGATCAAGCTTTCTTGAAAATGAGGTGCAAGGTAAAGAAATAGGAATTGGTTGTTCACTTACACCACTATCTATTGAAACACAAACTCTCTCATCTAATGAACTCACATCCAAAGGGCTCTTCTCCAACTCGTCATTATTCAAATTTAGCTTATTCTCAATCACACCCTCATAGAAAACTTCACACCCTAAATGAGCTCTCAAAAGCTTCAAATCATCATCAAGGTTCAAAGGAAGCTCATCAAAGGGTTGAGGGTCAAACTTGGGAGGTAGCTCAAAATAAACATGAGAAGTACAATCTCCCTCTATAAAGGCCTCACCATTCTCAATGGTGGAAAATGTAGAAGAGAAAGGATCATCAAAGGTGAAAGAAGAAAGCAATGGTTTAAGATTTGAGATAGGAGTTGGAGACTCAACCTCACCAAACACTTCACTCTCATCTTCATAATCATCAAAAGTTGGCTCTACCTCCTCAACCTTATCATAAGGGACCTTTTCTTCATCAAAATCGTCTAAGCTCAAGGCCTCACCCTCAAATCAACCATGGTTATTAATCAAAGGAGATGGGGTGGAAGAAGGTTGGTTTTTAAATTTAAGGAATGGAGGAATGAAATCACAATCAAGGGAGGTGGGTGGGAGAATTGACGACTCACCAATTGGTTTTTCAACACTCAAAACCTCTTGGTCCTCATCACCCTCAAACATCCAATCTCCCATGGAGACTACTTCATCCTCCTCGTCCTTACTCTCTTTCCTCACAACTTCTTCACGCTTCAAAAATTGCAATGTCCCATCCTTCATGACTTGAATTACCATTTCCTCAAAATTAAGAGAAGCCAACATTTTTAGTTTCTCTTCAACTCCATCTAAAGGCTCAATGGAACGAAATTCAAATTTGGAATGAGGTTCAAAATGCAAACTCTCTTAAGGAACATCCATCTCTACACCCTTTTCCTCACTCATGGGCTCTCTAATATCCTTCTCACATACTTTGGAGCTCTCAAAACAATCATCATCATCGTCTTCCATACCTACCAATGTGGTAGAAACTTCATTCACATTCAATATTGATGACAATTGACTCTTCATCTCCTCATTCTTCCTAAAAACACCCTCATTACTCTCTTCCAACTTTTTCAACATTTCCATTTGGTTTCTCACAATCTCCAAATATCTCATCTCATTTGGTTCCAAATTAGAATTCATCTCCAATTTTCTCAAAGAACCACCAATTTGATTATAAGAAGACTCAAAGGTAGGATCTAAAGATTGGAAAGATGAAGAGCGTTGAGGAGCATCATTGGGGAAAGAATTATGTGCAAGCATGCAAGGATCAACATTAGAGATATGAGTGGCATCATCAAATTGGGGAATGGGGGCACAAGTAGGCATGCAAAGTTCATCAATCATGGAACATGGACCATAACAATCATCAATGGAAGCATTTGAATAACCATGACCACGATCACAACTATCTCTAGCAAACCATACATAAAAGTCCCAAGCATCATCGATTGACAATTCCCAAAATCCACCATTAAACATGCATTCAACAATGTCTCTAGTTTGCTCATTCAAATTATGATAACAAATCTCGCAAGCCTCCCAAATATGACAACCATGGTAACTAATGAAGTTCTCTAGTCTATTACAGTACACCCAAACCATTTTGACAAGGGGAAAACTAGGTCGTTATCTAATCTTCCCTCAGTCAAACTAAATTTATAAACACTTAACAAACCTAAATACGAGTATAGAGGCAAGTCAAGGGTCGAACCCAAAGGAACGGTAATGTTCAAGCACTTTCAATTATGCGCCTAAGCTAGGTCGAAGACGAAGGTAAGAGAGAATACTAACAACTAACAAAACAAGTAACCAAGGAAATAAAACACTAGGAACGGGGATCAACAAGTAATCATGTCAATTGCAACAACTTGGGAGGAGCATGCCAATCAAAGGTTGTGAGGACTAAATGATAAGAGCAATCAATAGGAATCAAAGAGCTATCTCCTAATTGTTAAGCTAGGGTTCACTATGAATAACAAACTAAGAGAATCACAATCAAAACCAATTGATAATTGCAATTCCTAAATCAATTGTTCATGTCATTAGCAATTACAATGCAATCTAGCATAATTCTCAAGGCCAAATTGAATTACACACATGCAAACCTTCACTAATCACTTTAATCTCAACAATCAATCAACACCATTCCCAAATTAAGAACAATTAATCAATCATACAAGTTTCACCCAATTCCTAGCCAAACAACTATTCAAGAATCATCATCTATTAACTAACAACTATGGAAATCAAGAATCAACAAAATACCAAGAACAATTACACTAATCAAGCATCAAACATCAAAATTAACCAAACAAACATGAAATTAAACAAAGCATTAAGGAGAGATAGAGTTAAGAATGCTCATTGATAATAGAGAAGATCTTGAACACAATTGTCACCCTTGTATCTTCAATCTCTCAATCACCATTGAAATCCTTCACTTTCTCTCTCTAAAACTACTCCTAAACTAACCCTAAAACTAGAGAGAGAAGCTCTCAACTAAGCTAAGAAAAGATGGTCAAAAATTTGGTTTCAAAAAGGAATTACAATTCTATTTTAAGCAAAGAAGAAACCAGCAAATCCCGCGCCCTCTCCCAATGAACCCGCGGTCGCGGAGAAATAGGTATGGAACCCTCCGCGGGCTATCTGGGCAACACCCGCGCCCGCGGTAGTATAAACCCGCGCCCGCGCCCAAAGATGTCGCGCCCGCGGCTAATCCCCTGCTCCCAAAGCTCATTCGTGGGGTCGCGGTCTCTCTGAGACGGAGCGCCCTCTCCAAGTTTCCCGCGCCCGCGGAGAGCCCGCGGGGCAACCGCGGGAAGTTCCTGCCAAAATCTGGCCATTTGTGCTTCTTGAGCCTGCGCCCGCGGCCTGCTGGAAATACCTTGGAGACCTCTCCGAGGCCTCTCCAAGGCCTCTCTAAACCCTCTCTAGCCAAATGCTTCTTCCTTGCTTGGTCATTAAGGTCCCAACTTGATTCCTTTGCAAAGGTGATTCTCCAAGTACCTACACAAGCAAACAAAGAAAGGAAATAAAAGGGAAAAAGAGCCAAATAAAAGGAAAACACGAGAACCATAAAGAAAAGAGGAAAAAGAGAAACTAAAGGAAAAAGGACCAAAAATAAGAGAAGAAAGAATGAAAAAGGGAAAGAAATAACCCTAAAAGACTACCCTATGAGTGCCATAAATGAAACTCATCAGTGCATTTGTTTCATCATTAACCCCTTTTTTTTTTTTTTTTTTTTTTTTGTTAATCACATGACTCAAACTCGATTCAACATGCATGGATGGGAAAATAGTGTAGTGAGGTGAATGATGTATGGAGGAAGCGCATGTAAGATGAAGGAATGTGAATGTAGAAAGTTTTTAAGAAGGAAAGTATTATATATGTATGGAAAGGTGAAGTAGATGGAGAGATATGGAAAAATTAGGAATAGAGTGGACCCTCAACTCAAATTACGGAAAGGGCGACTCATGCATGAACCTATGACATGGTCATGGTGTGAAAAGAGTATGTACAAAGTGTGTGAATACTTGTGAGTGTAAGTGATACATTCAATACTCGTGTCATGACCATGGGACTAGACTATGTGACTAGACTCAAACAAAGACTAAGTTGAGACTTTACGTAAGTGTACTAGACTGCACAGGCTGTAGTCTTTTAGTCATACCTTTTTATCTGTGGCTCCAAGTTAAAACTCGGGGCTACAGATCCATAGTTTGTACGACTCGTAATTCTTCCTAGAACTTTGGTATGTCCAAAACACGTTAACGTTTGTGCAGTATACGGGAATAAAAATTTGGGTTGACTCAAAGGAACTATGACTTAATTTTAGACATATTTATTATCTCAAATTAATTAATCAATTAATTAAGCAAAGTCTTTTAGTCCTTGGTTAGTTTATTTAAGCATATATGTAATTACAAGTCAAACCAAGCGGTTACTTTAGCCACATGTACGTATGCACAAGCTAATAATGCACAAGTAGTCGAATAGTCAAAATATGGTGCAATGAGTTTGCAACCTAACCATGGCTCTAGTTCTCTAAAGTTCAAGGATAAGGGTTAGTCAAAGAGGGTCCATGGTTATGAGTATAGATGCACCGCGCGGAAGACTTACCTTTGGAAGGGCTGGCGCGTGTGGATGGGACCCCGCACGTTAACCATGCTTCCACGGTTTGGTGAATTCACAAACTCGGATGTACCCTTCGTTTCCATGAGCGTTTGATTGGGTAGATGGAGCGTGAATTTCCAGAGGTATATGGCCATGTGTAGAACACATATGGGTTCAGAAAAAAGGGATATTTCCCAAATTTCCTACGTGTAAAAAGCCTATGTTTTTGACACATTACGGATGGTCTATCCAATGCGAACCTTTTTATTCTTATGCCAATAATGTTAATCAAAATTACGCACATGAATAATAAGAATTTTTCTATTCTCATCCACTCATTCTAAAATATTGCCAAAATAAATTTTAGGAATTAAAATAGAAATTCTTCCCAGTGGAGTCGCCAAAAAACTGTATTGAATATTTCAAACATCCCACACTTCAGCCCCACTGTGATCATAAACTTAAGTATGGTGGCGTCCAAAGGGAAGGAAGCTAGAGCAAAAGAGTCGCCAACAAGTTTTAGGAACTTGTAAAACGTTCACGGGATGAAGGTTACACCCCTTCACGATCCATCGGATCGCTAACTCCATATTATTCTAGAACCATGACTAGATATTCGGGGATAAAGGTACGAATCCAACCTAAAAGAGATAAAACCTGACCTAAAAATAGGCCTCTACTTTATTCTTCTCACATTCATGTGCGCTTTCTAACTAACATACAATCAGTACAGTAACCCTAAACCTGTTTATCCATGTTGGTTGAATATTAATGAACAAGCAAGACTATTATTGGCGATCACTTGAATTATAATCATATTAGCCTAAAAAAGATTATTAATTATCTTATTAAGCATGATTACAAGTACAAACTCCCTTTAAATATGCATAAAAGGAGTGATAAAGAAATAACTATAATATATATCAAGCAACATGAATAAAAATCATCATCAGAATAATATTCTCAATCTCAAATTATAATAATATTAGCAAGATCCTAGGCATGGTACTAACAAGATTAATACCAAATCCTAGCATATCACTAAACAATAAATATTAAACCTTTATCCCTAGCTGTAAACACCCATTTGTGTCTCCCCAAAACCAAACCCGATGATGAGTACCTTTGACGTCGAATCATAACCGAATGAAGTGAAAGTGTGGAAAGTTTAGTGTTGTGGATAATTTTAATTTCTTTTCTCTTCTCTCTGTTTTTAAAGACCTATTTTAAGAAAACAGCCAATCCATTTTTTTTGGTCCATGATATGGGTCCAATAGAAGTGTAGTTGGATGGGGCTTGCAAAGAGCTTTCCAACGATATATTATAACCCCAATTCCGATGAATATTGAGGAAGTTATGGCCAAATTACTAAACTGGGCCCGGTTTGAGTCTTATATGCGGCCCAATGATCTAGAGGAGGGCCTAATATGGTTTTATCATTCCTAATGCAATTAGGAATGGTTTTAGACTTCTAGATTCTTCTAGAAGGTTCTTTTCATTCTTAATTCAATTAGCATTTATAAATTGACTTTTGTTGACTTTTTAGAGTTTTAATCAGAATAAAAGAATGTTTTTGAGGAAAATACGATTTTATCCTCCTGTACGAAAATTTCTATCTGATTTTAGAAAATGCGTCAATAACTAAGTTAGCGCCAAATGCAAGCATTAGCGCCTGACGCAAAGCTTGGCGCCTGGCGCTAGCGTTAGCGCCTGGCGCTAATGTCAGCGTCTGGCGCTAACCTCGTTTTGCGCGTCAGAACTCTGTTTCGATTTTCTATATTTTTGGCTGATTTTCTATATAAATAGCCTTCTAAAAACTCCGTTTTCATTCACCAATTCTCTCTATTTTCACCAACTCTCATCAAGAAATTCTTGATTACTCTCTCTCTCTCTTCTAAACTAGCCTTTTCTCAAAATACAAAATTCCGCACTCGCAAGACCTAGACACACCTAGCATTGTTTGAAGTTGCCTTCGTCCTAGACGTGAAAGGTTTTAATTTCTTAGGGTTTGGTCCCAAATCTCTCTTTCAACAATTTAATTTATTAATTGTTTAATTATTTTCCTTGAAGTTACTAACGTGTATTTTGTTATTAGAAAGAGGTACGAGGCATCCAAGTAAGTACTTTAATGGTTTTTATTGATGTTACGATGTAAAAATCATGCTTAGATTGTTATCATGATTCCTAATGTTATGTTAGGGTGTTTTGATCTTCCTAGTATCATGTGTACGGTAACTTTAATATCAAGTATGATTAAAAGTATGATGCCTTTTATATTCTTCCTAATATTTATGATTGTTAGTATCATGTTAGGGCTAAATGTATGATTTTTATTGCTTAGTGACATGCTAGGGTTTGTTATTAATCTTGTTAGTATCATGCCTAGGATCTTGCTATTATTATGCTTTAGCATGAACATGTTTATTATTATAATTATTGTTATAATTATTTTTATTATTATTTTGTTGCTTAATGATATTTGTTGTTATTGCTTGGTCACACCTTTTATGCATGTTTAAAGGGAATTTGTACTTGTAATCACTCTTAATAAGATAATTAATAATCTTGTTTAGGGTTAATATGATTATAATTCAAGTGATCGCCAATAATAGTTTATTTATGCATTAATATTCAACCAACATAGATAAACGGATTTAGGGTTAATCCTATTGATTGCATGTTAGTCAGAAATCGCGCATGAATACGATCAGAATAAAGTAGAGGCCTATTATTAAGGCAGGTTCAATCTCTTTTAGGTTGGATTTGTCCCTTCATTCCCGAACTACCAGTCATGGTTCAAGACCTATTGGAGTTGACGATCTATTGGACTGTTAAGGGGTGTAACCTTCACCTCGTGAACGGTTTACAAGTTCCTAAAACTTGTTCGCGACTCTTTTGCTTTAGCTTCCTTCCCTTTGGACGCCACCATACTTTAGTGTATGAACACAGTGGGGTTCAAGCTAGGGATAATGCTTGAATTATTCCCTACAGTTTTTGGCGACTCCACAAGGGAGGATTTCTATTTTAAATCCTGAAATTTTTTTTGGCAATGAATTAGAATGAGTGGATGAGACCCAAAAAGTTCTAAGTATTTCATGTGCGTAATTTTGATAACATTATTGTCATATGCATAAAAAAGATCTCATTGGAAAGACCATCCGTAATGAGTTAAAACATAGGATTTTTACAACTAGGAAATTTGAGAAATATCTTTCTCAACTAGGATCGAAATAACACTGCGCGAAACTGGAAAAATTTATCGAGCACAAAAAGCTGCTGAGGCATGTAGGAACTAGCGTCAGCAAACAAAGATTAGCGCCAGTATTTTGACTTTAGCGTCAGACGACAGCCTATGTCCTCAGGCGCTTCAGCCAAAAGCTGGCGCCATCCTCTGTTTGCTGGCGCCAAGTTATTCCAATACCGAGCTAGAAATATGCGTTCTAATTTCGACCAGTTTTTAGCATTGATCGCTTGATTCTACTTCCTGATTGAGTTTTTCTCACTTTTCTGAAACCCATATGTGTTTTACATATGGACATAACCCTCTGGGAATTCATGCTCTATCTATCTGATTGATCGCTCTGAGCAACAAAGGGTACATCCGAGAATGTTGAATTCACCAAACCATGGAAGCGAATTTTTTCGCGGTGTCCCATCCACTCGCGCCAACCCTTCCACGGTTAGGCTTCTGCGCGGTGCATCCGGACAATTAACCATGGATCCTATATTGACTAACCCATATCCCGAAATTTAGAGAACTAGAGCCACGGTTAGTTACAAACTCATTGCATCATACCGTGCCTACTTGACTACTTGTGCATTATTTGTTCTGCATACTCTATGTGTTTTTCCTAACTGTTTGTTTGACTTGTGCTAAGATTAAACAAATTAATGACTAAAGAACTTTGCCTAATTAATTAATTAATTAATTAATTTGAATAAATAAAGTCTAATATTTTAACCAGAGTTGACTTAGTACGACTTTATGCATACCCCTGTTGATCGATAATACCGAAAACAGTTTCAGATCAACGCTCCAGCAATGGCGCCGAAGTTTGTACTGTGGCGCCACTCTGTTGAGTGTGGCGCCTGGCGACAGTTTTGTCGTCTGGCGCTACACTGCAAAGAGAGGCGCCAGTCCTGTCGTTTTGACGACAGTTCGGTTGCTCGAGTCATCACTTTGTGTCTCATTAACCAGTTTTCTTATTAATTCGGTTAAATTTTACTGTTCATAATACCTTGTTAAGTCATTAATTGAGTCTAGGCACCAATTCCCATGGTCTTACACAAAAGTCCAAGCATGTCACTTACACTCACCACACAACGCACACACCATACACATACTTTGACCATGTCTAAGAAAGTGTTGTATGCGCGTTTTTTCCGTCGTTTCTTTTAGGGGGGTAAGTCGGATATTAATCCTCCAATTTAAATACCATACTTGGTTCCTAAAAATATATACCTTCTTTTTCCCAAAAATATGCACCTATTTTTTATTTTTCCTCTTTAAAACCGTAAAGTCAAGGTCGATTTGAGTCAAGTAATTAAAACAAAAATGGTTTAAATTACAACGCGTGGGCAAGAAAGGAAGGGCGGTTAATCAAAGACAATCTTTTTGTACAAGTCCAACTCATCAGTGCATTTGTTTCATCATTAACCCCTTTTTTTTTTTTTTTTTTTTTTTTGTTAATCACATGACTCAAACTCGATTCAACATGCATGGATGGGAAAATAGTGTAGTGAGGTGAATGATGTATGGAGGAAGCGCATGTAAGATGAAGGAATGTGAATGTAGAAAGTTTTTAAGAAGGAAAGTATTATATATGTATGGAAAGGTGAAGTAGATGGAGAGATATGGAAAAATTAGGAATAGAGTGGACCCTCAACTCAAATTACGGAAAGGGCGACTCATGCATGAACCTATGACATGGTCATGGTGTGAAAAGAGTATGTACAAAGTGTGTGAATACTTGTGAGTGTAAGTGATACATTCAATACTCGTGTCATGACCATGGGACTAGACTATGTGACTAGACTCAAACAAAGACTAAGTTGAGACTTTACGTAAGTGTACTAGACTGCACAGGCTGTAGTCTTTTAGTCATACCTTTTTATCTGTGGCTCCAAGTTAAAACTCGGGGCTACAGATCCATAGTTTGTACGACTCGTAATTCTTCCTAGAACTTTGGTATGTCCAAAACACGTTAACGTTTGTGCAGTATACGGGAATAAAAATTTGGGTTGACTCAAAGGAACTATGACTTAATTTTAGACATATTTATTATCTCAAATTAATTAATCAATTAATTAAGCAAAGTCTTTTAGTCCTTGGTTAGTTTATTTAAGCATATATGTAATTACAAGTCAAACCAAGCGGTTACTTTAGCCACATGTACATATGCACAAGCTAATAATGCACAAGTAGTCGAATAGTCAAAATATGGTGCAATGAGTTTGCAACCTAACCATGGCTCTAGTTCTCTAAAGTTCAAGGATAAGGGTTAGTCAAAGAGGGTCCATGGTTATGAGTATAGATGCACCGCGCGGAAGACTTACCTTTGGAAGGGCTGGCGCGTGTGGATGGGACCCCGCACGTTAACCATGCTTCCACGGTTTGGTGAATTCACAAACTCGGATGTACCCTTCGTTTCCATGAGCGTTTGATTGGGTAGATGGAGCGTGAATTTCCAGAGGTATATGGCCATGTGTAGAACACATATGGGTTCAGAAAAAAGGGATATTTCCCAAATTTCCTACGTGTAAAAAGCCTATGTTTTTGACACATTACGGATGGTCTATCCAATGCGAACCTTTTTATTCTTATGCCAATAATGTTAATCAAAATTACGCACATGAATAATAAGAATTTTTCTATTCTCATCCACTCATTCTAAAATATTGCCAAAATAAATTTTAGGAATTAAAATAGAAATTCTTCCCAGTGGAGTCGCCAAAAAACTGTATTGAATATTTCAAACATCCCACACTTCAGCCCCACTGTGATCATAAACTTAAGTATGGTGGCGTCCAAAGGGAAGGAAGCTAGAGCAAAAGAGTCGCCAACAAGTTTTAGGAACTTGTAAAACGTTCACGGGATGAAGGTTACACCCCTTCACGATCCATCGGATCGCTAACTCCATATTATTCTAGAACCATGACTAGATATTCGGGGATAAAGGTACGAATCCAACCTAAAAGAGATAAAACCTGACCTAAAAATAGGCCTCTACTTTATTCTTCTCACATTCATGTGCGCTTTCTAACTAACATACAATCAGTACAGTAACCCTAAACCTGTTTATCCATGTTGGTTGAATATTAATGAACAAGCAAGACTATTATTGGCGATCACTTGAATTATAATCATATTAGCCTAAAAAAGATTATTAATTATCTTATTAAGCATGATTACAAGTACAAACTCCCTTTAAATATGCATAAAAGGAGTGATAAAGAAATAACTATAATATATATCAAGCAACATGAATAAAAATCATCATCAGAATAATATTCTCAATCTCAAATTATAATAATATTAGCAAGATCCTAGGCATGGTACTAACAAGATTAATACCAAATCCTAGCATATCACTAAACAATAAATATTAAACCTTTATCCCTAGCTGTAAACACCCATTTGTGTCTCCCCAAAACCAAACCCGATGATGAGTACCTTTGACGTCGAATCATAACCGAATGAAGTGAAAGTGTGGAAAGTTTAGTGTTGTGGATAATTTTAATTTCTTTTCTCTTCTCTCTGTTTTTAAAGACCTATTTTAAGAAAACAGCCAATCCATTTTTTTTGGTCCATGATATGGGTCCAATAGAAGTGTAGTTGGATGGGGCTTGCAAAGAGCTTTCCAACGATATATTATAACCCCAATTCCGATGAATATTGAGGAAGTTATGGCCAAATTACTAAACTGGGCCCGGTTTGAGTCTTATATGCGGCCCAATGATCTAGAGGAGGGCCTAATATGGTTTTATCATTCCTAATGCAATTAGGAATGGTTTTAGACTTCTAGATTCTTCTAGAAGGTTCTTTTCATTCTTAATTCAATTAGCATTTATAAATTGACTTTTGTTGACTTTTTAGAGTTTTAATCAGAATAAAAGAATGTTTTTGAGGAAAATACGATTTTATCCTCCTGTACGAAAATTTCTATCTGATTTTAGAAAATGCGTCAATAACTAAGTTAGCGCCAAATGCAAGCATTAGCGCCTGACGCAAAGCTTGGCGCCTGGCGCTAGCGTTAGCGCCTGGCGCTAATGTCAGCGTCTGGCGCTAACCTCGTTTTGCGCGTCAGAACTCTGTTTCGATTTTCTATATTTTTGGCTGATTTTCTATATAAATAGCCTTCTAAAAACTCCGTTTTCATTCACCAATTCTCTCTATTTTCACCAACTCTCATCAAGAAATTCTTGATTACTCTCTCTCTCTCTTCTAAACTAGCCTTTTCTCAAAATACAAAATTCCGCACTCGCAAGACCTAGACACACCTAGCATTGTTTGAAGTTGCCTTCGTCCTAGACGTGAAAGGTTTTAATTTCTTAGGGTTTGGTCCCAAATCTCTCTTTCAACAATTTAATTTATTAATTGTTTAATTATTTTCCTTGAAGTTACTAACGTGTATTTTGTTATTAGAAAGAGGTACGAGGCATCCAAGTAAGTACTTTAATGGTTTTTATTGATGTTACGATGTAAAAATCATGCTTAGATTGTTATCATGATTCCTAATGTTATGTTAGGGTGTTTTGATCTTCCTAGTATCATGTGTACGGTAACTTTAATATCAAGTAT
The DNA here is from genome assembly GCF_948465745.1 of Chenopodium album. Lineage (NCBI taxonomy): Eukaryota > Viridiplantae > Streptophyta > Magnoliopsida > Caryophyllales > Amaranthaceae > Chenopodium > Chenopodium album. The sequence goes on from NC_137838.1 coordinate 31,674,294, forward strand.
GATTAAAAGTATGATGCCTTTTATATTCTTCCTAATATTTATGATTGTTAGTATCATGTTAGGGCTAAATGTATGATTTTTATTGCTTAGTGACATGCTAGGGTTTGTTATTAATCTTGTTAGTATCATGCCTAGGATCTTGCTATTATTATGCTTTAGCATGAACATGTTTATTATTATAATTATTGTTATAATTATTTTTATTATTATTTTGTTGCTTAATGATATTTGTTGTTATTGCTTGGTCACACCTTTTATGCATGTTTAAAGGGAATTTGTACTTGTAATCACTCTTAATAAGATAATTAATAATCTTGTTTAGGGTTAATATGATTATAATTCAAGTGATCGCCAATAATAGTTTATTTATGCATTAATATTCAACCAACATAGATAAACGGATTTAGGGTTAATCCTATTGATTGCATGTTAGTCAGAAATCGCGCATGAATACGATCAGAATAAAGTAGAGGCCTATTATTAAGGCAGGTTCAATCTCTTTTAGGTTGGATTTGTCCCTTCATTCCCGAACTACCAGTCATGGTTCAAGACCTATTGGAGTTGACGATCTATTGGACTGTTAAGGGGTGTAACCTTCACCTCGTGAACGGTTTACAAGTTCCTAAAACTTGTTCGCGACTCTTTTGCTTTAGCTTCCTTCCCTTTGGACGCCACCATACTTTAGTGTATGAACACAGTGGGGTTCAAGCTAGGGATAATGCTTGAATTATTCCCTACAGTTTTTGGCGACTCCACAAGGGAGGATTTCTATTTTAAATCCTGAAATTTTTTTTGGCAATGAATTAGAATGAGTGGATGAGACCCAAAAAGTTCTAAGTATTTCATGTGCGTAATTTTGATAACATTATTGTCATATGCATAAAAAAGATCTCATTGGAAAGACCATCCGTAATGAGTTAAAACATAGGATTTTTACAACTAGGAAATTTGAGAAATATCTTTCTCAACTAGGATCGAAATAACACTGCGCGAAACTGGAAAAATTTATCGAGCACAAAAAGCTGCTGAGGCATGTAGGAACTAGCGTCAGCAAACAAAGATTAGCGCCAGTATTTTGACTTTAGCGTCAGACGACAGCCTATGTCCTCAGGCGCTTCAGCCAAAAGCTGGCGCCATCCTCTGTTTGCTGGCGCCAAGTTCTTCCAATACCGAGCTAGAAATATGCGTTCTAATTTCGACCAGTTTTTAGCATTGATCGCTTGATTCTACTTCCTGATTGAGTTTTTCTCACTTTTCTGAAACCCATATGTGTTTTACATATGGACATAACCCTCTGGGAATTCATGCTCTATCTATCTGATTGATCGCTCTGAGCAACAAAGGGTACATCCGAGAATGTTGAATTCACCAAACCATGGAAGCGAATTTTTTCGCGGTGTCCCATCCACTCGCGCCAACCCTTCCACGGTTAGGCTTCTGCGCGGTGCATCCGGACAATTAACCATGGATCCTATATTGACTAACCCATATCCCGAAATTTAGAGAACTAGAGCCATGGTTAGTTACAAACTCATTGCATCATACCGTGCCTACTTGACTACTTGTGCATTATTTGTTCTGCATACTCTATGTGTTTTTCCTAACTGTTTGTTTGACTTGTGCTAAGATTAAACAAATTAATGACTAAAGAACTTTGCCTAATTAATTAATTAATTAATTAATTTGAATAAATAAAGTCTAATATTTTAACCAGAGTTGACTTAGTACGACTTTATGCATACCCCTGTTGATCGATAATACCGAAAACAGTTTCAGATCAACGCTCCAGCAATGGCGCCGAAGTTTGTACTGTGGCGCCACTCTGTTGAGTGTGGCGCCTGGCGACAGTTTTGTCGTCTGGCGCTACACTGCAAAGAGAGGCGCCAGTCCTGTCGTTTTGACGACAGTTCGGTTGCTCGAGTCATCACTTTGTGTCTCATTAACCAGTTTTCTTATTAATTCGGTTAAATTTTACTGTTCATAATACCTTGTTAAGTCATTAATTGAGTCTAGGCACCAATTCCCATGGTCTTACACAAAAGTCCAAGCATGTCACTTACACTCACCACACAACGCACACACCATACACATACTTTGACCATGTCTAAGAAAGTGTTGTATGCGCGTTTTTTCCGTCGTTTCTTTTAGGGGGGTAAGTCGGATATTAATCCTCCAATTTAAATACCATACTTGGTTCCTAAAAATATATACCTTCTTTTTCCCAAAAATATGCACCTATTTTTTATTTTTCCTCTTTAAAACCGTAAAGTCAAGGTCGATTTGAGTCAAGTAATTAAAACAAAAATGGTTTAAATTACAACGCGTGGGCAAGAAAGGAAGGGCGGTTAATCAAAGACAATCTTTTTGTACAAGTCCAACTTTTCGACAAATCCATCACTCGTAAGAGGAAAGCTAGGACAGCAATGGCAACACAAGAAGACGTCAATGAGCTCAGGAACCAACTGGTTACTGTAACTGAGGCACTAAAGATCCTAACCCTTAAGATCGATGATCCCGTAAAACAACAACAGATGGACCTCATGCAAGAGAGTCTGAGCAAGATATCTAGCGACTATAAGTTTCAAGGGATTAGCTTACAAGGGGTCTCGGTGGACAAAGATCTTCTTCCGCAGAAGTTCAATGCCAACGACATCCTGAAATTCAAAGCAGCGAATAACCCTTATTTTCATTTGAGAGCCTTCGAAACAATAATGAGTATTAAGGGTATTGACAAGAAGGTGTTCCCCTCTCTGTTTTCACTATCTCTCGAAACCGTTTGCCAGCAATGGTTCTTTTCTCTCGAGAAAAAAAAACCTCCACCTGGGAGTCCATAGCAAACGCTTTCGTTGATAGATACAAATGCAACAATCAAGTTGAAACTGACTATAGGGAACTTGAAATTCTCAAGCAAAAGGAGAATGAAGGCTTCACCTACTTCTTTAACAAATGGAGAGAAACCTCAGCTAAGATGATTGAGGTGCCTAGTGAAAAAGAGTCTGTAAGGTTATTCATAAAAAACCTTCAAGAAAAATACTCCAAGCATCTCAAATATCAAAATAATCTCCATACCTTCAAGGCCGTCTACGACATTGAAATTAATATTGAAGACGACCTGGCTAAGTTGAAAGCTTCCAACAATAACTCCAATAGTGACTAGAAAGGCAAGAAGAACGACAATCCTTCTTCTTCCAAAACCACCCACTCAAACAATGTTAGCACTTTTAACCTAAATGAAGTCCTTGGTATGAATAATCAAGGACAAAAGAAACCATTTAGGAGGAACTTTACTCCTATTGGCATGAGTTATGACACCGCATTTGACCGTTTAAATGCAAAAGGTCTTATAACTCCTATTGGACCATTTGGGGACCAACCAGTAGAAAAGAGGACGGCTAAATGGAACCCCAATGCACATTGCAAGTATCACCAAGGTAGGGGCCATCTTACCGAGAACTGTTGGAAGCTTAAAGAAGCTATCCAAGACTTAATTGACAACAACAAGCTGCCATTGCCCCCTGCCAGTAAGAAGCCAAGTATTGATAATGCGCCTCTCGCTCACTCCTTGGCCATCTCTGATGAGGAAAATGAGGTTGATCCTTCATCTCTCATCAAACCTTTTAAAGAAATCCATGTCATCGAAGAAGAGGAGGAGATCTTTTTCGACGCCATGGATAACTTTCCAGAATTAGCGAGTAAAGAGGACTTACAATTGCTTACACTGTCTATGATGGAAGGATCACACTTGCTACGTGAAGCCCTCAAGGTTGTAAAAGAACTTCAGAAGAAATATGACAAGGTTCCACTCCCGAAAAATGAACCTAAGAGAGAGCTCACACCCATGGGAACGACTTATGAGGCGAAACGTTTTCCTTTACAAGTCACCGATAAACCCAGGAAGAGTAATAGACTTTACACTCCAATTGGGATCCAATATATATAAATGTTCAAAATGCTCTCCGAGAGTGGCGAGATCAAACCTCTCAAACCGAGACCATTTGAATCATTGAAAAGGACAGATAGATATTACTGTCAATATCATCAATCAGGGGGTCATACTATCGAAAACTGTTTTAAATTCAAGGATTTGATTCAGAAAATGATTGATGATAAGAAGCTAGTCCAAGTTCCACAAGAAGAGGATGCAAATATTAATGGAGTTTGGGACAGCGACGAAGAAGATGTCTACTTAAAAGACATGGTAGGACCTCCACCTTTGGTATCGTATGCCATGGATGACTTTTGGGTTGAAGAAGATTAATCAACAGACGTCCTCACAAGATCCAGGAGAATGCAAACTCTTGTTTCAACACAACCCATGCCAACCACACAGCAAGTTCCCATACCTATCATTGAAGATAATGACATCGTCAAACAGTTCAAGAAAACAAAAGTTGAAATGAACGTATGGAAACTTCTGGCCACGTCTCGAGAACATAAGTTGGCTGTAATGAATGCCTTTGACAAAATATGGATAGATTCTGACACCACTCCTGAGGGGTTGGCTAACTTCCTCACGAGTGATCTCCCTAGTCCCATCAATTTGATCACCTTTTCCGACAAGGATTTACCCCCAGAAGGTGACAAACACTATAAGGCATTAAACCTCACAGTGGTTTGCGAGAGAATGAACGTCCCTATGACTCTTGTAGACAATGGATCAGCCATTAATGTCTGTCCACTTAGAACTGCGAGGATTCTAGGCATAAGGGATGAAGACTTAACCCCATGAACGCAAGGAATAAGAGCCTACAACAACACTCGTCGTCAAGCTCTTGGTAAAATTACTATGAATGTAACGGCGGGAGCGATAGAACATGCTACTACTTTCCAAGTAGTAGATATTAAAGCTTCATTCAATCTATTTTTGGGACGCCCTTGGCTTCATGACCTATAGGTCGTCCCCTCATCTCTCCACCAACAAGTAAAAGCTATATTTGGAGGAATTCCTATTACCATCGATGCTTCGCCTATGAGAATCAAGTCTATAGAGAATCCAATAATTAACGTGGAGCACGATGAAGACGATGAAGATTTGTGGGGCTTTAATGAAGAGTTCTCCTTAATTTAGGAGAATGAAAGGACCCCTCTCTGCCACGACCCCCATTCCAACATGATCGTGAATGCTATTCTGAAGAAGCAAGGACATTTTCTTGGGATGACTCTAGGAAAAAAGAAAGGAATAGCAAAACCGCTGGAGTCACCTGGCCTCCCTAAATTAGATACTTTCGAATTTGGTTTCGAACCAACTCGGAAAGATCTTAAGCGAGCCCAAGAAAAGTCGAAGGCGCGTAAGGACGCTCGCATTCAAAAGAAAGCAATCCCAATGGATCAGTACCCTCTTACACTTAATGGTCAATTCATAAAAGAAGGAGAGGACTATCCATGCTACGAGTTTCCTAAACCATTTTTCGTAAACGGCATAAGGCAACCAGGATTCGAAATTTTCTTAAATTGTTATTTCATGGACGAAATCCCAACTCTTGTCCATAAGGAGAAAGCACCCCCATGCTTTGACTTTTACATCATGGGATTATTATTTGGGCGAGAAAAGGATGAGCCGACATACAAAGAGGATAACTCCTTGCTCATTCAAACAGTCCTACAAAGTGAAAACTTCGATCCCTCGAAGCTAATCACTCCAGCGGAAGGATCAATACAAGGGTAGCGCAAGACCGTCAAGGTGACTACTCCAAGTGGAAGGAAGATCTCCATTACGACAGGGCAAGGACCGATGTTCGAAGAGTCGTCTGAGTCAGCGTCAGAGTCAGAGTCTCTCCCTGTAGAGTCATCTAGGTCCATAGTTGTAGCACCTTCTCCTTCTATCTTTTCTCCTAGAATAATTAGTGATCAAGTCCTTGAGGACATATCACTCTTTGATGTAATGATCTCAGAGTATAATAATATGACTTCTTCCCTTTACTCCTTGTGTTCTTCTTTAACCCAAGATGATGAGCATTGCTTAACTAACAATGAAAAAGACAAAGAACTTATTAAAGCAATGGAAATAGTTGAAAAGAAGACACCGATAATTGATGAAACTGAGACGGTTGATATCTCAAATGATTCAACCAATAAAAGAGAAGTTAAAATCAGACTAACACTTAATGAACAAGAAAAAACCGATTTAATTAACTTGCTCAAAGAATTCATCGATGTATTCGCTTGGTCATACGAAGATATGCCAGGCATTAATGGAGAATTAGCTCAACACACTATACCACTAATTCCGGGAATGAAACCTGTAAAACAAAAGTTACGTCGAATGAAACCCGACGTAGCTCTTAAAATAAAAGAAGAAGTTCAAAAACAAATAACTGCAGGTTTCATCAAGGTATCAAAATACCCCGAATGGGTCGCCAACGTCGTCCCAGTTCCGAAAAAAGATGGAAGGGTAAGAATGTTTGTCGACTATCGAGATCTAAATAAGGCAAGTCCAAAGGACGACTTCCCTTTACCACACATCGATATTCTGGTGGATAACACAGAAAATCATGCACTTCTCTCATTCATGGATGGATACGCAGGCTATAATCAGATTCTCGTGGCAGAAGAAGACATGGAGAAAACAACCTTCATAACACCATGGGGTACTTAGTGCTACACGGTAATGTCATTCGGGTTGAAAAACGCGGGTGCTACTTACCAACGTGCAGCGACTGCCTTACTCCATGACATGATGCATAAAGAATTCGAAGTATATGTGGACGACATGATTGTAAAATCAAAATATCGCCCTGGTCATCAAGTAGCCTTAAAAAAATTTTTCGAAAGGCTAAGAAAATATAATATGAGGTTGAACCCGTCTAAGTGTGCTTTTGGAGTCACCTTAGGCAAGCTTTTGGGTTATGTCATAAGCTCTAGAGGAATAGAGATAGACCCAACCAAGATCAAAGCAATCATGTCAATGCCACCACCCAAAACCGAGAAGCAGATTCGAGGATTTATTGGCCGGTTGTAATACATAAGTAGGTTCATATCAAAATTGACGACAATATGTGAACCAATCTTTAAAATGCTTAAGAAGAATGTACCGGTAATATGGGATGACGAGTGTTAAAAAGCCTTTGAAAAGATCAAAGCTTATCTCGCAAATCCTCCCGTATTAGCACCAGCGCTTCCAGGAATACCTCTTAGGCTATATTTAACCGTTACCAAAGAGACAATGGGAGCTATGCTAGCATAAGAAGTAGAAGGCAAAGAAAATGCGATCTACTATCTAAGCAAGAAAATGCTCGAATATGAAGCACGTTATACACCACTTGAGAAATTGTGCCTCACCTTGGTGTAGGCCACAACCAAGTTAAGACATTACATGCTAGTGCATACAGTCTTCGTAGTCTCCCAGTTAGATCCACTCAAGTATCTATTCGAGAAATCTACACTCATTGGGCGCATATCAAGATGGACAGTCAATTTTTCTCAGTTTGATGTAAGGTTCATGTCGCAAAAAGCTATCAAAGGATCTGTGGTGTCAAACCTTCTAGCGGGCTTTCCAATAGAAGACTCGACGCCAATACACGACAATGAGTTTCCAGATGAAGACTTAATGGTCACTGAAGATGATACTTGGACCTTATACTTCGACGGAGCCTCAAACCAAAAGGGATGTGGCGTTGAAGTATTACTAGTATCACCTAATGAAGAGCATGTTCCAATCTCCATAAAGCTTGATTTCGACGTTACCAACAACGCTGCTGAATACGAAGCATGCGTGGTAGGCCTTGAAACAGCTTTGGCATTGGGAGTAAAAAAGTTACGGATATTAGGAGACTCTTTAGTAATCATCAATCAAATATCCAAAAGGTGGAAAGTAAGGAGCGAAAGTCTAGCCCCTTACCAAACCTATCTAGAAACTCTTACTAATCAGTTAGAGAAGGTAGTATACACATATCTACCTAGGGAAGAGAATCAATTTGCTGATGTCTTGGCAAGACTAGCCTCAATGGTTAAGATTCCTACGGAAATTGAGCAAATGCCTCTAACTATAAAAAAAAAAAAAAAAAAAGGCACAAACCAGCATATATTCAAGCTATAGAAGATGATGAAGTAATCAAAGACGACGAAGAAGAAGAATCGTGGTATACAGATATACTTAATTATGTCTCCAAAGGAGAATACCCTCCCCATGCTCACAAAAGAGCAAAACGAGCATTAAGACTCTTGGCTTCCCAATATGTACTCATAGACAACGAGCTACATAAAAGGGTACCTAAGGGTCGATCTCTCTTACGTGTAGGAAAAAGGGATGCCCAAAGAGAAATGAGGATAGTCCACGAAAGAATTTGTGGAACTCACGTAAATGGCAAAATGTTAGTCCAAAAGATAATGCGAGAAGGATATTATTGGACTACAATGAATAGGGATTGCCATCAATACATAAAAAGATGCCCTAAGTGCCAAATCTATGCCAATTTACAACATGTTCCTCCATCCTTGCTCTACACCTACACGTCGCCATGGCCATTCTCTACATGGGGAATTAACATCATCGGCAAAATCACTCCCCTAGGAACATGAGGTCACGAATATATCCTAGTGGCAATTCATTACTTCACAAAGTGGGTCGAAGCGCAATCATACGCTAAACTCACTACAAAACATGTAGCACTCTTTATCAAAAGAAATATTATTTCTCGATACGGAGTCCCACATGAAATGATAAGTGACAATGGAACTCACTTTCAAGCCGAATGTGAAGAATTGCTACAAAAATATGGCATTCAACATCATCATTCTTTCCCTTATAGACCTCAGGCAAATTGAGCAGTCAAAGCAGCTAATAAGAATCTAAAAAATATCATCGAGAAAATGACGGAAAATTACAAGGATTGGCCTGACAAACTTCACTTCGCGTTGTGGGGTTATCGCACGTCAATTCGCACATCAACAGGAAATACGCTATTTTCCTTGGTTTATGGAATGGATGTCGTACAAACTGTCGAACTAGAGATTCCATCTCTACACATCGCATTAGAGAGCAAACTCGATGAAGTTGAATGGACTAGGGCAAGATATTAAGAGTTAATTCTACTCGATGAAAAACGACTAGAAGCTCTACATCACACTCAATGTTATCAAACTTGTATGGCTAGGCATTTTAATAAGAAGGTTAAGACACGAAACATCAAAGAAGGAGACTTGGTGTTAAAGGCATTAAGGAAAAATGTTGTAGATCCAAGGGGAAAATTCAGACCTAATTGGTCTGGACCCTACATTGTCAAAACAATCCTGTCAAGGGGTGCAGCAAATTTAACTGATATGGATGGCAATGAGTTCTTGAACATGACAAATCACGACCAACTTAAGAAATACTACCCAGAATTACTTGAGTAGGACACTCAAGAGAGCTACGTTTGGCCTGATTACTTAAGAAAGGATACGTAGGCAACCCTTTACGGGTGCGGCCACTTTATTTTTTTCAAATCTCGCATCCCAGACTTAATAAAAAATTCAACAAAAGATCTACGAAACATCGGCGTCACAGAAAACATTCTGGCGCCAGCCGATGAACATCAGCGCCAGACGACAGCTTCCGTCGCCTGACGCCAGACTGCCGTAGTTGGCGCCAGTCATAGAATTATGGCGCCAGTCTATGGTGTCAGCTTTCCTTATTCCTTTATCTTTCGCAGTACTCTTCTTCTTAGGCATTATAAGTGTTTTGAACTCAATTCTTTCACCCAAGCGTTCCTTAACAGGAATCACCTTGTGTAGGGAATAAATTTCAAGTGTTAAACCCCTAGCTTGAACCCCACTATGATCATACACTAAAGTACGGTGGCATCCAAAAGGGAAGAAGATAGAGCAAAAGAGGCGCAAACAAGTTTTAGGAACTTGTAAACCGTTCATAGGATGAAGGTTACACCCATTAACGATCCAAGAGATCGTCAACTCCATAAGGTCTTGAACCAAATAAGGGTTCGGGGATGAAGGTACAAATCCAACCTAAAAAGATTGAACCTGCCCTAATAATAAGCTTCTACTTTATTCTGATCGTATTCATGTGCGCTATTTAATTAACATGCAATTAATAGGTTTACCCTAAACCTATTTAACTATGTTGGTTGAATATTAATGCACAAATAAATCTATTATTGGCGATCACTTGAATTATAATCATATTAACCCTAAACAAGATTATTAATTATCTTATTAAGCGTGATTACAAATACCAAATTCCCTTTAAACATGCAATAAAGGTGATCAAGCAATAACAATAAATATCAAGCAACATAATCAATATCATGAATAATAATTATAATAATAATAATAATAATCATAACAATAATAATAATCATCATTATAAAATTATAATCATAATCAAAACAATAATAATCATAAATAAAATAATCATCATCAAAATAATAATAATAATAATAATAATAATCATAATCATCATAAATTATAACAATTATAATCATAATCATGTTCATGTTAATATTAAAGCATAATAACAGCAAGATCCTAGGCATGATACTAACAAGATTAATAACAAACTCTAGCATGTCACTAAGCATTAAAAATCAAATCTTTAACCCTAACATGATACTAACATGAATAAATATTAGGAAGAGAATTAAAGGCATCATAGCAATCATATTTAATATTAAATTTACCCTAGACATGATACTAGGAATATCAAAACGCCCTAACATAACATTAGGAATCATAATAACAACCTAAGCATGATTTCTACATAATAACATCAATAAAAACCATTAAAGTACTTACTTTGATGCTTCGTACCTCTTTCTAATAACAAAATACACACGTTAGTAACTTCAAGGAAAATAATAAACAAAACAATTAAATTAAATAATTGAAATAGAGATTTGGGACCAAACCCTCAGAAATTAAAACCTTTGAAGTCTAGGGCGAAAGCAACTTCGAATATGGTTAGGTGTTTCTAGATCTTGTGAATGCGGAATTTTGTATGTGAAAACAAAGTTTAGAAAAGAGAAAGAAAGAGAATAATCAAGAAAATATTGATGAGAGTTGGTGAATGAAAATGGAGTTTTTAATACAATATTTATAGAGAAAATTAGCCAAAAAGATAAAATAAACAAAACAGAGTCTAACGCACAAAAAACAGAGTTGGCGCCAACCCTGGCTAACTGGCGCCAGGCGCCAACACTAGCGCCAGGCGCCAATGGTTAGCGCCAGGCGCCAGGCCTGGTTCCAGGCGCCAAAGCCAGGGGTCAGGCGCCAAGCCTGATTTTAACGCGTTTTCAAAAATGAGATAAATTTGCCGTACTGGAGGATAAAATCATATAATTTCCTCTAAAATGCTATTTGATTTTAATTAAAACTCTGAAATGTCAAAAGTCAATTTATCAATGCTAATTGAATTAGGAATGAAAAGAACCTTCTAGAAGATTCTAGAAGACTAAAACCATTTCGAATTTCATTAGGAATGATAAATGCGTATTAGGCCCTCCCCTAGATCATTGGGCCGCATATAAGGCTCAAACCGGGCCCAGTTTAGTAAATTGGTCATAACTTACTCAACATTCATCGGAATTGGGCTTATAATATATCGTTGGAAAGCTCTTTTCAAGCCCCATCCAACTACACTAATAAGTTTTCAAAAAACAGAGATAAAAGAAAAGAAATTAAAACTATCCGCAACACTAAACTTTCCACACTTTCGCTTCATTTGATTATGATTCGACGTGAAATGTACTCATCACTGGGTTTGGTTCTGGGGAGACACAAATGGGTGTCCACAGAAGCCCCCACTTTGACTGAGTTTGGAGAACGCAAGTTTCGAAAACAAAAGTCAAAGTAGCGATAGGGACGGAGAATGATTCAGAACGTTCTGCGATCCTAAATCACTCTTGTAACGCCGATACCTGCAAACTAACGTTAGTTAAACAAATAAAAGAGTTAAGAAACGCGTATCTTGCACCGTCGAGCACACATCTCTGAAAGTAACCGATTGTTGTTGTATCCTTGTTGGTTTTGCTGTTTTGATGACCTTCAGCAAGCTAGAGAATGTCATCCCGCTTGAAAACTGCTACGTCCGTAACTGCTTCCAATATGGAAGATTGCTTCGCCTGAAACGATCCTCTTCTGCTCTGATAATATTCCATCCAAAGGAATACTATCGACGATTGCTTCTCTTGAAACAATCCTCATCTGCAGTGATAATATTCCACGTCCAAGGGAATACTATCGAAGATTTCTTCTCTTGAAACAATCCTCAGTTGTTTGTGACAACTCTCCACAATCTAGGGAACGTCATCTTGCTGTTTGTTTTGACGATCTTCCGCAATCTAGGGAACGCCGTCGATCAATGTTGCTATATCTCGAGCCTTTTCTTGAATCATAGTGACAACCTTTCCAATCATAGCAAAAGTCGTCGAAGACCGCCTCATCATGAACCGCTCTTCTCATATCTTGGTGACAACCTCCACAATCCTAGTGAACGCCGTCGAAGACCGCCCTTCTCGTGCTATCTTCTCAAATATTGGGTGACAACCTCCACAATCTTAGCGAATGCCGTCGAAGACCGCCCATCTCGTTCTATCTTCTCAAATCTTGGGTGACAACCTCCACAATCTTAGCGAATGCCGTCGAAGACCACCCATCTCGTGCTATCTTCTCAAATCTTTAGTGACAACTTCCACAATCTTAGCGAATGCCGTCGAAAATAACTTTACTTAAAGTCATCCTCAGTTGTTGCGATAATATTCCGAAGAAAATTACCGAAGACCAACACTTGTCGATCTCTAAAGCTCGCTTGAACTTTGCTTCCGCTATACCTGTACGTCAGCGCTTTCGTTGCTTTGAACCTATACGTCGGTGCCTTTTCTGCTTTTGAGCCAATGCTTAGGCGCTTTAAGCTAAGTGAGACGATCTTTCATCAGGTCGATCACTTATTGTGATTGTAATCAAACTGACTACTTAATCATGTCAAATTTCTTATAGGGGCTAACTGGCGTACCAAGGAACCCGAAATTGCTGTATGAAGTCAAAATCACCATTTGGAGAGGCTTCGAGCTCTGTCGCTGCTGAAATATCTCTGGCGCCATGAATTGACTCTGTCGCCTAACGCTGTGATAGGGTCTTCCCTATTCTGCTGCACTTGTATTTATTTTGACTATAGAATTTTGCCAATCTTTTTAATTATCTTAGGGTTGACCTAAGGCTTAGCATTTCTTGACTCATTTACTTGACACAACTCAAGGTATAAACTTGACTCGATGTGATTGACTGACTCGAGGTTGACTCGACTCAAAGTGAAATGACATGTGTGACTCGTGACCCGTGTGTGCATAGTGTTGACTCAATGTGACTCAAAAATGCAAAAAAAAATTCCGTCATTTTTGTGGAGGGTACCGACTTTCTCCCGAAAAAGAAAGACGCGAAAAAGAATCGAAGTTTGAAGATGCATGTTGAATGAGCTTAGTCAAATGTCGTTTGATTGATACTATCTCTCAAGGTGCAAGGATTAATTCATCCTAGGCTTTCTCAATTGTTGACTCCACGATGAAAGTATTTGGGTAACTTAGGCACGGAGGCTAAACACTTCATACTTCGATGCAATGATGATTATGAGTGATGTTGGGTATTTTGACAACGCATGCTTCAGCGTTATGTTAAGATTCCATGACAAAGGGTTCCTAAGGGAAGGTATATTTGGTCATGTATCTGTGATGTGTGTGATAGTGACACTAATGTTAGGCCACAGGAGCTAAGTGTGTGGAAAAATATATTGAAAAGAGTCAAATGGTGGTGACTCTTAGGCTAGGTAAGCTAATGATGTAGGGATCAAGCCCCCAAGTCTAGCTCTAAGTGAATAGGGATGAGCATAGGAAATCCCTTGATATGATCATGGTGTAAGTGTGTGAATGTGAATATGAATGCATTTTTATTACGGCCACACCTCGATGTGAGGTTGCTTACGTATCCGTTAGGAATTAGGCCGAACGTAGCTCTAGCCAAACCTCGCACAAGTGTGTGTATACCTCAAAAAGGTCTTTTTAAGGGTTGTAACGTGGTTAGGCTAATGGTTTAAAGAAGAAGGGGATAAAGGCTCAAGACCCTAGACAAGCCCCCAAGGTGTGCAACCTTGCTTCTGAATCTTTGTATTTTTATGCTTGAGTTTCTACTCTTTTTTAGCTCTCTTTGCTTTAGCATTTATTTTATTTTAATAAGTGTGGGCAATCCCGATCATGCGTTCTATCACTCACTTGGCATTCATGTTTCTTAGGCACGGTACCGAGCACTCGATAAGAGACGCAATCTGAGACGTGTTCTTATCAAAGATACTTTCACATCAAAGACATTGGAACACTTACCCTTTTGTACACTTTTATTTATTTTTTTGCTATTTTTGCTATCTTTTGAATTACTCAAGCCTTTTTAGAATTGCATAAGTTACACACCATCCCATCCCAAGGTTAGGTAGATGTAGGTTGAAAAAAGAAAGGTCTATCGTTAGACGAAGCTCAAAGTGGTTTATGAAGAAAAGATTGTAAATTTGAAAGGTGAAAGGAGATATGATGTGGCTACAAGGGGTGCCTCAAATCATTGGTATACCTTGAGCTTAACTCAACATGGATGTTTTTTTTTTTTCAATGTAATGAAATGATCATATGCAAGGAAATAAGTGCTCATTTTATTAAAGGAAAATATATAATGATCCTACAAAATAAATCTAAGGAAAGGAAAAGGTGCCTATGCTAGACTTATTGGGGAAAGGAAAAAAATGAAAAAGAAATAGAAAAAGAGGTCATGAAATCTTGTCGTTGAAGCTCGCCTCTTGTCTTGTGTTGTTTCCTTTATCATCACTCGCTTTTCTTGTTAATTGGAGGCATGGGAAGCTTGTTATCATCAATCAAATGTTGGATAACCTCCTTTAGCTTCCAACAGCTCTCAGTAGCATGACCCCTACCTTGATGGTACTTGCAATGTTTGTCTGGATTCCAACTAGGCAATCTCTTTTCAGGTGCGGGGTCTTGAATAGGTCCAATGGGAGTAATGAGTCCTTTGGCATGGAGTCGATCGAAGGCAGTATCGTAGCTCATCCTAATGGGGGTGAAGTCTTTCCTTAGTTGCTTCTTAGATCCTTGGATATCTATGGCTAAAACTTCACTGAGATCAAAGGTACTAACATTGTTACTAGAGTGGGCGTTTTTGGAAGAAGAAGGATTGTCGTTCTTCTTTCCTTTCCAGCCACCGTGGTTACTATTGTTAGTAGCTTTTTGCTTTGCGAGGTCATCTTCGATTTCAATTCCGATGTCATAAACGGCCTTGAAAGTATTCAGATTGTGTTGATATTTTAAATGTTTCGAATACTTCTCTTGGAGATTCTTGATAAACATCCTCAAAGATTCCTTTTCGGTGGGGACCTCAATCATCTTAGTGGAAGTTTCCCTCCATTTATTAAAGAAAGAAGTAAAACCTTCATTCTCTTTTTGTCTTAGCATCTCAAGTTGTCTATGGTCGGTTTCAACTTGGATATTGCACTTGTACCTATCAACGAAAGCGTTTACTATTGATTCCCAGGTAGAGGTTTTCTCCTTGTCAAGGGAGAAGTACCATTATTGGCAAACGGTTTCAAGAGATAGTGAGAACAAAGAGGGAAAAACCTTCTTATCGATACCCTTAATGTTCATTATGGTTTCAAAAGCTCTTAAATGGAAGTAAGGGTTATCTGTTGCCTTGAATTTAGGGATGTCAGTGGCGTTGAACTTATGTGGAAGAGGTTCCTTGTCCAGCGAGGCCCCTTGTGAACTCATGCCCTGAAATTTATAGTCACTAGATAGCTTCCTCAAACTTTCTTGCATGAGGTTCATTTGTTGTTGCTTCGCGGGATCATCGACCTTGAGTGTGAGTAGCTTCAGTGTCTTAGTCACGTTAGTCAATTGACTCCTAAGTTCATTAACTTCCTCTTGAGTTGCCATTATCTTCTTAGCCTTCCTCTTTTGACGAATCGGTTTATCAAAAAGTGAGACTTGAACAAAGAGGTTGTCCTTGATTAATCGCCCTTCTCTCCTCGACCAAGTACTGTGGAAAAGGAATTTGGGGATATTCATTGTTAATTATTTGACTCAAACTTTATTCAACATGCAATGGATGGAAGAAGTGAAGAAAGATCGGAATAGAATGTGAAAGAAGATTTAGATGGAGGTGGAGGGATATGAAGAATTAGGAATAGAATGTACCCCCCAACTCAAATGACGGAAAAAAACCGACTTATGCATGAACTTAAAACATGGTCATGGTGATGTGAAAAGAGTATGTACAAAGTGTGTGCTAAGACTAGTGAGTGTAAGTGATATGTTAAGACTCGTGTCATGACCATGTGGCTAGACTATGTGACTAGACTCAAGCAAAGACTAAGTTAAGACTTCACGTATATGCATTAAACTTGACAGACTGTGGTATTTTAGTCATAACTTTTTATCTGTGACTCTGATTTGGATTAAACTAACGCCAAATTAAAGATAAAACTCGGGGCTACAGATCCATAGTTGTACGACTCGTAGTTCTTCCTAGAACTCCAGATATGACCAAAACAAGTTGACGCTTGTGCAGTATACGGGAATAAAAATCCGGGTTGACTTAAAGGGACTATGACTCGATTTTAAGTTTATTTATTAGCTCAAATTAATTAATTAATTAATTAATTAAACAACGCCCTTTAGTCATTAATTAGTTTATTTAGTCTTAACACAAGTCAAACAAATAGTTAGGAAAAATCACATAGAGTATGCACAACAAATAATGCACAATTAGTCAAGTAGGCACAATATGATGCAATGAGTTTGCAACCTAACCATGGCTCTAGTTTTCTAAAGTTCGGGATATGGTTTAGTCGATAAAGCGTCCATGGTTAATTTTCCGGATGCACCGCGCGGAAGCCTAACCGTGAAGGGTTGGCACGAGTGGATGGGACACCGCGAGTTTTAGAAAAAACTCGCTTCCATGGTTTGGTGAATTCAACAATCTCGGATGTACCCTTTGTTTCACGGAGCGTTCAATCGGGTAGATGGAGCATGAATTCCCAGAGGGTTATGTCCATATGTAGAACACATATGGGTTTCAGAAAAGTGAGAAAAAAAATTCAATTAGGAAGTAGGATCGAGCAAACAATACGAAAAACCCGTCGAAATTAGAACGCATATTTCTGGCTCGGTATTGGGGGAAATTGGCGCCAGCAATCAGAGACTGGCGCCAGCTTTTAATTGTAGCGCCTGGCGCCAATACTGGCGTCTGGCGCTACGACTAAAATGCTGGCGCCAAGCTCTGGCCCCTGACGCTACTTCCCACATGCCTCAGCAGCTTTCTATGCTCGATAAAATTTTCCAGTTTCTCACGGTGTTATTTCAGTACTAGTTGTGAAAGATATTCCTCAAATTTCCTACGTTTAAAATCCTATGTTTTTAACTCATTACATATGGTCTTTCCAATGAGATCTTTTTTATGCATATGACAATAATGTGAATCAAAATTACGCACATGAAATACTTAGAACTTTTCGAGTCTCATCCACTCATTCTAAATCATTGCCGAAACAAATTCAGGAATTAAAACAGAAATCCTCCCCAGTGGAGTCGCCAAAAACTGTAGGGAATAATTTCAAGATTTAATCCCACTAGCTTTAACCCCACTGTGATCATACACTAAAGTACGGTGGCGTCCAAAAGGGAAGAAGATAGAGCAAAAGAGTCGCCAACAAGTTTTAGGAACTTGTAAACCGTTCATAGGATGAAGGTTACACCCCTTAACGATCCAAGAGATCGTCAACTCCAAAAGGTCTAGAACCAAATAAGGGTTCGGGGATTAAGGTACAAATCCAACCTAAAAGAGATTGAACCTGCCCTAATAATAGGCCTCTACTTTATTCTGATCGTATTCATGTGCGCTTTTTCATTAACATGCAATCAATAGATTTACCCTAAACCTGTTTAACTATGTTGGTTGAATATTAATGCACAAATAAATCTATTATTGGCGATCACTTGAATTATAATCATATTAACCCTAAACAAGATTATTAATTATCTTATTAAGCGTGATTACAAATACCAAATTCCCTTTAAACATGCAATAAAGGTGATCAAGCAATAACAATAAATATCAAGCAACATAATCAATATCATGAATAATAATTATAATAATAATAATAATAATAATAATCATAACAATAATAATAATCATCATTATAAAATTATAATCATAATCAAAACAATAATAATCATAAATAAAATAATCATCATAAAAATAATAATAATAATAATAATAATCATAATCATCATAAATTATAACAATTATAATCATAATCATGTTCATGTTAATATTAAAGCATAATAACAGCAAGATCCTAGGCATGATACTAACAAGATTAATAACAAACTCTAGCATGTCACTAAGCATTAAAAATCAAATCTTTAACTCTAACATGATACTAACATGAATAAATATTAGGAAGAGAATAAAAGGCATCATAGCAATCATATTTAATATTAAATTTACCCTAGACATGATACTAGGAATATCAAAACCCCCTAACATAACATTAGGAATCATAATAACAACCTAAGCATGATTTCTACATAATAACGTCAATAAAAACCATTAAAGTACTTACTTTGATGCTTCGTACCGCTTTCTAATAACAAAATACACACGTTAGTAACTTCAAGGAAAATAATAAACAAAACAATTAAATTAAATAATTGAAATAGAGATTTGGGACCAAACCCTCAGAAATTAAAACCTTTCACGTCTAGGGCGAAGGCAACTTCGAATATGGCTAGGTGTTTCTAGATCTTGTGAATGTGGAATTTTGTATGTGAAAACAAAGTTTAGAAAAGAGAAAGAAAGAGAATAATCAAGAAAATCTTGATGAGAGTTGGTGAATGAAAACGGAGTTTTTAATACGTCTAGGGCGAAGGCAACTTCGAAAATGGCTAGCGCCAGGCGCCAGGCTTGGTTCAGGCGCCAAGCCTGATTTTAACGCGTTTTCGAAAATCAGATAAATTTGTCGTAATGGAGGATAAAATCATATAATTTCCTCAAAAATGCTATTTGATTTTAATTAAAACTCTGAAATGTCAAAAGTCAATTTATCAATGCTAATTGAATTAGGAATGAAAAGAACCTTCTAGAAGATTCTAGAAGACTAAAACCATTCCGAATTGCATTAGGAATGATAAATCTGTATTAGGCTCTCCCTAGATCATTGGGCCGCATATAAGGCTCAAACCGGGCCCAGTTTAGTAAATTGGTCATAACTTCCTCAACATTCATTGGAATTGGGCTTATAATATATCGTTGGAAAGCTCTTTGCAAGCCCCATCCAACTACACTACTATTGGACCCATATAGTGGACCAACCAAAATGGATTGGCTGTTTTCTTAAAATAAGTTTTCAAAAAACAGAGAGAAAAGAAAAGAAATTAAAACTATCCGCAACATTAAACTATCCACACTTTCGCTTCATTCGATTATGATTCGACGTGAAAGGTACTCATCAATGGGTTTGGTTTTGGGGAGACACAAATGGGTGTCTACACCTTGTCACCTAGACGACTCTTCACATCAGTTTTACTCTGATTTTTCTTCACGTCCTTTGAGGGTTTCTTCAGAAGCCACTTTTTCACATCATTGGGCAAAGAAGGAGGAACCTTTTGGGTAATTACTTTCCATAAAGGTCTAGCACTCCAATAAGCATCAAATTTGTCTACTTCCTGAGAGACAGGGAACTCGTAGGGAGGACAAAGATCACCGGAAGGAATAGTCTGAAGTAGGTCGTACTGTCTTTTCACCCTGCAGGAATAATAAAAAGTCATGCGGGACAAGCTTGGAAGACGACAGAAAAGCTGCTTGTTAACACCAACCATCTTTTTTATTTTCCACCAAGGGATGACCCACTTGATGGCAAAATTACAAGACTCAAAGACCTTCCTCCATTCATGGCGCCCCATCTTAGAGAAGCGTTTCTTCCTTCTCACGAAGCAATTTGGAGTATACTTCTCAATGTTGTCTGGAGGGCTAATTAATTCCAGTCTTTCCATTAGCCACATCTGTAAAAATTGCAATGCAAATAAATTATTATTACTATACAAAAATATATTTTTGATTTCTGTAATTAAAAATATTATTTTTCTATCTGTAATAAAATTGGAGAGCCCCGAAAAGGGGCTTTTGGATTTTTCTTTAATTCATCAAGGCTAAGCATAGTCTCTCCAACTATTAAGGGCATTGGATTTCTCCCAGATTCAATTTGTTCTAAAACAGTGGATATAATTGATTGACCCTCATTATTTTTACCACTAGTAAGAAAAAATTGATTAAGCATGCAAAACAGGAAAGCCCTTCTTCTATAAACATGGAAAGATTCAGAAAAAGGTCAATCAAAATAATGGCGAGAAAATTCATTCAAATTAACTACATTACCATCTACTATTTTTAATAGATCTCTGTCTTTTTTAAATTGAAGAAACGTTCAAAATCCTTATAATAATACTCGTTTATTCTAGGGATTACTACAAGATCTAGCGCAGGGAAGCCTAAAATAGAACCGAATTCTTCCGGCAAAGGGCTAATTCCATCATACCCTATTCTAAAGCAATGAGTATCTACATCCCAATATTCTAGAGCGGTATGAATAAAATCTGAATCAAGATCTACCCCTTTGACACCATAAATACCCCCCAAGTGAAACACATCTAACTTTTTTCTCTCCTTGGAATTAAGAGACCGACACCATTCATGAGTATAGTTGGTAAAAATTTTGGAGACTAGAGACATGATGTTATTTTTCTAAAAGCTAAGGAAAAAAATTTTTTGCTGAAATTATGAAGAAAATCGGCTGGGCAGGGGGCTATTTATACACAAAATCGGAGCAGTTTTAATCCAGGAAGGATTCGCAGTCAGCACTCATCAGCGCCAGACGCCAAATATTGGCACCTGGCGCCAGAGCCTGGCGCCAAACACTAAGTGTAGCGCCTGGCGCTTCACCAAAACACGTGGCGCCAGTTGGCGCTAATATGTCTCATCGTACGAGCTTTCCTAAAAAATCGCGTTTTTGACTTGATTCGAGTCTGCTAATGACTTTACGGTTTCCTTATTCTTCTTTTATATCTTTTTCTAAAAATTTCATTTATTCCTTCCTCTTAATTAATATAACTATTATATTAATTATATTATTTTTCGGATTTTATTTAGACTAACTTCCAAGTTTTATAAATCTAATATTTTTTATGTGACTCTTATTTTTTTTTCATTTTTTCTTTTTTGGGGGATAAAGTCGGATACCCTCCATCAATAATAAAAATGACGGAATTTTTGCGCAAAATTATTTTTCACAATTCTTTGCACACACAAATATGCACATAATAATAAAAAAAAACACGATAAATAAAGAATAAACTCATAATTGTATGTATATACAAATATGTCTAAATAATGAGTCTAATAAAAGGAAAAGTTCTATACAAAGTAAAAATAAAATAATAAAAGCACAGGAATAAGCTACGGCGCCGGGGGACGTACACCCATCATCTCATAAAACTGCGTCGTACGAGGAGTAACCTCTCCACTAGTTCCAGCTCCAGCTCCAGCTCCGGTCTCCTTGGGAGGAGGAAAACTCAGCACAGGACCCGTCCAGCCAAGATCAACCTGAGGCTGAGGCTTCGGAGGCTGCTTCGATGACGAGCCAACCTCGTACATCCCACCACCTCTAAGAGCCGAGGTAGCCTCTCCATGGCCTATCGGCGCAGCATGTGCACCCTCAGATGAAGAGCCTGAGCACTCTACCGCCTCGGTACGAGCAGCCTCAGAACAACCGCCCCGACCACCCGAACCAGTGCGACGACGTCTCGAGCTAGACCTCGCCGGATCCCTTCGCACCTCAGGTCTCGTGCGGGTACGAGAAGGAATGGGCTGACCCTGCAAAAGAAACTAAGATCAGAAACATGCAAAATAGAAGCGGTAATGCAGAAATATAAGAAGGGAAGCTACCTCCTGAACGGCGTCGTCTCGACAGTAGGTAGCCACGTTCCTCATCCGGACGAGCTGGCTACGGAAGGCATCTATGCATTGTGCCATCGCCAAAACCACCTCGCGTGAAAACTGTCAAAGAAAAAAGTCAGTAAACATGCATAACATATATGGACAAAAGTTGCAAATAAACAAGCTTACCCGAGTCTGGTGACGAGGAATCGACCGCGCCACAAAGCGCTCGCCCTCAGGAGCCGGAGGAATCATCTCCTCAATCGGCCCATATGTCCCCTGATAGTGGATGGAAATACGGGGTGGCACGAACTCAGCAGGATCATCTTGACAAAGCAAAACAAAATCAGTGAAGCATCACTTGGGGGCTACTTAACGAAAGGTAAAAGCTGAAAATCATACCGCCACATCCTCAGCAGGTACAGGAACTGGAGCTACTAACGACAGTAGCTCCTCCCCATAGCATCGCCCAGGGATCATGTAAGATCGCAAAGGGGTACTAGCTCCCTCTGACATGCTCACCAACCTCGTGGCATTAAACATGTGACGTGGTGGAGGAGCAGGAACGACAAAGCTATCTGAGGAATGCTGAATAGAAACCCTCTCTCCAAGATACACAGCCGCTCCGTAAGTCCCCAAGAAATAGCGACGCTCGGCAGAATACTGCGCGAATAGCCCAGGGACTACCAAGTCGACCCACGGTCGGTACAGCACCTCAGGCTCTTGCAAAGAGTGTCTATCAGACAAGAATCTATCTAAGGCATCAAAAAATGTTCAAATAAGTAATGAACCATACCAAGATGATCCAATATCGGACGTAGGCAGTGGACATCCCCACACGGCAGCTACCCCAGGAAGCACTAACTCAAAACCTGCGCGGCGACGGTCTCGCCGGCGCAGCTGAGGGGAAGTACTCGTAGAACCAGATTTACAAGAAGCAAAATTTATCAGCAAGTGCTAACTAAAATGTAGAGCTAAACTTTATAGGGAATAAAGTATACCTCTACGACCCTCCAAAAGACGGATAGAGCAACGTTCCCCGCAAAGGACCGATGTCGATACGAGTCCCGCAACGCTCGGATGAAATCAACGAGTCCCGATCCGGTGTAGATCACGGACGGCAAGAAGGTAGTAAAGCAGCGCCCTACTACCCTTGTCAGGGGAGAACGTCCCTGACAACAAAATAAGTGCAAAGATGTGCACCCGCTGCTCTCGGGTAGTCGCACCATCATCAAAAGCCGCTGCTAGAGTCGAGCGGCGAATCCCCCTACCACTGAACTGAGTTGTCTCTACCTCAGCTTGAGCCTGAACAACAATCGGACCCAACAGCTCCTCGTCCTCGGGAGAATAGACAGTAATATCGTTGTCAAACGACAGCGCCACAAAGCTAAACTCCAGTCCCGTAATGAGACTGAAGTCGGTCGGAGTGACCATCATCTCGCCCCAAAGGAAGTGAAAAGTGTTGGTGGTATTCCAAAAGAACTCCACCAAAGCACGGACTATATGGTGACCCCCGCTAGAGGCAATCATGGCCTCGGAGGTCTCGAACAGTGCAGTAAGCCTGAAAGACTCCCATAGAAGTCTGGTCTGATCGTCTTTAGCGATGTACATCTTGTACAGGTCGCCCAAACCGTCGCAACCGGAACCATGACAGTTTGTCCTCCCGATTGTGACGCCATGTCTCACCCTCTCAGAGATATGGTGAACGGGAGAGAAGTACAAGGTCCGCTCATCCCACTTAGGGAGTTGGCCGAGTGAAATGGACGGTTCAGCGTCGTCCTCTACAGGCTCATGCTCCCGTCCAACGTCTCGGGACCGTGAACCAGAGCCTCGCTGTCTAGTCATGTAACATTGTGCAGAATTATCATAAATTAAGGTTCTATGGTATCTAAGATTCGCCTAGCCGCATGATACTATGTTCGCAAAAATCAGAGTACGTAGTACTAAAACAGAGCACAAATTTAAATTGAGCAGACACGGCATTTTCAAGAAATCAAACAATTTCTTGCAATACTATAGTAATTATTGTGACAAATTGGACAAGAATTGCTTCCAAAAACATCAAGAACAAGCCACATTGTCTTCCCGACCTTAAGAGGTTCAACAATGGTGATTTGTTCATTTCTTCACCAAATTGAGTCAAACAAGTCTCAAATTACTCCCAAGGCAATATATAAACATAATCAAGCAATTTCGTGGCATAAAATTGGATAAACAAAGAGAATTAAGCAATTCTAATTTCGAATTTTCAAGAAATTCGTGGATAAATGGATGTAAAATTCACTAAAACCGGCGTGAGTTTGGAGGAAACTTACATAGATTGGAAAAATGGATGGAATAAGCTTTGATTTGCAACAAATTTGAGCGAATTTGGTTGAGAAACGAGCAAGAACGAGTGAATTGAAGTTCTGAGAATTCTCGAGCAAGAAACGCGAACAACAGGAGCAGAAATGAAGAAGAGAAGGGTATTTAAGGAAAACCCGACTCTAGCGCCAAGCGTAAGACCTTGGCGTTAGTTGATAAGCCTTAGCGCCTGGCACTAGTACCAGCGTCTGGCGCTACAGCCAGATAAGCGGTGCCAACGTTGTTTCAGCGACGCCAGAACGTTCAGCCACTCAGTACGGTTGTTCCGACCTTGTGCAGTACATTTTGGGTTCCTTGGTACGCCAGTTAGCCCCTCTAAGAAATTTGACACAATTTTTAGTAATCGGCTTGATTACATAAAGTGATCGACCTGATGAAAGATCGTCTCACTTAGCTTAACGTGCCTAAGCATTGGCTCATCGCAAAAGGCACCGACACACTGGTTCATTCAGAAAGGCACCGACATACTGGTTCATTCAGAGAAAGGCACTGACATACAGGTTCAAAAGCAGCAGAAGCGCCGACGTACAGGCATAGCGGAAGCAAAGTTCAAGCGAGCTTTTAAAGATCAACAAGCGGAGGTCTTCATTAATTTTCTTTGGAATATTATCGCAATAAATGAGGGTAGCTTCAAGCAAGGATATCTTCGGCAGCGTTCCCTAGCTTGCGGGGAGTTGTCACAAACAACTGAAGGTGATTTCAAGCGAAGTTGTCTTCGATCGTGTTCCCTAAGATGTAGAGGATGGTCATAAAGCGGAAGAGGATCATTTCAAGAGAAGCAATCTTCGATAGTGTTCCCTAGCTTGCAGAAGATTATCAAGGCGGAAATTGGAGGCAGTTACAAGCGTAGCAGTCTTCAAGCGGGATGGCATTCTCTAGCTTGCAGGAGGTCGTCAAAAATACAAAGATACAAGAATGCAGCAACAAATCAGATACTTCAGAGACGTGTGCTCGACGGTGCAAGATACGCGTTTCTTAAACTCTTTTATTTGTTTAACTAACGCTAGTTTGCAGGTATCGGCGTTACAAGAGTGATTTAGGATCGCAGAACGTTCTGAATCATTCTCCGTCCCTATCGATAATTTGACTTTTGTTCTCGAAACTTGCGTTTCTCAAAAATCAGGCAAAGTGGGGGATTCTGTAGACACCCATTTGTGTCTCCCCAAAACCAAACCCGGTGATGAGTACCTTTCACGTCGAATCATAATCGAATGATGTGAAAGTGTGGAAAGTTTAGTGTTACGGATAGTTTTAATTTTTTTTCTCTTCTCTCTGTTTTTGAAAACCTATTTTAAGAAAACAGCCAATCTAGTTTGGTTGGTCCATGATATGGGTCCAATAGTAGTGTAGTTGGATAGGGCTTGAAAAGATCTTTCCAACGATATATCATAAGCCCAATTCCGATGAATGTTGAGGAAGTTATGGCCAAATTACTAAACTAGGCCCGGTTTGAGCCTTATAGGCGGCCCAATGATCTAGAGGAAGGCCTAATATGGATTTATCATTCCTAATGCAATTAGGAATGGTTTTAGTTTTCTGGATTCTTCTAGAAGGTTCTTTTAATTCCTAATTCAATTAGCATTGATAAATTGACTTTTGTTGACTGCACGGTTGTTGGCTACCGTGGTTGGCTAGCCGGAGCTAGCCACGGTGGCTGGCTGCTTCGCAGCAGCCACTGCCGCAAGGCAGCAGCAACTAGCAGCAGAGGCAGCCACGGTAGCAGTGTGCAACGCTTGCACAGCTGCTGCCTCAGCCACCAAGACCGCTGCCCTCCCCTTCTCCTCCCTCTTGGACCAGCACCTGGTCGGCAACCGCCATGGCTGCGCCACCCAGCCGCGGTTGCCGGCCACCTAAAACAATTTTTTTTTGTGTTTTTAAATTAATCAAAATAACATTTATTAAAATTAATTTAAATAAGTCCAAAAGATTAAAATTAAATCATATTCAACTATAAAATTAGGTTCTTCATAAAATTAATCCCAATTTAATTCTAACTTTAAAAATTAAATTGATCATCATACATAAAAAAAAATTTATGCATAAATCAATCCGATTAAAATTATGAATAGCAAAATAAATCGAATTAAATCAAAATCAAGCACAAAAATCATATTTTAGGGCTAGTATTTTCGAAAAATTCAAAAAATAGGGTTAGGGGGTTCAAAATTTTCGAACAATTTAGGGCTAAAATTCGGTCTCTTCATGGCTATTTTGACCATAATTAAATCACATTTAATCTATTCCAAAAGTTTAATCACATTAAATATAATAATTGAACCATAATTAAATTAATTTCTCCCTCTTAATTGATTATAAAATTAACATGGACGTCAAATAATCGTATTATTATGATCTAGCGCGTTCATGCAAGAGGCTAACTGATACCGCTGTAGGAGTTTATAGGTACTACGCGGCGGAAATAATATGAATCATATTCAAACAAGTACCAATCCCAAGATCACATGCATAACACACAAGATACACAATCATACCTTTGACGCGTGAATTCCACGAAGCTATTTGATAGGCAAATCAGGGAGAGAATAGAGCCTCAAGCGTTGCTCCTCTACTTAGTCCACAAGATTCAAACGAGCCGTCTACCAATACTAGATTGGTCGAGTGATTGAGGAAAACCGCGATCACCGCCTTTATGGACAACCGACCACCGCACGAACCACCACCACCACGAGACACCACCGGCGCCAATGAGGAGGAGAGAGTCGTGTGAGAGAGAGGACTTTGAGAGGGGTTGGGTTTCGTGTTTGCTAATTAGGGTTTGATCACACTGATCAGTTAATTGCATCTTGCAAACCCAGGCAGCTAGTCTATTTATAATCCTATTATAACTAGACTAGGGCACGAAGCCCAAAACCACTTCTAATCCCCATATGGCGGGCCACCTAGAGTGATGAGGCCTATTATGGGCCTCGTCCTCTAATGCTCGATCTAGCCCTTTTGTGTGACCTTATAGGATCCGTCCAATTGGGCTTTGGCCTATTTTACTAGTTCAAAGATCGTTAGTACCTCTAGCTATGGCAAAACGAAGACCCAAATGTATGAACTTAATTATCTCCATAATTTGATCCAATTTTATATCTAGTAATTGCAGACGATGAAGACATAACTCCTTCAATCTCCCACTTGTCTGAGACAAGGGTGCAATATTCAAATTCCTTAAGTCAATGTATGTGTCGATTTGATAATATGATTGCATCACATGTCGAGATCCTATTAATCTACAAATCGTTTCTTGAAATCTGAGTTAGAATTACAAAACCAAATGATTACTGTGTAATGCATTTGAACGCGGCCACGTATTTTCTGAATTCTCCCTCTTCAAGCGGCCATGACACATTTCCTAATTTAATAGGTAGACTCTATCCAATCTTGTGGTAACATGACTCCCACTCAACTTCTGAAATAACCGGGAAACACCCTTTATAATCTCCAATTACGGCTAGACGTTTGAGTGTACCACAGTCACAACATCCATTGAATGAAATCAATGTTCCACTCATGTCAAAGGAATCCACTGATATATACGGAAGCTCTATACTTGAACTTCAAAGTAGGTCAATAATTCGATCATGCATCATTCAAGCATATCCAAGTGATTGACCGAGCATCTCTATGCCCCTATAGCCCATGAAATTGCGCTATCCAATCAATCTTACATGCTAGTTCATTTATTGAAATCATTTATGTCCACTTTAATGATCTCGAACTAGGAACTTTAAATAATATATGAATTTCATTCACCTGTGGGGTTTCAATTCACTAGTTCATCAACCTGATGAGCCCATCAATTCATAATTATTTTGGACATTTTATTTAATTTTCAAAACCATAATTAAATAAGAGAAATAATAATTTCTATTTTAAACATAATTCTGCAAATTGATGCATTTCTCATGTAATATGTTTTCTCAAAACATATACAACTTAAATTACATCACTTGCTTCAATCCTAAGACTTTAATATGACTCTCATACCTTAGTCCATGGAAGGGGTTTAGTGATTTCTCACTCATAATAAAACTTTGCAGAGCATGACCTTCCGCTAGTCAATGATCTCATAATTGAGGTGATATCTCATATCCTTAAGTTTGGATTTGTGATATGACTCTGGTTCCTTTGTTCTTGGACAAAGGTGACCTGTTAGTCACATAACATTTTAAATCAAACTTCCTCTCTAACTATCTGATTATAGTTTAATACACATATTCTGACATTAAGTATGCAACAGTGCTCTGCTTTGAACTCTTCAAGCTCACTGTCCTTTTCCATCCAGACACAAATATGCATTTAGATCACCATCTAGAATCATCTTGCCTGTTTGGAAAACTTGCATTCGTGTAACCTTTTGACAACTTGCTTAAATTACCATTTAACACAATAGCTAGAAGAATTCCTTTTAGTGCTTCTCAAGTACTCAAGGATTTGTTCTTAGTAATTCTCCGTATGCTTATTCTGAATTTGCTTGAATTCTTCTACACATGCACAAGTCATATGCAACATCTTGCTTTGTACATTTCATGGCACATGTAATGGATCCTTTTGTAGAAGCATAAGGTACACTACTTTTACAACTCAACTCTATTAGCTTTTGAAGGCACTGAGTTTTACTGAGTGTAATATCATGAAACATGAGAAGACACCCTCTCTTAGAGTCTTGCTTCATGAACTTGTCAAGATCCTTATCAACATAAGTCTCTCGATTCATTCTAATCATTCTTCAAGATTCACTTCATGGATCTTAATTCCCAATATGTACTCAACATCTCCTAAGTCTCTCATATAGAAACAATCTTTCTAACCACTGCTTGACTTATTCAAGCATTGATATATCATTTCATATGAACTGTATGTCAACTACATAGTAGACTAAGAAGACCAATTGCTCCCACCAAACTTCTTGTCTCTATAAGATTCCTTTTTTCGTTCTACTAAGGAAATCAAACTGCTTGATTGCCTAATCAAAACGAATGTTCCAACTCCCTGATGCTTAACTTCAATCCATAAATGAATTTCTGAAGTTTGCAAAACTTTCTAGGAATTTATGGATTTCAAAAGTCTTAGGATGTATCATATACATACTCACCATCAAGAACATTTCATAAAGGTGATTTTTTATCTCCATAACTAGAATAATCCGAATAGGCTTACCCAACTAATAGGTTTGACCCTATTTGTAAGACTATTATGGACTAACACATTTTTACAAACATGGAGTCCATACTGGATTTCATGGCTTTGAGTTGGCACTTATCCAAAGCTTGCTTGTAGGCCAAGGACTCTAACCGTTCTAATAAGAAAATTTTAGAATCCACCTTTTCTCAGAATTTCAACAAACTGTTTGTATTGATCCCAAGTAACCTACGATAGGTATGAGCGACAATAGAATTATTCTCTTCAACTCTTTGAAGCCTTTCATTCTAGTAGGACGATAGAAGCCTCGCTAGTTGAATTAGCTTGCTTCGACACATGTTTTATCAAATTAGTTGATTTCATGCGCATTCGTCTCTGATGTAGTGTTATCCACATCCATTTGTTGCTCGTCTCGAATCTCTTCGAGATCTAACTTTACTCCCACTTGGCTTTGTAGGAAGACATTCTTTCTATAAAGACACTATCGCGAGCAACAAACACTTTGTTTCTACGCGATTGTAGGAATAATACCTCTTAGTTTTCATGAGAAAACCCATGAAGAACTATTTTTCTAATTTAGGGTGCATTATGTCATCTTTGTAAACATTTTACATTGATTTCATAACCCTTAATCCTGTTTAGAAAAGATAACTTTTGGAACATTTCTAAATCATAACTCTTATGACATCTTTTCTACTACTTTGGTTAAGTTTTTGTTTAGTATATTCGCAATTGTTGTTGTTCTAATGCATATCCTCAAAATGATATTTGTAAATCATTAAATTTTGGATCGAACAATGGCAAGCAAAGTTTGATTCATTCTTCATAAACATACACTTTAATTGTAATGTTTCTTGATTGTGAATTAATTCAACAATTCCCTTTAGATGATCATTCCTTTTGAGTAAAATATTTATCACATCAATCATATTGTGGTGTTAAATTGTTTTTATCTCAAACTAATTTTATATTTCATTTTGGAAATTTTGAACATTTCAATGTTTCCAAGCTCTACTTCATTAAGTAATTATCGATATATTTACTTAAATCGTTAGTAAAAGCAATGAAATTGTTAAATCTCTTTGCTAATTTTGAAACTTATTGGTTCACATACATCATATGTATGAGTTCCAAAAGGTCATTTTAGCTTCCTTTACCCTTTCTACTAAAAGGGAACTTGGTCATTTTAACTTATCAAGCATGACTTCTAATTCTCAAGTGATTCATAATCATATAAGAATGAGAGTCCATCCAACACTTTGGATGTGCAAATGGTTTATGTGACCTAGCCTTACTTGTTATAAGTAAGTGTACTTTGAATCATCTAATTTTACTTTTGTGATCTACTTATAACAATGTCATAAAACAAAATTAATTCATATCTAGCAAAATGAAAACAATTTATTACCTTGGTCATGGATCAACACTTGTCCAAGCCAAGTAAACCAAATTCATTATTCAAAACAAGAAAACAAAAATATTGTCTCATCAAAACTGGAAATTGTTCTAAACTCATGATAAATAATCAAAATGTAAGACTATGAAGCTATCTCTGGCCACTCTAACACTTCTAGTGCACCTTCAAGCTCCATTTCCATGCTAGTTTCACTTATTTGCAGTTCCTGCGCAACATCACTATGTTAAGCACTGCAACTTGGTATCTCATACCTAAGTGAAAGTTAAAATGTTTATAACATAATACCTGAGGTTGACGTTCCACTCTTCTTGAGGAAGTCGTGGTATTTCTGGCAATTTCGCTTCCAATGCCCCTTCTTCTTGCAGTAAAAGCATTCACTTTCACTTGCAGCCTTGGGCTTTGGAGTCGTCTTAGGCTTTTCAGGAACCTTGGCAACTTGCTTACCCTTGCTCTTGGCACTAGCCTTTTGCCCTTTCTTCTTGAACCCCTTTCCCTTTTGAATCATAAGAACTTCCTTCTTAGGTTCCTTAGTGATTTGTTTCTCAGCATTAACCAGCATTGCATGCAATTGATTCATGATAAACTGGTTGAAACTTTCTGGTAGTGAATGGAGAATGATGTCTGTTGCCAAATCATCACTATATGGGTGCCCCAGTTTCTCCATACTTTGAATTAGGCCGATCATTTTGAAAACATGATCATGAACTGTGGCTCTCTTCTCCATCCTACAATCCAAAATCTCACGATGAAGCTCATACCTTTCAACTCTATCTTGTTTCTTAAACAAAGCTTTGAGTTCTTGCATGATTGAGTAGGCATCCTGGTCCTCAAAACGCTTTTGAAGACTAGGCTCCATGGTAGCAATCATTAAGCAAGTGATAGGTATAGCTCTGTCATGAGCTTCCTTGTGCTTCTTGATCTCTGCCGCAGTTGGATTTTCTGGCAGAGGTCCTGGCAATGGGGTGTCAATGATATCCTCTTTACCTTCAGATTTCAGAACAAGTCTTAGCATTCTTTCCCAAGTGGAAAAGTTATCCCCTGTCAACCTATCCTTCTCAAGGAATGGTCGAAGGTTATAAACGTTGTTGTCATTGTGATTACGGCTACCCATCTATGTCAAAATAAGGCAAGGTTTAATAATTATGTTTACTTTAATATTAAAGTACCATAAACGCATTCATATGGTAACTTTAAAACACTTTATTTAATAATTAATTGATCCCAATTGAATTTTAAGTGATTCCAAGATCCTTTATTTGTGCAATAATTGACCGGACTGAGGCCCTACCATCAACCATTACATTTTCAAGGTGAGTAAACTCTTTACTGATTACAACTCTTGTAACTCTTGGTTGAATAATTAATCATCCCATGCTTAATTATTACCCTTAGCTTCAAGGTTCTAAACTCTTTAGGTAACCTTGTTGAGTATAACCAATTAAAAGTGTAAAACGTGATTTACCCCACTCCCCTAAGATATAATATGACACCCAGCTGAGGCATGACCTATCATAAAATATCAAAGGTTTCATCGGGTTTTTAATTGGAAAAGCTAGCTTAATATTACCGGGACCTAGATTTATTATGTTGTGATTATTTAGTGAACTCTAGCGCATCATCAATCAACATAAATAAAATCTAACATGCATAATATACTAATGCAATAAAACATGACATAGTATGGCCCCTTAGTCCTAAGAAAACTAGAAATGAAAAAGCTCCCACTTGAATCATCATGGATCTCCATCCACCTTGCTCCTTTGGGCCTTCACTTCATGGGATTCTTTGGACCAACACTATTTAAATAACTATTCTATTTACTTTAAATAAAAGTTACAAAAATACTAAACGGTACGCAGACCGTATTTAGATTACAAAAATACTTCACGATGCGCAGATCGTATTTAAGAATCTATAGGCCATACTAGTCTATATATAGAACATAACATCATATATTATAAAAGTTTCATATAATAAATCACTCAACATGCTTGTCTAAACTACAACATCGAATGTTCATAATAAAGTCAACGCATTTCCTAAAATATCTCATATTTTAATCATAATTAGATAAATCATATATTATTCATGACTGTTTATAAAATATCATATATTTAATTTAGTCATGAGATAGAATCAAATCATATTTTAATCTAGAAAGATAAATCATATTTAATCTTCCATGATTATCCTAACAAATTTAGGAGATTCTATCCTAATTACTAGCCAATCAAATAATTTTAAAATCAATTATATCCTAATCTAATTATGGGATAATCACATTATTTAAATCAATTATTATCCTTTTGGAATATGCTCAGAATATCCTAACAAATCTTATCCAAAATTAACCTGATTTTATCCAAAAATAATTCATAATTATCTTGAAATAATTTTTCAAAAACAGTTTTTTTTTTTTTTGAAAAATCGTGACTGCACGGTTGCTGGCCACCGTGGTTGGCTAGCCGGAGATAGCCACTACCGCAAGACAGCAGCAACCAGCAACAAAGGCAACCACGGCAGCAGCGTGCAACGCTTGCACAGCTGCTGCCTCAGCCACCAAGGCCGACGCCCTCCCCTTCCCCTCCTTCTTGGAGCAGCACCTGGTCGGCAACCGCCGTGGCTGCGCCACCCAGCCGCGGTTTCCGGCCACCTAAAACAAATTATTTTTTTGTGTTTTTAAATTAATTAAAATAACATTTATTAAAATTAAATTAAATCAGTCCAAAAGATTAAAATTAAATCACATTCAACTTTAAAATTAGGGTTCTTCATAAAATTAATCCCAATTTAATTCTAACTTTTAAAATTAAATTGATCATCATACATAAAATATTTTTATGCATAAATCAATCCGATTAAAATTATTGTTAGTAAAATAAATCGAATAAAATCAAAATCAAGCACAAAAATCATATTTTAGGGCTAGTATTTTCGAAAAAATCGAAAAATAAGGTTAGGGGGTTCGAAATTTTCGAACAATTTAGGCTAAAATTCGGTCTCTTCATGGCTATTTTGAGCATAATTAAATCACATTTAATCTATTCCAAAAGTTAATCACATTAAATATAATAATTGAACCATAATTAAATTAATTTCTCCCTCTTAATTGATTAAAAAATTAACATGGACATCAAATAATCGTATTATTATGATCTAGCGCGTTCATGCAAGAGGCTAACTGATACCACTGTAGGATTTTATAGGTACTACGCAGCGGAAATAATATGAATCATATTCAAACAAGTATCAATCCCAAGATCACATGCATAACACACAAGATACACAATCATACCTTTGACGTGTGAATTCCACGAAGCTATTTGATAGGCAAATCAGGGAGAGAATAGAGCCCCAAGCGTTGCTCCTCTACTTAGTCCACGAGATTCGAACGAGTGATGAGTGACATTTATGTCACTCCTAAGGAGTAGTTTTAGAGTCCTTTCCGTGTTTATTTTCCCTTATTTTCCTTTTATTCTCTTGTTTTCTCTTTAATAAAGTTTCTAGTTTATTTTGGTAATTTTGGAGTGTTTTGGTTTAGTGTCTTTATTTTATTAGTTTTAGTTTTAATTCTCTCATTCCCTATTTTAGTTTATTATGTTTTATTTTATTTATTTCATTCCTTTTTGTCTTGATTTCCCCTCGTGTTTTTGGTTGTAGGTGACCCGGGTTTCAAGGCCATGTCCGTGTTCGAAGTTCAAGGTTCGAGGTGCAAACTTGAGCCAACCCCATGCTGCCCCTTATCCTTCACCACATCCCCTCCCTTATCCTCCACCACACCACAGCAGCCACCGTAACCCAGCCTGCTTCATCCCGCATCACCACCAGCACCCACAAACCGCACCTTGCTGCCACCAATCACCCACCAATTCACGCACCCCACAACCCAAACCAAACCCGACTCAACCAACCACTAGCCAACAACCACCTGACCGCCACAGCAACCACAATCACCCACCAATTCACGCGCCCACTGCACCAGCCACCACTACCCCCTGCTCCCTCGCGCACACAGCCGCATACCAGCCTCACCACCAACCAACACAACTCCCCTGCTCCAATCCGCAACAATCAACCACCACACACCACCAGCCTGCTGCCACCAATTTACAGCCACCCTCACCTCGCAACAGTCGCCAATTAACTCCCCTGCTTCACCCCGCAAACCACCAGCCACAACAACAACAAAACAACCACCAATTAAGCAATAAATCGCCCACCAGCATCAATTACAACAACAATTACACCTTACCGTCACCAATTCGCACAGCAACATCCCCAATTTACAGTAAATCACAAATTCTCAAGTTCGAGCAAACCGTTGAGGGTTCGGCCGAACGTCGAGTCAGAGACTTTGGGGGTTTTGTTATTCGAAGAGGAGTGGTCGAACACACCCATGGTTCGACCGAACCAACCCAGTAGTTCGGCCGCACCAACCCACGGTTCGACCGAACCATTTCACGAGCTATGCACATGGCTTTTAATGAGGATCGAACGGTGGTGTTTTCTTGGTGCCGATTTTCAATGATGATGAGCAGTAGTGATTTGATGATGATGGTTGTTAGTTTGATTTGGTGAGATGAAAAACATGGGATCATTCCCCCATTTTAGAGCAGCCAATTTCGAAGAAGAAGGAATGGGGTAGCTGATGGTTTGGTGGGGATTTGTGGGTTTATTGGATTTTATTTTCTTTTTCTTTTATTTTTATTTTCTTTGTTTTCTTTTCTCTTTTTCTTATTTTCTTTCTTTTATTTTTTTTATTCTTATTTTAGTTTTCTATTTTTACTTTTCCTTTTAATTTATTTTATTTTATTTTCTTTTTCTATTTTTCCTAGTTTTATTAAGCTTAGTATAAATACCCAATTTTGGGGTAATTAGAAGAGGATGGAATAACTATCTATTCCTCTCTCTAGTTAGTTTTAGTTTTAGGTTAGATTAGGATTATTCTTCCTTGGGTAGAGAGAGAAAGTGAGGTTTTCTTCATTAATGAACTTGGATTTTGAAGACGGAGCTTGTTCAATCCTTTGTAGACCTTCATCTTCAATTAATGAGCAATTTCTTACTCTCTCTCCTCTATTTTTATTTGTTTATTTTGATTATTATTTTAGTTGTTGGTATTGCTTGTTGATCATGTTGATTCTTGATTATTTGTTGATCAATCTTGTTATTATCATGATTAGTGAGTAATTTCCCCATTAAGGGGATGGTTGTGGTGTAGTTGGACCTTGAGCATGTTCTAGGGCTTAGAATTGATTTATTTGTGATTAAAGTCTTTATATGCTTGATATTCTTTAATCTTCTTGCAAGTGCACATTGTTGGTTGATTAAAGGTGAATCTTTGCTAACAAGAAACGGAAGTTGACTTAGTTAAGGTTCATTACTATCGATTGTTATTTAATAGTACCTCTTAGTATATGGTTCTAATGTGGAAACATAGAGGCTATGTTAGGAGAAGCCAATTGACCCCGGAAGGCGGCTAGATTGGATTCTTAATTTCGATATTCGAGCATGTTTAGTTCATAATTAATTCAATTTCTATGCCTTTGTTTATGTTCAAGTGAATGCTATACCTAAACCATTTAATTTCCCTTAATGTTTTATTTCTTGTTTTAGCATCTTTAGACTTTAGTTTATTTATCTCCTATTTCGGACTAGCTTAATTGTCGATAACATTTGGTGGTGTTTACCGTTCTCTGTGGTTCGACCCCTATGCTTGCCTTATACTCGTATTAGGTTTGTTTAGGTTGTATAAATTGTATTTGATCTAGGGATAGACAATTAACGACGCGTTTATTCCCTTTGTCAAATTGGCGCCGTTGCCGGGGAGCGGCTTCCATTACCGTCATGTTATCTTATTGAGACTAGTCCATTGTTTATATTTTCTTTTGATTTGTTTTTGTTCTCCTTGTTTTGTTTGAGAAAAAATGGCTTATATTTCTATTCCTCAATTTGATAATGAACCGTTTTGGGTGTATTTCAATAGACTTGAGGATTTCCTAGATGGTGTTAAAGGTTTAACCAAGGGTGATTATTGTGAAATCATCAATTTGGGATTAAATGAGAATTTTAGAGGAGTAGTTGATAATATGTTAAATGGTAAATTTCAAGACATGTCTTCGGATGAAGCTTGGGATTTCTATTCATGGTTAGCTAGGGATAATTATGATTGGGAGAGGGCCAATCATGAGACTTATGTTCGGGATTCTCATGCTTTTAATGTTGATGCTAATTGTCATGATTTGTCTAATATGAATTCCCATGATGTGCTTGATGCTCCCCATAGTGACCATGTAATGCATGATTTCAACTCCCCTCTCTCTATAGCTCAATGTAATGAGGTACACTCTAATGATGATGAAGTGCATGCTCTTTCTCATTTTGCATCCGATTTTTGCATGAATTCTAAAGGTGTGCCCCATAGTCCCCTAGATGATTCCAATGAGCAAGCTTTTGACTCGTCTATCCATGATGATTTGGACTCATTTGAGATTATGGCCCAAATATTTCTTGAGTTTCAAACGGTAGCCCATAACCTTATGAGTGAGTTCATTGATAAGGCTTCATTAGAAAGAGATGAGTTTGAGAGAAATTTGACCCCATTCACTCTTGATTTTGAGATAGTAGAAGGAAAGGATGTTTATTGTGTTGAAAAGGAGGATAAGGTTGATTACTTTGGAGTTTTTGAGCTTGAGGGAGATGTAGAACATGAGGGTTCTTCATTTGAGGATTCCATGATTGATTTTCATTCCCTCATTAGTGATGTGAGATCTTGTGATGAGGGATTAGCTACCCCTTTTTGCCTTTCTTATACACCTTTTTCCCAAAGGTTTAACCATATCTCCTACTACCCTATGTTCCTCCCTTCTTTTCTCGAAGAACCTCTTAGGGATCCTCTTCCTTTTCAAGCTTCCAAAGCCCCTAACCCTTTCATTGTTGATGAGGAAAAGAGTTATAATGCCAACCAAAAAGATTTTTGTGAAGATTTTTCTTTTTCTTCTTCTACTTTTTCTTCTTATTTTCTTGATTTTTCTTTTGATTCTTTTACTTTTTCTTTTCTCCCTTCTCTCAAGCATAAAGTCTCCTTGTACTTTATGTTTTCTTGTCATATGAGCATCGCGTATGCTCTATTTCTCGATATGTTTGCCGGTGCATATGACAAGTTATTGCGTTCTTTGTCGGGTTATTTACTAGATTGGTCATGCTTGGACGTTAAGCAAGCCTTTGCGGGAAGTAACCCGTGTTTATTGCTTTCTTTTTCTTTCTTTTGTGTTTCTCATTTTTGTTTACTCTCTTGTCTATGTGTATAGGTACTCCATGCATATACTCATGTGCAAAGATTTTGGATTGAGCTCCTTGAGACGAAGCACACCAATGATTGCTTGCATTTGGAAAAGCAACAAAGACGAGGAATTAGATGAAATTGTGGACAATGTGCTCAATTGCGGGTTTCAACACCCACCTCACATTTGGTTTACTCTTTCCTTCTTCCCTCATCTTGGATTTGCTTTCTTAATTGCATTTGGATTGTATGATTATGAATTGTTGTGTGAATTAGTTTTCTTCCTTCCCCTCCCACCCACCCTTTGTGCCTTTATTTTGAGCATTGAGGACAATGCTCCATTCTAGCTTGGGGGAGTAGCTATTCGCTAGCTTTGGGGGGGTTATCTATATCTCTTGGTGGTTTCTTAATCCATAGTCTCATGATTGCTTGATTTATTTCTCTCATACTTGCCAAAGTCTATTATTGAGATTGGTTTTCTATGTTTGGATGGCCATGAGCGCCTTATTGAGTTGACTTTTGGTATATGTAGTTTTGATTGATCATGCTTTCATATTGCACTATTGTATATGCATTCTTGAGTATTGTTGGTTTTGTGAATATTTGTGTGTATAGTGTCTTTCCATGGCATTCAAGGCAAGTTTCAAAATGTTTTGTTTTAAACTTGGACATAATTGGGCTTTAGCACCTAGAATACCCTCTTTGCTAGTTGTTAGAGGTTTCCGTGCACTTGAATGTCGAGGTTGGTTCACACATATAACATTGCCAAGGTAGTAGAACTTAAGGGCTATGAGACCTTAGCTCACTTGGTTTGTGGTAAGATGGTTGTCGCTCTCTAGCTAGTTGAAGCTTTAAAGGTGATTTTTGCTACTCCACTACCGTCATTTTTGTGAGAATGTGTCTATTTTGTTCTAGCCTTCTACATTTCTTGCATGTGTGGCATTTGGATCCTTGGAATTGCTAGCTTATATCGAGAATTCGGCTTAATCTACCCAAGATCGAGACCGAACCAACCTAGGGGAAGACGAAGGCAATTAGGATTTTTGTTTTGTGTTATTATTTTCTTTTCTTTTATTTTTCTTTTGCATTTGCTCATTTAGTAACCCAATTTGAGCCATTTTCCCTTCTTTGGCATAACCACATTACAAACCAATGGACCTTTGCTTTATTTTCACCTTTTTTTAGTTTTTGTGAAGCATTCTTGGGACTTGACTTGTATTTTTGGTTAATGAAAGTGAGAAAAAGAATGAAAAAGAAGTGAAAAACTCAAATTTTGGTACTTGAGATTATTTTTGTTATGTTGAATGGTTTGAGTAAATGAAAAGAAAATAAAGGAAATGAAAGAAAAAGCCGCTCAAAGTTAAAAGAGGCGAGAGCAAAGAATAAAAAGAAATGAAAAAAAAAGAAGAAAATATTGAGAAAATACAAAAATATTTGTTGTTTGGTTGAAAAAGAATAAGCTTGGGGGAAGAGTTGCTAGAATTTTTGATTTGAAAGTTGGTAGTTTATTGAGTTTGAATTGAGGAATGATCAACCTTGCTTCACTTCTAAGTTTACCACCAATTTCCAAATTTATTTCCACACCCTTTACCCTAGCCTAAATGTTTCAACCCTTTTAAGACCTTTTGACCTTAGTGAGGTTTAGTTACTACCGATGGAGGGTAATCAAGCCAAGCCTATTGAGCGAGCTATCAATGCCAAGATGTCGGGTGGCCTAAATTTTTTTCATTGATTATTTCTTCCGATTCCTTCGAGGAATCTCGAGATATCACCTTAAAAGTGGATGCAAAACTAGTGAGGATGCGGGAGTTTTGTTGGAGATAAGGAGGAGTGTAAGTCCCTCTAAGTTCTCTACCCTTTGCATGCTTTATGTGTGTACCAACCTTAACTATTCTTTTGCTTGGCTACCTTTAATGTCTAGAAAGGTTTGTATTCTTGTGCATTTAGCCAATTATTTGTGTTTGGTTTGAAATATCAAAACTCGAGTTTTCTTGATTTCACCTTTGCCTTGAATGTTATGTTTTGTCAAGAGTTGTGGGGTAAGCTCTTAGGAAACCCTCACGAGAGCTTACTCGTCCTCTTTGGCGACATAGGGGTTTAAAGGGCTTGATGCATACGCTAAATGCATCCGTGATTCCTACGACAGTGAGTTAGTGTACATTCTTTCTCTTTGTTTCTTTTGTTTCTTTTTCTTTAAACAATTCCATCTTGTTCTCTTTTGCCTTAGCTTTGCTCGAGGACGAGCAAAGGTTTAGCTTGGGGGAATTTGATGAGTGACATTTATGTCACTCCTAAGGAGTAGTTTTAGAGTCCTTTCCGTGTTTATTTTCCCTTATTTTCCTTTTATTCTCTTGTTTTCTCTTTAATAAAGTTTCTAGTTTATTTTGGTAATTTTGGAGTGTTTAGGTTTAGTGTCTTTATTTTAATAGTTTTAGTTTTAATTCTCTCATTCCCTATTTTAGTTTATTTAGTTTTATTTTATTTATTTCATTCCTTTTTGTCTTGATTTCCCCTCGTGTTTTTGGTTGTAGGTGACCCGGGTTTCAAGGCCATGTCCGTGTTCGAAGTTCAAGGTTCGAGGTGCAAACTTGAGCCAACCCCATGCTGCCCCTTATCCTTCACCACATCCCCTCCCTTATCCTCCACCACAACACAGCAGCCACCGTAACCCAGCCTGCTTCACCCCGCATCACCACCAGCACCCACAAACCGCACCTTGCTGCCACCAATCACCCACCAATTCACGCACCCCACAACCCAAACCAAACCCGACTCAACCAACCACTAGCCAACAACCACCTGACCGCCACAGCAACCACAATCACCCACCAATTCACGCGCCCACTGCACCAGCCACCACTACCCCCTGCTCCCTCGCGCACACAGCCGCATACCAGCCTCACCACCAACCAACACAACTCCCCTGCTCCAATCCGCAACAATCAACCACCACACACCACCAGCCTGCTGCCACCAATTTACAGCCACCCTCACCTCGCAACAGTCGCCAATTAACTCCCCTGCTTCACCCCGCAAACCACCAGCCACAACAACAACAAAACAACCACCAATTAAGCAACAAATCGCCCACCAGCATCAATTACAACAACAATTGCACCTTACCGTCACCAATTCGCACAGCAACATCCCCAATTTACAGTAAATCACAAATTCTCAAGTTCGAGCAAACCGTTGAGGGTTCGGCCGAACGTCGAGTCAGAGACTTTGGGGGTTTTGTTATTCGAAGAGGAGTGGTCAAACACACCCATGGTTCGACCGAACCAACCCAGTAGTTCGGCCGCACCAACCCACGGTTCGACCGAACCATTTCACGAGCTATGCACATGGCTTTTAATGAGGATCGAACGGTGGTGTTTTCTTGGTGCCGATTTTCAATGATGATGAGCAGTAGTGATTTGATGATGATGGTTGTTAGTTTGATTTGGTGAGATGAAAAACATGGGATCATTCCCCCATTTTAGAGCAACCAATTTCGAAGAAGAAGGAATGGGGTAGCTGATGGTTTGGTGGGGATTTGTGGGTTTATTGGATTTTATTTTCTTTTTCTTTTATTTTTATTTTCTTTGTTTTCTTTTCTCTTTTTCTTATTTTCTTTCTTTTATTTTTTTTATTCTTATTTTAGTTTTCTATTTTTACTTTTCCTTTTAATTTATTTTATTTTATTTTCTTTTTCTATTTTTCCTAGTTTTATTAAGCTTAGTATAAATACCCAATTTTGGGGTAATTAGAAGAGGATGGAATAACTATCTATTCCTCTCTCTAGTTAGTTTTAGTTTTAGGTTAGATTAGGATTATTCTTCCTTGGGTAGAGAGAGAAAGTGAGGTTTTCTTCATTAATGAACTTGGATTTTGAAGACGGAGCTTGTTCAATCCTTTGTAGACCTTCATCTTCAATTAATGAGCAATTTCTTACTCTCTCTCCTCTATTTTTATTTGTTTATTTTGATTATTATTTTAGTTGTTGGTATTGCTTGTTGATCATGTTGATTCTTGATTATTTGTTGATCAATCTTGTTATTATCATGATTAGTGAGTAATTTCCCCATTAAGGGGATGGTTGTGGTGTAGTTGGACCTTGAGCATGTTCTAGGGCTTAGAATTGATTTATTTGTGATTAAAGTCTTTATATGCTTGATATTCTTTAATCTTCTTGCAAGTGCACATTGTTGGTTGATTAAAGGTGAATCTTTGCTAACAAGAAACGGAAGTTGACTTAGTTAAGGTTCATTACTATCGATTGTTATTTAATAGTACCTCTTAGTATATGGTTCTAATGTGGAAACATAGAGGCTATGTTAGGAGAAGCCAATTGACCCCGGAAGGCGGCTAGATTGGATTCTTAATTTCGATATTCGAGCATGTTTAGTTCATAATTAATTCAATTTCTATGCCTTTGTTTATGTTCAAGTGAATGCTATACCTAAACCATTTCCCTTAATGTTTTATTTCTTGTTTTAGCATCTTTAGACTTTAGTTTATTTATCTCCTATTCCGGACTAGCTTAATTGTCGATAACATTTGGTGGTGTTTACCGTTCTCTGTGGTTCGACCCCTATGCTTGCCTTATACTCGTATTAGGTTTGTTTAGGTTGTATAAATTGTATTTGATCTAGGGATAGACAATTAACGACGCGTTTATTCCCTTTGTCAACGAGCCGTCCACCAATACTAGATTTGTCGAGTGATTGAGGAAAACCGCGATCACCACCTTTATGGACAACCGACCACCGCACGAACCACCACCACCACGAGACACCACCAGCGCCAATGAGGAGGAGAGAGCCGTGTGAGATAGAGGACTTTGAGAGGGGTTGGGGTTCGTGTTTGCTAATTAGGGTTTGATCACACTGATCAGTTAATTGCATCTTGCAAACCTAGGCACCTAGTCTATTTATAATCCTATTATAATTAGACTAGGGCACGAAACCCAAAACCACTTCTAATCCCCATATGGCTGGCCACCTAGAGTGATGAGGCCCATTATGGGCCTCATCCTCTAATGCTCGATCTAGCCCCTTTGTGTGACCTTATAGGATCCGTCCAATTGGGCTTTGGCCTATTTTATTAGCCCAAAGATCGTTAGTACCTTTAGCTATGGCAAAACGACGACCCAAATGTACGAACTTAATTATCTCCATAATTTGATCCAATTATATATCTAGTAATTGCACACGACGAAGACATAACTCCTTCATATTTGTGCATTAATATTCAACCAACATAGATAAATAGGTTTAGGGTTAATCCTATTGATTGCATGTTAGTCAGAAATCGCGCATGAATACTATCAGAATAAAGTAGAGGCCTATTATTAGGGCAGTGTAACACCCTAGAAATTCCTTTC
Source organism: Chenopodium album (assembly GCF_948465745.1). Taxonomy (NCBI): domain Eukaryota; kingdom Viridiplantae; phylum Streptophyta; class Magnoliopsida; order Caryophyllales; family Amaranthaceae; genus Chenopodium; species Chenopodium album. The sequence goes on from NC_137838.1 coordinate 31,717,833, forward strand.
TTTTAAAATACGTGTTTTATCCTGTTTAAAAATTTAAATAGGAATATCTAAGATATTACCGCCACCGTGAAAACGGCTGAGGCAACCATCAAAAACACACAGCGGAAGACTAACTTCAAAACCGTTCAAAACAAGTCAACTTGAAAAGTCAACCAACGAAAGTAAAGTCAAAACCAAAGTCAAACGAAGTAAAATAAAACCATCCTACAACTTGGAACCATTGTAGGCCCTTATTAAAACCAAACCGACTTTAAAACTTTTGCGTTAGTCATGCATGATAATAATATCATAAATAATTAAAGAGTTAACACATCATATACTTATAGAAACTAACATGATTCGCTCTTCACCCATGTCCATTCATGAATATGCTTCATCACCTGAAAACCTCCTCTCTACTTGTCCCCACTACTCGCCATTGGAAAATGGGTCATCGTAGGGACAAAGTAAAGACAAGGCCAAACACACACAATCAGCAAAGCTGAGTACATAAGCGTAAATAAACACACTAACATACTTTCATCTATCAACACACTTTTACCTCATTGCACCTGTTCACAAGCACACACACCAATCAACAAAACACAATGACTAGACACTAATTAATTCATTTTGAATTGATTACGCATCGAACGGGTTTCCACCTATTAACCTCCCCCAAATAAATTTGAGGTTAATTGGCACGAGAGCTAACCGTGCCAGCGACAAAACCACACAAAGGTGGCGGAATTCCTGCGCATAATAATAAATAATAAAAAAGGAATATACAGCGTCCTGTACTCCATTGGAAGTTATGGTTAAATATAAAACCCCATAACTCCCCCCATTGTTCATACTCAAGGTATATACGTTCCAAGAGTTTTGGTGCGTAATCTCAATCACTTTACGTTATTTACACATTATTAGACTTGGTGATGACTCTCAAAGCATAATAAGTCAATCAACAATAATTATTCAATCAAACAAATATACCAATTTAATTCTTGAATAATTAGTGACCACATCTTATTTATTGTTGAACCCTTTTTAATTCTATCTCAGTGTCAAAGACACCTTAAACGCATAATGCGCCAAAAATCCTATCCCTCGGTGTTAAAAACACCTTAAGTGCACAAAGGCACCAACATACAATTTATTCCTTGTGTACGTAGACACTTATATAGCTCCTTCCTCATGCTTAAAGCATCAATAAAAATTATTTGAACCATAATAAAATTCCTTTTTAATATTCCAAACATAGTTAAACACGTAGTTTAATTAATCATGCCTTCTAACATGCCATAAATAAAATTGTGGTTCAAACGCAACATGCCCAAAATATAATCTTCCAATCTAAAACCATCACAAATAATTTATGCTTCACAATTCAATCACAAACACCATAAATTCACAATTCCATACATAAACCTTAGCATGATACTACTTGTAATTGATTGAAATCAAACCTAGCATGATTCTACGTCATCAAAATATGCTAAGTACGCGAACGTACCTCAATTAAGCCCGTAAAGTAGCCAATTACACTGCAACAATTCCCGAACCAAGTCTCCTACATAAAGGGACAATAAACCTATATTAATTACCTTAGTATACAAATTTCCAGCAACTTTTAAACATTTTAAAACCTCACTAACAAGCTGAAATTTTGGTTTAAAACCTTTAAAACTCTCTCTTTAAGAGAGTAATTAAAACCACAAAGTGAAAACTCAATTATAGTGTTCATATAAAATTTCCAGCATACTTCTTAAGGCTTAAACCCTTTAAAAAAAATCTGAAAATTTTATATTAAAACCACTTAAAATATTCTCTACTTATGGGTAATCAACTTCCTTTAATTAATACACAAAAGTAGTATGTAAATAAAAATTCCAGCATTATTCTATTAACAAAAACCCATTAAAATTTCATTAAAACTTCATAAAGATACAATCTTTAAGCTTTATTACCACTTACATCAATGGGTATATAAAACCCCCAAATCAATTGTAAGTTAGAACCCTAAAAATCAACACTTTAATAATTAAAACCCTAAATTATAATTTTATGAAATCTGAAAATAAAACACTTTACTATTTAAAATTTACAATCTTTAATCACCAAAACATAATTATGATACTAATCAAACATACTTTGAATAATTCAAACCAAAACCCATAAATAAAATCATCAAAATAGCTAGAATGAAAAGAGGAGAGAAAAGGGAAGAAGAAGGTGACCCGTGGTGGTGGTGGTCGGCTGGTCGCCAGCGGCTGCTGGGGCGGCCAGAGTTCTGACTGGACTGCCGGACAGCAGTGGGTCGGTGGTCGAACCCACGTCATGGCTGGCTTGGGGTTCCTACGTGAAAACAAAGAGGAAATGAAAGGAAATAAAGAAGAAAGAGAAAAAGAAAAGAAGGAAAAGAGGAGAGGGGGCGGCGCGGCTGCTGGGGTCGCCGGCAGTGGCTGACCGGCCGGCTGACCATTCCCGGCGGCGGCAGCGCGGGGTGGCGTGGCTGCTCTGTTCTCACGGGAAGGAGGAAAGGGGAAAGAAAAGAAAAGAAGGAGAAAAAAAAGAAAAGAAAAGGAAAAGAAAAGAAAAGAAAAGAAAAAATAGTCCATTTTGACCATTTGACTTTTTGTGTGGGGAATTTTGGGGATCTAGTAGATATATATAGTGTAGGGTAATTAGTGTAGGTTTGGGCTTCATATAGTCATGGACTTAAAATAGTTAACCCATATACAAAAGTAGGATGAATTAGTTTATTGACTTAAATATAAATACTTGCTTTATTAATAATCCAATAATTAAAATAGTTTGACCCAAAAATATATTTTATAATTAAATAAATAATTTATAAAATACATTAAAAATACGGGGTATTACAATCTACCCCCCTTAAAAGAAGTTTCGTTCCCGAAACTTAGGTACGAAAACAAGAAAAAGCTCGCTTGAAAACGAATAAATGTTTGTAAAATCTGAAAATTTCCTTAATATTTTTAGTTGTTGTACTTTTGTGATACTTCCTTTCTACCTCATCTATTCATTCACACACAAACTAGTGTGTAAAGTAACCCACTTGCTGACCTTCTTACACAAAATAATGTGTAAGATAACAACTTTACTAACAAACTTACACAAAATAATGTGTAAACTATTAGACTATCTAACAAACTTACACTAACATTAGTGTAAGAATCAACTTTGGTAATAAACTTACACATCTTAGGTGTAAAATAATCACACTTATCAACTAAATCAGTGTAAAACTTGACGAAAAAGCACTTTAAAATGCCGAAATTATGGAAAAAGTGCGTAATTCTATCGCACTCTACCCCCCTTAAAGAAAACGAGTTACACCCCCGTAACTCCACTTAATTCAACTTTAGAGTTATGTTGATCTTTTATCATTCCATCCTTGGTAAGGTCATACACTTCTCTGTATGCATTCTTTGTTGCGAACCAAAATTCTTATTAATTCCTTACTCATTATACCAAAAATAATCAATTTCCATCTATACTATCTTTCACCCATCCTCTAGTAAAAGTATGAAGCACTTTGATGTTCGAAACTTTGATTTGTCTAGCTTTTTTATGATCAAATTGGCTAAACTCAATAGATCTCTTTGCAACTCATACCTTTAGTTAATGTTCTTTCACAATGACTTATGAAAATTGTCTTATACTTTACCAAGGTCCGATAATATGCCAACTTATTTGCCACTTTACCAATTCTATGCAAATTCATATATATATTTCTATATACTTTGGCTCAAATTTTCTTTCTTACCAAAATTCATCTTTTGTCTTATGGGTTACACTTTCAATAACACTTGTGCCTTGTCCGTTGTTTAACTTGCACTACTCAGATCAAATCCATTCATGTATATTTTTCTTGCTTCGGTCACTAATGTTCCCCAACATAGTGAAATTTCATGGTTCTTTTATTCCAATCCTCAAAATGTTGTCATAACAATGCTGGCTTGTATGGTGACCTTTTTACATCCTTTTCTGAAATTGAATACGCTTGTTTTCTGCATAAATTCCCCTGTCAAATATTATTTCGCTATTATACCAATGGGTGGAGGTTGTAATCGTCTCAAATGTATTACCAAAGTTCTCCTGTATACCTCCTTCTAGGATTTTGAAAGAAACTAGGAATTTTATCTGACATATTTTCAGGAACTCCATGTAATCTCACAACGAATTTGATGTAAGCCTTCGCAAGTTGCTCCGTCTTCGAAGTCTCTTTCATCGGGTTTTAAACATTGAGGACTTAGACAATCTATCCACCACAGTCCGAATAAATTAATCACTCTAAACCCTCAATACACCTTTACCAAATTATTTTTGCAGCTTGTCCTTTCCTGGTTGTATTACAATTTCTTCCGTTATATTTCCTTTAAACCTCTTACTCTTACAAATTATACTCAAGCTGTTATCTCTATTAATATTAAAGTGACCTATCCTCTTACAAATTCGATCAAATTCACACTCTCTACTTGATTTTTTTTTTCTTCATTTCCCGAATATTGTTGGTCTCATGCTGTCGTTACCCCAACATTTTTTTTTTAACTTTCCTTTTCCAACACTTTCGAGGAGATTAATTTCCTTATTCCCCCTTAACTTTAACATTATTAGCAACGTATTTGCCCAATATATTGCTTCCCTTTCAATGTTATTGAATGTCTCTTCCACGGTCCTTTATCAACTCCAATAATTTCTTGTTACATTTTTAAATCCTTATGTGTGAGAGTCTATCTCAAACTTTAAACTTTAAAATTCATTCGCAAATAATCATTAATTTATACCAAGTTATTTCACACTTATTACTTTCCATGAACTTCCAATTACTCTTCGCCAGGGCATTCACTTGTTAATAATCCTTTCGAATTTATCAAAATCTTCCACAATGTTGTCCAACTTAAACCTCAACTACAATTGTTTTATCACGGAGTCCATAATTCACCGCTTCTATCCCTGTTACATCAACTTTTCCTCTTATTAGGAGGTTTCCCAAAAATGGTCCTTTTTCAATCACAACTTACACTCGGGAAAAACTTGCATGCATTTGCTTCTCTCTAAGCATCAACACGTTTTATTACAGATGTTCACATCGTCCTTTCCTTCCCATTCTTAGAATTCACCCAAAATACCTTCAATGAAAATACTGAATTCCATAAGTCCATGGAAATTATAGGTGATTCATTATCCCAAAAGGCAAAAATGAAAACTCGAATCATCCAAACCTTGTCATAAGCGCTAAATTCTAAATATCCTCTTTTGAATATTTTTACTTAGTAGTTCTATCCTCAAGTCTAATATCGAATTTATATTTGCTCCTTTCATTTGATCAAACAAATCGTCGATTTAAAGCAAAGGATAATTATACTTCTTTGTCACATTGATCAATCCCCCATAGGCACTTTACAGACACTTCCATTCTTTAACAATTACATTGCTCTCCAGGGTGATGTAACCTTATTTCAATGATTTCAATAGTATCTTTCAACCCCCTTCACGCAACGCAACATTAACCCTTTCTCTACACGCAAATATGTCCATATAATACCTCCAACTTCACTTAACCTTTATATCCTTGCTTATAATTCCCATGCTTACATCTTTAATTTCCTCCAATTAAATCCATAATCTTTCTTCTAGCATTCCTTGAATAAATCTTGTGACTCCTAAATAATCTCAACTTCAATCACCTCATATACAATCCTTACTCAAGTTATTTCAACACTCTCAATTAAATTCATAAATCTTGTCATAAACTCTTTCTCCTTTATGATATTTTTACATCCATAGTTCAATATTCTCGACACTTTCAAGTATACAGCGTCTTTATAATTCAAATTTCCTTAAGTTTAAAGCAATATCATTTCTTTGAATACCGAGAGATCTTAACAACTTGGAGTACTTCTCGAAACCAAGTAATCTTTTCATTTCCACTTAATTAAACCCCATTATCTTTTCTTTCTATCTGCATGAATAACTGGTAAAACTTATTTCGGGTTTGTTATCTCAAACATCTCCAAATAAGATCGGATGTATTCATAACTTGTTCGTTCCCTCTTACATGGTAAAAAATCAACTCTCTCCAGTACTTACCATACAAACTTTTATTGACTCTCAAATTCTCAAGACACAAATTGTTTTTAAACAACTTGTATAACTCTTTAACTCAACCGTCAAAACTTCATGAATTGATCTCCCTTTGGTTTATATATAGTTTTCACTTCTTAACACCATCTTGTTTCACCTTTTTCCCACTATGGGATTGTTGGTGGTTATATCATCCTTGCCTCCTTGGCAATCTGTCAAGCTTGCCTTACTACCTTGTTCAAATAATTCCATTACTAAAATTGCTTCTTGTTACCATACCTTCTTGATGATAAAACTGGTTGCTATATAGGTTGGGTTGAAACACTTAGCTTCCTCTTATTCTAATCAACTAACACCAACCACTAAACTCAATCAAGAAACAATTATCATTTAATTCGAATTAAGGTGTGAGGTAAATTTTTTTTTTTTTTTATGTCCTCATTCCCAATAATTCGAATACATAAAATCTTGATTGATAAACAACCAAAATTCATATACTTAAACAAACAATCAAAAATAAAAATAAAAAATAAAAAAAAAATAAAAAAAAAAACATCCCCATTAACTGCTACTCAGAAAGGGAAGAAAGAAATGAGCAGCACTTGGAAAACAATAGAAATCATAAGGTTGTTGAACAACTCTAAAAGATTAGGTGAATAAATTCAAGAATTTTCTCCAAAATGATAGCATTGCTACCCATAATGACTCCTTGAAGTAAAATAATTATCCTCATATCCCAAGTGAAAGAATAAATACTCATAACTCCTAAATAACATATGTCAATATTCTCAAGGATGGACATGTGACAATGTATTTAAGGTCCAACATAACAAGAGTCCTCAATATTCCAACAAGATCATAACTTCTCAAAACTCCAACCATATATTAAAATATATATGCTCAATTCTCCTTCCCAAATTAAATAACTTTAATCATAAGAAATGATAAGTCACTAAGCTTAAAATGTCAAACTCCAATTGATCCGCATAGAGTATCCCTCAACTCATATAATAACTTTCATCATTACTCATCTCTAATCAATTCCTATGCTCACCTCTCTTGGTCTCTTGTTCAATTTCGATTCCAATTCAAACTCATACTCAAAGACAAAACATATTCCTCTGAATAGATAATATCCCAAATGACTTCATCCTTAAGCTCCTTAACCATATGCATTAAAATCAATCTCTTTATCCTTATAACTTGGTGTCTCCATACACAAGTGTACAAAACTCAAATTACTCATTTTTAATATCTAGACAACGTATCTTAACAACAAATTATCCCAAAAACAATACTCACATTCATGTGATGATGTGCATCCAATATTTCTTCGAAAATACATCTCAAATAAGACCATTGAAGCGAATCATCCTAACATAAGAAATTGAACTCTCAAAATCTTTAACATTCCTCAAAATTCTCATCATAGAAACTCACAGGGTATGTTTAGGGATCCTACAAGAAAACGGGATCAACTACCAATTGCAAACCCTTCTCATAACCATATAATACAGTTCTTGCATAAAATTAAGTTCGATGTTCAATCAAACAATATTGATAGCTCACATATAATGATTCACATATTACATGTTGTCATCAATAAACATTTAGTCATACAGCATGCTTGAAAACCTCTTAAAAAAAATACATATATATATGCACATAGGAAAGAAATTAAATTCTAGCCTCTATGCCCTTTCTTCTCCTACCCAAGCTCACCAACATGCTTATAAAAGCTTTTAACACATATTTCTTACCTCAATCCTTGCTTTCCTGCAACATGAACAAACTAAAAATATTTTTGAATCCTTTTTTTTTTTTTTTTTTAGAGAAATTCAAAAATAAGCTTTGAAAAAGACTGAAAAATTTTCGGCTTTCTTAAAAAAAATTCGGACATCCTTAATAAAAAAAATTCGGATGTTCTTCATAAAAAAAAAAATTGGTCATTCCAAAAATAAAAACAAAAATAAAATTCAAAACAATTTAGTTTAACACCGTTTAATTAAATAAGCACTTGGCCAAGTTTTAAAACAAAACACTTTAAAATACAATTTTTTTTTTTTTTTTTTTTGTTTTAGTGGTAATAAAATCTCAACCAAAGCTCCTAGATATCTCACTTTGTAACACCCTAGAAATTCCTTTCTTTTAAAATACCTGTTTTACCCTGTTTAAAAATTTAAATAGGAATATCTAAGATATTACCACCACCGTGAAAACGGCTAAGGCAACCATCAAAGACACACAGCGGAAGACTAACTTCAAAACCGTTCAAAACAAGTCAACTTAAAAAGTCAACCAACGAAAGTAAAGTCAAAACCAAAGTCAAACGAAGTCAAATAAAACCATCCTACAACTTGGAACCATTGTAGGCCCTTATTAAAACCAAACCGACTTTAAAACTTTTGCGTTAGTCATGCATGATAATAATATCATAAATAATTAAAGCGTTAACAGATCATATACTTATAGAAACTATCATGATTCGCTCTTCACCCATGTCCATTCATAAATATGCTTCTTCACTTGAAAACCTCCTCTCTACTTGTCCCCACTACTCGCCATTGGAAAATGGGTCGTCGTAGGGCCAAAGTAAAGACATGGCCAAACACAAAAACACACACAATCAGCAAAGCTGAGTACATAAGCGTAAATAAACACACTAACATACTTTCACCTATCAACACACACTTACCTCATTGCACCTGTTCACAAGCACACACACCAATCAACAAAACACAATGACTAGACACTAATTAATTCATTTTGCATTGATTACGCATCGAACGGGTTTCCACCTATTAACCTCCCCCAAATAAATTTGAGGTTAACTGGCACAGGAGCTAACCATGCCAGCGACAAAACCACACAAAGGTGGCGGAATTCCTGCGCATAATAATAAATAATAAAAAAGGAATATACAGCGTCCTGTACTCCATTGGAAGTTATGGTTAAATATAAAACCCCATAACTCCCCCCATTGTTCATACTCAAGGTATATACGTTCCAAGAGTTTTGGTGTGTAATCTCTTTCACTTTACGTTATTTACACATTATTAGACTTGGTGATGACTCTCAAAGCATAATAAGTCAATCAACAATAATTATTCAATCAAACAAATATACCAATTTAATTCTTGAATAATTAGTGACCACATCTTATTTATTGTTGAACTCTTTTTAATTCTACCTCAGTGTCAAAGACACCATAAACGCATAATGCGCCAAAAATCCTATCCCTCGGTGTTAAAAACACCTTAAGTGCACAAAGGCACCAACATACAATTTATTCCTTGTGTACATAGACACTTATATAGCTCCTTCCTCATGCTTAAAGCATCAATAAAAATTATTTGAACCATAATAAAATTCCTTTTTAATATTCCAAACATAATTAAACACGTAGTTTAATTAATCATGCCTTCTAACATGCCATAAATAAAATTGTGGTTCAAACGCAACATGCCCAAAATATAATCTTCCAATCTAAAACCATCACAAATAATTCATGCTTCACAATTCAATCACAAACACCATAAATTCACAATTCCATACATAAACCTTAGCATGATACTACTTGTAATTGATTGAAATCAAACCTAGCATGATTCTACGTCATCAAAATATGCTAAGTACGCGAACGTACCTCAATTAAGCCCGTAAAGTAGCCAATTACACTACAACAATTCCCGAACCAAGTCTCCTACATAAAGGGACAATAAACCTATATTAATTACCTTAGTATACAAATTTCCAGCAACTTTTAAACATTTTAAAACCTCACTAACAAGCTGAAATTTTGGTTTAAAACCTTTAAAACTCTCTCTTTAAGAGAGTAATTAAAACCACAAAGTGAAAACTCAATTATAGTGTTCATATAAAATTTCCAGCATACTTTTTAAGGCTTAAACCCTTTAAAAAAAATCTGAAAATTATATTAAAACCACTTAAAATATTCTCTACTTATGGGTAATCAACTCCCTTTAATTAATACACAAAAGTAGTATGTAAATAAAAATTCCAGCATTATTCTATTAACAAAAACCCATTAAAATTTCATTAAAACTTCATAAAGATACAATCTTTAAGCTTTATTACCACTTACAATCAATGGGTATATAAAACCCCCAAATCAATTGTAAGTTAGAACCCTAAAAATCAACACTTTAATAATTAAAACCCTAACTTATAATTTTATGAAATCTGAAAATAAAACACTTTATTATTTAAAATTTACAATCTTTAATCACCAAAACATAATTATGATACTAATCAAACATACTTTGAATAATTAAAACCAAAACCCATAAATAAAATCAACAAAATAGCTAGAATGAAAAGAGGAGAGAAAAGGGAAGAAGAAGGTGACCCGTGGTGGTGGTGGTCGGCTGGTCGCCAGCGGCTGCTGGGGCGGCCGGAGTTCCGACTGGACTGCCGGACAGCAGTGGGTCGGTGGTCGAACCCACGTCATGGCTGGCTTGGGGTTCCTACGTGAAAACAAAGAGGAAATTAAAGGAAATAAAGAAGAAAGAGAAAAGGAAAAGAAGGAAAAGAGGAGAGGGGGCGGCGCGGCTGCTGGGGTCGCCGGCAGTGGCTGACCGGCCGGCTGACCGTTCCCAGCGGCGGCAGCGCGGGGTGGCGTGGCTGCTCTGTTCTCACGGGAAGGAGGAAAGGGGAAAGAAAAGAAAAGAAGGAGAAAAAAAAAGAAAAGAAAAGGAAAAGAAAAGAAAAGAAAAGGATAAATAGTCCATTTTGACCATTTGACTTTTTGTGTGGGGAATTTTGGGGATCTAATAGATATATATATATAGTGTAGGGTAATTAGTGTAGGTTTGGGCTTCATATAGTCATGGACTTAAAATAGTTAACCCAAATACAAAAGTAGGATGAATTAGTTTATTGACTTAAATATAAATACTTGCTTTATTAATAATCCAATAATTAAAATAGTTTGACCCAAAAATATATTTTATAATTAAATAAATAATTTATAAAATACATTAAAAATACGGGGTATTACAGGCAGGTTCAATATCTTTTAGGTTGGATTTGTACCTTCATCCCCGAACTACCAGTCATGGTTCAAGACCTATTGGAGTTGACAATATCTTGGATCGTTATGGGGTGTAACCTTCACCTCGTGAACGGTTTACAAGTTCCTAAAACTTGTCTTGGATGCCTCGTATTTCTTTATAATAACAAAATACATACGTTAGTAACTTCATGGAAAACAATAAATAATAAATCTAATCAAAGAATTGTAATAGGATTTGAGACCAAACCCTCAAAAATCATTAAACTTTCACGTGTAGGGCGAAGACAACTTCGAACTTGGCTAAGTGTGTCTAGAACTTGTGTATGCAGAATTTTGTAAGAGGGGAGGTTTAGAAAAAGAATAGGATGGTTGTAAATGAATAAAAACGGGGAGATACGACCCCTATTTATAGAAAAATAGTCCGAAAACGATAGAAAATACTTCAAGTTCCATACGGAATAAAACTGGCATCTGTCGCCAGGCGATAGACATTAGCGCCCAGCCAGACTTTGTCGTCTGGCAACAAAATCTGTCACTTGGCGCTAATTAAAATAAAAAATACGCTTTGTACACAGAATCCTCTTCTTAATATGATTAGGCAGCAAATTACGTGTTTATCAATTAAAAATCGGATTTATCATAAAACACTTATTTTATTACAAATAAAACTCATTAAAATATAATTATCAATCTTAATATTACTAGAATTTAAAAGAACCTTCTAGATCATTATAGAAGATTAAAATCAATCCTAATAACTTTAGGAATAATAATTAATAGGCCCTCCTCTAGATCATTGAGCCACATATGAAATTCATTTTGGGCCCAATTTAGTTCATAGGCCATAACTTCCTCATTATTCATCGGAATCGGGCTTATAATATATCGTTGGAAAGCTCTTTTCGAGCCCGATCCAAATACACTATTATTAGACCCTTATCATGGACCAAACTAAATATTACTGGCTATTTTTCATAAATACGGTACGAAAAGTAATATTTTCGAAAATAGAAAGAAAGATATTTTAATAAAAACAACCACATCACTACATTTTCACACTTTCACTTCGTTCGATAATTAAATGACGTGAAAGGTATTCATCACTGGGTTTGGTTTTAGGGAGACACATTTGGGTGTCTACATTTGTATAGCTTTGCTCTTGATTTCTTTAATGGATTGTGAGTAGTTTTCTTGCTATGGACGTTGTGAAGCATGTATTAGTGATGGATCATAGCTAATTGGAGGGTTTTGATTGATTTAGCATTGTGATTTAATTGGTTGATTGATTATTATGCATGTGTATGGATTAGAAGGACTGATCAACCTTGTTCTTCATGCTAGATTGCATTGAGTGTTTACGTTGATACGGACCATTGATTTGTAGCTCGCATTTATCGATTGAGTTTGGTTAGTTACGTTTCTAGTTAGAGTCTTTCGTAGTTGGCGCTAGTTAGACCTCTAGGAGATAGCTTGTCGATCACTTTTGATTGCATTATTAGTCTTCCCTCACAATACTCGAATTAATCAATCTCCAACCCGATTAGTGTGTGTTCATTGCAAGTACATGCGGATCCTAAATCCTTAGTGTTTTGATATATAGATTTACTTTGTGATTTTCTTTGTTGTTTATTTGAATTTAGATAACCTACACTACCTCTTATACTTCGAAATAGCTTGACTTTTGCCGTAGAAAATTTCACCCCAATCCTAGTGGTTCGACCCAAACTTTCTCTATTACTATGTCTAGGTTTGGTTACAAATTTTGTTTGATTGGAGAAATTTTAGTTTCAACGACCTAGAATCCAACCTCCCATCAATGTGATTGACTCAAAAGAAAAAAATTTCCGTCATTTTTGTGGAGGGTACCGACTTTCTCCCGAAAAAGAAAGACACAAAAAAGAATTAAAGTGAGTGTTTAAGGTTCATGTTGAATGAGCTTAATTGAATGTATGCATTAATGTTGTATCGCATACTACAAAGGATTAGTTCATCCTAGGCTATCTCAATTGTTGACTCGATGATGCAAGTATTTGGGTAACTTAGGCACGGAGGCTAAGCACTTCATACTTTGTGATGTGATGATTTTTACAGTGATGAATGATTCTAAGATGACGAGGAATGCTTCAATGTCGTGTTAATATTTCATGACAAAAGGTTCCTAAGAGAAGGATTATTTGTCTATGTATCTGTGATGTGTGTGAAAGTGACACTAAAGCTAGGCTGCAAAGGCTAAGAAAAGAGTCAAATGTGGTGACTCTTAGGCTAGGTAAGCTAATAATGTAGGGATCAAACCCCCAAGTTTATCTCTAAATGGATAGGGATGAGCATAGGAGATCCCTTGATATGATCATGCATGAATGTGTATTTGAATGAATTTTATTACGCCCGCACCTCGATGTGAGGTTGCCTACGTATCCATTATGAATCAGGTCGAACGTAGCTCTATCAGAACCTTGCACAAGTGTTTGTATACCTCAAAGAGGTCTTTTAAGGGTTGTAACGTGGTTAGGCAAAAAGTTGAAGAAGAAAGGGGATAAAGGCTCAAAATCCTAGATAAGCCCTCAAGGTGTGCAACCTTGATTTTGAAATATTTATATTTTTATGCTTAAGGTTTCCTCACTTTTTAACTCTCTTTTGTTTATTCTTTGCTCTCTCTTTTTTTGCTTTATCATTTTTTCAAATTCAATCCCTTTTTTATTAGCGTGAGCAATCCTGATCATGCGGTCTATCACTCACTTGGCATTCATGTTTCTCAGGCGCGGTATCGAGCACTGGATAAGAAACGCAATCTGAGACGTGTTCATATCTATGACATGTTTATATCAAAGACATTAGAACACTTGCCCTTTTGTACACTTTTATTGCTATTTTTTTTTTATTTTTGAGATCTAGGTAAAATCACTCAAGCTTTTGTATTTGCATAAGTTGCACACCATCCCTTCCCAAGGTTAGGTTGATGTGGGTTAAAAAATAAAGGTTTATCGTTAGACAAGGCTCAAAGTGGTTTGTCAAGAAAGGATTATATATTTGAAAGGTGAAGAGGATATGATATGTCTACAAGAGGTGCCTCAAGTCATGAGTATATCTTGTGCTTAGTCCGGCGTGGAATTTTTTTTATTTTTTTATGAATGCAATGCAATGATCATATGCAAGAAAAATAAATGCTCATTTTATTAAAAAGAGAAAGAAAAATTTTACAAAATAAAATCTAAGGAAAATAAAAGGTGCCTATGCTAGACTTATTGGGGAAATGGTGAATAAAGGAAATTAAAAAAGAGGTCACAAAATCTTGTCATTAAAGCTTGCCTCTTGTCTTGTGCCTTATCATCGCTCGGTCATCTTGCGAGCTGGAGGTATGGAAAGCTTGTTATTAACGATCAAATATTGGATGGCCTCTTTTAGCTTCCAAAAACTCTCAGTAGTATGTCCCCTACCTTGATGGCATTTTCAATGAGCATCAGCATTCCAGTTGGGTGACCTGTTTTGGGTGCTGGATCTTGAAGAGGTCCAATAGGAGTGACAAGTCCTTTGGCATGGATTCGATCGAAAGTGGTATCGTAGTTCATCCAATGGGGGTGAACTGTTTCCTTAGTTGTTTCTTAGGTCTCTGACTATCCATGGATAAGACTTCATTGAGATCAAAGGTACTAGCATTGTTGCTAGAGTGGGTGTTTTAAGAAGAAGAAGGATTGTCGTTCTTCTTTCCTTTCCAGCTACTGTTGTTGCTATTGTTAGTAGCTTTTTGTTTTGCAAGATCATCTTCAATATCAATACCTATGTCATAGACGGCCTTGAAAGTATTCAAATTGTGTTGATATTTCAAATGCTTTGAATATTTTTCTTAGAGGTTCTTGATGAACATCCTTATAGACTCCTGTCATTCCCTCCACTTATTGAAGAAAGAGGTGAATCCTTCGTTTTCTTTTCTTTAGCATCTCAAGTTGTCTATGGTCAGTTTCAACTTGAATGTTACATTTGTACCTATCAATGAAAGCATTTACTATTCCATCCCAAGTATAGATCTTTTCTTTGTCAAGGGAAAAGAACCATTGTTAGCAAATGGTTTCAAGAGATAGAGAGAACAAAGAGTAAAAGACTTTCCTATCAATCCCCTTAATATTCATTACGGTTTTAAAATCTCTTAAGTGGAAATAAGGATTGTCAGTAGGTTTGAACCTAGGGAAGTCGTTGGCATTAAACTTTTGCGGAAGAAGCTCCTTGTCCACCGAGACCCCTGGTGAACTAATGTCGTGGAACTTGTAGTCATTGGAAAGCTTGCTCAAGCTTTCCTCCATTCGCTGCATTTTTTATTGTCTTGCAGGGTCATTGACTTAAAGAGCTATAGCCTTCATCATTTCAGTTACATTGACCAAGTTTTGCCTAAGTTCATTGACTTCTTCCTGAGATGCCATTTTCTTCTTAGCTTTTCTCTTTTTTCAAATCGATTTATCAAAAAGTAGTATTTGGATGAAAGTGTTGTCCTTGATTAAATGCCCTTCTCTCCTTGACCAAGTGCCGTGGAAAGGGAAATTAGGAATACTTTTTGTTAATTATTTGACTCAAACTCGATTCAACATGCATAGATGGAGAAAGATCATGGAATAATGAGGGGAATGATATGTATAGAGGAATTATGTGGAGAGTGGAAAAACGATGTAGATGGAGAGATGTGGAAGAATTTAGGAATAAAGTGGACCCCCAACTTAAATGACGGAAAGGACGACTCATGCATGAACCTAAGACATGGTCATAGTGTGAAAAGAATATGTACAAAGTGTGGAATACATGTGAGTGTAATTGATATGTTCAAGAATTGTGTCATGACCATGGGACTAGACCATGTGACTAGACTCAAACAAAGACTAAGTTCAGACTTCACGTATGTGCACTAAACTGGACAGGCTGTAGTATTTTAGTCATAAATTTTGATCTGTGACTCTGAATTGGACGAAACCAACGCCAAATGAAAGATAAAACTTGGGACTACATATAAATAGGTTTTACGACTTGTAATTATTTCTAAAACTCCGGATATGACCAAAATAAGTTGACGTTTGTGCAGTATACGGGAATAAAAATCCGGGTTGACTCAAAGGAACTATGACTCGATTTTAGACATATTTATTAGCTCAAATTTATTATAAAATTAATTATGCAAATTCCTTATTCATTGGTTGGTTTATTTAACCATATTTGTGATCACAAGTCAAACAAAACAATTAGTTTAATCACCTGTAAGTATGCACAAGTAGTCAAGTAGTCACAATATGATGCAATGAGTTTGCAACCTAACCATGGCCCTAGTTCTCTAAAGTTCAAGGATAAGGGTTAGTCAAAGAGGGTCCATGGTTATGAGTCCGGATGCACCGCTTGGAATCCTTACCTTTGGAAAGGTTGGCACGTGTGGATGGGACCCCGCGAGTTAAACTCGCTTCCACGGTTTGGTGAATTCAACAAACTCGAATGTACCCTTCGTTGCCATGAGAGTTCGATTGGGTAGATGGAGCATGAATTCCCAGAGAGTTATGGCCATAAGTAGAACACATATGGGTTCAGAAAAGTGAGAAAAACTCAATCAGGAAGAAGAATAGAGCAAACAGTACTAGCATCGGTCGAAACAAAGAAGGTAGATTTCTAGCTTGGTATTGGAAGAACATGGCGCGAGACAACAGGGCATGTTGCCAAAAGATAACCCTGTCGCCAAACCACATTGCTATCGCACGACGATAGAGCCATCGTACGGCGCTGGCATTGTTTTCTTGGCGCCAGTTCCTACATGCCTCAGCAGCTTTCTGTTCTTTGAATTTTCCAATTGTTCGTAGCGTTTTTTTTATCCTAGTTGTGAAAGATATTTCCAAAATTACCTATGTGTAAAAATCCTATGTTTTTTATGCATTATGGATGGTCTATCCAATGCGGACCTTTTTTATGCATATGTCAATAATGTCAATCAAAATTACGCACATGAATACTTAGAATGTTTCGAATCTCATCCACTCATTCTAAATTATTTCCAAAAGAAATTTAGGAATTAAAATAGAAATCCTCCCTAGCGGAGTTGCCAAAAAACTGTAGAGAATATTTCAAGCATCCCACACTTGAGCCCCGTTGTGACATACACTTAAGCATGGTGGCGTCCAAAGGGAAGGAAGCTAACAAGTTTTAGGAACTTGTAAATCGTTCATAGGGTGAAGTTTACATCCCTTCACGATCCATGAGATTGCTAACTCCATAGTGGTCCGGAACCATGACTAGATATTCGGGGATGTAGGTAAAAATCCAACCTAAATGAGATTAAACCTGCCCTAAAAATAGGCCTCTACTTTATTCTTCTCATATTTATGTGTGCTTTCTGACTAACATACAATCAATAGGTTAACCCTAAACCTGTTTAATCTATGTTGGTTGAATATTAATGCACAAACAAATCTATTACTGGCAATCACTTGAATTATAATCATATTAGCCTAAACAAGATTATTAATTATCTTACTAAGCGTGATTACAGGTACAAATTCCCTTTAATCCTGCAAGAGAGAGCGTGATCAAGCAATAAAAATAATATTAATAACAATCATCATCATAATAATCTCAATAAAGCATGATAGTATTAGCAAGATCCTATGCATAATACTAACAAGATTAATAACAAATCCTAACATGTCACTTGATCAAAGCTTTAACCCTAGCATGGTACTAACATAATAGAAGAAATAGGAAGCAACATAAAAACATACATGATACTAGAAAGCAATAAATAACATCCTAACAGGATACTAGGAATTAATAAAATATTATAAGCATGATTTCTGTATCAAAAGAAAAACTAAAGTAATTGATTTACTTACTTCGATGCCTCGTATCTCGTTCTAATAACAAAATACACGCGTTAGTAACTTCAAAGAAAATATTAAATAATAAATCTAATCAAAGAATTGAAATAGGATTTTGGACCAAACCCTCAGAAATTATAGACCTTTCACGTCGAGGGCGAAGGCAACTTCGAACTTAGCTAGGTGTGTCTAAATCTTGTGAATGAGGAATATGGTATTTTGAAAAGGGATAGGCTTAGAAAAAGAATAGAGAGGGAATAAGCTTTAGCGTATAGAGAGAAGAGTGATGATTGGTGATTATTGATGATTCTTTGTGAATAAAAACGAGGAAATACGACCTTATTTATAGAGAAAATAGTCCGGAAACAATAGAAAAAAGTTAGAATTCAAATCGGAATAGAATTGGCTTCCGTCGCAAACAACAGGATCCAGTGCAAATGACAGGAATCACGCATGGCGATAGAGTCTGTCGTCGTGCGACAAGGCTGTCGTTTGGCGCTGCGATAATTTTTTGCGGATTGTTTTTATCATATCTTTTGATCCAAAAGTCCAAATAAGTCATATAATATGTTGTTGGAAAGCTCTTCAATTCTAATTTTCAGCCCTATTAGAATCAAATTGAAATCTTTTGTAGAATAAAATATATGGCCGAAATAGTGGAAGCGTGTTAGTTTTGGATAGAGTTTCGTATTTCTTTCACATCTTTTTCGTTATAGCTCGGAATTAATATTATAATATATCATTAGAAAGATCATTTCAAGATCTATCCAACCATATAATATTTGGATAAAATTATGATGCAATAAAATAATATCTGAACATATTCCATTTCGCACAGAACAAGGACTTTCAAAAAGAGAATTTTTATTCAATTTCGAATTCTTTGATCTTATCTTTTCAAAAAAAACATAATTAAGATCTTTTAAAAACTTATAGAAGTTCTTAATAAATCCTATAAACTTATAGAATCTTCTAGTAAATTCTAATTAGTTTAGGAATGAGATTAAACCTTTGGACCCTCCACATGATCATTGGGCCGTAGGTAAAATCCGGTTTGGGTCCAGTTTAGTATTTTGGCCATAACTTCCTCATTATTCATCGCAATTGGGGTTATAATATATCGTCGGAAAGTTCTTTTCAAGCCCCATCCAATTACACCATTATTGGACCCTTATCATGGACCAAACTAAATTGGACTGGCTATTTTCATAAATAGAGTTATAAATGAAATATTTTCAAAAACTGAATGAAGTATTTTTATTAAAACAACCGCATCACAAGACTTTTCACATTTCACCTTGTTCGATAATAAATAACGTGAAAGATATTCATCACTAGGTTTAGTTTTTTGGGGAGACACATTTGGGTGTCTACATAGGCCAAACTAAATTCGATCATGTGATCCTTGAGTTAAAAGAGACCTTACATGTGAGGGGGGAGTGTTGAAGTATATGCTACCAAATAACACATGTAAGTGTCCCACATTGGTTGAATAAGAGAGAGTAAATCACTTTATAATGCTAAGGGGCTACTTTTCCTGTTGCCATATGATTTTGGGATGGAACCTCCTTTGGACTTGTGAAGTGGACTTTCTCTCTCTTAGCTTGTGAGTACAACCCATACTTGTATTTAACATGCTATCAGAGTTAGGCCCATGGTTTGGGACCTCTAATGGCTTGAGTATATTGCTAGGCCTATGGTTTGGGACCTTTAATGCCATTGAGTATTCTGGGCCAAATTGAATTGGATTATGTGATCATTGAGTTTACAGGGACCTTGCATGTGAGGGGGAATGTTGCAATATATTCTACCAAATAACACATGTAAGCATCCCTCATTGGTTGAAAAAGAGAGTTAATTACTTTATAAAGCTAAGGAGGTACTCCTCCTATTGCCGTATGGTTTTGCAATGGAACCTCTTTTGGACTTGTGAAGTGAATTCTCTCTCTCTCTCTCTCTCTCTCTCTCTCTCTCTCTCTTAGTTTGTGGGTGCAGCCCACACTAGTATTTAATATGCTATCAGATCCAGGTCCATGGTTTGAGACCTCTAATGGCTTAAGTATATTGCTAGACCCATGGTTTAGGACCTTTAATGGCATTAAGTATTTTTGGGCCAAATTTAGAATTGTTAACTAGAAATCACCTTTTATTAGTACTGTCAAACGGTTTGACAGTTCGGGTTCGGTTCGGTTTGAAATCGGTTCGGTATTAAATCGGGTCGGTTTGAAATCGGTTTAAGTGTCTCGCGGGTCGGTTTCAGTTCGGTTTAAATAATTATCGGTTCAATTCGGTTTCGACTTATTCTTGAGCGGTTTTAATTCGGTTCGGGTTGTAAACAATCCGAATAGTAAATGGCTCGGTGCAGATGGGTTGCGGTTTGTTAACGGTTCGGTGTAAACGGTTTTTATCCCGCTTCAAACAGTTTTGGGTTGGAAACGGTTTCGGGTTAGAAACAGTTTGGTTCTTTTTCGGTTCAGTTTATAACTAATTCGTTTCTTTTTTGGTTCAGTTTATAACTAGTTCGGTTCTTCTACGATTTAACATTATTCGGATCGCGTCCATTCCGAGTTTACTAAATTACAGTTCGAGTCGATTTTCGGTTTTAAAAAATCGAATGTTTATCGAGTCATTTGGATTCGAGCAGTTAAATGGTTTTGGTTTGAAATTTGATAGTACTTGCTAACCTTTTGTTGGTTAACAAGTTTTATATTAAGTCGAGACTTCATCATTTCTTAAATAGGCATCATATTATATACAAATTCTCATTGATTTTAGAAATACATATCATAATCTGTTTCATGTTTAGCCATATTGGTCTTACTAGTTTGTAGCCGATTCGTTTATAAGCGGTCTGGTTCATAAAATGATTCGGTTTGCAAGCGGTTCGGTTAATAAATGGTTCGATTTATATACAGTTCGGTGCAAACAGGTTGCGGGTTGTTAACGGTTCGGTGTAAACGGTTTTTATCTCAGTTCAAATGGTTTCTGATTGAAAGCGGTTTCGGGTTAGAAACAGTTCGGTTCTTTTTTGGTTCGGTTTGATTTCAGTTCGGTTTAGAACTGGTTCGGTTCATTAACGGGTTCGGTTCTTATACGGTGTAACGTTATTCGGTTCGATTTCGGGTTCATTCACATACGGTTTGGCTCAGTTTTCGATTTAAAAAAAAAACAGTTTTTAATCGGTTCGGTTCTCATTTGGGTCGGTTTGTTTCGGGCAGTTAAACGGTTTCGGTTTGAAATTTGACAGCACTACCTTTTATACATTATTTTATAATTTTGATTGTATATGATTTGGTAATTTCTCACATTTTATATTTCATTATTTGATTGTATATTATTATAAATATTAAACGTACAAATAAATGTGAATAAAGGTAATTTTGTATAAAACAATCAATAGCCAACAACCATATTTACCAAACGAATTTATTAATAGCCAACCATCAATCAACCATTATAAAAAAGTCAATACAAAACAACTAATCAGACCGGTCAAGAAAAATTGTTAATTACCAAACAAGGCTTATGTATTCAAGTATTTTAGTAAGGATTTTTGTCAAATTATAGAACAATATCATTAGCCTGTCCCCATAGAATGGCTTCGCCACTACACGAACAACAATTGAAGTAATTGAGTAATTCAACCAATTTTTCATTACGTGAAACTCATGCTTACGTGCATAAATAAATTAAAATCTCCCTAAATTCAAAGTTCAAGTGTTTCTCGGCTCAAACAAGGATTGGTTCAAGTGGTTAGCAGTTTGATGTTGCTTAAGGAAAGTTTTAGGTTCAAACCTCATTGTATACATAAACTTTTATTGGGACTTAGAAAATTGAACCACTATAAACAAGGTGTGCAACACAGACCAGATCGATATAGTTTTGACATAAGCTCCGAAGTATCAAATGGGATCCTTAATTCAAAAAAAAAAAAAAAAAAAAAAATTGGCGTTTTTTCTCCCCTCTAAATTTTTTATCGTATATTTTCAGCTTTGTCATGAAGCTTCAATGAAATGGGCTAAAATAAGATATATGACCTTCGCTAGACTGGATTGCAATTGATACGTGCGGAATTACATACTATTTCCGTTTTATATTATTTACAACGATTACACATTTTTCCTCTCAACTTTATTATGTCAAATCGTTGTAACTAATATGAAACGGAGGTAATAGATAAAAGGAAAAATACTCTTTAATAATCTCAACTATTGCCGGAGGTTTATTTTTTTAAAATCCTAACTATGCCCTGACTTTGCCTCCAACAGACCCAACGAGTCAACACCAAGCCAATGACTTGTTGTGACAGGTAACCAATACACATTTCAGCACGTGATTGGTCTAAAATAATAAATAAATAAATAACTGAAAACCCCAATAGCCACCACTACCTCCCCTTACGCCATCGCAAACGCCAAGGCCAACCCCCACCCCTGAAAGAAAACGGTTGGCCTTTCCCCTAACCTCCGAAAATGGCCAGCTGGCCGGCCGCTCCCAAGCCCAAAAAACCAACCTACCCACCCTCCCTCGAAACAACCTTCCCCACCGTTGAAAACGACCCTCCTCCCTTCCCCAACCCCCGAATTCGTCCCCCTAAGTGATTTCCAGGGTGTGGGAGGGGTTGAGGAGCGACGATGAAGGATTTTTTTTTTTACTTTGTTTCGATTTTCGGGTGAAGGGGGAGGGAAGGGAAGAGAGTGGTTTAGGGGGTGGGGTGGGTCGGCTATGTGTATGGTGGTTGGGAAGGCCGGCCGACCATTATGAGGGGTTAGGGAGGTGGTCGGGAAGTATTTGGTGGGTTGTGGGTTGATTTGACGGTGGGTAGTGGGTTGATTTCGCGGTGGAGATTTTTTTTTTTATTTATTTTTTTTATATTAGGCCAATCATGTGCTGACATGTGGCATTAAAAAAAAATTACCCATCTAGCAGGTAACCGGTTTTTGAGACTTTTGGAGGCAAAGTTGAGGCATAGTTAGGATCTATAACTATAACTAAAGTAGAAACCGCTAACATCACCGGTGCAGATGTGTCAGTTTTTTATTAAAAAAGATTCCCGCCAAAACTATAAATGACATCATCCTTTTTAAGTTTTTTTTCTCCCCTTTAAAAATAAAGCTAATGTTTGGAAAAGCTAAATTAATTACATATTTTCATAAAAACTTACTCCCTCCGTCCCTAAATTACATTCCTCTTTCTCTCTATTATGTGAGGAATAAATGCTAGAAAGAGGAATGTAATTTAGGGACGGAGGGAGTAATATTTTTTTACTAAATTGACTAACAACACAATTTTCTTATAGAGAAAAAAAAATTACTACGTAATTGATAGTAGCTCTTTCATTTTTCCTTCCTTCCTCCTATATTAACCACTAAACACTAATCCTGTCATTTTTTAAATTTTATTTTAATTATGAATTTATTAAGAATATATAATATCATGTCTTCTACAGAGTAATATATATGATCAAATATTTTATTGCTAAAACCGTGCATCGCACGGGATTAAAGATAGTTGGGATTTATTAATTAAAGTGTATTTTTTCCTAAAAAAAATTCGTTGGTCAATTAAGAATTTAGCCCATTAAAACATAGTCAGCCTTAATTAAAACAAATTCCCTATGCTATTATCTTAAATTTCCTAATTCTGTTACATAATTAATGGATATTTTTAGATAAGCATTTCTCATTCCAGAGAATAATGGATAAAATTGTATGATGTGGCATAATCAATTATCGATTCATTTCCTAAACAATCAACTAATTATGTTTGTCACAGTTAAATTTTCTTAATTATATTCACATTATTATACCTACAATCTCCTTAATGAATTCACATTATACGGAATATTTCATACCAAAAATATTCACTTGATAATTTCTTTACTATTAATAAAAAGATTCATTCATTTTTGTGAACAAACTAGCCATCAACTAGTACCTCTGCCTATATATACACACACATTCATACAGCAATTTGCAAGCCTAGCACTTTCTTTAAATTGTTATTAATCCCTCAAATATTAGCAAAAGCCATATTTTGTAAACCTACCAATTTCCTTTTGCCATCGTTAAACAATGTACACACCATAATTTTACAAATAAATTTTGTGTCTGAATTAATCCTCCGTTAATTCTAGCATAACAAGCCACTAATTAAGATATTCCTTCAACCAACGTTTATGCAATGGCTAGCAAAAGCAAAATTAAACGCGGTAGTCGAGTGCCAATTCCTAGCAAAAAGCCGTTCGTTACAACCTTGACGTCTAACCTCAAGGAGACGTTTTTCCCGGATGATCCTTTTAGGAAATGGAAAAAACAGCCATTTCAAAGGAGATTACTTCTAGGATTACAATATTTTGTACCAATCTTCGAATGGGCGCCTCGTTATCAATTCAAGTTGTTCAAAGCGGATTTGATCGCCGGGATAACCATTGCTAGTCTTGCTATTCCTCAAGGAATTAGTTATGCTAATTTGGCTACTTTACCTCCTCTTATCGGCCTATGTAAGTTTTTTTTTTTTTTTTTTTTTTTTTTTTGGAAGCAATGTAAGTAGTTTTAGATACCAATACTTTATAGTTTTCTATACATGCGTTACAAATGTTACCGATGGTCTTACAACAACATATACGATTATACGTGGTACTTAATTTATCATTGACATCAGTTTTTGAGTAGCAGAGTTCATAATTTACATAACAAATAGATAAAATTAGAGTGATTTTTGATTAAATTAGTGACGGATTTTAGGGTAATTGGTTATTAATTACTGAATGTTCTATTGATAGAATCAAGGTGAATTTTTATTAAATTAGTGACGAATTTTAAGGTGATTGGTTATTAATTGGTGAATTGGATTTGTGGTTAGTTTATCAGTTTATGTGATTTGTAGTTAGAGAATTGCACTTGCATTTGAAAAGAACTATGATACTCCGTAATACGGAGTACATTTATATGACTTTTAATTATGCCAAAAAAAAAATAAAAAAAATAAAAAAAACTCCGTATAAATATATATTTGCGTAAAGTAATTTTCTTAAGGGTAACTTGTTTATAGCAAATTTCATTATCCACAGTCATAGAGATGACATGTTAGTAAGATAGAAGGTTTAATATACATATCTTTTTTATAAATAGTAAGGAGAAGGATCTTGTTTTGATCCTCGTTAAATTTTTATTTTTATTTTTTTTATTTTTTGGTTTAGTATTTACATATATGGTTCTTGGAGGTTAGAAGGGAAGTTAACATATCCTCACCCTCAAGTGTCATAGTTATAGGACCTTATGACCTCATAATTACAAGGTGAATCCGTAACCAATTACACCAAGCCGTATTTGATAATAATTCATATATCCATTGTATTGATCAAAGCCAATGGAGTCAAAATTACACTTTGTACACAACCTTATCTAACACTTATATATTGGTGCCACATAAGATATGACTCATCATATCTATTTTTACTATCTGTTCAATAGTTTTACTATGACTATGATAATAGAAATGGTAGTAAATGAGGGAATGAAATTTAAGAAAATTAATAAATATTATTGAAATTAAGGTATATACTTTATATCAATCACTAAAAATTTGAAAATATATCTAATAATTTATTGTCATTTTATTGTATCGCCATATTCACTTTATCTTATTTTTGCTCAACTTAAATTATTTTATTATATGGCCATGTTCACTTTACCTTATTTTTGCTCAACTTAAATTATAAAAACGAAGGTCATTATGATATTATTGTGCTTATTAGTTGTTACCATTACTAATTGATTTGAAAATTGAAATACATATATAAAAAGTACTTACTAGATTCATACTATCCAAATTCCAAACCAATAATAACAAATTATTCCTTTATTTTTAATTGAAAAACAACACAAGGGTTAAGGGTGCACATATTATATTCACCTAACTCATATTTATTTTAGTTGAAAATAAAATAGATAGTCTTTATATATTTTTGAGTTGATAAGGTATTTAATTTGGAAATGTAGACTCAAGTTTGGTACCACCATTGGTATACGCAATGATGGGGAGTTCAAGAGATTTAGCAATAGGCACAGTCGCAGTTGCATCTCTTTTGTATACTGATATCTTGGGTAAGGTCGTCAGTCCCACCGATAATCCTAGAGAATATTTACATTTGGCTTTCACGGCTACTTTCTTTACTGGTGTTATTCAAGCTTCTCTTGGCCTCCTCAGGTAATTACTTCAATCATAAAACACAATCACGTAAAATTGTGTTAAATTTGTCTTGAATATTACTTTTTAAATATGCAATTTTTATACTAGGTCATTTTGTCATTTGGAAATTGAGGTATTTTAATTACAAAATTACATTGAAATTCGTGTAGATATCAAATGGGACAAATATTAAAAAACAAAGAATATTTCAAATTAGCTTACCTCTATAAATGACATGGAAACTCCTTCCTATACAATATACTAACTCTATTAAATGTTATGTGCAACTTTGGCGTATTATTTATGCGATATAAAATATTTCAAAGTTGCACTTAACATTTAACGAGGTAGTACATTTTTATTATTACTAGAATTTATATATTGTTTGTACATTATACCCAAAAATTCGACCCTTTTAGCCTAATTTTAATCTAAAATGATCGACTCATTTGCATTAAAATGCCCACAAAATTACAATTATATTTGTGCAAAATTAGCTTCCCATAAAATTTTGTTTTATCATGTACTTTTAATACTTTATCTCTCTACTTTTTTACAAAGCCATATGAATCTATCTTTCCAATATGTTTTTATTCTTTTTATTTAAGATTCTTAATAATCACGAAATCAACCCAAAAGGGTTGAAGTTTTGGGGACGGAGGGAGTACAATTTTAAGTCTATACTTCATACTCCATCCGTCCCTTTATTACATGCCTTTATTCCTTTTTGGGGTGACCAAAATTAAGTGTATGTTTCTATTTATAGGTTGTACTCCCTCCGTCCTTTAATACAATGCCTCTTTCGAGCATTTATTACTCACATAATAAAAAGAGAAAGAGGCATTGTATTAAGGGACGGAGGGAATACTCTTTTACAATATTATTCTCTTTTCGATGATTTGTTACCCTTTTTCTTTTTCTTTTTTTGTACTTTAACGTCAATTCCCAATACTTTCATTCTCCTAATTCCCAATTACTACTTTTTTTTTCTCTCTATCTCTCTCTAACCCCACATCCATATTTATACTCCCAATTATTAGTTTTAAGGAATCTTTAACTTTCTTAATTCCCGTGTAAAATGAGAAATATGCGTGTAATAAAGGGACGGAGGGAGTATTATTTTAAGGGTAATGCTATATGTAGCCCTAAGGGCTATATATAAGCATTAAATATACTTTTGGAAATTGTATAAAATTAGAAATTCATGATAAAAACACGCGTAAATCAGTGTAATTAGTGTTTATATTTTTATGATTTCTTAACTTTTTATGATTCATGACAAAAACACACGTAAATCAGTGAAATGGTACTTGGATTTTTATATCTTTTATAATTAGAAATTTATGGTATGATGAACAATAAATTTTGCCTCATATTTTTTCTTTTTTGTGGTCCTTCATGATTTTTTTGGCGACTATGATATTATTAATAAAGCTATAAAAATGTAGTACGAGTAATATCATAATATAAAAACAAAAATGAAATAACATTGACAAAAATTTGTATGTACAGACTGGGATTTATTGTGGACCTACTGTCGCACGCCACCATATTAGGGTTCATGGGAGGAGTTGCAACAACTGTTAGTTTTCAACAGCTTAAAGGAATTTTGGGATTAAGACACTTCACTCACAAATCCGATCTTATTTCAGTTCTAAAGGCTATTTTTTCCCAAACTCATGAGGTATTTTCTTAGCACAAAATATCAAACTTTCATGTAAAATAAATTTATGTGCAACAGTTGTTAAATTAATAAAAAAAAAATACAACATATCCAATTTCACATGTATATATATTACTCCATATGTTATATTGAAGTCTTCCGATCATTTCACCTCAAATATTAGTGTCAAAGTCTCAACACTTAAAATACTTTATTTTTAGATCAAAAATATGGAATTTTTTCACAAAATAGTCTAATTAGACGCTTGGACACGTAATCATGTTGGATTGAGTACTCCCAAGTAACATATTATATGTCTTTCTAATTATTAAGTTTTTTGTAAGATTTGCAAACATAATAATAGTAGATAGTATTGTAACTTTGTAAGTAATTGATAGACAATTTTAACCTAAAAAAAAAAAAAAGAAGAGAGAAAATTGTGAAAAAGGACCTTTTAAATTGCATTTTGTTTGTATGGGGTAGACCTTCCGTGGTGGTCAATGCTAGAGCTCCGGGGTTGAGTATCACGTGTTAGTCATGTGACTTTTTTTTTTTTTTAAAACAAAAAAATCCCCAAATTTCCCTCCTTTCCCGACCTAACTCTTTCATTGGTTAGGTCGGGAAAGGAGGGAAATTGGGGTTTTTTAAAAAAAAAAAAAAAAAAAAAGTCACGTGACTAACACGTGATAGTCAACGTCGGAGCTCCGGCATTGACCACCACGTAAGGTCGCAAGATTGCCCAAGTACCCCATATAAACAAAATGCAACTTAAAAGGTCCTTTTTCACTTAAAAATCTTGTTTTCAAAAAGTCGACCACTTAAAAGGTCCTTTTTCACAATTTTCTGAGAATAATTTTACATTAAAAAGTAACATGTCAACTACATATCACCATTTATCACTTGCATGACTAAGAATTACTAACTTAATTCAAGAGCTAACCAAATATTTGACATATTTAATTTAGCTAATCCGTAATAGTATTAATTAATTTTGATCTTTTATTTGTTGTTACAGTGGAAATGGCAACCGGCGATTCTGGGTTGTAGCTTTCTGTTTTACATGTTGTTGGCAAAGTTCTACGTGAGTATTCATGTCCTCTTAAGTATAATAATATGTAATTATAAATTCAGTTTATTTAAGTTTCAGGTTTATAATTTGTTAATAAGTAGCTAATATGCTCCCTCAAAAATATATACGTAAATATGTTGAAGCATAGTCTTTCTAAATAACACACCACAATGATAAAAGAAGAGAATTAAAAATTTTACAAGGCTCGTATTACTCCTGAATAGCCTATTGCCTTATAGTTTTGGAATTAAACCTCGAGCCAGCCCCAGTTAATTTTTATGATTGACAAAATTTGTCAATCTAATGACATTATTGTAATAATAGGGAACAATACTTGATGCCACATCATGAGCAAAGATAACGCCAACTTCACGATTGTTTTCGCCGTTACTCCACCGACTACACCTCCATTGAACTTCCTGCATTAAAAAGCTTCTTGCTCTTCCTCCATTAAAGCTTCCCCGATCTCAAATACCATAGAAGCTTCCCCGACACCAACACCAATGAAGCTTCCCAGATCTTCACCCACCTTTTCCGGTCTAAAACGAAAACCCTATGAATGAAGGGTGAAATTAAGGGCATGGTCAACCCCAAAGGGTAGGGGTTACCATGTCCTCCATTGAAGCTCCCTCAATTGAGCTTAATTTTTGAGTGTTGAAGCTCCATTGTTGAGTTAGAGGAGTGAGCAGAGAGAAGGATGAGAAAGCAGTAGGAAATTGGAAGAAATGCTAAAACTAACGGACATCCTATTAAAATTACAAAATTATCCCAAATAATTCATAGAAATGTCAATTTTACCCTTATAATTTACATATTTTGTCAATCATAAAGATTAACTTGTATTTCCTCTTAAACCTCCATGTCTCCATGAGTCTTATGAAGTGGACTATCTTATTGACGGTATAGAGCTGAGTCAGATTCACAGTTTTATGGGAGGGACAGTGCTTAAGAAATCAAAAGAAATCAAAGTCATCAATATATTACTTTGATCAAACTTATATTGACCCAATTAGGCTTCCAATTTTCAAGAAATAGGTACCTTCTTACAGGGTCATTTTGTTCGTAAAAATATACTTTGTAGTTATGTACTCCCTCTATTCCCTTTTTTTGCACCTTGGGCCTACTTTATATTAGAATTTTGTGAGTCACATGGTGCAATGAATTGGAAATGGGAACAGAGGGAGTATGTTATACCATTTCAAAGTGATAATGTCATTTGTTTATTTGAAGATTTTTAGATATGTAAAATTATTTGAATTGAGAGAATGATTGACCAAAACTTAACATTCGAGGTACCTATAGGGCTATAGCTAAATTGGAACTTTCACGAGTATAGATATACTCGTATGTGTAATATGCTAAAGTGCTAAACTAAAGTTATCGATATCAATTCTTTATTCCGTATGCAGAGTAAGAGAAAACCGATTTTCTTTTGGATAAGTGCAATGGCTCCCCTCACATCTGTTATTCTAGGAAGCTTGCTTGTCTACCTCACCCATGCCGACAATCATGGTGTCCAAGTGGTACGTAAGCACATATGTTCTACATAATACATGTTCATATGGTGTTTTAACTTTTAACTTCACACAAAATTTTTTGATGTACTGTTAGATTGGACATTTGAAGAAAGGACTGAACCCGCCATCATTTAAGTATTTGGCATTCGGATCACCCTTCCTTGGTAGTGCAATTAAGACGGGAGCCATCACTGGAATCATAGCATTGGCTGTAAGTTTGATTAACTAGTCATCTGAACACTATCATTAATATGATTAGTATGCAGGTGTAAATGCATAATGCAGTAATATTCTAATTAGTCAAATGAGAAACATTGGATTTATTTGATGCTTCATTAGTATAATTGCATGAATGTTGTCCATGAATCAAACGTG
This sequence comes from Chenopodium album, assembly GCF_948465745.1. Taxonomy (NCBI): domain Eukaryota; kingdom Viridiplantae; phylum Streptophyta; class Magnoliopsida; order Caryophyllales; family Amaranthaceae; genus Chenopodium; species Chenopodium album. The sequence goes on from NC_137838.1 coordinate 31,748,605, forward strand.
CTTAATCCTATTTGTGCATTACATTGATCATTATCGTTTTATAACCAATAAGTATGAGTGCAAGTACAACTTCAGTACATTTAAACACTTTTTATTGATCTTAGTAAAAAAAAAACACAGATATGTATGTCAAAAATACCAGTGAATCAGTATAAATCAATCAACTATAACAATCGATCAGGTGATCAGCTCAAGAGAACATGGCTTATATCATATGACCCTTACAATTGTAACAATATAGGAAGGTGTAGCAGTCGGACGAAGCTTTGCATTGGTTAAGAACTATCACATTGATGGAAACAAAGAGATGCTCGCGTTTGGGCTAATGAACATTGTTGGCTCATGTACTTCTTGCTATCTCACTTCAGGTATGCCTACGTTTTTACAATTGGATTTTATAACTTTCCTTACATGTCGTCCCTAAAATTTAATCGTTGTAACTTACAGGAATATTTTCAAGATCAGCAGTGAATTTTAATGCAGGATGTCAAACAGTGGTGTCAAACATAATAATGTCAATAGCAATGATCATAACATTGTTGTTCCTAATACCGTTTTTTAGTTTTACCCCGCTTGTGGTTCTTTCGTCTATTATAATCAATGCCATGCTTGGCCTCATCAAATACGAAGAAGTCTATCATCTATGGAAGGTTGACAAATTCGACTTTATCATCTGCATAAGTTCCTACCTTGGTGTCGTCTTTGGCAGTGTGGAGAATGGCTTGATTACCGCGGTATGTTATGCAAGAACAAATTTGAATCCCCCCAAAAAAAACCAGGCTAATGTGACATACTGATATGTATTGCAGACCAATGGTGTATAAAATATAGCTACTCTGTATTCTGGTTTTTCAAGTGCTCTAAAAAAATCTTATATTGTTTATGTGCAGTTTTGCCTATCCGTAGTGAGACTTCTGTTAGTAGCGGCAAGGCCTAAGACTGTGATGCTAGGAAACATACCAGACACCGTGTCCTACAGAAACATCCGACACTATGAATTTGCCCAGAGAGTTGCTGGGATTCTCATCCTACAGATTGATGGTCCAATCAACTTCGCTTGCACTAATTACTTAAGAGAAAGGTACGCGTATTATGTGGTTAGTACTAGCTCCCTTTGTCCAAAACTAATAGCGATATCTTAAAATAAAACGTGCAGTTTAATCTGGACGAAGGTAGTATTAAACTTACTGTAAGCTGCTTATTTAAGCTCAAGATTAATTCTATCACATTCTAAATTATTGCAGAATCATAAGATGGGTTGATGAAGAAGAAGATAGAATAAAAAATTGCAGAGGACAAAGTCTGCAGTATGTTATACTTGATCTAGGAGGTAAAGTTACACGAAGTACATCATTTCAATCAGCTGGTTTAATTTTTCGAATATCTAAATGACTTTATTTGTTATCGCAATCAAATTCAACCAATCCATACAATTACTCTGATGAAGTTCAAAAAGTAGAACATATTTATAGCAACTAGACATTTCTTTGCAGCTGTCGGTAGCATTGATACCAGTGGGATCAGCTTGTTAGAAGAAGTAACAAAACTAATTGAAAGAAAGAGTTTAAAGGTACAAATTTAGCCTTAAAATTCACACTTCTCTTTTTATTTTTTCTAGACTGTATTTACGTAGTTTTACTTCTGCTACTGCAGCTGATATTAGCAAACCCAGGAAGTGAGGTATTCAAGAAAATGCATCTTTCCAAGTCCACTGAAATCTTCGGCGAGGAGCACATACATTCAACAGTGGCTGAGGCAGTCGAAGCATGCACATTCATGATGCAAGCGAGTGAATCCATGTCCACAACCACACAGTCTGAAAATAATGATCCATCAGATCAGGTTTAGTTCAAGGGAATCCTTTCTCAGCCACCACAATTCTTGCTTGGAAGAGCACTGAGTATCAAGAGTTCAAGGCTATCAACGATGGTAATTGATCTTGCAGGATATGTAACAAAGCTAGAAAGTCATTGCAAGATACACATTTTGTACACCGTGTGTAATCCTAGATTCCTAGAGAGTAAAAGAGTAGGGGGTTCTTGTTTCAAACTATGAAATGCCAATGGAATGGCATTTTGAAAGATCTGATTCTTCTTGGCTAGAACAAATATCACATGCATTTTTATTTTTTTTTTTTACGAAGGATAAAACACACTACATATTAATACTAAAGCAAAATTAAATGTGCAGCCGCTTCTGCAGCGACTTGATGAGCACGATGAATACGGTGACGGTCTGCCTTATGAACATTGCAATACTGAAAAGATTCTCCAAGTCGTTTAATCTTGCGAATGAGCCAAAGATAATCAATGTTTCCATGCCCATCTCCACGAAGAAGGGTAATAAGATTATAAAAATCCGTAAAGACCGTGATGGAATGAAATCCATGATCCCAAGCCCATTGAAGGCCATACATGCAAGCCATCGCCTCAGCATGTAAGGCTGACGTGCAAACCTCGAAGTTACTACCGCCAATGATTTGATCATCTAACAGATCATCATTATCTAAGACCCAGCCCATCCCCGCCTGATGAGTATCTGGGAACCAAGAGCCATCTACCTGTAATGACTGTAAAGCAGAGCCTTGGCTGAGTAAACCAATATGAGCTATATGAAACCTGGGAGGGTGAGAAGCACCACCAACAGCCACCTCCGCAGAAAAGATACTTCCAGAAGCTTCTGGCGTAACATAAACTGTATGTGAATCCATAACCTCCTCAAAATGTGAAGAAAAGGGTCGTATTGCAGTGGAATCCCTAAAGATTCTAGAGTTTCGACATAACCAAAAACTCCATATTGTACCCACGAAGGTACATAAGCGAGTACTAGAAGGGTCATCCTGACTAATAAAAAGTCGGATATAATCTTGGATCCAATTTGAGAAAGAAAGGTCTCCATTAATTTCTGAGCACATGCCCAAGCATACACCCCTCCAAACTGTTCGTGCGCTAACGCACATTCTGAATAGATGTTGAAAATCCTCTGAGCTACAAGCAACGAATTCCCAAGCCGCCCGTACAACGAGGGAGATGCATGGTTTCCTTGTTTACCCAATGCATACCCTTAGCATCAAAATGGGCACAGAAGAAGCGCCTGAGTAAGGAATCAATTTTCCCTATTACCGAGATAGGAAGCTCACAGCAAGCAAGAACATGTGACGCCATAGCAACCAAAATAGAGTTAATAAAAAATTAACTTTTGAGATTGAGAGAGCCATATAGCATTTAAGCAATTAATTCTTCCGATAATTTGTCGATAAGAAATTGGAAGTGGTCCCTCTTTTTGCCGATGAAATCAATCGGAGCTCCCAAAAGGTGATCGAACATCTGAACTAGCTTCATTTGGAATAAAGATTTGAAGCTCTCTTGGATAGGAGGAAAGACATTTGGGCTAAACTTAATCAAGGACTTTGAAAGGTTAAGTTCCTCCCCCGAAATCCTAGTAAACCGTTGAATGATCTGCATAATATTAGTACAGGAGAGAGTAGTTGCCCGGAAAAATATTAGAGCATCATCGACAAAGAATAGATGTGAGATAGATGGACTTGTTCTAGACAATGTGATTCCTTGAAACAACTTCAGTTCTTGCCCAAGGTGTAGCATACGGGAGAATATACCCGTGCAGAAAAGGAAAAGGTACGGAGAGAGAGGATCCCCTTGGCGAAGACCATATTATGGTTTAAAGGCAACCGAGGTAGTACCATTGACAAGGGATTTACAAGAAACTGTCGATAGACATTGCTGAATCATCTGTAACCATCTATCCGGAAATCCATAGGCTCTTAAGATTCGCAAAAGAAAGCTCTAGTGAATTCAGTCATAGGCTTTGATCATATCGATTTTAAGCGCAGTCAGCCAATTAGTGCCTGAAGTAGAGCAATTTATTTTTTCCATTAATTTATGGCTCAACAAGATGTTATCAGTCATAACACGACCTTGAACAAAGGCATGCTGAGAATCCAAAATAAGAAGAGGAAGATACTGGCGTATTCTGACCACCAAGCATTTGGAAGCACACTTGTAAATAGTATTACAAAGGCTAATTGGTCGTAAATGGCCCATCTCTGTTGGAGTACTAATTTTAGGAATCATGACTAAGAGAGATTGGTTCCATTCTTTCAGGAGGAACCCTGTTTGAAAGAAACTTTGAATGCCTGAAGCAATCGACTCGCCCACGACGTCCCAATGAATTTTGAAAAATTCAACAGTAATTCCATCCGGGCCCGGAGATTTACAGTTTCCCAAGGCAAACATGGCATTTTGAATTTCCGAAGCAGAGAAGGGACGCTCCAAATTATTGAGCTGAGAGGGCGTGAAACAAGGAATATGTAATTCCCGTAGAACCATATCAATTTTCGGGTCATACGGAGGCATTGCATCACTCTTAAAGGTTTAATTTAGTGATTGCACAATAACTCGTTGAACGTCCATGTGGCCATGTTGGATGACACCCTGATCATCAAGTAAAGAACAAATCTCATTTTTCATGTGGCGGCTTTTAACCTTCGAAAACAGGAGTTTAGAAGGGCAATCCCCTTTGAGAATCCAATTTTTCTTCCAACGTTGTCGCCAAAATTGAAGTTGCAACAAGATATTCTCTTTTGAAGTCACAATATTAGCCATATAGAGAGAGACATCTGTAACCGATTGAATTGACTCACCCTCATTAGAAAGCTCTGAAGAGAAAATTTTCCAATCCACCCATGAAAATTTCTTATTGTTGAAACACCACTTCCGAACCAAATACTTAACATGTTCTAAATTCTTAGAGAGGCTGAACATAGGAGAGCCAGAAAAGCTTCTCTACCAAGTATTACAGACAAAGTCATGATTTTATCGTTGTGAAGACACCAGTTATCCAACTGATAAGGGAGGTTTGACTACCGTTGAACGGGTGAGTCGTCAAAGAAAATAGTAGCATGGTCATAAATAAGGATCGGCTGATTGAATAATCGACTATCCGGATAATTATGAAACCAATCAGAGATCATATACGCGCGATCTAAACGCTGAAAAAAATGAGTTGATCTTCATCCCTATTATTTTTCCAAGTATACAGAGGCCCTTTAAAGGGTGCAGCCAGTAAACTAGATTTAAGTTTGAAATCAATAAAGGAATCCCACCCTTTTATGACATTTGACCCACCCAATCTATCGTAGTGATGCTCTATTTGATTAATATCACCAATAATCAAACAATTAGGAGCTATAGAAAGTAAATTAAGGATCAAACCCCACACTTGAGGTCTATCTTCAAGAACAGGAGCACCGTAAACAAACATCACACATTTACTAATTTATTACTGATTTTTATATTACAAAGTACAACATTTGTACAAACAAAAACGCATGGAAATTCTTCCGAGCCAAACCCAAAAACTACTAGACCTCCGCTAGTACCAACCGAGTCAACCCTAAAAACCGAAGTAGGATTAAAAAAACTAAGCAAGCTAGTCACAACTGAAACATAAACTTTGGTCTCACACAGAAATAAAAAGTTACGAGCAAAAGAGTTTAATAACCAAAACACATAGGGGAGCTTAGGAGTAGTCTGATCGTTTAGTCCCCAACAATTCCACGATGTAATCTTCATAAAAACCTTAGGGAGCTGTGAAGGGCCAGCCGCCAAACCAGTGGTGCCCGAGAACCAGGAAGACATACTCGGTGAGGTAGCACTAATACCATAAATGAGATTTTGAGAAGAAAGCTCATCCTTCGAAACCTTAACAATCTTATGAGAAGAAGATGCACTGCTAGAGTATCCTGCCTTCCGCTTATTCCTAAGGAAAACCTTAAGAAGTGGCATTGAGAACGGGTTGTGATATGACTCCGGAGTAAAAGGGTCTATCTTAGAAGATGTGATACTATCGGTCCCCTGTTCAGAAGCAGAGCCATAAACCGAAGCATCTGACAAAGAAGTGGCAGCAACATTAATAGGGTGAGACATGTATCCATTCTGATACACCCCATTAATTGGTATAAACTCATGTTCCACATTATCATCATTATCCCCATTCGGCTTAGGTAAATTAGCATGACCATTAGGTTGATTATTGCCCCCTGATCCGGGCGAATCAGAGTCAGAATTTTCTAGTTCATTCCCTCCCTCCAAATCCGAATTACCTTCATCATGTTGATCATTATTGTCAGGAGGTTCCTGGTCATCATCGGTATTCTCATGATTACCATCATTATCATCTGAATTTTCATCATCATTATTAATATCATTATTATCCCCATCCCCATTATCATTGTCATTACCAGAGCTAATATCATCGTACTCAAAATCTTGTGCTAAGACAAGAAGATTAACTCTTGTATTACGATATGTGAAAACATCCCGAGTAGCCTCAACCATATTGGTGTATAATGGTTTATTGTTTGGATTATATAGCACCGTCAACCCTTGCGCCTCAAAAGCTTCCATATGCGAATGAATCCTTCCGGCAGCCACATAATCCGAACAATGACAAAATTCTTTAAAATGACCCACCATATTACGTTTTTTACAGTACATAAACACACCTTCGTAACGAAAATAAATCCAAATATGCTCAAATTCATCCGGAAAAAAACACCCATGGATCAAAGGTTTAGAAATCGACTAAAACTTGTCCCCGAAATTCTGGCTTAGTAGGAAGGCCATCACCATCATATTCGAGAGTTTCAACTACCCCCACAAGTTTTAGAGTTTCAACAGCCCACTCTGGGTCGAGGAGCCCAAATGGAAGCCCATACACATGAATCCAAAGTCTAAGCTAGTCATGTCAAAAATGACATTGGCAGGAACGGTATACCTATTACATCTACGAACATTGCAATTATGTCCATCCATAACGAAAGTGTGTTGCTCAAGTAAAGCTTCTACGTCCTCCACATTTGAGCATGCAAAAACATAGTAATAACCAGTACGATGAACAATAATATTACCTCGTGAGAGCCATTGAGAATTTACCATCTGTTGAACAGTCGCACGATATGGAGGAGTGGGACCAAAGAACCGCCCAACGACCACTTTGTTCCGATCGATATTCGAAATATAATTCTCCAAAGGTTGATTTAAATAAACCCCGGATTGGTACACGGTCCAGCGATTGACATGCGCCATAACGAAATGATAGCAAAGGACAAGGTATTAAAGAAGAGAAGAGTTAAAGAGCAGGGGTAAGAATAGAGGAGTTGAGAGTATTAAATTTTGAGTTACAGAATGAGAAAAGAAGAAAGAGGAATTGAAAATTGGTAAAACCAAATTACAATTCCCCTAAAATTACTGGAGACACTAAGCTTGCTCTAGACCTTGCAAGGAATCCACGTGTTGGGCCAAGGAGAACAAAGAAGTGACCAAGCTTGAGAAGTAGGGCTGAAGAACAAAGCCTTGAGCGCAAAGTAAACTTCCCACAAAGAGTAAAATAATTATAAAAAAAAACCTCTAAAAAATGGATTGAGTAGTAGAAAAAGGCCCCTAACATCGAATATCAATAAGACAGATGCAAAGGAAACCTTATAAAGAAAGAATTAGAAGAAATGGAAGGAAAAACCAAGAACAACAGATAAACCCTAAAAACCTAGGAACCGACTTTGGTAATTGTTGAGAGAAGAAGACCTACTTCAATGTCTAGGAAAAGTTGTAATTTCTAAATTAGTAACGGTAAAGATGAATAATGAGGAGCAAGAGAGTTCAACTATCATATACAAGTACAAAGGAAGTAATTTTTTGTCATTCTTATATTAGTACAGGTAGTGTTGTTAATCAGTCGTGTCTGCTCGTGAATTGCTTGAGACTCATCTTGGTCAAAGCTTAGAGATCTTAATGAGCTAAGCCTTAATCAGTCGTGTCTGCTCGTGAACTGCTTGAGACTCATCTTGGTCAAAGCTTAGAGATCTTAATAAGCCAAGCCTAAGCTATCCTTGGCTCGATTCAAAAGCTTATGAACAAGCTTATTTTTTTGTATACTAGTTTACGTTCTCCCTCAGTTGCTGCTGAATGTTGGAGATTTCATTCATAGTTTTTGTTGTTGAAGAACCAACAAAAGATGGAGAGAAAATAATCTTACATCAAAAGATAAGAGCAAGTGAGAAAATACGTAATGTAAGTTATAAAAGTAAAATTTGAGCCTTGTTGATCTTGGGTTTGACAAGCGTTAGATCTTGGCTCAAGCCAAGCCTACCTAAGCTTAGTCTTGGCTCGGCTCATTAACACCCCAAGTACAGGTGAGTTACTGAGTTGAGTAGTGTGGAACAGTATTATGAGTTCATCTACCCTTCTCCCTTCGCCTAACTGACAATTCTATTTTGACCCTATAGATTCCAAAGTACTCCCTCCGTTTTTTAATATTTGCTCCACTTTTCTTTTCCGACCTTTTTTAAATACTTGCTCTATTTCCTTTTTTGGAAAGCTTTTATAATATTTAATTCATTTCTCACACTTAGTGGAACCAACATAATACTCTCTCCTCCTATTCTTCCACTACATTGGTTTTTATAATTTTTTATTCTTTCAAATACCCTATTACCTCCATATTTTATTACTTTCTCCAATTTCTCCTAAAACTCCACGCATGGAGAAATGGAGCAAGTATTTAAAAACGGAGGGAGTAAATAAATATGAAGTACTATATACTCAATTGTTATCTATTCAAAAAAAATATAAAATAAAAAAAAAAATACTCAATAGTTATTAAGAAAACATATTTTGTGTAAAAGATTTGAACATATTTATGCTTAAATGTTGTATTTACATATGAGCATCAGTACTAAGTAATTTATTTTTCATATCCACATTAGTAGGGGCATTTTGACAATTAATATTTAATAGAAACAAAACCCTTCACAACTACAGCATCTCTCATTATGACCTGTGACAAAAAAGTAACTCATTATGAATTTGACAATTAAATCACAAACAATAAAATGCATGTAACAAAAAATTCGGCTCTTCAACCCACTTAGCTTAGCACAAGCAAAGAGCCGCAGAAACTGATCAGATGGAAACCTCATCATATCTTTTGTCAGCCACTCAGATACACACATAAAAATATCTCAAGTCATTGCCAGTTCATACACAATACACTCGCTAACTAAATTGAATGGACAAAACTAAATCTGCATGCTACCCCTTCACCCAAAACTAAATCATCAGCAGTACATATTACCCATTAGGCAGAAGATCAACGAAATATACTGTGAATTTTCGAGAAATTACTCATAAAAGAAGATCTTCTCCATTGGCAATCCAGCAAGATCGGCCACAAATGCCATGACAGACAAATAGTTGACTTGGAATTATGACATTCAAGCAGATTTTGCATTCTCATCTGAATCCAGGTCATGCAATAATCCACAGTTAGTCACTTCAAACTGTCAGGAGGTGCTCAGTCATTCTTTAAAAAAGATGCAGATGTAGTTCATGGGCACCAATGTCTCAGTCATTCTTTAAATAGACGCGGAAGTAGTTCATGGGCACCAATGTCCAAAGCCTCAGGATCCCTAAAAGATGATTAGCATAAAGCACCTTGAGATTGCAGCATAATTCCATATATCATATAAATAACATCTTTTAGGACATCAAGGTTGATATAATACATAGTTGGAATATGAGATCCATATACAAAGTACTAAGAGCCTATTTTCTTTATAAATTATTTTTACACCTCTTATTTTCACTCACAATTACACTTTGTTTATTTTATACTTCTTCCGTTTCTTAATTGATGCATTCATGCATCTCTTTTCTTTTTGGGATATTTCACAATAGATGCATCCTTCTCTTTCTAGTAAAATTTTACTTTAAACTACTATGTTGCCCTCAACTTAAGTGGGGACAAAGACCAACTCCACTTTTACTTTACATGCTATAATTAAAGGTTAGCACTGAAAAATCATGTAAAATTCTCCCCTCTTTTTATTGGTTTGTTTGCCAATATCCGAGAATATATCAATTGAGAAACAGAGGAAGTATTAGTTGTCTCACTTTGACTTTTGACACTATCCACAAAACTTGCTTTAACCCTAATATTTGCTTAAATATATGCACTAAGACAAATTAACTACAATTTTACATGATAATAATCTTTAAGCAAATAGTCTTAATTTTTTAAGTTTATTTTTATGTGAAGTTGCAACACTTGCCTAAAATGGATATTCTTTTTGGTTACAAGTCTTACAAAATTACTCATGTTAGTAAGTTTTCCCTATCAATAATACCAAAAGTACCCCATATGGGGACTAACACCCACCAACTCTCTTTTCATTATACAAGGGCTTCTTTGTCTAATCTCATATCCCACGAGGGGAACAAAATCCATCAACTCTATTTTCCTTAATCTTCTTACCCACACCTATGTTGCAACTAATTCTAATTGGAGGAAGTATATATATACCCTCATTTCAAAGAATTTTACACTGATTAGTAGAAAAAACTAGAGTCAAAATTTTGAGAAAAAAACATAGCATGAAGAGGAAAGGCCAACTTATATTCTTCCTCTTCGGGAGCTTCAAGAAGAAATCAACCTTTACGAAAAACAATAAGAATGTGTGTCTTCTCCAATATAGATTCTAGAAACTATACAAAGTAACAGTTTACAGGAGATAAAGGAAGTGCGTGAAATTCTAACTACCTGCCATGTGGTCACCAAAATAAAGTTTGCAATTATAGTTGTGAGAGAAAATATATAAACTTGCAAAAATAAGATTAAAAAATAAACATTCACACTCTTTGAAATCCAAACTGAAAAGAAAATAGGCCAAGATGTCACTGTTTGCTTATTTCATACCAAAATGTCAGTAATGTTTTCCTTATACTAAACTGACAAAAGGGTGGGTTTTTTTTTTTAAAAAAAAAAAAATACCAAAGTGGCTAATTAGCCACCTTGTGTCATACTTTCGTAAACTTTAGTAGAATACAACACACACAAAAAAAGGATGACCTCACTGACAGAGTACAAATGTATTAGCAGTGTTCCTTCTGGTCTAACAATCAAAATGAGCCACAAAAATTCAAACCTTAAAACTATAAAAAGAACAATGACACATGTGCTGTACTGACTAAAGAATAGACTAACAAAGATAGTCAGAAGTCAAAAGACATCACCTGCACAAGGCCTTTCCTTTCTCATTGCTACAAGGGATGAACCATAATTTTCGTAGAAACGGAGACTCGAATTGGACAAAGAATCCATCAGTCTGCCCATGTTTCCATTTCCTAAAACCTTGACCTTTCCAGACCTGCAAATAAAGAAGCTTCTACCATCAGAATGCTACACACTTTTTAAAAGTATATTTCAATAAAGGACAAGAAATCCACATTAGTCCTTTTAATCCGGTCTTCCCAACCATATCACTCGCAGAACAGCATAGTCATATCTTAAACCCTACCTCAATCAAAGGAAATTGTCTCATTGTATAAAGCAGCAATGATGAGTAACTATATTGTGAAATGCTTTATTCAAATTTCACTCCTTGTTTATAGTCAAAATTGTATGTAAAATCAATAAATTTGTTCAAATAATGCTAGCTTGATTTTAAAGTTCTTAACATGTGACTTTTAATCACAAACTCCGCTTTGAGTTTTGACCATCATTTGTAATTTATATGTAAGTAAAAAGATTAAAAGATATTCATGTGAGGCCTCGTAAAATTTGTCTTAGTATGTAATGGAATTTCAAATTTTTAATTATTTACAAATATATACTTCCTCCGTTTCTTTTTAGTTGACACGTTTGTTTAATCACGTTTGCCAATGCACAAATTCAACCGTTAATATCTTTAATTATTGATAAGCAAAAATTATAAAAAGTTGATATTTTGAAAATATATACCGTGACGAATCGAACAAGACCCCACATGACTATATTTTTCATCACGTATAAATCACAAAACACGGTCAAAGGAAAGTGTGTGCATAGTGCTAAAGTCAAAACATGTCAACTTAAAGAAAACGGAGTTAGTATATAATTAGAAATATTAATAGTCTACATTGGCAAGCATGAATTGGTAAAGAGTTAAGTATTTTTAGAAACAAAGGTATTACCTTATAATTAATTATTTTTATTAGTTTGAAGAAACCTTATATTTAACTTCAGAGAATGATTTGCCCTTATCACTATAATCCAAATCAGCCTACAATTTATTTTCTTTAAAATGAGACTTGGGTGTGGATGTGACAGGTATCAATGTTCAATTTACCATGGCTTAATACATAGGACATGGGGGTGATTACATCAGTGATCATTCTCAGACACAAGAGCAGGCAGAAGCATTCCAAGTTCTTGAATATAATTTTAACAATAATTATAAAAATAAAAAATAAATAATAAATACATAACTCGACGCACATTTTCCAATTAATAACATGAATTGTGTATATGAATAGAAAATAGAATTCATCACATATTAGCTCCCTAATCAAGAAACTCTTAAAAGCCTCAGATGACATAGCTCATACCAGCGCTAAATAAGTGTTTGGGAAGAAGCAACAAGGATTCTTCACAGAAAACCCCCTTTTTAAGTATGATTCTTGTCACAAACCAACTATTAAGAATTCTGAAGTGGAAGACGAAATATCTAATCATCCCAATTTAATGATGCTTATTTCATCTTGCTCATTAAAAACAACTCATTGATTGATAGCATTCATTTTATTTTATTTTTTTCATCAAAATAATGATAATAAGATTAAGATTAAGATTCGCATTAAAATGACATCAGCATCATCAAAAACCAACAGGAGAGATTCCTGCCAGGATTTATAAGCAGAGGCTAGATGGTCCCTCCATTAGACCCTCCTGGAAACATAATGATTATCTACCAGACTACCACTACTAATAATCTTGAAGGAACTATACAAGTCAATTTAAGCAGCCCAAAGAACACCATGTCTTTTGTTTTCAATGGAAAGAACAGAGTATCAAAACACCCTTGTAAAAAGAACTCACAAACAAGGTTACTGCGATATTAACAAGCAAACCTACTGGCAACTTTAAGGTACCTGAGGGTAAGATATGCTGCTTTTGGGTGTGATTAAGCAAGCAGCTTTGGAGAATGAATCCACAGCATATTGCCTAAGAAATGAGAGGCAGTTGCTGTGTGTATGGGGTGATTCAAATGCCTGGAATATGAAACAATAATGAAATAATCAGTAAAAAGAAAAAATATGCATATAATAAAACAGCCTGGAGATTTATGATTCTATATCCTTAAAAATGAAATTTCAAACCAGATACAACAAGTTGACAATAATGTCGCTTAGAGTGAGTCATTTCAGAAATACAATCATCATTAGTAAAAAGACTATTTTCTCTAAGTAAATACTTGTGAAATCATTTGAAGTCACAAGAATATAAGGTGTGAGACTGAGTAAATGGAAACAGTCAAGACCTTATCTATATTCACAGCAGGGGCATATTTCTCTGTATCTGTCTTTTCTTTGTCAAGAAGAAAGAAGACTTGAGGATCCACTTTTGAGGCTCCATGCCATGTTTTTACAGCATTTTCCATCGTTTCCACAAGAAATGAGAACAATACACCACCCGACTCTTCACCTCCATACTTCTCAGCCTGCAAATATAGAAAATTGGTTGAAATCAAGCCCACTTTATAAGTCAATTTAATGTCAAAAGGAAGCAGAGAACATCTAGGCATATGGTATTGATATGTAAAGTTACTATATACTATAAACTGGATGAGACCTGATATATAAAACCTAGAAACTTCAAAAATACTCCCATCTTTCTAAAAGGTTCTTCACATTGACTTCGTGTAATATCCAAGATGCATCAATCCAAGCGTAGTCAAATAAATTACTTGTTAATGATCTTATAATATGCATTAGAAAAGCGACTTTGGAAATCAGGTTTGCAACATTGTTAATAGTTCACCATGTTATATGAGGAAAATATAGTGAAACATGTATCGGTTTGACTCTAAAAGTCAGATCAAGACAATCTATTTGGAATAAAAGGACACAGCAACTGAATTATCAATGACTTGTGGAATTCAGTTTCAAAACCTTACAGCTAATAAACTTCTAAAGCTTTCAATTTTGACACAATGCAATTGTAAGCTTACCTGGTGATGGTAGAAGAAATATTAAATTAGACAAGAGATTTACATCAAAAGAATGATATATTAAGGAGGAACCTAAAAGCACCTCAGCGCAGTAACCAATATGTCTTCCTAGCATTGAACAGGGAATCGATATATTAAGTAACATCAAATAACACATTATATGTCAGTTGGTAGCACGGATCTGCCTGAAGCTGCCATCCAAAGGCTCATTCTACTTGCGCATCTAGAAATCAAGAACCACCAAACCATAAAGACTCCAATAATATGCAAGCCATCTGTACAATGAATGAATGAAACACGACGATGGGCTTTTATGTAGTTATCCTCGAGCACGTAAGCACCCAAACAGACCTAAAGAAAAATTCTATCACAGCCTTTAAGGTTGGAAGGTTAAATCTTAAGGCTCTAAACTTTGAAGAGTCTAAACACTCTAAATTTCATCTGCCAACATATAACCTGTCTTTTATTGTGTCCATGAAGCATGCATCAGTCAAGCCTCAAAGACTATGAAACCATAGGAATTTTCCACAGGCAGCATCTGAGACAGTTAATATGTAGATATGAACACGTTTGAATGCCTTTCTAAATAAAATTCAGAAAAACATCTTTGGAAGTTATGAACACGTTTAAATGCCCTTTCTAAATAAAATTCAGATGATAGTGTTATGAATTGACATAAGGAAGGGCACTTATAGGTAGTGCAATATAAGTAAGCTAAAAATATCTTGAGATGGAATAATATCCATTAGTAAGGGAAAATGAGTAAGAAAACGTTATAAATACAGGAGACAGTAAGAAATGAGAAAGGCATCCAGAATGTCAAATTGATATCTTAGCTTAGTTTAGCTTTTGAGAGTGAGTTAGGCCATTCAATAGCTTGATAATAGATCCTCTATTTTGTTGCAAGTCCAAAATTATCCATCTAAGTAAACCTCACATTAAATTTTAATG
Source organism: Chenopodium album (assembly GCF_948465745.1). Lineage (NCBI taxonomy): Eukaryota > Viridiplantae > Streptophyta > Magnoliopsida > Caryophyllales > Amaranthaceae > Chenopodium > Chenopodium album. The sequence continues at coordinate 31,763,618 of NC_137838.1, forward strand.
TAGAAATTACAGTTTACAACAGATACCAACTAGCAAGAAGCAGCATCAAAAATGCTGTTTAACTTTAATCAACTTCTAATAATTTAAGTTGCTTAAGGAGGGACAGACAAGGTGACTTGTTCTTATGGGAGATGTGACAGGGTGACAGGCTATGACAATGGTTGGTTACCATGAAATGTCCTTGGCGATATGATAATGCCCATATAAGAATTAGTTATCCATTATTGAATGTGGAGAAGACAATTCAAATTTCCACACTCCACAAAGTTCACAGGCTAACCTGCGTGCAGGTCTAGGGACTCAAAAGAAGTCGTTTCATTTCATTAGTTCCAATAATCAACAAATTGTAAGTCTTCGGCATAAAAGTAAATATCAAAATGAATTAAACTAAAGTTATTTTACTACCAAGGCATCAAAAGAACCCTAGTTACATGCCTACAACTAGGCAATCTAAATGTACAAAGATACAATATTTAGAAGCAGCATTAACTTACCATTTCAGATTTCACTGTACTCAAGTGCTTCGCCACGTCAACATTGGATCTCATCCTTTCTACTTCTTCAGATTGCTTCTTATCTCTGGCCATTAGAGATATTTTCTTTATTTTTTTTGACAATTCAGTACTTTGTGGATTATATTGCAATGCAACTTCAAATGCCTCTAAAGCCTACAAAGAATAGAAAATTTGTCATATACAGAGAAAACTTGAGCACTTAAGATATGAGCGGATGAGCCATCCATCAAAAGATAATACCTGATCATATTTCTCCATGGCTTCCAAGATGCATCCTTTTCTAAAATAACCCTATATGGAACAAAACAGAATTTTAGAATTAAGTAAAAGAAATATGTCATCAATATATGTTAATCAACATATACCTTCTCCCAGTCTGGACGAAGACTAATTGTCATCTCAGCATCAGCCAGTGCTTTGGTGAGTTTGACGAGGTTAAGAAAAGCTGCAGCACGATTGCTAATGCCAAGTAGGATAACAAAAATAAAGGAGAGAAGTATCAATATCCAAACATCACAAGGGCACCAACTTAAGAAAGCATTAAATTTCAGCCAAGAACCTTGAATGGCACTACATTTATTACAAGAGGTTTGACAAAGTTCACAGAAATATCCACTACTTTAAATTTAGTAAAATAGAAGGAAATTTTGTTATTGGTACATTAAATTACATTCTTATAATTGGCGTTAGGAGTTAAACTTAATAAACTAACTTTGTGCACCTTTTACACAAAAAAATATGTGGCTTATCAATGTTGCAAAGTCCATCCAACATAAAAACAACTATAAAGGGTACTAGGCCTATTCAAGTTTGTTGTACAGAATGACAGAAGAAAAAACTCAGGATCATCTGATGTACAAAACTAAAACCTAAGTGCCCTTTGGGTACCATGAAACCTCAAGCGTAACAGCCGTAATCCATAGACATTGCCAAAAAAATCCTAGCACATGCAAAGTATACTTCAACAGCAAATAGATTATAACCATGGTGTATAGGGAAAGAAACTATGCTAAACACAAATCCAACGTATTTCTCATTTGGAGAAATATGATTGGGTCAATAGAAAATTTATATCCCCTACAATAACCTACTTGTCTTTTTATATGTAAATCTACCTTCGGGTTTCAAAAATCAGTGAATCTCATACGGTAATAGAGGGTATTAGTTCCTCAAATATACATTATGCTAATCATCATACAAGAGATTGGCATGTCTGGAATTACAATATAAAAAGACAAGTGAATGGTATGAATAAGATTCCCTGCAAGCATTTGACAAATAATTTTGACAACAAAAGTGCACATTGCCATGTTTTATTTATTTATTACCTGTTTTTTTTTTTTTTTTAATTTATCTGGAAAGTACACCTCAAAATGCCTTCATCTATTGCAAATCCTTAGGCTAACGGCAATGACTTTCCAAGAAAAGGTATGATGCTTCAACACATGAAACTAAAATTTATAGAGAAGAAAATGCCTACAATGTCAATTAAAGAATCCCATATACCCCTAGAAACCTTTGATCAGGAAAGGTAAAGCGAATATCTTGATTGATTATTAGGAAGTTGACTGTGCACTAGAACCCATATGGCCATGTCTAATGGAATGTATTATTTTCCATACCATTCTAGAGACCCTTTATTTCTCATCAGCATTATAAATCAGCATTTTTCCTTACTCTTCATAAAAAAATAATGAAAAAAATAGAGAGAAAATAAGGAGATGAACCAGTGGATAGAATCATTGAAAAATCGAGAAGGAAATAGGTAAGTTTTTAACTAGAAAAACCATAGTAGGGAACAGGAAAAATCTCAAGCACGGAAAGCAGATCAAAAATCTGCAGGTGGTGGTGGTTCATGAAGAAGAACAGTGAAGAAGACACAAGAAGAGCCTACCTCAAGAATTAAGATTTCAATTGCCGGTAAGAAGCTCCAATTTCCCTTAAAGATTTCCTTATAAAATGAGTGTTAGGATTTAAATTCTTCTTGTATACCTCCAAGTGGTTCCTTATCTTCACTGCAGCTAGGACAGTTCGATACAATGAGGTCATTGCATCAACGCATTCACTCCTAAGCATGCTTTATATACTGAGGATGAACCAATCTCATAATGATTATTGTTATAACTTACAACAGCTAATCTATAAATGGGCAAGAAGCCCAAACTGGAATCCACTCCACCCCTCCCCCCCTTGGCCCAACCAATCTCATAATGATTATCGTTATAACTTACAACAGCTAATCTATAAATGGGCAAGAAGCCCAAACTGGAATACACTCCACCCAAAACAACAACAACAACAACAACAACTTAATCACAAAATGATTTGGGGTCGCCTAACATGAATCGTCATAAGGAATCGTAAGATATGAAGAAACGGACAAAACTATTATTTAAAATAGTTTGAAAAAAAGTGAGTAAACGAAAGAGCGTTTAAGAAAAATTAGGGGAGTTATAAAGGAGAATCAAGAATAAAATTAAAAAAGTTTTTAAAAAGTGGTTAAAATGTTCAAGTTGAAAACATACAGATTTGAGAAAACTTTAATAAAGGAAAAGTGGAAAACAATACAATTCATAAAACATTGGTGGGCTAAAAATAAAATTTAATACGAAAATAAATTTTTAAGTATATATAATTACGACACATCGTTGACGTGCATTTTTTCTCTCACACCGCCCTATCCAACATCATATTTTGTCATTCTCAATTACCCTCTTTCAAGTTTTCTTAGGTCTTCCCCTACCTCTCGCAATCCCAACAGGCCAACACTTTGCCATTCTTCAAGCCTCCTTACCAGGGCGTCACTTGGCCTTTTTCATACATGGCCAAAGCATCTTAAGCGATTCTCCTTCATCTTGTACTCAATATATGTAATATGTCTTTTTTTTTTTTTTTTTTTGGGTAAGGTAAGTAATATCATTAAAAGAATTTAGAAATGCTTATTACAAGGTTTGAACACAAGACCAGTAAGAATTAAACTAATGTTCTAACCCTTTTTGCTATCATTTAATATGTTATTTAAAAGTTTGAATATGTTATTTAAAAGTGAATATGTAATCGATGCAAAAGATGCAATAAGTTATTTAAAAGTTGGAAAGTTGATTAGCTTTCTATAAACCAAAGACAAAACCTCCACTAGGAAGCCTATGTAAATAAGATGTATCAGAACTGCAGAAGGATAACAAGATGTCATAGCAACCTTACACTCCTCAAAAGGAAATCAATTTTTAACTTTGACTTCTTTTCATCATACCTTCAAAATTCTATTTGATCAAAAGGAAAATGACTGGACTGTGTATGTGTATGTGTCTTGTTTTATCAAAGCCCATGGCTAGAATCACAGTGACTTTCCGACTGCTTTTATTCGGCCCAAGAGTCAATCCCATAGATTCCATCTTTAACCAATTAAGAGGCTTCCGTAGCATTAGGCCAATATGTAAATGAAACCTATTATAGAATAGGTATTACATGGCTTCACAACTACATGTCGAAAAACGAAAGAGCAAACTTCATTCTCTATTTAATCAAGAAAAGCTAAAGCCTTGTCCTTTTGTTGAAAAAAAAAAAAAAGCTAACATGAACACAGAGAAAAAGTATTTGTGCACAGGACTTAGAAATTTAGAATACAGAATTTCATGCTTTTTAGCCAAGTGTGAACCCCTTTCTCTAGTGAATATCCAAAATTTTCTTCATAATTCATACTTGGTGATTTTCTTCTAATAACTATTTCAACAACTACAAAGTGTGTTAGGGATCAAAGGGCAAATTACTCCATGTCATAATCAATCATTTGTCTAGGTCGAAACAATAGTAGCACAATCCACTGCAAACAATAACATTTAATCGGTAAAGCTCTCAATGCTGGTAAATGCACTTTGCAGGTTCATCGGTTCACCCAAGTAGGCAAACATAAAACAATGTATGATACAATCTGATTGATCTAAGAAATCATCATCCAAATAAAGCAATTGACAATAGCTCAACGGACTGAAACAATTAACAAAAGGTAAAGTTTGACAGTGTGTCAACCACCTTAACCGAACGAAGCAGTCATAAAAAGGTAAAAAATTCATCAACACCAATAAGATTACTACTCAATCAGCCAGAGAAAACATCATAGTCAGAATTCGACAAATGCTAGCCAGCTCAACAAAATGAAACAATCCTCAAATAGCAAACTTTCCCGGCCATTTCATACTGTAATTAACAGATAATGTAGTCCAAAGACAACATCACCCAAGTTCGACAACCGCCAGTCAGATCAAAAACCGAACAAATAAAGCAATCAGCAAACAGTAATTGTCACTACAACAACATTTTATCAATAAATGGCTAACCAAAAACATAATTCTGTACAAATTCCAAATCTATATCAAAATTTTACCCAAACAAAAAAAAATCAAAAAAATGAACAATTAAAGCAAAACGAAGAGAACAAGAAGAAGTAAACCTATAAAGAGTGGCGTTGTTAGGGTCCTTCTTGATGGCTTGAGTATATAAAGCAGCGGCTTTAAGGTAATTACCAGCTTTGAAAAATTCATTGCCTTGATCTTTGAGAGAGATTTCCCCACCTCCTGCTGCTGCTTCTGATCCCGCCATTGTAGTCCTTCAAGAATCCTCTGTTGGTGGATTAACTTCTGTAAGTGTTTGATTAGGGGTTTAGGGTTCTTAGTCTTCTTACCAAATGATGGATCAAAATATTTTACTGTGTTTTTTTTAGCTAACAAATCTTATTTTTATACTATTCATTTTACAAAAATTTCAAAATAAATTGATTTAATAAGTAATACTGTAACTAGTAATAAATTTACTAATAAATACGTCTTAGTCATATATTTTTAACCCTTAAAAGTCAAAATAATGATATATAGAATATTACTTGAAAACAACTTTTTTTTTTTTAAATTGTATGGAAATATTTGAAAAATAATTCAACTTAATAAACTAACAATCAATACCCACATTAAGTCATATTTTTTCCCTCATCTCTATTTGCGCCACTGGTCACCTTATTTTTAAATTGAAGTATTTTTCTGTGTGGCTAGACACACCGTGTGGTCGGGGTTACTCAAGTTATTCGGACAGGGGTTACTTAAGTTATTACAAACAGAGTAACCCCTTAAATAACTCCTGACCAAATAACCCATAACCGAGTAACCCCTAACTGAATCCCTCAAGTAACCCATGACAACCAAGTAACCCCTAACCAAACCCCTCAAATAACCCCTAAATTAAACCCTAACAGAGTAACCCAAGTAACCCATGAGCGAGTAACCCCTCAAGTAGCCCTTGACCAAATGATATGAAATAACCAACAAAACCCAAGAAAAAGGGAGGAGAAATCAAGTAACAACAAGTTCAAACCAACAAAATAAGGTAAACCTATCTCAAAATCACCAAGATAATGAAAATAGGGGTCTTAATCAAAGCCAACACCAAGTAAAGCTAGGATTAAGGTGTAACCACAAAGATTACAAGGTAGCAGTCACAAAGAAAGCAAGATAATCACAAAGATTATGGTAGAGAGAGAAAGTCTCTTTGATTACAAAATCAAACAAAGTACAACATTAATTAAGTTACAAAACGTCTTAAAACAACTTAAATAGTTCGCACAAACTGACAAGAAAACGGGAAAAGGTTCGGCCGAACTAAGGGTAAGTCCGGTCGAACTTGTGGGTAGGTTCGGCCGAACTAAGGGTAAGTTCGGTCGAACTATACTGCTTCTTGTTCGGTCGAACCTTTGGAGTTCGACCACTGCTGCAAAACTGACAAAATCGGGTTGAAAACTGACAAAATGGTTCGGTCGGACTTCCTAGGTTCGGCCGAACCTCTTCAATTCTTCTTGTATTCAAGTGTGATGATGGTTAGTCCCGAAAGGTGACCTCCAAGGAGCTTGGCCCGACTTCGTGTCACGACACGTGGCAAGTCTTCCACTTCTTCCACTAAGTTCCATGCACCCGCGTCAAACCCCTCCTCTTCAAAAGGAATTGCCCTCAATTCCGGCTCATCATCACCAATATCATCTTCAAAAAGAAAAGGATCAAGATCACCAACATTAAAGGTAGCATGAACACCAAAGTCTCCCGGTAGTTTGAACTTGTAAGCATTAGGTCCAACTCTCTCCACAACTTCAAAGGGGCCTTCGGATCTTGGCATGAGCTTGTTCTTTCTCTTAGCCGGGAATCTTTCCTTCCGAAGATGGAGCCACACAAGATCACCTACATTGAATTCCCTTGGCTTCTTGAATTTGTTTGTCCTTGCCTTGTAACTCTCATTGGCCTTCTCAATTCTCTTCTTGACATCTTCATGAAGCTTTTTCATTGTTTCAACTCTATCTTTCGCCTCAAAGTTCAACTCCTCTTAAGGGATACTAGGCAACAAGTCAAGTGGTAGGCGGGGATTGAAGCCATACACTACTTCAAATGGTGTTTTCCCGGTAGCTATGCAATGAGAGCGGTTGTAAGCAAATTCAAATTAAGGTAGCTTAAGATCCTAATCTTTCATGTGTTTGCTAATGATATCTCAGAGAACGGTGGACATGGTACGATTAGTCACCTCGGTTTGGCCATCGGTTTGAGGGTGACTAAAGGTACTAAACAAGAGTTTGGTTCCCACTAACTTCCACAAAGTCTTCCAAAAGTAGCTCAAGAACTTAGGATCACAGTCTGACACAATACTTTTTGGAATGCCATAAAGCTTCACCACTTCTCTAAAGAACAAGGTAGCCACTTGAGAAGCATCATCGGTCTTGTGGCAAGGAATGAAGTGAGCCATCTTGCTAAAACAATCAACCCTAACTATAGACACCCATTTGTGTCTCCCCAAAACCAAACCCAGTGATGAGTACCTTTCACGTCGAATCATAATCGAATGAAACGAAAGTGTGGAAAAGTCTAGTGTTGCGGAAAGTTTTTATTTTCTTTTCTCTTCTCTCTGTTTTTGAAAACTTTATTTTAAGAAAACAGCCAATCCAGTTTGGTTGGTCCATGATATGGGTCCAATAATGGTGTAGTTGGATGGGGCTTGAAAAGACCTTTCCAATGATATATTATAAGCCCAATTCCGATGAATATTGAGGAAGTTATGGCCAATTTACCAAACTGGGCCCGGTTTGAGCTTTATATGCGGCCCAATGATCTAGGGGAGGGCCTAATATGATTTATCATTCCTAATGCAATTAGGAATGGTTTTAGTCTTCTAGATTCTTCTAGAAGGTTCTTTCCATTCCTAATTCAATTAGCATTGATAAGTTGACTTTGTTGACTTTTCAGAGTTTTAATTAAAATCAAATAGCATTTTCGAAGAAATTATATTATTTTATCCTCCAGTACGGTAAATTTATCATATTTTCTAAAACGCGTTGAAATCAAGCTTGGCGTCCAACCCCAGGCCTTGGCGCCTGGAACCAGGCTTGGCGCCTGGCGCTAGCCATTGGCGCCTGGCGCTAAGGCTGGTGGCTGGCGCCAGCTAGCCAGGGTTGTCGCCAGCTCTGTTTCCTTAGCGTCAGACTCTGTTTTGTTAAATTATCTTTTTTGGCTGATTTTCTCTATAAATATCGTATCAAAAACCCCGTTTTCATTCATCATCAACAATCAGTTTTCATTCGCAAGTTACATCATTCATGCATTAGCATTCTTTAAATCTCTTAATCGTTCATCTCTTTCATTCATCTTTCCCAAAACTTTGTTTTCTCATACAAAATTCCGCATTCACAAGATTTAGAAACACCTAGCCATATTCGAAGTTGCCTTCGCCCTATACGTGAAAGGTTTTAATTTCTGAGGGTTTGGTCCCAAATCTCTGTTTCAATTATTTAATTTAATTGTTTGTTTTATATTTTCCTTGAAGTTACTAACGTGTGTATTTTGTTATTAGAAAGAGGTACGAGGCATCAAAGTAAGTACTTTAATTGATTAATTGATGTTATGATGTAAAAATCATGTTTAAACTGTTGTTATGATATTCCTAGTATCATGTCTAGGGTAACTTTAATATTAAATATGATTGCTATGAGGCCTTTTATTTTCTTCCTAATATTTATGATTGTTAGTATTATGCTAGGGTTAAAGATTTGATTTTTATTGCTTAGTGACATGCTAGGATTTGTTATTAATCTTGATAGTATCATGCCTAGGATCTTGCTATTATTATTATGCTTTAACATGATCTATGATTATATTTATTATTGTTTTGATTATGATGATTATTATTATATTTATTATTATTATGTTGCTTGATGCTTATTTTTATTGCTTGATCACCTTTATTGCATGTTTAAAGGGAATTGATACTTGCAATCACGCTTAATAAGATAATTAATAATCTTGTTAGGGTTAATGTGATTATAATTCAAGTGATCGCCAATAATAGTTTATTTGTGCATTTATGTTCAACCAACATATATAGATTAAACAGGTTTAGGGTTAATCCTATTGATTGTATGTTAATCAGAAAGCGCACATGAATACGAGCAGAATAAAGTAGAGGCCTATTATTAGGGCAGGTTCAATCTCTTTTAGGTTGGATTTGTACCTTCCTCCCCGAACCCTTATTTGGTTCATGACCTTATGGAGTTGACGATCTCTTGGATCGTTAAGGGGTGTAACCTTCACCTCGTGAACGGTTTACAAGTTCCTTAAAAACTTGTTGGCGACTCTTTTGCTCTATCTTCTTCCCTTTTGGACGCCACCATACTTTAGTGTATGATCACAGTGGGGTTCAAGCTAGTGGGATTAAAGGCTTGAATTTATTCCCTACAGTTTTTTGGCGACTCCACTGGGGAAGATTTCTATTTTAATTCCTGAATTTGTTTTGGCAATGATTTAGAATGAGTGGATGAGACTCGAAAAGTTCTAAGTATTTCATGTGCGTAATTTTGATTAACATTATTGTCATATGCATAAAAAGGATCTTATTGGAAAGACCATCCGTAATGAGTCAAAAACATAGGATTTTACACGTAGGGAATTTGAGGAATGTCTTTCACAACTAGGATTGAAATAACACCGCGCGAAACTGGAAAATTTTATCGAGCACAGAAAGCTGCTGAGGCATGTGGGAAGTAGCGTCAGGGGCCAGAGCTTGGCGCCAGAATTTTAACCGTAGCGCCAGACGCCAGTATTGGCGCCAGGCGCTACAATTAAAAGCTGGCGCCAGTCTCTGTTTGCTGGCGCCAATTTCCCTCAATACCGAGCCAGAAATATGCGTTCTAATTTCGACCGGTTTTTCGTATTGTTTGCTCGATCCTACTTCCTGATTGAAATTTTTCTCACTTTTCTGAAACCCATATGTGTTCTACATATGGACATAACCCTCTGGGAATTCATGCTCCATCTACCTGATTGAACGCTCCATGCAACAAAGGGTACATCCGAGATGTTGAATTCACCAAACCATGGAAGCGAGTTTTTTTCTAAAGCTTGCGGTGTCCCATCCACTCGCGCCAACCCTTCACGGTTAGGCTTCCGCGCGGTGCATCCGGACAATTAACCATGGACCCTCTTTGACTAAACCAAATCCCGAACTTTAGAGAACTAGAGCCATGGTTAGGTTGCGAACGCATTGCATCATATTGTGCCTACTTGACTAATTGTGCATTATTTGTTGTGCATATATATTCTATGTTTCTCTTAACCGTTTGTTGACTTGTGTTGAGATTAAATAAATTAATGACTTAAAGAACTTTGTCTAATTAATTAATTAAATAATTATCTAATTTGAGTCAATAAAGTCTAATTTTTCAATTGGAATTGACCTAGTACGACTTTAGGCTAACCCCAGTTGACTAATAATACCGAAAACAGTCCCAGACCGAAGCTCCACTATTGGCGCCAAGGTCTGAGCTGTAGCGCCACACTATGGTGTGTAGCGCCTGACGACAACTATGTTGTCTGGTGCCAACCTCCACAGTGTGACGCCAGTCTTGTCGCTTGGCCGACAGTTCGGATTATTTGTCGAGTCATCACCTAAGGTCTAATTAATCAGTTTTCTGTTTAATTCGGTTAATTTTGCTGTCAATAATGTTTAATTGAATCAATGATCGAGTTTAGGCACTAAGTCCCATGGTCTTACACAAGAGTCCAAGCATGTCACTTACACTCAATGCACACACCAATACACATACTTTGACCTTGATTAAGAGAGTCTTGTGTGCGCGTCTTTTCCGTCATTTTTTTAGGGGGGTAAGTCGGATATTAATCCTCTAATATAAAAATAATAATACTTAGTTCCCTAAAAATATGTACGTTGATTCGAGTCAAGTAATTAAAACGCAAAATGGTTTAATTTACAGCGCGTGGTCAAGAAAGGAAGGACGATTAATCAAAGATAACCTCTTCGTACAAGTCCAACTTTTCGACAAACCTATAGCTCGCAAGAGGAAAGCAAGGGTTATAATGGCAACTCAAGAAGAAGTCAATGATCTTAAGAACCAACTAGCTACTGTGACCGAGACACTGAAGCTTCTCGCACTTAGGATCGATGATCCCGTGAAACAACAACAAATGGACCTCATGCAAGAGAGCCTAAGCAAGTTGTCCAGCGACTACAAGTTTCAAGAACTCACATCACAAGGGGTCTCGGTGGACAAAGATCTTCTTCCGCAGAAGTTCAACGTCAACGACATCCCAAAATTCAGAGCAATTGACAATCCATACTTCCATTTAAGAGCATTTGAAATAATAATGAGTATCAAGGGTATTGATAAGAAGGTCTTCCCTTCTCTTTTCTCACTATCTCTCGAGACCGTTTGCCAACAATGGTTCTTTTCTCTCGAGAAAGAAAAGACCTCTACCTGGGAGTCTATAGCAAACGCTTGCGTTGATAGGTACAAATGCAACATTCAAGTCGAGACTGACCATAGAGAACTTGAAATCCTCAAACAGAAAGAGAATGAAGGCTTCACCTCTTTCTTTAACAAGTGGAGAGAAACCTCAGCTAAAATGATTGAGGTACCAAGTGAAAAAGAGTCTATGAGACTGTTTATCAAGAATCTCCAAGAAAAATATTCCAAACATCTTAAAATCAAAATAACCTCCATACCTTTAAGGCTGTTTATGATATTGGGATCAATATTGAAGATGACTTGGCTAAGTCAAAAGCTGCCAACAATAACTCCAACAGTGGCTGGAAAGGAAAGAAGAACGACAATCCTTCTTCTTCCAAAACCGCCCACTCAAATAACGTTAGCACCTTTAATCTAGGAGAAGTTCTCACCATGAACAACCAAGGACAGAGGAAACCATTTAGGAGGAACTTCACTCCTATTGGCATGAGTTATGACACCGCATTTGATCGATTAAATGCAAAAGGTCTTATAACTCCCATTGGACCATTTGGGGATCCACCAGTTGAGAAGAGGTCCGTTAACTGGAACCCCAATGCACACTGCAAGTATCACCAAGGTAGGGGCCATTCTACTGAAAGTTGTTGGAAGCTTAAGGAAGCTATCCAAGACCTAATTGACAATAACAAACTGCCGTTGCCCCCTGCCAGTAAGAAGCCAAGCATTGATAATGCACCTCTAGCTCATACCTTGGCTATCTCCGATGAAGAAAACAAGGTTGACCCCTCATCTCCCATTAAACCTGTCGAAGAAATCAATGTCATAGAAAAAGGAGATAAGATCTTTTTCGATGTCAGAGATAACCTTCCAGAACCGGCAAATAAGGAAGACATACAATTGCTCACACTGTCTATGAAGGAGGCATCACAATTACTACGTGAAGCTCTCAAAGTTATGAACGAACTCCACAGGAAATATGATGAGCTTCCATGTCCAAAGGAAGAATCTAAAAGAGAATTCACACCAGTGAGAACGACTTATGAGGCAAAGTATTTTCCCTTACAAGTCACCGAAAAATCCAAGAAGAACAATAGAATCTACACTCCAATTGGGATCCCATATGCGCAAATGTTCGAAATGCTCTCCGAGAGTGGCGAGGTCAAACCTCTCGAACCGAGACCATTTGAGTCATTAAAAAGGCCAGATAGATATTACTGTCAGTACCATCAATCAAGGGGGCACACCATAGAAAACTGTTTCAAATTCAAGGATTTGGTACAGAAAATGATTGATGAAAAGAAATTAGTCCAAGTTCAACAAGAAGAGGATATAACCGTTAATGGAGTGTGGGACAGTGATGAAGAAGATGTCTACCTAAAAGACATAGTAGGACCTTCACCTTCTGTATCATACACCACAGACGACATTTAGGCTGAAGAAGATTCATCAATAGACGTCCTCACAAGATCCGGGAGGATGCAACCTCCCGTTTCAACACAACCTATGCCCACCGTACAACAAGTTCCCATACCTATCATCGAAGACAACGACATTGTTAAACAGTTTAAGAAGACAAAAGTCGAGATGAATGTGTGGAAGCTCCTGGCAACATCTCCAGAGCATAGGTTGGCTGTAATGAATGCCTTGGATAAAATCGGGATAGATTCTGACACTACTCCTGAGGGACTAGCCAACTTCCTCACAAGTGACCTTCCTAGTCCGATTAATCTGATCACCTTCTCTGACAAAGATTTACCCCCGGAAGGTGACAAACATTACAAGGCATTAAACCTCACGGTAGTCTGCAAAAGGATGAATGTTCCCATGACTCTTGTAGACAATGGATCAGCTATCAATGTATGTCCACTTAGAACTGCGAGGATGCTCGGCATAAGGGACGAAGATTTAACTCCGTCCACACAAGGAATAAGAGCCTACGATAATACTCGCCGTCAAGCTCTTGGCAAAATAACCCTAAATGTGACGACAGGAGCAATAGAACATGCTACTACTTTTCAAGTAGTACACATCAAAGCCTCATTCAATTTGCTGTTGGGACGCCCTTGGCTTCATGATCTAAAGGTCGTCCCTTCATCTCTCCACCAACAAGTGAAAGCCATAGTTGGAGGAATTCCAATCAATATTGATGCTTCGCCTATGAGAATCAAATCCATAGAAAATCCAATCATTAACGTGGAGCACGACGAAGATGATGAAGACCTATGGGGCTTTAACGAAGAAGTCTCCTTAATCCAGGAGGATGAAAGGACATCTCTTTGCCATGACCCCCATTCCAACATGATCGTCAACACCATGCTAAAGAATCAAGGACACTTCCCTGGGATGACCCTAGGAAAGAAGAAAGGGATAGCAAAATCGCTGGAGTCACCTGGCCTCCCTAAGCTAGATACTTTCGGACTTGGTTTTGAACCGACTCGGAAAGATCTCAAGCGAGCCCAGGACAAGTTGAAAGCACGTAGGGACGCTCGCATTCAAAAGAAAGCAATTCCAATGGATCAGTACCCTCTTACGCTTAATGGTCAGTTCATAAAAGAAGGAGAGGACTATCCATGCCATGAATTTCCCGAGCCATTTGTTGTAAACGGCATACAACAACCAGGATTCGAGATTTTCTTGGATTGCTACTTCACTGATGAAATTCCAATTCCCGTCCATAAGGAGAAAGCACCCCCATGCTTTGACTTTGACGTCATGGGATTACTGTTTGGGCGAGAAAAGAATGGGCCAACTTATAAAGAAGATAACCCCTCGCTCATTCAAACAGTCCTACAAAGCGAAAGCTTCGACCCCTCGAAGCTAATTACTCCAGCCGAAGGATCACTACAAGGGTGGCGCAAGACTATCAAAGTGACTACTCCAAGTGGAAGGAAGATATCAATCACGACAGGGCAAGGACCGATGTTCGAAGAGTCGTCTAAGTCAGAGTCCGAGTCAGAGTCTTCCCCTTTAGAGTCTTCTAAGTCTTTAGCAGTAACATCTCCCCTTCCTATTTCTTCTCCTAGGATAGTTAGTGATCCAGTCCCTGAGGACATATCACTCTTTGATGTAATGATCTCAGAGTATAATAATATTTCTCATTCTCCTTACTTCTTGTGTTCTTCCCTAAACCAAGATGACGAGCATTGCTTAGCTAACGATGAAAAAGACAAAGAAATTATTAAAGCAATGGAAACACTCGAAAAGAAAACACCGGTAATCGAAGAAACTAAAATAGTTGACATCTCGAATGATTCAACTCATAAAAGAGAAGTTAAAATCGGACTAACATTGAATAAACAAGAAAGAACCGATTTAATTAACTTACTTAAAGAATTTATCGATGTATTTGCTTGGTCATATGAAGATATGCCAGACATTAACAGAGAAATAGCTCGACACACTATACCACTAATTCCAGGAATGAAACCTGTAAAGCAAAAGTTGCGTCGAATGAAACCCGACGTAGCGCTTAAAATAAAAGAAGTTCAAAAACAAATAACTGCAGGTTTCATCAAGGTATCCAAATACCCCGAATGGTCGCTAACGTCGTCCCAGTTCCAAAGAAAGACGGAAGGGTAAGGATGTGTGTCGACTATCGAGATATAAATAAGGCAAGTCCAAAAGACGACTTCCCTTTGCCACACATCGATATTCTGGTAGACAACACAGCAAATCACTCGCTTCTCTCATTCATGGATGGATACGCAGGGTACAATCAGATTCTCATGGCAGAAGAAGACATGGAGAAAACGACCTTTATCACACCATGGGGCACTTAATGCTACACGGTAATGCCATTTGGGTTGAAAAACGCGGGTGCTACTTACCAACGTGCAACAACTGCCTTACTCCATGACATGATGCACAAAGAAGTCGAAGTATATGTCGACGACATGATTGTGAAATCAAAAGACCGTCCAGGCCATCAAGTAACCTTAAGGAAATTTTTCGAAAGGCTAAGAAAATATAATATGAGGTTGAATCCGTCAAAATGTGCTTTTGGAGTCACCTCAGGCAAGCTCTTGGGATACGTCATAAGCTCTAGAGGAATAGAAGTAGATCCAACCAAGATTAAAGCAATCATGTCAATGCCACCGCCCAAGACTGAGAAACAGATTCGAGGATTTATTGGCCGGTTGCAATACATAAGTAGGTTCATATCAAAACTGACAACGATATGTGAACCAATCTTCAAGAAGCTCAAGAAGAATGTACCAGTAATATGGGATGACGAGTGTCAAAAATCCTTTCACAAGATCAAAGCCTATCTCGCAAATCCTCCCGTATTAGCGCCAACACTTCCCGGAATACCTCTTAGGTTATACTTGACGGTTACCAAAGAAACAATGGGAGCCATGCTAGCACAAGAGGTAGAAGGCAAAGAGAACGCAATCTATTACCTAAGTAAAAAGATGCTTGAATACGAAACACGCTGTACACCGCTCGAGAAATTGTGCCTCGCCTTGGTATGGGCCACAACTAAGTTGAGACATTACATGTTGGTGCATACCGTTTTCGTAGTCTCCCGATTGGATCCACTCAAGTATCTGTTCGAGAAATCTACACTCAATGGACGTATTTCAAGATGGATAGTCAATCTAGCCCAGTTTGATGTACGGTTTATGCCACAAAAAGCTATTAAAGGATCCGTGATGTCAGACATTCTGGCAGACTTTCCAATAGAAGACTCGACACCAATACAGGACAATGAATTTCCAGATGAAGATTTAATGGTCACTGAAGATGATACTTGGACCTTGTATTTCGACAGAGCCTCAAACCAAAAGGGATGTGGCGTTGGGGTGCTACTAGTATCACCTAAAGAAGAGCACGTTCCAATCTCAATAAAGCTTGATTTTGACGTTACCAACAACGCTGCTGAATATAAAGCATGCGTGGTAGGCCTTGAAACAGCCTTGGCATTGGGAGTAAAGAAGTTAAGGATATTCGGAGACTTTTCTTTGATCATCAATCAGATATCTAAAAGGTGGAAAGTAAGGAGCGAAAGCCTAGCCCCTTACCAAAACTATCTGGAAACTCTTACCGATCAGTTAGAGAAGGTAGAATACACATATCTACCTAGAGAAGAAGAAAACCAATTTGCTGATGCCTTGGCAAGATTAGCCTCAATGGTTAGGATTCCCACGGAAATCGAGCAAATGCCTCTAACTATAAAAAAAAGGCACAAACCAGCATATATCAAGGCTATAGAAGACGACGATTTAGTCCAAGGCGAAGAAGAAGAAGAAGAAGAAGAAGAAGAAGAAGAAGAAGAAGAAGAAGAAGAAGAAGAAGAAGAAGAAGAAGAAGAAGAAGAAGAAGAAGAAGAACCGTGGTACACAGACATACTCAACTATGTCACCAATGGAGAATACCCTCCTCATGCTGATAAAA
Organism: Chenopodium album; assembly: GCF_948465745.1. NCBI lineage: Eukaryota > Viridiplantae > Streptophyta > Magnoliopsida > Caryophyllales > Amaranthaceae > Chenopodium > Chenopodium album. The sequence goes on from NC_137838.1 coordinate 31,780,310, forward strand.
GAGCAAAGTGAGCATTAAGACTTTTGGCTTCTCAATATGTACTCATAGACAATGAGCTACATAAAAGGGTACCTAAAGGTCGAGCTCTTCTATGTGTAGGAAAGGTGGATGCACAAAGAGTAATGAGAATAGTTCACGAAGGAATCTGTGGCACCCATGTAAATGGCAAAATGTTAGTCCAGAAAATAATGCGAAAAGGATATTATTGGACTACAATGAATAGGGATTGCCATCAATATGTAAAAAGATGCCCTAAGTGCCAAATTCATGCCAATTTACAACATGTCCCTCCATCTTTGCTCTACACCTACACATCGCCATGACCATTCTCTACACGGAGAATTGACATAATTGGCAATATCACTCCCCCAGGAACAGGAGGCCACGAATTTATTCTAGTAGCAATTGATTACTTTACAAAGTGGGTCGAAGCGCAATCATACGCTAAACTCACTATGAAACATGTAGCACTCTTTATCGAGAGAAATATCATTTGTCGATATGGAGTCCCACATGAAATGATAAGTGACAATGAAACTCACTTTCAAGCCGAATGTGAAGAATTGCTACAAAAATATGGCATCCAGCATCATCATTCGTCCCCTTATAGACCTCAAGCAAACGGAGCAGTCGAGGTAGCTAATAAAAATCTAAAGACTATCATCGAGAAAATGACAGAAAATTATAAGGATTGGCCTGACAAGCTTCACTTCGCATTGTGGGGTTATTGCACGTCAATACGTACATCAACGGGAAATAAGCCATTTTCCTTGGTATATGGAATGGATGCCGTACAACCTGTCGAACTAGAAATACCATCTCTACGCATTGCGCTAGAGAGTAAACTCGATGAAGTTGAGTGGACTAGGGCAAGATATGAAGAATTGATTCTACTCGACGAAAAACGACTAGAAGCTCTACATCACACTCAATGTTATCAAACTCGTATGGCTAGACATTTTAATAAGAAGGTCAAGACAAGAAATATCAAAGTAGGGGATTTGGTATTAAAAGCACTAAGGAAAAATGTTTTAGATCCAAGGGGAAAATTTAGACCTAATTGGTCTGGCCCCTACATTGTCAAAACAATCTTGTCAGGAGGTGCAACAAAACTAACTGATATGGATGGCAATGAATTCTCAAGCATGACCAATCTCGACCAACTTAAGAAATACTACCTATAATTACTTGAGTAGGATACTCAAGAGAGCTACGTTCGGCCTGATTCCTTAGGAAAGGATACGTAGGCAACCCTTTACGGGTGCGGCCACTTTATTTTTCGACATCTCCGCATTCCAGAATCAATTAAAAAGTCAACAGAAAATCGGCAAATTATTGGCGTCGCAGAACAGAGCCTGGCGCCAGCCAGAAGTCATCAGCGCCAGCCGATGGAATTGGCGCCTGGCGCTAGACCTCAATAGCTGGCGCCAAACCCCAATTACTGGCGCCAATTTGGGAATAAAATCTGGGCAAATTTCGGCGTTTTTCGGAAAATTTTCGACTTCCGTATTCGAAGAACTTCTGGAAAATTAATTTTTTTCGATTTTCATTGCTTTAATAAAATAAATTTAAAGTAAACAATTTAATTGAAAGCTGAAATTTCATTAATAAAATAAAATTACATTATTGATGGAATTTAAATAAGGCTGAAATAAATTAACTTTAAATAAAAGCAACAATCTAAGTCTAATAAATCTAAAGCTAAGCAATGCTTTTAATCTTTCTTTTCCTTTTTAGCTCTTTTCCAATTCTTTTCTGCTTCCTCCTCTTCATCCATTACTTTAGCTAGTAGGCATCCTTTAGAGGACCTACATTCAATTTTGGAGTAGATTGTCTCCCCTTCAGCTAGCACTCCATGCTTCTTTTCCACCCAAGCCTTTTTGTCTGTGGTGTTAGCTTTCCTTTTTCCTTTGTCTCTAGTAGTATTTTTCTTCCTAGGCATTGTAGGTGTTTTGAATTCAATTCTTGCACCTAAGCGTTCTTTGGCAGGTGTCACCCTGTCACCTAGACGATTCTTCACATCGGTTCTACCCTGATCAATCGAAGATTTCTTCAGCAACCACTTCTTTATTACATCATTAGGTAAAGAAGGGGGAAACTTTTGGGTAATCACTTCCCATAGAGGTCTAGCGCTCCAGTAAGCGTCGAATCTATCTACTTCTTGAGATACAGGGTACTCATAGGGAGGACGAAGATCCCCGGAAGGAATATTTTGAAGTAAGCCGTATTGTCTCTTTATCCTGCAGGGATAATAATATGTTACACGAGACAAGCTTGGAAGACGGCAGAAAGGTTGCTTGTTAACACCAACCATCCTTTCTATTTTCCACCATGGGATGACCCACTTGATAGCAAAATCACGTGATTCAAATACTTTTTTCCACCCATGACGCCCAATTTTAGGGATGCGCTTCTTCCTCCTCACGAAGCAATTGGGAGTATATTTTTCAATGTCATCAGGGGGGCTAATTAATCCTAGCCTCTCCATTAGCCACATCTATAAAAAAATTGCAATGCAAATAAAATTATTATTACAATACAAAAATATATTTTTTGATTTCTGTAATTAAAAATATTATTTTTCTACCTGTAATAAAATTGGAGAACCGCGAAAGGGCGCTTTTGGGTCCCTTTTCAATTCATCGAGACTAATCATGGTCTCTCCAACTATTAATGGCATTAGATTCCTGCCTGATTCAATTTGTTCTAGTACAGTGGTGATAATTGATTTACCCTCATTATTTTTACCACTACTAAGAAAAAATTGATTGAGCATGCAAAATAAAAACGCCCTTCTTCTATATATATGAAAGGATTCAGAAAGAGGTTTATCAAAATAATAGCGTGCGAATTCTTTCAAATTAACTATATTGCCATCTACTATTTTTGATAAATCCCTTTCCTTTAAATTAAAGAAACGCTCGAAATCCTTATAGTAGTATGCATCTACTCTAGGGATTACTACCAGGTCTATTGTAGGGAAGCCTAAGATAGCACCAAATTCCTCTGACAAAGGGCTAATCTCATCATACCCTATTATGAAACAATGCGTATCAACATTCCAAAATTCTAAAGCGGTATGTATGAAGTCTAGGTCTAGATCTACCCCTTTGATGCCATAAATTCCCCCCAAGTGAAATAAATCTAATTCCTTTTTATCTCTAGCATTAAGAGATCGACACCATTCATGAGTGTATTGGGTGAAGGTTTTAGTGGCTAAAGACATGATTATTATGTTTTCTAAAGAAGAGAATAATTTTATTCGCTGGAATTATGAGAAGAATCGGCTGGGCAGGGGGCTATTTATGCACAAATTGCGAAGAATTTTAATCAGAATGAAATACGGAGTCAGCGTCAATTGGCGTCAAACCCCCGTGATTGGCGCCAACCGCCAGAGCTTGGCGCCACACGCTAAGTGTAGCGCCTGGCGCCACTCGCCATAGTGTGGCGCCAGCTGGCGCCAAGTTGCCAGATCAGCTGCGCGTGCTCAGTTTGCGTTTTTAATATTAAACTCGAGTCGGTTAAAGACTTTATGGCTCCGTTTAATTTTCCTAAACACCTTTTTTTATCTTTTTTCTTAAATTAATTAAATATAGCTATTATTTTTAATTTATATTATTCTTTTTTGGACTTTATTTTAAATTCCAAAACCCGACATTTTTATTCGTTTCTTTTCCTTTTTTTATTTTTTCTTTCTGGGGAGAGAGAGTCGGATAATATCCTCCATCAATAATAAAAATGATGGAATTTTTGCGCAAAATTGTTGTCACACTTTTCTTGCACGCACAAACATACACATAAATCAAATAAACTCATAATAAATTCATAATAACTTAAAAATACAAAATGTGTCTAAATAATGAGTCAAAGGCAAAGTTCTATAAAAAGTCAAAATAATATATATATATACAGGAACAAACTACGGCGCCGGAGGACGTAGGCCATCATGCTATAAAACTGCGTCGTACGAGGAGTTACCTCTCCACCAGCTCCAGCTTCAGCACCAGCTCCAGTCTCCGTGGGAGGAGGAAGACTCAAGATGGGACCACTCCAGCCAAGATCAACCTGAGGCTGAGGCCGCGGAGGCTGCCGCGATGACGAGCCGACCTCGTACATCCCACCACCTCTGAAAGCCGAGGTAGCCTCTCCTACCGGTGCAGCAGGAGCACCTTCAGAGGAAGATCCCGAGCCCTCAGCAACATCGGCTCGAGCAGCCTCAGAACGACCGCCTCTAACCCCTGACGAAGTACGACGACGTCTCGAGCTAGACCTCGCCGGATCTCTCCGCCCCTCAGGTCTCGTACGGGTGTGAGAAGCGATAGGCTGGCCCTGCAAAAGGAATTAAATCAGAAACAAGGTAAAACTGAAGCAATAATGCAGAAATAATGAGTAAAGAAAAGCTACCTCTCGGACAACGTCATCCCGACGACAGGTGGCCGCGTTCCTCATCCGGACGAGCTGGCTTCGGAAGGCATCTATGCATCGTGCCATAGCCAAAACCACCTCGCGTGAAAACTGTCAGAAAAATAAGTCAGTGAAAATGCATGATAAATGAACACAAAAAATTCTGAATTAAAACTAGGCTTACACTAGTCTGGTGGCGAGGAATCGACCGCTCTACGAAGCGCTTGCCCTCGGGAGCCGGAGAAATCATCTCCTCGATCGGCCCGTATATCCCCTGGTAGTGAATGAACATACGGGGCGGCACGAATTCAACAGGACCGTCCTGATAAAACGAAAAAATCAGTAAAGTATTACTTGGGGGCTACTTAGCGAAAAATAAAAAGCTAAGAATCTTACCCTCACATCCTCAGCCGGTATAGGGGCTGGAACTAACAGAGGTAGTAGCTCCTCAGCATAACACCGCCCGAGGATCGCATGGGACCGCCAAAGGGTACCAATTCCCTCAGACATGCTCGACAACCTCGCCTCGTCGAACATATGACGTGGCGGAGCGGCAGGAACGACGAAGACATCAGAAGAGTGCTGTCTAGCGACTCTCTCTCCTAAGTACGCGACTGCTCCATAGGTCCCAAGAAAATAGTGACGCTCAGCAGAGTACTGTGCAGCTAATCTAGGGACTGTCCAACCGCCCCACGGTCGGTATACCACCTCAAGTCCCTATAAAAAGCATCAATCAGGCAAGAATATGTCTAGAGCACCGCAGAAAATTAGGATAAACACTAAAGGTCATACCAAGATGATCCAGCTCTGGACACGTGCAGTAGACATGTCCACATGGTGCCCGCCCCAAGAGGCGGTCACCGGAAATCCCCTCGGCGATGGTCTCGCCGGTGCAACGGAAGGAAATTACTCGTAGAACCAGATCTACAAGGAGTTAAAAGTGAGAATAAATGCTAACTAATATGTAGGGCTAAACTTTATAGGGAATAATTTTTACCTCTACGACCTTCCAAAAGGCGGACAAAGCGACGTTCGTCCTAAAGGACCGGTGACGACACGAGTCCCTCAGCGCACGAACGAAGTCAGCATAGGCCAAGCTGGCCCAGTCATAAGTCCCGATCCGCTGGAGATCACGGACAACAGGGAGGTAGTAAAGCAATGTCCTACTACCCTTGTCAGGGGAGAATGTCCCTGACAACAACATCAGCACAAAGATGCGCACCCGCTGCTCTCGGGTGGTCGCATCGTCATCAAGAGCCGCTGCCAGCGTCGAGCGGCGAATCCCTCTAGCACTGAACTGAGTCGTCTCGACCTCAGCTCGGGCCCGAATAGCAATCGGCCCCAACAACTCCTCGACCTCTGAAGAAAAGACGTCGATCCCACCGTCGAACGGCAGTGGCACAAAAGTGAACTCCAGTCCTGTGATAAGGCTGAAGTCCGTAGGGGTGACCATCATCTCGCCCCAGGGAAAATGGAAGGTGTTGGTGGTGTCCCAGAAGAACTCCACCAAAGCGCGCACTACATGATGACCCCCGTTGGAGGCGACCATAGCCTCAAAGGTCTCAAATAGAGTGACTAGCCCGCAAGACTCCCATAGGAGTCTCGTCTCAAGGTCCCTGGCGATGTGCATCCTGTACAAGTCGCCTAAACCGTCACAGCCAGAGCCGTGATGCCGTGTCCTCCCGGGCTCGGTACCCCGTCTCACCCTCTCAGAAATGTGGTGGACAGGGGCAAAGAACAAAGTCTGCTCATCCCACTCCGGAAGCCGACCAAGCGAAGTGGACGACGTGGCGTCGTCCTCCACAGGCTCATGCTCCCGTCTAGTGTTTCAGGACCGTGAACCCGAGCCTCGTTGTCTAGCCATGCTACATTGTGTAGAATAATCATAAATTAAGGTTCTATAGTATCTAAGGTTCGCCTAGCTGCATGATACTATGTTCGCAAAAACAGAGTATGTAGTACTAAAACAGAGCACAAATTCAAATTGAGCATGATAGCATTTTTTCAAGCAATCAAACAATTTCTTGCAACACTATAGTGATTATTGTGAAAAATTGAACAAGAATTGCTAGCAAAAACGTCAAGAACGAGCCACATTGTTCTTCACGACCTTAAGAGGTCCAACAATGGCAAATTGCTCATTTCTTCACCAAATTGAGTCAAACAAGTCTCAAATTACTCCCAAGGCAATATATAAACATAAACAAGCAATTTCATGGCATTAAACTTGACAAACAAAGCAAATTGAGCATCATTAAATTCGAATTTTCATAAAATTTGTGAATAAACATGCTAAGAATTCATAAAAACTGATGTGAGTTTGAGGAAAACTTACATAGATCGGGAAAATAGATGAGAAGAGCTTTGATTTGCAACAAATTTGGGCGAATTCGGTTGAAAAACGAGCAAGCAATGAGCAATTGAAGCTTTCGGTTTCCTCGAGCAGTTTTCGCGACGAACAGAGCAGCGAAATGAAGAGAAAACGGGCATTTAAAGAGAATCCCGTGCTAGCGCCAGTCCCTAGGCATTGGCGTCACAAGTTGGGCTTGGCGCCTGGCGCCAACATCAGCGCCTGGCGCTAACGCTAAATAGCTGGCGCTGATGGTTTTTCAGCGACGCCAAAGCGTCCAGCCACCTGTTGAGGTTGTGCTAGCCTTCTACAACATATTTTGGGTTCCTTGGTACGCGAGTTAGCCCCTCTAAGCAATTTGACATGATTTAGTAATCGGCTTGATTACATAAAGTGATCGACCTGATAAGAGATCGTCTCACTTAGCTTAAAGCGCCTAAGCATTGGCTCATTAGCAAAAGGCACTGGCATATAGATTCAAGAGCAAAAGGCACCGATATATAGGTTCAAGAGCAAAGAGCGCCGACGTACAGGTTCAAAGCAACAAGAGCGCCGACGTACAGGCATAGCGGAAGCAAAGTTCAGGCGAACTTTTAAAGATCGACAGGCGTGGATCTTCGGTAATTTCCTTTGGAAAATTATCGCATCAAAAGTGGATGACTTCAAGAGAAGATATCTTCGACAGCGTTCCCTAGCTTGCGGAGAGTTGTCACGAACAACATGAGGATTATTTCAAGAGAAATAATCTTCGATGATATTCCCTAGGATGTGGAATATTATCAATGCGGATGAGGATTGTTTCAAGAGAAATAATCTTTGATAATGTTCCCTAGGATGTGGAATATTATCATTGCGGAGAGGATAGTTTCAGGCGAAGCAATCTTCTAATTTGGAAGCAGTTACGGGCGTAGCGGTTTTCAAGCGGGATGACATTCTCTAACTTGCAGGAGGTCATCAAAACAATCGGTTACTTTCAGAGACGTGTGCTCGACGGTGCAAGAGACGCGTTTCTTAACTCTTCTATCTGTTTAACTAACGATGGTTTTGCAGGTATCGGCGTTACAAGAGTGATTTAGGATCGCAGAACGTTCTGAATCATTCTCCGTCCCTATCGCTACTTTGACTTTTGTTTTCGAAACTTGCGTTTCTCCAAACTCAGTCAAAGTGGGGGCTTCTGTAGACACCCATTTGTGTCTCCCCAAAACCAAACCCAGTGATGAGTACCTTTCATGTCGAATCATAATCGAATGAAACGAAAGTGTGGAAAAGTCTAGTGTTGCGGAAAGTTTTTATTTTCTTTTCTCTTCTCTCTGTTTTTGAAAACTTTATTTTAAGAAAACAGCCAATCCAGTTTGGTTGGTCCATGATATGGGTCCAATAATGGTGTAGTTGGATGAGGCTTGAAAAGACCTTTCCAATGATATATTATAAGCCCAATTCCGATGAATATTGAGGAAGTTATGGCCAATTTACCAAACTGGGCCCGGTTTGAGCTTTATATGCGGCCCAATGATCTAGGGGAAGGCCTAATATGATTTATCATTCCTAATGCAATTAGGAATGGTTTTAGTCTTCTAGATTCTTCTAGAAGGTTCTTTTCGTTCCTAATTCAATTAGCATTGATAAGTTGACTTTGTTGACTTTTCAGAGTTTTAATTAAAATCAAATAGCATTTTCGAAGAAATTATATTATTTTATCCTCCAGTACGGTAAATTTATCGGATTTTCGAAAACGCGTTGAAATCAAGCTTGGCGTCCAACCCCAGGCCTTGGCGCCTGGCGCTAGCCATTGGCGCTTGGCACTAAGGCTGGTGGCTGGCGCTAGCTAGCCAGGGTTGGCGCCAGCTCTGTTTCCTGAGCGTCAGACTCTGTTTTGTTAAATTATCTTTTTTGGCTGATTTTCTCTATAAATATCGTATCAAAAACCCCGTTTTCATTCATCATCAACAATCAGTTTTCATTCGCAAGTTAAATCATTCATGCATTAGCATTCTTTAAATCTCTTAATCGTTCATCTCTTTCATTCATCTTTCCCAAAACTTTGTTTTCTCATACAAAATTCTGCATTTGCAAGATTTAGAAACAACTAGCCATATTCGAAGTTGCCTTCGCCCTAGACGTGAAAGGTTTTAATTTCTGAGGGTTTGGTCCCAAATCTCTCTTTCAATTATTTAATTTAATTATTTGTTTTATATTTTCCTTGAAGTTACTAAAGTATGTATTTTGTTATTAGAAAGAGGTACGAGGCATCAAAGTAAGTACTTTAATTGATTAATTGATGTTATGATGTAAAAATCATGTTTAAACTGATGTTATGATATTCCTAGTATCATGTCTAGGGCAACTTTAATATTAAATATGATTGCTATGATACCTTTTATTTTCTTCCTAATATTTATGATTGTTAGTATTATGTTAGGGTTAAATATTTGATTTTTATTGCTTAGTGACATGCTAGGATTTGTTATTAATCTTTTTAGTATCATGCTTAGGATCTTGCTATTATTATTATGCTTTAACATGATCTATGATTATATTTATTATTGTTTTGATTATGATGATTATTATTATATTTATTATTATTATGTTGCTTGATGCTTATTTTTAATTGCTTGATCACCTTTATTGCATGTTTAAAGGGAATTGGTACTTGCAATCACGCTTAATAAGATAATTAATAATCTTGTTAGGGTTAATGTGATTATAATTCAAGTGATCGCCAATAATAGTTTATTTGTGCATTTATGTTCAACCAACATAGATTAAACAGGTTTAGGGTTAATCCTATTGATTGTATGTTAATCAGAAAGCGCACATGAATACGAGCAGAATAAAGTAGAGGCCTATTATTAGGGCACGTTCAATCTCTTTTAGGTTGGATTTGTACCTTCATCCCGAACCCTTATTTGGTTCATGACCTTATGGAGTTGACGATCTCTTGGATCGTTAAGGGGTGTAATCTTCACCTCGTGAACGGTTTACAAGTTCCTTAAAAACTTGTTGGCAACTCTTTTGCTCTATCTTCTTCCCTTTTTTACGCCACCATACTTTAGTGTATGATCACAGTGGGGTTCAAGCTAGTGGGATTAAAGGCTTGAATTTATTCCCTACACTAACAAACACGGAATCATTTTGCCTTTGAGTGAGAGGGAGAGCAACCACAAAATCCATACTAAGATCATCCCAAGGGTGACTAGGGACCGGAAGAGGAGAGTAGAGTCCTTCACGGAATTAACTCTTAGCCTTGTGACAAGCCTCACAACGAGCTACCACATCTTGCACATCACCAAACATCTTAGGCTAATAAAAATGCTCTCGAAGAATGTCATATGTTTTTGCAACCCCAAAGTGTTCGGCTAGTCCTCCTTGATGAGCTTCCTTAACAAGCAACCGTCGATGAGAGCATTTCGGAACACAAAGCTTGTTTCCCTTGAAAAGGAAACCCTCTTGCACCATGAAAGAGCCATCGACCCCTTCCTCACACTTCTTCATCAACCCACCAAAATCCTCATCATCGCGATACAACTCTTTTAGCAACTCAAACCCTAAAAACTTCGCATCAAGAATAGTGATCATACAATGCCTCCTAGAAAGAGCATCGGTAACAACATTGCTCTTCCCTTCCTTGTACTTAGAAGAGAATATGAATGATTGGAGGAATTCAACCCATTTGGCATGCCTTGCATTGAGTTTATGTGAACCATTGATGTACTTGAGAGATTCATGATCGGAGTGTAGTACAAATGGTCTAGGCCTCAAGTAATGTGACCAATAATCAAGAGCCCTCACAATAGCATAGAACTCCTTGTCATAGGTACTGTAGACACCAAATTTTGATCTTACCTTTGTAATTATCATTATTAATTATCTTTTATCATTATAGTTATCGTTTTCTTTGCAAATAATTATTATTATTTTGCTAATTATTAAAATTAAATTTAACGACGCTCGTTTTATTATTTAAAACAAAGAATACGAGTAATAATAATGATTTTTATTCATAATTCCCAAAATACATGTTATAATTTGTACTTCTAAACTACTAAATTACAAAATATTGAAGTATAACTGACATTACATGCATTTCTACCCTGCTCCATCGAAGTAATTTTTGGGTTTTTACTTATGGATTAACAAGTAAATTAATACAACCATTAGGAGGACCACTAGCCCCACAATGTATATGAAGTACACCCTTATCATCCTCATGTCTTCCTCAAAGGTGAAGACAGGCTGATCTTCCTGGTTTTCTTGAAACATGGTGGTTGAGTTTAATGGTGGTTTTTGTTTGATTTTTTCGGGTAATAAGGAAGATGGAAGAAGATAAGAATTAAGTGGTGAGTGGAGATTTTGGATAAGGTAATTTCTTTTTATAGTAAAAAGTAAGTATTTTAGACCGTATTTTTTATACGTAGATGTATAATAATCGTATAGTATAAAGTAAATATTTTTTGTCTCGCCAGGGGAATGTGTCATTTTCCTTATAAGCAAGCATTGTTTAACCCTTTAGAGTATAGTAAGTATATTAATATTTTCACTTAGACTGTTAGAGTACTTTTTTTTTTATTTTATCTAGTATTTTTTTTTTTTTTTTTTTTTTTTTTTTTTTGTGATTTGTGCACTACTCTATTATATGACCAGTTTACCCAAGTTATAAAGCCCACTACTCTAAGGACTCATGCTCAACCAATGTAGGAAAATGACAAACATTCCCACATCTAAATAGGTACTACATGTTGTAGTCATAAAGGGACCTCGTTGAATGAACACTTTTTACCATTATGAGTTGTGGGCTAAGATAATACTACCTTTTTATTTATTTATTTTTATTTTCCCTCAATTTATATTGGATCCGATTAATTTCAATTCGGGCCAATTGTACCAACATTTATCTAGCATGATAGATATATAGACGTGAGCGATTTGCGGGACAGTGGGAACTTGATGGTTAGAATGTTACGCCTACAGAAATAATACAGTCTGTATTTCGGTAAGTACAGACAGTGGAGCATTTATCTTGATTTCGGTTATAATATACTATATTGGCAGCGTACATTTCGGATCACCATACCACTGCATGGCTTTAACTACGACGTGATATAGATGAGTGGAGACATACATGTTATGGAGCTTACATTGTTTTGATTTTTTCCTCCTTTTCAATCATTTTTTTTCTTTTTTCTTTATTTTTTCTCATTTTATATATTTTTGTATAACTTGCTTATTTCAGTCTAGTTTGTGTGTTCCTTTCTCAATTTTTGATGTACAATTGTCAATAGTGAATTAACGTTACTTTTTTTTATCCCCCGCGGTTAATATTGTATCCAATAAATTTCAATTTGGATCAATTGTATCAATATTTATCTGACGCTAATTGGGATGGATGGCTTTCATATGCGTCATGTATTTCATATCACTATTCAAACACTATTTGACACTATTCCAAATAGTAATTTCCGTTACGTTGATTTGCTTCGCCGACGTGAATTTGGTCTTCTGTTTTATTTATTTTCCTGTTGTTTTGATCTAGTTTATATCTTTTACTTTTATTTTTACGACTATGATAAGTATAAATTTGTGTTTTAGTAGAGTAAAGCAAGATAAGAGTTCATCATTTTTTTTAAGGTCATTCGGTTAAGGGAATATATTTTACTCTTGACCACCTTAAGTTTATGTCATATGACATAATATTGTATGATGTATTTTCACGTTGACCATGTCAATTTTATGATTTTATATGATTTACTTTACTTTATATTTTAATAAGGGTTATTATTTGTAATGCTTGTATTTATAAGGATTTGTCGTATGTTTAGATGTTCTTGGGTAAATTTATATGTACTATCTAATAAAGGCGTGGGTTATTTTTCTTCTTACTTTTTTTACTTACTCTGAAATATTTTGTCCAACCCTATTAGTATTGTAACCTAAGGTCTTTGTGTATCTTTTAGAGCTGACATCTCAGAGCTGATTTTTATTGTATAAGTGTTGTTTTAACACCTTGGTGAATATAATAGTTTCTAATTAAATTTAGGCACCCTGATATCGTATACCATGTGAGTATTATTTTTAAGTTATGACATGGCTTGGTCATATATTTTCTTTTTTTATATACCATGGAATTTTGGAACCCTTTTATTATGTGAATATTAGAGTTGATTTTATTACGATTTTCTTTATTTTATCAGTTTAAGTGTTGCAAAACAGATTAAGAAAGTTTGTTACATATAAAACGAAAGGATTTAATATCAAGATTCTCATTATTACCAAAATCTTGATATTTACCAAAATAATCCTTGAATTTTAATTTATTTACTTTTTTTTATTTACAAATTAATCCTTTTATTTTCCTATAAATACCCCCTAATTCTCAAGTTTTAAGACCACCAAAAAATTCCTACAAATTCTCTCTATTATTTTTCTCCTCTAATCTTTGCTTTAGCTAAAATTTCTCTAATTTAGATTTATTTTTAAGTTATTAGCTTATTAAAAGCATCTTAAAATTTAGTTGCTATTTTTATTTTTTTATTTAAGTATTGTTCTTATCTTTAATTCCTATAAAAAAAAACACAAAAAATATTTCAAGTTCAAGTATTGTTGTTATTATTATCTTTGTTAAAAATATTAGTTTAATTGCTCAAGTATTCCTAGTCTATATTAAAAAACCAAAAAAAGTTTCTTTCTTAAGATTTAGCTTTATTTTTCAAGATTATTTTCTATGATAAAAAAATCATAAAAAAAAAAAATTCTTTAGCTTTATTTTGCATTAATTTCTTTTAATATCTCAAAATTCCAAAAAAAATCACTTAGTCTCTTTATTACACTTTAACTAAGGAGTAATCATCTTTTCATTCTTTATACGTAAGAAGGGTTATCCAAAAAATTGCTACATCTAGATCAAGGTATTATCTTTATTCCTTTCTTAATTTCCTTAATTATTATTATTATGTTAACTAATGTGTTTGTTTTCATGTGGTGTTACCAATAGGGGTAATGACGATATTAGGTGCTAAATTAGCCCTAAATCTTTCATTACTCCACATTAGAAAGCCAAGCCTATTGGTGAGGTGATAGGTTACAAAGTGGGGGGTTAATTGCATTTTCCATTGTATCTCTTTATAATGCATTTTAAATATGAAAGGTTAATACATTCACGTGATTGCCTAATATATTTTTTAAAGAATGATTCATTTCTTAAAGTGAGCTTAAAGACGAAATTAAGAGTTTAAGCAAAGGTTATTCAAGAGTAAAGAACTATTTACCATGTCCCTAAGATGGCCTGTAAAGTAACCCTTATGACCATAATAAGTTCTATTTCTTTAGCTCAAGTGATAGAAAATTTCAAGAGCTTTCCAACCATATCTCACAATAAATTTTTCGATTTTTCTATGATTTTTAATGATTTTTTTAGTTCACGCTATCAAAGAGATGAAATATGCACGTTTTCCTCTTAATTGCTTTTAAAAATTGTATTAATTTCTTTTTAAGAAACTAATGGTGGTATGAAACCTATGTTACACTATATTATATATATATATATATATATACTCCTTAACTTATGAAGTTTTAATTAAAATGTCTTTAATCTTATTTTAAAAAGTAATTTTAGAAATAAGAGTTTTAACGAGCCTTAATTCTAAGTGTTTATAAGAAACTTTAATCTTATTTTTTAAAGATGACTTAAGAAAAAAGAGCCTTTAATTCTAAATGTCGTTGTTTCAAAAATCTTTAATCTTATAAAATGATGTCTTAAGGACTTTAATTTTATTTCAAGATGACTTCAGAAATAAAAGTTTTAGGAAACATTGTTTCTTTTATAATTTCATGAACCATTTTATTTCAAACCCTTTTGTGACACAAGAATGAATCATAACCTTGCTTGTTTATTTCTAATAATTAATGATAGTTAATGTAAGGTTATGACCTCATTTCCAAACATGAGGTTAAGATTAATTATTTAGTTGTATAAGGTTGTAACAATTATCCATCTCCACAAAAATAAATTAATATCCCATCATAATTACCCGATGGATTAATTGACAATCGGATATGATTAAATAGTTTATTGTTCCCTTTTATTTGGAAGTAAGGCCTTGACAGGTGTCACGTTTTACTTGGCTAATTCCATTAAGCCTAAACACATAACCCTTAAAACCTTAAAAAAATTAAACTTGAGTGAATTTAAACCCAAAGTGAGATTATATAGTGAACCCTTACAGTTTCACTCCAAAAAATACCTTGACCCACTAAAAAGTCGTCAATCGGGACGCATTTGTTGAATTGACTTATTCAAAAGACATTTTTGGTGATCACTAATCGAGGTGATTTTCCTCAACCAAGGCGGTTCATCTTACTTTTATGAGTGAATCCGTCAAAGATCACTAAAATCCCACTTACAAGAATGACGTTTATGTCAACAACCCAAATTAAAACCCAATGGAATTGGTTATTTAAAACATGGCATATGTCCGAACTACGAAGGTTTTGATCCGTGAGTGAATTCAAAATCTCACTATGATCGGTACGTAGTGCAACTTTGGTGATCAAACCTACCTTATATTAATTATTTTTTTTATGTGGTTTACCTGTCTTAAAACTTGACTTTTAACAATGAAATAGTAAGAGCCCGTTCCTTAGAACGGAAGGGAAGACGAGTTCCAGACGTTCGATTCTCTTAACCTAAACCCCGAACCCTGTGCCTTATTTCTTTTTATGGAGTTAGCAGTTGATTTTTTTTTTAAGATTTATTTCTTAAAATTGACTGTTTTTAAATCCGTCCTTATTCGGATAAAAATAAGGTGGCGACTCCATGTTTTTAATTATAAGTCTTATCAGACACTTTAGTGGAGCCTTTTATAGACTACTTTCTGTCCACTAAAAACCAGGTACCACACGTACTATACCTCATTCTTGCTCCACCAAGCTTCTCACTAAAATAGGCAACCGGCCTCCCTCCTTGCACAAGAACCGCTCCAACTCCAACCCCACTAGCATCACATTCAACTTCAAAGGGTTGTTCAAAATTCGAAAGAGCTAAAATTGGAGCCTCACACAACTTCTTCTTGAGGGTCTTTAAGGCCGATGGTGTCCACTCAAAAGTACCCTTCTTCATGCATTCGGTCACCGGGGCCAAAATAGTGCTAAAATTCTTCACAAACCTTCGATAGAAGGAAGCTAGACCATGGAGACTCCTAACTTGAGTGAGAGTAGTAGGAGTAGGCCAAGATTGAATGGCCTCCACTTTACTAGGGTCCATTGAGATCCCTACATTCGAAATCACATAACCAAGAAAAACAATACTATCCACTATAAAAGTACACTTTTCCAACTTGGCAAAAAGCTGCCTACTTCTCAATATTTCAAATACTTGCCTCAAATGTTTAACATGATCAAGTTCACATTTGCTATGAACAAGTATGTCATCAAAATAAACAGCAACAAATTTACCAATGAAGGGGCGAAGTACCTCATTCATGAGCCTCATGAAAGTGCTAGGAGCATTAGAGACCCTAAATGGCATAACTAGCCACTCATACAAGCCTTGCTTTATCTTGAAAGCGGTCTTTCACTCATCTCCTTCACGCATACGAATTTAATGGTACCCCATCCCCAAGTCAATCTTTGAAAACACCTTGGAACCATATAGCTCATCAAGTATATCAACAAGTTGGGGAATAGGGAAGAGATACTTGATGGTGATGTTATTGATGGCCCTACTATCCACACACATCCTCCATGTACCATCCTTTTTCGGAACCAAAAGAGCCGGAACCGAACAAGGGCTAAGGGATTCCCTCACAAATCCTCTTTTAATCAACTCACCAACTTGTCTTTGAAGCTCTCTTGCTTCATCGGGGGTACACCTATAAGTCGATCTATTAAAGAGTTGTGATCCGGGAATAAGATTGATTTGATGCTCAATTCCCCTAATAGGTGGCAAACCGGGGGGAAGATAATCGGGAAAAACATCATGGTACTCAACCAATACTTCCTTAACAAGGGGGTGGATTGGGTTCTCTTTCTCACTCTCTTGTGTTTCCCTAAGAAGGCAAATAAAGACAAGGTCTCCTTGATTTATCTTGTTTCCCATCTCATTTTCCCCAATGAGAAGGTTCTCTTTGATTATGTTTCCCGTACCCAAGGGTTCTTTGTGTTTGATGGTAGGGGACAAGGGGTTGAGTACAATCTTCTTCTTATCCATCATGAATGAATAAGTGTTCTTTCTTCCATCATGCATTACATCTCTATCAAATTTCCAAGGTCTACCAAGAAATACATGACAAGCATCCATAGGCAATACAACACAAAGAACCTTATCCTTATATAGCTTGCCAATTGAGAAAGAAAGAAGAGTTTGTTTCGTTACCTTCACCTCATTGTGATTATTAAGCCATTGAAGCTTGTAGGGAGTAGGATGATCGGTAGTTTCAAGATTGAGTTTGCTCACCAATGTTGTTGAATTCACTGATCATTGGTGAGCAAGCTCAATCTTGAATCTACCGATCATCCTACTCCCTACAAGCTTCAATGGCTTAACAATCACAATGAGGCGAAGGTAACAAAACAAGCTCTTCTTTCTTTTTTAATTGGCAAACTATATAATGATAAGGTGCTTTGTGATGTATTGCCTATGGATGCTTGTAATGTATTACTTGGAAGACCATGGAAATTTTATAGAGATGTATTGCATGATGGAAGAAAGAACACTTATTCATTCATGATGGATAAGAAAAAGATTTTAATCAAACCCTTGTCCCCCACAGTTAAACACAAAGAACCCTTGGGTATGGGAAACACAATCAAAGAGAACCTTGTCATTGGAAAAAATGAGATGGGAAATGAGATAAATCAAGGACATGTTGTCTTTATTTGTCTTCTTAGGTAAACACAAGAGAATGAGCGAGAGAACCCAATCCACCCCCTTGTCAAGGAAGTATTGGTTGAGTACCATGATGTTTTCCCCGATGATCTCCCACTCGGTTTGCCACCTATTAGGGGAATTGAGCATCAAATCAATCTTATTCCCGGATCATAAATTCCCTAATAGACCGGCTTATAGGTGTACTCCCGATGAAGCAAGAGAGATTAAAAAACAAGTTGGTGAGTTAATTGCAAGAGGATTTGTGAGGGAATCCCTTAGCCCTTGTTCGGTTCCGGCTCTTTTGGTTCCAAAAAAAGATGGTACATGGAGGATGTGTGTGGATAGTAGGGTCATCAATAACATCACCATCAAGTATCATTTCCCTATTCCTCGACTTGATGATATGCTTGATGAGTTACATGGTTCCAAGGTGTTTTCAAAGATTGACTTGAGGATGGGGTACCATCAAATTCGCATGCGTGAAGGAGATGAGTGGAAGACCTCTTTCAAGACAAAGAAAGACTTTTATGAGTGGCTAGTTATGCCAATTGGGATCTCTAATGCTCCTAGCACTTTCATGAGACTCATGAACGAGGTACTTCGCTCCTTCATTGGTAAATTTGTTGTTGTTTATTTTGATAACATACTTGTTTATAGCAAATGTGAAATTGATCATGTTAAAAATTTGAGACAAGTATTTGAAACATTGAGAAGTAGGCGGCTTTTTGCAAAGTTATAAAAATGTATTTGTATGGTGGATAGTATTGTTTTTCTTGGCTATGTGATTTCGAATGTAGGGATCTTAATGGACCATGGTAAGGTGGAAGCTATTCAATCTTGGCCTACTCCTACCACTCTCACTCAAGTTTGGAGTTTTCACGGCCTAGCTTCTTTCTATCGGAGATTTGTGAAGAATTTTAGCACTATTTTGGTTTTGGTAACCGAATGCATGAAGAAGGGTACTTTTGTGTGGACAACATCGGCTCAAAGGGCTTTTGAGACTCTCAAGAAGAAGTTGTGTGAAGCTTCAATGGCTCTTCCGAATTTTGATCAACCCTTTGAGGTTGAATGTGATGCTAGTGGGGTTGGAGTTGGGGCGATGCTTGTTCAAGGAGGGAGACCGGTTGCTTATTTTCGTGAGAAGCTTGGTGGGACAAGAATGAGATATAGCACCTATGACAAGGAGTTTTATGCCATTGTGAGGGCTCTTGATCATTGGTCACATTACTTGAGGCCTATACCATTTGTACTACATTCCAATCATTAATCTCTCAAGTATATCAATGGTTCTCATAAACTCAATGAAAGGCATGCCAAATGGGTTGAATTCCTCCAACCATTCACTTTCTCTTAAAATATACAAGGAAGGGAAGAACAATGTTGTGGCCGATGACGCTTCTCAGGTGGCTACCTTGTTCTTTAGAGAAGTGGTGAAGCTTCATGGCATTCCAAAACTTATTGTGTCGGATCGAGATCCTAAGTTCTTGAGCTACGTTTGGAAGACCTTGTGGAAGTTAGTGGGAATCAAACTCTTGTTTAGTACCTCTAGTTACCCTCAAACCGACGGCCAAACCGAGGTAACTAATCGTACCATGTCCACCGTTCTTCGAGCTATCGTTAGCAAACACATGAAAGATTAGGATATTAAACTTCCTTAAGTTGAATTTGCTTACAACCGCTCTCATTGTATAGCTACCAGGAAAACACCATTTGAAGTAGTGTATGGTTTCAATCCCCGCCTACCACTTGACTTTTTGCCTAGTATTCCTCAAGAGGAATTGAGCTTTGAGGCAAAAGATAGAGTTGAAACAATGAAAAAGCTTCATGAAAATGTCAAGAAGAGAATTGAGAAAGCAAATGAGAGTTATAAGGCAAGGGCAAACAAATTCAAGAAGCCAAGGGAATTCAATGCATGTGATCTTCTGTGGATTCATCTTCGGAAGGAGAGATTTCCGGCTAAGAGAAAGAACAAACTCATGCCAAGATCTGAAGGCCCCTTTGAAATTGTGGAGAGGGATGGACCTAATGCTTACAAGGTCAAACTACCGAGAGACATAAGAGTTCATGCTACCTTTAATGTTGGTGATCTTGCT
Source organism: Chenopodium album (assembly GCF_948465745.1). Taxonomy (NCBI): domain Eukaryota; kingdom Viridiplantae; phylum Streptophyta; class Magnoliopsida; order Caryophyllales; family Amaranthaceae; genus Chenopodium; species Chenopodium album. The sequence continues at coordinate 31,800,018 of NC_137838.1, forward strand.
CCTTTTCTTTTTGAAGATGATATTGGTGATGATGATCCAAAATTGAAGGCAATTCCTTTTGAAGAGAAGGTGTTTGACGCGGGTGCATGGAACATGGTGGAAGAAGTGGAAGACGTGCCACGTGTTGTGACACGTAGTCGGGCCAAGCTCCTTAGTGGTCACCTCTCGAGGTTAACTATCATTACACTTGAAGACCAGAAGATTTGAAGTGGTGCGGCCAAACCAAGGAAGTCCAACCGAACCTCCCAGGCAGTAGCAAACCAGATTTCAGCATTTTTGCAGGAGAGATCAAACTCCAGAAGTTCAACCGAACTTGGAGCAGGGAAGTTCGATCGAACCTACCCTTGGTTCGACCGAACCTACCCACCCTTGGTTCGACCGAACTTACCCAGTAGTCCGACCGAACCTACCTAGAGTTCGGCCAAACCTTTTCCCGTTTTTCAGTCAGTTTTGTACGGACTATTTAAGTTCCTTTTGAGAACGTTTTGCATCAATTTTCATTTTGAACTTTTCTTGATTTTGTAATCTTTGAAACTTTCTTCCTCTACCCATAATCTTTGTGATTATTTGCTTTCTTTGTGATTGCTACCTTGTAATCTTTGTGGTTACACCTTAATCCTAGCTTTACTTTGTGTTAGCTTTGATTAAGAACCTCTATTTCATATATCTTGGTGATTGTTGAGATATGTTTATCTTGTTTTGTAGATTTGTTATGGTGGTTACTTGATTTAACCTCCCTTTTCTTGTTTTTCCTTGGTTATTTCATATCAGACTATCAAGAAGAAATCTACGTTCGAGTGGACAGAAGAGGCCGAGGAGGCATTCATACAGCTAAAAAATCATCTGCATACATTACCTCGGCTCGTCATTCCACTCAAAAATGATAAGCTATACATGTACCTTGCCATCTCAGAGCATTCTTTAAGTGTCGTCCCGCTTGTTGAAAGGGACGGCCACCTGTAGACACCCATTTGTGTCTCCCCAAAACGAAACCCAGTGATGAGTACCTTTCGCGTCGAATCTTAATCGAATGAAGTGAAGGTGTGGAAAGTCTAGTGTTGCGGATAGTTATAATTTCTTTTCTCTTCTCTCTGTTTTTGAAAACTTATTTTAATAAAAAAGCCAATCCAGTTTGGTTGGTCCATGATATGGGTCCAATAGTAGTGTAGTTGGATGGGGCTTGACAAGAGCTTTCCAACGATATATTATAAGCCCAATTCCGATGAATATCGAGGAAGTTATGGCCAATTTACTAAACTAGGCCCGTTTTGAGCCTTATATGCAGCCCAATGATCTAGGGGAGGGCCTAATATAGATTTATAATTCCTAATGCAATTAGGAATGATTTTAGTCTTCTAGATTCTTCTAGAAGGTTCTTTTCATTCCTAATTCGATTAACATTGATAAATTGACTTTTGTTGACTTTTTAGAGTTTTATTTAAAATCAAAGAACATATTTTGAGGAAAATACGATTTTATCCTCCTGTACGACAATTTTTATCTGATTTTAAGAAAACGCGTGGATTTCTGAGTCAGCGCCAAACGCCAGCTGTAGTGCCTTACGCTACGATTGGCGCCTGGCGCTAGACTTGGCGCTTGGCGCCAATCTTAGCATCTGGCGCTAAGGTCAGCGTTTGGCGCCAACCCGTTTTTTGCGTTAGAACTTTGTTTTTTGATATTTTATCTTTTTGGCTGATTTTCTTTATAAATAACGTCGTAAAAACTCCGTTTTGATCAACATTCATCCACAATCACCTACAATCATTGATTCTCTCTAATTTCACCAACTCTCATCAAGATTCTCTTGATTACTCTCTCTCTCTCTTTTCTAAAGTAGCTTCTCTCAAATACAAAATTCCGCATTCATTAGATCTAGAAACACCTAGCATATTCGAAGTTGCCTTCGCCCTAGACGTGAAAGGTTTAATTTCTGAGGGTTTGGTCCCAAATCTCTCTTTCAATTATTTAATTTAATTATTGTTTTGTTTTATTATTTTCCTTGAAGTTACTAACGTGTGTATTTTGTTATTAGAAAGAGGTACGAGGCATCAAAGTAAGTGCTTTAATGGTTTTTATTGATATTATGATGTGATTAGGATATTCCTAATATCATGTCTAGGGTAACTTTAATATCAAATATGATTGTTATGATGCCTTTTATGTTCTTCCTAATATTTATGATTGTTAGTATCATGTTAGGGTTAAATATATGATTTTTATTGTCTAGTGACATGCTAGGGTTTGTTATTAATCTTGTTAGTATCATGCCTAGGATCTTGCTATTTTTATTATGCTTTAACATGATTATTATTATGATAATGATTTTATTATTGTTATAATTATTGTTATTATTTTGATTATTTTGATGTTGCTTGATATATATATATATATATATATATATATATATATATATATATATATATATATATATATATGTGTGTGTGTGTGTGTATATATATATATATATATAAATATGTGTGTGTGTGTATATATATATATATATATATATATATATATATATATATACATATATATATATATATATATATATATATATATATATATATATTGCTTGATCACGCCTTTTATGCATGTTTAAAGGGAATTTTGTACTTGTAGTCACGCTTAATAAGATAATTAATAATCTTGTTTAGGGTAAATTTGATTATAATTCAAGTGATCGCCAATAATAGATTTATTTGTGCATTAATATTCAACCAACATAGATAAACAGGTTTAGGGTTAATCCTATTGATTGCATGTTAGTCAGAAAGCGCACATAAATACGATCAGAATAAAGTAGAGGCCTATTATTAGGGCAGGTTCAATCTCTTTTAGGTTGGATTTGTACCTTCATCCCCGAACCCTATTTGGTTCAAGACCTTATGGAGTTGACGATCTCTTGGATCGTTAAGGGGTGTATCCTTCACCTCGTGAACGGTTTACAAGTACCTAAAAAAACTTGTTGGCGACTCTTTTGCTCTATCTTCTTTCCCTTTGGGCGCCACCGTACTTTAGTGTATGATCACAGTGGGGTTCAAGCTAGGGGATTAACGCTTGAAATATTCCCTACAATTTTTTGGCGACTCCACTGGGGAGGATTTCTATTTTAATTCCTGAATTTGTTTCGGCAATGATTTAGAATGAGTGGATGAGACTAGAAACGTTCTAAGTATTTCATGTGCGTAATTTTGATGAACATTATTGTCATATGCATAAAAAAGATCTCATTGGAAAGACCATCCGTAATGAGTTAAAAACATAGGATTTTACACGTAGGAAATTTGAGAAATATCTTTTATAACTAGGACCGAAACAACACTGCGCGAAACTGGAAAATTTTATCGAGCACAGAAAGCTGCTGAGGCATGTACGAATTAGCGTCAGCGAACAGAAGCTGGCGCCAGACATTTAACCGTAGCGCCAGACAACAGCCATGTCGCCAGGCGCTACAGCTAAATCCTGGCGCCAACCTTTGTTTGCTGGCGCCAAATTCTTCCAATACCGAGCCAGAAATATGCGTTCTAATTTCGACCAGTTTTTCTCATTGTTTGTTCGATCCTACTTCCTGATTGATTTTTTCTTACTTTTCTAAAACCCATATGTGTTATACATATGGACATAACCCTCTGGGAATTCATGCTCCATCTATCTGATTGAACGCTTTGAGCAACAAAGGGTACATCCGAGAATGTTGAATTCACCAAACCATGGAAGCGAGTTTTTCTAAAACTCGCGGTGTCCCATCCACTCGCGCCAACCCTTCACAGTTAGGCTTCCGCGCGGTGAATTCGGAAAATTAAACATGGACCCTCTATCGACTAAACCATATCCTGAACTTTAGAGAACTAGAGCCATGGTTAGGTTGCAAACTCATTGCATCATATTGTGCCTACTTGACTAATTGTGCATTATTTGTTGTGCATATACTATGATTTCTTAACCGTTTGTTTGACTTGTGTTGTGATTTAATAAATTAATGACTTAAAGAACTTTGCCTAATTAATTAATTGATTAATCAATTTGAGTAAATAAAGTCTAATATCTTAATCAGAATTGACCTAGTACGACTTTAGGCACACCCCTGTTGATTAATAACACCGAAAACAGTCTCAGATTGAAGCTCCAGCATTGGCGCCAAAAGATGAGCTGTAGCGCCATTCTGTGGGGTGTGGCGCCTGGCGACAGCTCTGTCGTCTGGCGCTACAGTGCAAGAGTCCTGTCGTTTTGCCGACAGTTCGGATTATTGGTCGAGTCATCACCTAGTGTCTAATTAACCAGTTTGCTAATTAATTCGGTTAATTTTCGCTGTCAATAGTACTTGGTTGAGTCATTAATCGAGTTTAGGCACTAAGTCCCATGGTCTTACGCAAGAGTCCAAACATGTCACTTACACTCAACGCACACACCAAAACACACTTTGACCATGTCTAAGAGAGTCTTGCATGCGCGTTTTTTTTCCGTCATTTTTTTTAGGGAGGTAAGTCGGATATTAATCCTCCATTTTTTCTAAAAAAAAATAAATACTATACTTAGCTCTTAAAAATATACACATCATTTTGCTTATTTTTGCCACAAAATATGCACCCATTTTTTTTAATTTTTTTTTCCTCTTTAAAAAAAACGTAAAGTCAAGTCGATTCGAGTCAAGTAATTAAAACGCAAAATGGTTTAAATCACAGTGCGTGGTCAAGAAAGGAAGGACGGTTAATCAAAGACAACCTTTTCGTACAAGTTCAACTTTTCGACAAACCCATAGCTCGTAAGAGGAAAGCTAGGACACTAATGGCAACACTAGAAGAAGTCAATGAGCTTAGGAATTAACTGGTTACCGTGACTGAGGCACTGAAGCTTCCTCTTTAAAAAAAACGTAAAGTCAAGTCGATTCGAGTCAAGTAATTAAAACGCAAAATGGTTTAAATTACAGTGCGTGGTCAAGAAAGGAAGGACGCTTAATCAAAGATAACCTTTTCGTACAAGTCCAACTTTTCGACAAACCCATAGCTCGTAAGAGGAAAGCTAGGACACTAATGGAAACACTAGAAGAAGTCAATGAGCTTAGGAACCAACTGGTTACCGTGACTAAGGCACTGAAGCTCCTCACACTTAAGATCGATGATCCCGTGAAACAACAACAGATGGACCTCATGCAAGAGAGTCTAAGCAAGCTATCTAGCGAATACAAGTTTCCAGGGCTTACTTCACAAGGGGTCTCGGTGGACAAAGATCTTCTTCCGCAGAAGTTCAATGCCAACGACATCCCGAAATTCAAAGCAACTGATAACCCTTATTTTCATTTAAGAGCCTTCGAAACAATAATGAGTATTAAGGGTATCGATAAGAAGGTTTTCCCCTCTCTGTTCTCACTATCTCTCGAGATCGTTTGCCAACAATGGTTCTTTTCTCTCGAAAAAGAAAAGACCTCTACCTGGGAGTCCATAACAAACGCTTTCGTTGATAGATACAAGTGCAACATTCAAGTTGAGACTAACCATAGAGAACTTGAAATCCTCAAGCAGAAAGAGAACGAAGGCGTCACCTCTTTCTTTAACAAATGGAGAGAAACCTCAGCTAAGATGATTGAGGTGCCAAGTGAAAAAGAGTCTGTAAGGTTGTTCATAAAAAACCTTCAAGAAAAATATTCCAAGCATCTCAAGTATCAAAATAATCTCCATACCTTCAAGGCCATCTACGACATTGGGATCAATATTGAAGACGACCTGGCGAAGTTAAAAGCTGCCAACAATAACTCCAACAGTGGTTGGAAAGGAAAGAAGAACGACAATCCTTCTTATTCCAAAACCACCCACTCAAACAACGTTAGCACTTTTAATTTAGGTGAAGTCCTTGCTATGAACAATCAAGGACAAAAGAAACCATTTAGGAGAAACTTTACTCCTATTGGCATGAGTTATGACACCGCATTTGATCGATTAAATGCAAAAGGTCTTATAACTCCTATTAGACCATTTGGGGACCCACCAGTCGAAAAGAGGTCGGCTAATTGGAACTCCAATGCACACTGTAAGTATCACCAAGGTAGGGGCCATCTCACCAAAAACTGTTGGAAGCTTAAGGAAGCTATCCAAGACTTAATCGATAACAACAAGCTACTATTGCCCCCTGCCAGTAAGAAGCCAAGAATTGATAATGCACCTCTCGCTCATGCTTTGGCTATCTCTAATGAGGAAAACGAGGATGACCCCTTGTCTCTTATTAAACCTGTCAAAGAAATCCATGCCATTGAAGAAGACGAGGAGATATTCTTCGACGCGATGGATAGCCTTCCAGAACCGGCAAGTAAAGAACACATACAATTGCTCACACTGTCTATGATGGAAGGATCGCATTTGCTACGTGAAACTCTCAAAGCTATAAAGGAACTTGAAAAGAAATATGACGAGGTTCCACTCCTGAAAGATGAACCTAAGAGAGAATTCACACCCATGAGAACGACTTATGAGGCAAAGTGTTTTCCTTTACAAGTCACTGAAAAACCCAAGAAGAGTAATATAATTTACACCCCAATTGGGATCCCATATGCACAAATGTTCGAAATGCTCTCCGAGAGTTGCGAGATCAAACCTCTCGAACCGAGACCATTCAAATCATTGAAAAGGACCGATAGATATTACTGTCAGTATCATCAATCAGGGGGTCACACTATCGAAAACTGTTTTAAATTTAAGGATTTAATTCAGAAAATGATTGATGAAAAGAAACTAGTCCAAGTTCCACAAGAGGACGATGCAACCATTAATGGAGTTTGGGACAGTAATGAAGAAGACGTCTATTTAAAAGACATAGTAGGATCTCCACCTTCTGTGTCGTACGCCATGTATGACTTTTGGACTGAAGAAGACTCATCGATAGACGTCCTCACAAGATCCGGGAGAATGCAACCTCCCGTTTCAACACAACCTATGCCGACCACACAACAAGTTCCCATACCTATCATTGAAGATAATGATATCATTAAGCAGTTTAAGAAGACAAAAGTTGAGATGAACGTATGGAAACTTTTGGCGACATCTTGAGAACATAGGTTGGCTGTAATGAATGCCTTGGACAAAATAGGGATAGATTCTGACACTACTCTTGAGGGGTTAGCCAACTTCCTCACAAGTGATCTTCCTAGTCCAATTAATTTGATCACCTTTTCTGACAAGGATTTACCTCCAGAAGGTGACAAACATTACAAGGAATTAAACCTCACAGTAGTTTGCAAGAGAATGAATGTCCCTATGACTCTTGTAGACAATGGATCGGCCATCAATGTCTGTCCACTTAGAACTGCAAAGATGCTAGGCATAAGGGATGAAGACTTAACTCCGTCTACACAAGGAATAAGGGCCTACGACAACACTCGTCGTCAAGCTCTTGGTAAAATTACCATGAACGTAACGGCGGGAGCAATAGAACATGCTACTACTTTCCAAGTAGTAGACATTAAAGCTTCGTTCAATTTGCTGTTGGGGCGCCCTTGGCTTCATGACCTAAAGGCCGTCCCCTCATCTCTCCACCAACAAGTAAAAGCTATAGTTGGGGGAATTTCTATCACCATGGATGCTTCGCCTATGAGGATCAAGTCTATAGAAAATCCAATCATTAATGTGGAGCACGACGAGGATGATGAAGACTTATGGGGCTTTAACGAAGAAGTCTCCTTAATCTAGGAGGATGAAAGGACCCCTCTTTGCCATGACCCCCATTCCAACATGATTATAAATGTTATTCTGAATAAACAAGGACATTTTCCTGGGATGACCCTAGGAAAGAAGAAAGGAATAGCAAAATCGCTGGAGTCACCTAGCCTCCCTAAGTTAAACACTTTCGGACTTGGTTTCGAACCGACTCGAAAAGATCTCAAGCGAGCCTAGGAAAAATCAAAGGCACGTAGAGACGCTCGCATTCAAAAGAAAGCAATCCCAATGGATCAGTACCCTCTTACACTTAATGGTCAATTTATAAAAGAAGGAGAGGACTATCCATGTCATGAATTTCCCGAGCCATTTGTTGTAAATGGCATAAGGCAACCGGGATTTGAGATTTTCTTGGATTGTTACTTCATAGATGAAATCCCAACTCCTGTCCATAAGGAGAAAGCACCCCCATGCTTTGACTTTAACGTCATGGGATTACTATTTGGGCGAGAAAAGAATGAGCCAACTTACAGAGAAGATAACTCCTCGGTCATTCAAACAGTCTTACAAAGCGAAAGCTTCGATCCCTCAAAGCTAATCACTCCAGCTGAAGGATCACTACAAGGGTGGCGCAAGACCGTCAAGGTGACTACTCCAAGTGGAAGAAAAGTATCCATCACGACAGGGCAAGGACCAATGTTTGAAGAGTCGTCTGAGTCAGAGTCTGAGTCGGAGTCTCTCCCTATAGAGTCTTCTAGGTCTTTAGTAGTAGCACCTTCCCCTTCTATTTCTTCTCCTAGAATAGTTACTGATCAAGTCCCTGAGGACATATCACTCTTTGATGTAATGATCTCAGAGTATAATAATATTTCTCCTTCTCCTTATTTCTCGTGTTCTTCTCTAACCAAAGATGACGAGCATTGCTTAACTAACAATGAAAAAAACAAAGAAATTATTAAAGCAATGGAAACACTCGAAAAGAAAACACCGGTAATTGAAGAAACTGAAACGGTTGATATCTCAAATGATTCAACCAACAAAAGAGAAGTTAAAATCGGATTAACACTTAATGAACAAGAAAGAACCGATTTAATTAACTTACTTAAAGAATTTATCGATGTATTTGCTTGGTCCTACGAAGATATGCCAGGCATTAATAGAGAAATAGCTCAACACACTATACCACTAATTCCAGGAATGAAACCCGTAAAACAAAAGTTACGTCGAATGAAACCCGACGTAGCTCTTAAAATAAAAGAAGAAGTCCGAAAACAAATAACTGCAGGTTTCATCAAGGTATCCAAATACTCTGAATGGGTCGCCAACGTCGTCCCAGTTCCGAAAAAAGACGGAAGGGTAAGAATGTGTGTCGACTATTGAGATCTAAATAAGGCAAGTCCAAAGGACGACTTCCCTTTACCACACATCGATATTCTGGTAGATAACACGGAAAATCACGCGCTTCTCTCATTCATGGATGGGTACACAGGTTACAACCAGATTCTCATGGCAGAAGAAGACATGGAGAAAACAACTTTCATAACACCAGGGGGCACTTACTGCTATACGGTAATGCCATTCGGGTTAAAAAACGCGGGTGCTACTTACCAACGTGCAACAACTACCTTACTCCATGACATGATGCATAAAGAAGTCGAAGTATATGTCGACGACATGATTGTAAAATCAAAAGACCGTCCAGGCCATCAAATAGCCTTAAGGAAATTTTTCGAAAGGCTAAGAAAATATAATATGAGGTTGAACCCATCTAAGTGTGCTTTTGGAGTCACCTTAGGCAAGCTTTTGGGTTATGTCATAAGCTCTAGAGGAATAGAGATAGACCCAACCAAAATCAAAGAAATCATGTCAATGCCACCGCCCAAAACCGAGAAACAGATTCGAGGATTTATTGGCAGGTTGCAATACATAAGTAGGTTCATATCAAAATTGACAACAATATGTGAACCAATCTTCAAAAAGCTCAAAAAAATGTACCAGTAATATGGGATGACGAGTGTCAAAAAGCCTTTGAAAAGATCAAAGCCTATCTCGCAAATCCTCCCGTATTAGCACCAGCACTTCCCGGAATACCTCTTAGGTTATATTTGACGGTTACCAAAGAAACAATGGGAGCTATGCTAGCACAAGAAGAAGAAGGAAAAGAAAACGCAATCTACTATCTAAGCAAAAAGATGCTCGAATACAAAACACGCTATACACCACTTGAGAAGTTGTGCCTCGCCTTGGTGTGGGCCACAACCAAGTTAAGACATTACATGCTAGTGCATACCGTCTTCGTAGTCTCCCGGTTAGATCCACTCAAGTATCTATTTGAGAAATCTACACTTAATGGACGCATATCGAGATGGATAGTCAATTTAGCCCAGTTTGATGTAAGGTTTATGCTGCAAAAAGCTATCAAAGGATCTGTGGTGTCAGTCTTTCTAGCAGACTTTCCAATAAAAGACTCGACGCCAATACAAGACAATGAATTTCCAGATGAAGACTTAATGGTCACTAAAGATGATACCTTGACCTTATACTTCGACGGAGCCTCAAACCAAAAGGGATGCGGCGTTGGAGTATTACTAGTATCACCTAAAGAAGAGCATGTTCCAATCTCCATAAAGCTTGATTTCGACGTTACCAACAATGCTGCTGAATATGAAGCATGCGTGTTAGGCCTTGAAACAGCTTTGGCATTGGGAATAAAAAAATTAAGGATATTCGGAGACTCTTCTTTAATTATCAACCAAATATCTAAATGGTGGAGAGTAAGGAGCAAAAGTCTAGCCCCTTACCAAACCTATCTGGAAACTCTTACCGATCAGTTAGAGAAGGTATAATACACATATCTACCTAGGGAAGAAAATCAATTTGCTGATGCCTTGGCTAGACTAGCCTCAATGGTTAGGATTCCCACGGAAATCGAGGAAATGCCCCTAACTATAGAGAAAAGGCACAAACCAGCATACATCCAGGCTATAGAAGACGACGAAGTAGTCCAAGACGAAGAAGAAGAAGAAGAAGAAGAAGAAGAAGAAGAAGAAGAAGAAGAAGAAGAAGAAGAACCGTGGTACACGGATATACTCAATTATGTCGCCAAAGGAGAATACCCTCCCCACGCTGACAAAAGAGCAAAACGAGAATTAAGACTCTTGGCTTCCCAATATGTACTCATAGACAACGAGCTACATAAAAGGGTACCTAAGGGTCGAGCTCTCTTATGTGTAGGAAAAAAGGATGCACAAAGAGCAATGAGAATAGTCCACGAAGGAATCTGTGGGCCGCACATAAATGGCAAAATGTTAGTAAAAAAAATAATGCGAGAAGGATATTATTGGACTACAATGAATAGGGATTGCCATCAATATGTAAAAATATGCCCTAAGTGCCAAATCTATGCCAATTTACAACATGTTCCTCCATCCTTGCTCTACATCTACACATCGCCATGGCCATTCTCTACATGGGGAATTGACATCATCGGCAAAATCACTCCCCCAGGAACAGGAGGTCACGAATATATCCTAGTAGCAATTGATTACTTCACAAAGTGGGTCAAAGCGCAATCATACGCTAAACTCACTGCAAAACATGTAGCACTCTTTATCGAGAGAAATATTATTTGCCGATACGGAGTCCCACATGAAATGATAAGTGACAATGGAACTCACTTTCAAGCCGAATGTGAAGAATTGCTACAATAATATGGCATTCAACATCATCATTCTTCCCCTTACAGACCTCAAGCAAAGGGAGCAGTCGAGGCAGCTAATAAAAATTTAAAGACTATCATCGAAAAAATGACGGAAAATTATAAGGATTGGCCTGACAAACTTCACTTCGCATTGTGGGGTTACCGCACGTCAATCCGTACATCAAAAGGAAGTACCCCATTTTCCTTGGTATATGGAATGGATGCCGTACAACCTGTCGAACTAGAAATTCCATCTCTACGCATTACGTTAGAGAGTAAACTCGATGAAGTTGAATGGACTAGGGCAAGATATGAAGAATTAATTCTACTCGACGAAAAACGACTAGAAGCTCTACATCACACTCAGTGTTATCAAACTCGTATGGCTAGGCATTTTAATAAGAAGTTCAAGATAAGGAACATCAAAGTAGGAGACTTGGTGTTAAAAGCATTAAGGAAAAATGTTTTAGATCCAAGGGGAAAATTTAGACCTAATTGGTCTGGACCCTACATTGTCAAAACAATCCTGTCAGGAGGTGCAGCGAAACTAACTAATATGGATGGCAATGAATTCTCGAACATGACAAATCTTGACCAACTTAAGAAATACTACCCATAATTACTTGAGTACGATACTCAAGAGAGCTACGTTTGGCCTGATTCCTTAAGAAAGGATACGTAGGCAACCCTTTACGGGTGCGGCCACTTCATTTTCCGAAAATCTCGTATCCCTGAATTAATTAAAAATTCGACAGAAGATCGGCGAAATATCAGTGTCACGGAAAACGTTCCAGCGCCAGCAGTTGAGCATTAGCGCCAGCCGACGACCGTTAGCGCCCGACGACGGCACTGTCGCCTGACGCCAGACTGCCATGGCCGGCGCCAGTCGCAGATAGGTGGCGCCAATTCACAGTTTAAATTCTGGGAATATTTCGGTGTTTTTCGGAAAATTTTTCGACTTCCGTACTCGAAGAATTTCTGAAAAATTAATTTTTTCAGTTTTCATTGCTTTAATAAATAAATTTAAAGTAAATAATTAATTAAAAGCTGAAATTTTATTAATAAAATAAAATTACATTATTGATGGAATTTTAATAAAGCTGAAATAAATTAACTTTAAATAAAAAATATAAGCTAAGTCTAATAATTGGAAACTAAGCAATGCTCCTAATCTTCCTTTTCTTTCCTAGCCCTTTTCCAATTTTTGTCTGCTTCCTCCTCCTCATGCATAACCTTAGCTAGTAGGCATCATTTTGAGGACCTACATTCAATCTTAGAGTAGATAGTTTCCCCTTCAGCCAGGACTCCATGCTTTTTTTCTACCCAAGCTTTTTTCTCTGTGGTGTCAGCTTTCCTTTTTCCCTTATCTTTTGTAGTACTTTTCTTCCTAGGCGTTGCAGGTGTCTTGAATTCAATTCTTTCACCTAAGCGTTCCCTAACAGGAACCACCTTGTCACCTAGACGACTCTTCACATCAGTTTTACCCTGATTTTTCTTCGAGTCCTTTGAAGGTTTCTTCAGCAGCCAATTGTTCACATCATTGTGCAAGGAAGGAGGAACCTTTTGGGTAATTACTTCCCATAAAGGTCTAGCACTCCAATAAGCATCAAATCTGTCTACTTCCTAGGAGACAGGGAACTTGTAGGGAGGACAAAGATCTCCAGAAGGAATATTATGAAGTAAGCCGTATTGTCTTTTTACCCTGCAGGGATAGTAATAAGTCATGCGAGATAAACTTGGAAGACGTCAGAAAGGTTGCTTGTTGACACAAACCATCCTTTCTATTTTCCACCACGGGACGACTCACTTGATAGCAAAATTGCGAGATTCGAAGACCCTTTTCCATTCATGGCGCCCCATTTTAGAGAAGCGCTTCTTCCTCCTCACGAAACAATTCGGAGTGTACTTCTCAATGTTGTCTGGAGGGCTAATTAATTCTAGCCTTTCCATTAGCCACATCTGTAAAAAAATTACAATACAAATAAATTATTATTACTATACAAAAATATATTTTTGATTTTTGTAATTAAAAATATTATTTTTCTACCTGTAATAAAATTGGAGAACCTTGAAAAGGTGCTTTTGGGTTCCTTTTCAATTCATCAAGACTAATCATAGTATCTCCAACTATCAATGGCATTGGATTTCTCCCTGATTTAATTTGTTCTAGTACGGTGGCTATAATTGATTGACCCTCATTATTTTTACCACTAGTAAGAAAAAATTGATTAAGCATACAAAATAAGAAAGCCCTTCTTCTATATATATGAAAAGATTCGGAGTAAGGTTTATCAAAATAATGGCGAGCAAATTCTTTCAAATTAACTATGTTGCCATCTACTATTTTTGATAGATCCCTTTCTTTTAAATTGAAGAAGCGTTCAAAATCCTTGTAATAATATGCATTTATTCTAGGGATTATTATGAGGTCTATTGCAGGGAAACCTAAAATAGCACCAAATTCTTCCGGCAAAGGGCTAATTTCATCATACCCTATTCTAAAGCAATGAGTATCAACATCCCAATATTCTAGAGCGGTATGAATAAAATCTAAGTCAAGATCTACCCCTTTGATACCATAAATTCCCCCCAAGTGGAACACATCTAATTATTTTCTTTCTTTGACATTAAAAGACCGACACCATTCATGGGTGTATTGGGTAAAAGTTTTGGTGACTAGAGACATAATATTATTTTTTTAAAACTAAGAATTATATTATTTGCTAAAATTATGAAAAGAATCGGCTGGGCAGGGGGCTATTTATGCACGAAATCGGAGCAGTTTTAATCTGGGAAGGATACGGAGTCAGCGCTATTTGGCGCTAGACGCTGCTATTGGCGCCAGATGCCAAAGCTTGGGGCCAAACGCTAAGTGTAGCGCCTGGCGCTACACCAATACGCGTGGCGCCAGCTGGCGCCAATTTTCCTCGTTTTACGCGCTTTCTAAAACCGCGTTTTTACCTTAATTTGAGTCCACTAATGACTTTACGGCTTCGTTATCTTTTTCTAAACATCTTTTTATTTTTTTTAAGAAATATAGCTATTATGTTAATTATATTATTCTTTTTTGGATTTTATTTAGGTTAATTTCCAAGTTTTTATAAACCCAAGTTTTTATTTACCTTTTCCTTTTTTCATTTTTTCTTTTTGGGGGAGAAAGTCGGATACCCTCCATCAATAATAAAAATGACGGAATTTTTGCGCAAAATTATTTGTCACACTTTTCTTGCATACACAAACATGCACATAATATTAATAATATTAAAAAATGAAAAAACATAATAAAATAAACTCATAATAGTATGTATATACAAAATATGTCTAAAGAAAAATAATGGGTCTAACTAAAAGGTAAAGTTCTATACAAAGTTAAAAATAAATAAAAAGCACAGGTACAAACTACGGCGCCTGGGGAGGCAAACCCATCATCGCATAAAACTCCGCCGTACGAGGAGTAACCTCTCCACCTGCTCCGACTCCAGCTCCAGTATCATCTCCAGTGTCCGCAGGAGGAGGAAAACTCAACGTGGGACCGGTCCACCCCAGATCAACCTGAGGCTGAGGCTGCGGAGGCTGCTGCGATGACGAGCCGACCTCGCACATCCCACCACCTCTAAGAGCTGAGGTAGCCTCTCCCTGGCTTACCGGCGCAGCATGAGCACCCTCAGAGGAGGAACCTGAGCCCTCTATCACATCATTACGGGTAGCCTCAGAGCGACCGCCTCTACCTCTTGAAGTAGTGCGGCGACGTCTCGAGCTAGACCTCTCCGGATCCCTCCGCACCTCAGGTCTCGTGCGGGTATGAGAAGGAATAGGCTGACCCTGCAAAAGAAATTAAAATCAGAAACAAGGCAAAATCGAAGTGGTAGTGCAAAAACATATGAAAGAAAGACTACCTCCTGAACGGCGTCGTCCCGACGACAAGTAGCCACGTTCCTCATCCGGACAAGTTGGCTCCGGAAGGCATCTGTACATCGTGCCATCGCCGAAACCACCTCGCGCGAGAACTGTCAAAGAAATAAGTCAGTAAACATGCGTAATATATATGGACAAAAGTTGCAAATAAATAAGCTTATCGGGGTTTGGTGGCGAGGAATCGACCGCTCCACGAAGCGCTTGTCCTCAGGAGCCGGAGGAATCATCTCCTCAATCGGCCCGTATGTCCCCTGGTAATGGATAGACATACGGGGTGGCACGAACTCAGCGGCATCGTCCTTATAAAGCAAAACAAAGTTAGTAAAGCATTACTTGGGGGCTACTTAGCGAAAGATAAAAGCTGAAAAATCGTACCGCCACATCCTCAGCCGGTACAGGAACTAGAGCTTACAATGGGAGTAGCTCCTCCGCATAGCATCGCCCAAGGATCGTGCAAGATCGCCAAGGGGTACCAGCTCCCTCTGACATGCTCAACAACCTCGCGGCGTTAAACATGTAATGTGGTGGAGGAGCAGGAACGACAAAAATATCGGAGGAATGTTGTCTAGCAACCCTCTCTCCATGGTATACGGTCGCTCCATAGGTCCCCAAGAAATAACGACGCTCAGCGGAATACTGCGCGGCTAACCTTGGGATTGCCAGGCCGACCCATGGCCGGTTTAGCACCTCAGGCTCCTGCATAGAGCGTCAATCAAGCAAGAATCTATCTAAAACATCGTAAAATGGAAAATAAGAAAAGAATCATACCGCGATGATCCAATCTCGGACGTACCCAGTAGACATCCCCACATGGCGGCTGCCCCAAGAAGCACTAACAGGAAACCTGCGCGACGACGGTCTCGCCGGCGTAGCAGAAGGGAAGTACTCGTAGAACCAGATCTATAAGGAGTTAAGATTATCAGCAAGTGCTAGCTAAAGTGTAGAGCTAAACTTTATAGGGAATAATGTTTACCTCTACGACCCTTCAAAAGCTGGACAAAGCAACATTCGCACCAAAGGACCGGTGTCGACATGAGTCCCTCAGCTCTCGAATGAAGTCAGCATAGGCCAAGCTGGCCCAGTCATAAGTCCCGATCTGGTGAAGATCGCGGACGGCAGGAAGGTATTAAAGCAGCGCCCTACTACCCTTGTCAGGGGAGAACGTCCCTGATAACAAAATAAGCGCAAAGATGCGCACCCGCTGCTCTCGGGTGGTCGCACCATCGTCAAAAGCCGCTGCCAGAGTTGAGCGGCGAATCCTCCTAGCGCTGAACTGAGACGACTCTACCTCAGCTCGAGCTCGAATGGTAATCGACCCCAACAGTTGCTCAACCTCAGGGGAAAACACGTCGATTCCGTTGTTGAACGGCAGTGGCACGGAGCTAAACTCCAGTCCTGTGATGAGACTAAAGTCGGTAGGAGTGACCATCATCTCACCCCAAGGAAAGTGGAAAGTGTTGGTGGTGTCCTAGAAGAACTCCACCAGAGCACGCACTACATGGTGACCCCCGCTGGAGGCAACCATCGCCTCGGAGGTCTCATACAACACAGCAAGACCGCAGGACTCCCATAGGAGTCTCGTCTCGACATCCCTGGCGATGTACATCTTTAACAGATCGCCCAAGCCGTCACAGCCGGAGCCATGACATCGCGTCCTCCCAACGGTGATACCCCGTCTCACCTTCTCAGAAATGTGGTGGACGGGGGAAAAGAACAAGGTCCGCTCATCCCACTCGGGGAGTTGACCAAGCGAAGTGGACGGCTCGCATCGTCCTCCACGGGCTCATGCTCCCGTCGAGCGTCTCGGGACCGTGAACCGGAACCTCGCTATCTAGCCATGCTACATTGTGCAAAATTAAGGTTCTATAGTATCTAAGGTTCGCCTAGCCACATGATACTATGTTCGCAAAAAAAAAAAAAAAAAAAAAGAGTACGTAGTACTAAAACAGAGCACAAATTCAAATTGAGCATAACGGCATTTTTCAAGCAATCAAACAACTTCTTGAAATACTATGGGAATGATTGTGACAAATTGGACAAGAATTGCTAGCAATAACATCAAGAACTGGCCACATTGTATTCCCGACCTCAAGAGGTTCAACAATGGCAATTCGTTCATTTCTTCACCAAATTGAGTCAAACAAGTTTCAAATTACTCCCAAGGTAATATATAAGCATAATCAAGCAATTTCATGGCATAAAATTTGACAAACAAAGAGAATTGAGCATTCTAAGTTTCGAAATTTCATGAAATTCGAAAATAAACACATGCAAAATTCATAAAAATCGGTGTGAGTTCGAAGAAAACTTATATAGATCTGGAAAATGGATGAAATAAGATTTGATTTGCAACAAATTTGAGCGAATTTGGTTGAGAAACGAGCAAGAACGAAGCAAGTGAATTTCTGGAAATTTTCGAGCAAAAACGCGACGAGCAGCAGCGAAAATGAAGAAGAAAGCTGTATTTAAGGAATACCCTATTCTGGCGCCAAGCGCTAGACCTTGGCGTCAACAAATAGGCTTGGCGCCTGACACTACAGCCAGTTATGTGGCGCTGATGAGTTTTCATCGGCGCTAGAATGTTCAGCCACTCAGTGAGGTTGTTCTATTTTTTTGCAATATGTTTTGGGTTCCTTGGTAAGCCAGTTAGCCCCTCTAAGCAATTTGACACGATTTTTAGTAATCGGCTTGATTGCACAAAGTGATCGACCTGATGAAATATCGTCTCACTTAGCTTAAAGCGCCTAAGCATTGGCTCATTATCAAAAGGCACCAACGTAGTGGTTCATTCGCAAAAGGCACCGACACACAAGTTCAAAAGCAACAAAAGCGCCAACGTACAGGCATAGCGGAAGCAAAGTTCAAGCGAGCTTTTAAAGATCGACAAGCGGAGATCTTCAATAATTTCCTTGGAAAATTATCGCAACAAATGAGGATAGCTTCAAGCGAGGATATCTTCGACGACATTCCCTAGATTGTGCAGAGTTATCACAAACAAGTGAAGGTTATTTCAAGCGAAGTTGTCTTCGATCATGTTCCCTTAGACGTGGAAGATGGTCACATAGCGGGAGAGGATTGTTTCAAGTGAGGCAATCTTTGATAGTATTCCCTTGGACGTGGAATATTATCAAAGCGGAAGAGGATCGTTTCAAGCGAAGCAATCTTCAATATTGGAAGTAGTTACAAGCGTAGTAGTTTTCAAGCGGGATGACATTCTCTTGGCAGGAGGTCATAAAAACAACGGCAAAGCGGCAACAAATCGGTTACTTCAGAGACGTGTGCTCGACGTTAGTTTGCAGGTATTGGCGTTACAAGAGTGGTTTAGGATCGCAGAACGTTCTGAATCATTCTCCGTCCCTATCGATACTTTGACTTTTGTTTTCGAAACTCGCGTTTCTCCAAACTCAGTCAAAGTGGGGGCTTCTGTAGACACCCATTTGTGTCTCCCCAAAACCAAACCCAGTGATGAGTACCTTTCGCGTCGAATCATAATCGAATGAAGTGAAGGTGTGAAAAGTCTAGTGTTGTGGATAGTTTTAATTTCTTTTCTCTTCTCTCTATTTTTTAAAACTTATTTTAAGAAAACAGCCAATCCAGTTTGGTTGGTCCATGATATGGGTCCAATAGTAGTGTAGTTGGATGGGGCTTGACAAGAGATTTCCAACGATATATTATAAGTCCAATTCCGATGAATATTGAGGAAGTTATGACCAATTTACTGAACTGGGCCCGTTTTGAGCCTTATATGCGGCCCAATGATCTAGGGGAGGGCCTAATATAGATTTATCATTCCTAATGCAATTAGGAATGGTTTTAGTCTTCTAGATTCTTCTAGAAGGTTCTTTTCATTCCTAATTCGATTAGCATTGATACATTGACTTTTGTTGACTTTTTAGAGCTTTATTTAAAATCAAAGAACATATTTTTAGGAAAATACAATTTTATCCTCTTGTACGACAATTTTTATCTAATTTTAAGAAAACGCGTGGATTTCTGAGTCAACGCCAAACGCCAGCTATAGCGCCTTACGCTACGATTGGCGCCTGGCGCTAGACTTGGCGCCTGGCGCTAAGGTTAGTGTTTGGCGCCAACTCGTTTTTTTGCGTCAGAACTCTGTTTTTTGATATTTTATCTTTTTGGCTGATTTTCTTTATAAATAACGTCGTAAAAACTCCGTTTTGATCAACATTCATCCACAATCACCTACAATCATCGATTCTCTCTATTTTCACCAACTCTCATCAAGATTCTCTTGATTACTCTATCTCTCTCTTTTCTAAACTAGCTTCTCTCAAATACAAAATTCCGCATTCATTAGATCTAGAAACACCTAGCCATATTCGAAGTTGCCTTCGCCCTAGACGTGAAAGGTTTAATTTCTGAGGGTTTGGTCCCAAATCTCTCTTTCAATTATTTAATTTAATTATTGTTTTGTTTTATTATTTTCCTTGAAGTTACTAACGTGTGTATTTTGTTATTAGAAAGAGGTACGAGGCATCAAAGTAAGTGCTTTAATGGTTTTTATTGATATTATGATGTGATTATGATATTCCTAGTATCATGTCTAGGGTAACTTTAATATCAAATATGATTGTTATGATGCCTTTTATGTTCTTCCTAATATTTATGATTGTTAGTATCATGTTAGGGTTAAATATATGATTTTTATTGTCTAGTGACATGCTAGGGTTTGTTATTAATCTTGTTAGTATCATGCCTAGGATCTTGCTATTTTTATTATGCTTTAACATGATTATTATTATGATAATGATTTTACTATTGTTATAATTATTGTTATAATTTTTATTATGCATATATATATATATATATATATATATATATATATATATATATATATATATATATATATATATATATATATATATATATATACATATACATATCTATTGCTTGATCACGCCTTTTATGCATGTTTAAAGGGAATTTTGTACTTGTAGTCACGCTCAATAAGATAATTAATAATCTTGTTTAGGGTAAATTTGATTATAATTCAAGTGATCGCCAATAATAGATTTACTTGTCCATTAATATTCAACCAACATAGATAAATAGGTTTAGGGTTAATCCTATTGATTGCATGTTAGTCAGAAAGCGCACATGAATACGATCAGAATAAAGTAGAGGCCTATTATTAGGGCAGGTTCAATCTCTTTTAGGTTGGATTTGTACCTTCATCCCCGAACCCTATTTGGTTCAAGACCTTATGGAGTTGACAACCTCTTGGATCGTGAAGGGGTGTAACCTTCACCTCGTGAACGGTTTACAAGTTCCTAAAAAACATGTTGGCGACTCTTTTGCTCTATCTTCTTTCCCTTTGGACGCCACCGTACTTTAGTGTATGATCACAGTGGGGTTCAAGCTAGGGGATTAACGCTTGAAATATTCCCTACACCACCAGATCCCGGTTTTTTTTTATCAGCCACGTCTTACATAATTCTGAGCTTAGGTATCCCCCCATTGAAAAATTTGGCATTGTATTATATATGCCATCAAAGAATCTACGGCCGTACTTTCTAGAATATTCAATTATGGTCTATACGGACCAACAACTTAAGAAGTTGTCTGCAACTTTGGAAGCCAGCGGCCGCATGCTGAAATGGGCTTTAGTGCTTATAGGTTTTGACATCACGTTTGAACACAGGAAGGTAATCAAGGGGCAAGCCTTTGTCGATTTTTTTGGCTGAAATGACTCGGGCGGACTTGCAGCCGACAGGAGACCAGATCCGGAAAGTTTATGTACATGGTAGTGCAACAGCGACCGGATGTGGCGCTGGGATTATTTGTCAGTCTCTCGAGGGAGATAAGTTTGAATATGTAATGAGATTTTATTTCTAAGCCTCTAATAATGAGGGCCGAGTACGAAGCCTTACTGGGGGGGGCTTAGAATGTGTAAGGTGGACGAGGCAACAAAAGTTGATGTAAGTTCGGACTCTCAGTTGATAGTCAACCAAGTGAATGGTGATTATGAAGCCAAGGAGTCGGCCATGATGAAGTATTTGCAGATGGTTAAAGAGGAGGCTGAGAGCCTAGAACATTTTACCCTGCAACAAGTACCCCGTTTAGAAAATCATCAAGAGGACGTATTCTCTAAATTAGCATCCTCGGCATCATGTGATACTCCTAGATAAGTGTTTTGGGAAGTAAAAGAAAGAGGAGTATTGATGTCGAGCCAGTACAAATCATTGACAGAAGCTGCTCTTTGATGGATGGGGCCATCTTGTACTTAAGGGATAGGATACTCCCGGCCGACCCAAAAGAGAGATGGCTGATGAAGAAAAGAGAGGCATGGTTCAAAATGAAGAGAGGGGAATTGTTCAAGAAAGCTTTTGTGAAACCATACTTGAAGTGTATCACCCCGGAAATAGGGCATAATGTGTTAGACAACCTCCACCAAGGGCATTGTGGATCCCATATAGGCGGACGTGCCTTAGCAGAAAAGGATACCCATCTGGGGTATTACTGGCCAATAATGAATGCGGACGCCATGAAAATGGTGAAAAAATGAGATAAGGGCCAGAGGTTTGCAACCATGATTTACCGTCAGACCAATAGTTTGTTGGTCATAAGCAATCCCCTCTCTTTTGCAAAATTGGGCATTGACATCTTGGGGCCGTATATTCTAGCGTCCGATCAAAGGCGGTATGTGCTTGTAGCTGTCGACTACTTCACAAAATGGGTTGAGGCCGAGGCAGTCCGAGGGATTAAGTGGACGGACGTATCAACCTTCATCTGGATTATTACTCGTTATTGAGTACCTCAGTCCATGGTATTTGACAACGGGCCTCAGTTCGAAACGCGCCAGCTCAAGGAATGGCTAAGTGACCAGGGCATCACTCACTGTTTTGCCTCGGTTGGCCGTGCCCAAGCCAATGGCCAAGTTGAGGCCTATAACAAGCTGATCTCTAATGGCATCAAGCGAAAGCTTGAGAAAGTAGGCGGTATATGGGCAGATGAGTTGGTTAATGTTTTGTGGTCCATACGTACTACAACAAAGAATTCAAATGGAGAAACCCCATTTTTCTTAGTGTATGGTGATGAAGTTGTGCTCCCAATTGAGTGTACAAGCCCACTCTTCGAGTGATCTTGTAAGAGGCAAGGGGCAATGCGACACTCAGACATGAAGTTTACCATTTAAAAATGACGAGAGCTTACAATCGCCGAGTGTCTAAGCGGCCGCTGAAGATGAGTGATTTGGTCATAAGGAAAATGGAAGCGGTAGGCCGGGCCAATGAGGATGGAAAGATAACCCCAAACTAGGAAGGGCCATACCGAATGAAAGAGGAAGTCTCAGACGGCATTTACCCTCTCGAAGCCTTAGATGGCCGTCCGATTCCCCGTACTTGGAACACGGACAATCTGAAGAGATACTATGTTTAAGTTTTCTTTTACTTAGCCAAAAGCTTTATATACAGCTAGGTTTTGATGACCGAGCAATGTAATTAAGGCCGTATGGCCCCAACAATGTAATTTTGACAAATTAATAAAAAACGTCAAGCATTGTTATCTTATTTTGTTTATTTATGTCTTTCCATTATTCAGCAGAAATGCCGAATGAAAATAATAACGAAGCTGCTTCCAACATAGCAGCTCGGCCTTTAAAAGACTGAACAAAAATGATGAATAAAAACAATAACAAGGTTTCTTGAAACATAACAACTCGGCCGCAAAAGGGTACAACCGAGTGGCCGCATAACTGTCTAAGCAAGGGCATCCCAATGTTAAATAAAACGTCCGACCACAAAAAGGATGGAAGATTAAGCACAAAGGTAGCCTAAACTTCTCTAAGGCATTTATGCCCAAAAAGGGGGCAAGGGCATGCCTAGGCAACGTAGCCCAGCCAAAACTTAGAAAATTTCAAGTTGAGATATTACTTGAAATTTCCTGAGCATGTCCGAGCTATAGTTTAAACGGATGACTCCTACAAAGCCAACTAAACGGCCGTATACTTAATATTGATTGGGCGTTCACCTACTCCAAGGGAAATCATGCTATATGATTTGATTAACTTACTAAATATTCATACCCTTCAAGGCATAAATCCACCAAGTTAATTAAACCACTTAAAATTTAGACTAGGCGATCGCCGAATAAAGGGGCATAACCCCCCAGTGCTCGTACGAAGGCAATAAAAAGCATATAAAAATGCACAATATCTTCTAAGTATGGAAAAAGTATAGAAAACCGCTCAGAGGGGCGGCAAAATTCAAATTCAAATAAAGCCACTCAAAGGCGGCAAAATATCTTACATGATCGCTCAAAACAGGTGACATCAAAAATTAAAGTTGTTTAGTGACAAGAAAATAAAACTAAATGCTTAAAACAAAAGAGCTGAAGCTTGGCAGCTGTTGTTGGAGGACCTGAGCTCTATTTATCCAAGTTGTCATCTTTGGCAGGCTCCTCTATGGTCGACTGATTCTCACTGGCCGCAGCGAGGGTGGACGGATCCTCAGCTGACACCTCCTCCCTACCACCTCCTTCTTTTCCTCGCCCTCGTCCGCCTCTTCCTCATCGTCCTCATCCTCATCCTCCTCGGATTTGGTCAGGGTCACGACCAGTTTAAGAGAGGGCTGCCCGAACTTCTTGGCCTCTTCTCTAAGGCAGACAAAGTTGAGGCGCTTGGTAAAGAGCTCCTGATAATAGGCGACCTCCCCCTCTTCTACCATCAATTTGAAAGCCTCGACGAAATGTCTCTTTAGCCTCTCTTTGGCGTTGTGCTCAATGTGGACGACTTCAGTAGGGCTGGGCGGCTGAGGAGACTTCAATTGCTTAGTTGAGTCTAAAACAGACTTCTTTAGAGTCTTTACCTCGGCCCCAAGGGTGTACTCCTCTTCGAGGGCCATTTGAAAATTTAGTTGGGCTAGGGTTAGATCTCCATTTAGCTTTTCGAAGGCTTCAAAACCCTCTTTCCATTGTTGAGAGTTTAGGATCGCCACATCCCTTTCTTGCTGAAAGGTCTCCCTCGCCAAGGTCTCTTTTTCAAGAGCCTTGCCCAGCTTCACCAGATCCTCAGCTTGCCGCGTCGCTTTGTCGGACAACGTAGTAATCTTGGTCTATAAATGAATCCTCTGGATGGCGATCGTTCCCGTGACGGCATCCACCACTCGCCTGACCTCGTCCTAGGCCCGTTTCAGCCGTTCGTTCTCTTTCTCCTTCCAATCTAGGAAAGCAGTGAGCCTGAGAAAGAGCTGCACCCGGACGAAGAGCAGTTAACAAAAACAAATTAAGAAATATGTTCTAAGTATGAATTGGAAAAGAGTCATGAATGATTACCTCGACGCTACAATTTATCATGGGGCTGAGGAAACCCTCGTTGATCCCCCTCAGCTTGTCCTATTGCTCCTGGGGGACGGCTGTAACACCCCAATAATTATCTCTTTAAACCTGTGAGGACCTTGAACAATATTCGAGAGAATTACTGGCGTGCTACCGTCACATGTTCAAACTTTAAGGCTTTTTCAAAACATAGCAGCGGAAAAAAAAACCTAAATCAAGTATATAAGTTTCAAAACCAATAATCAAAACCAAATTAAATCTTACAACTTGGAACCCTTAAGGCCCTTATTCAAAACTTAAACCAATAGAAATAGTATGAAAGTAAAGTTGAGTTTAAATAACTTTAAATGTAAATAGCAATAAAAATAAGAAAAGTAACCAACTCTCCACTCAAGATCCCATCATCTAGAAACAGATGCTGCATGTGTAAGAACCTGTGATTAATCTGCTCCCCAATATTACAAGTGTAAAAATTGGATCGTCACAGGGTCATTGAAAGGCGAAGGCCATGACAAAAGAAAGACACACACAAAAGCACGCAATTAGCAAAGCTGAGTACATACAAGCTGCGAAATAAATTTAGAAATACCTGGCATGCTACTAATAATCAAGCATAAGCATCAGTAAATTATAGACTCAATACATGGCTCAACCATCAAATTTATTAAGACTTCACTAGTAGAAAAATTGAATTTGGCACCGCCAAATGGCCACCGGTTTTTAAAAACCGGTGGCAAAAAAATAAGGGAAAATGGGCGGGATTTTGCGGGAAGGGTATTGCCACCGGTTTGAACAAAACTGGTGGTCAAAATATTAATTCCACCGGTTCAAAACCGGTGGCTTTGTTTAAAAAAAAAAAACCGCCCCCTCCCCTTTATAAACCCCTAACCCTAACTAAACCTTCTCTCAGCCTCTCTCTTCCCTCCCCTCTCCTCCTGCTCTCACTCTCTCCTGCTCTCTCTCTCGCCTCACCCCTCTCTCGTCTCACTTCTCTTTCCTCCTTTCTCATCTCAAAGCTCTCTCGTCGCCGGCGGTGGTGTTAAAAACTTTTGTGGTTGGTGGTGTTAAAAAATTAATGGTTTTTAAGGTTAAATTCGACCATGAAATTTCTAGATCTAGACTTTTCATGGTCGAATTTGACCTTATTAAACCAAATTCAAACCAATTTCGGTTATAAAGGTATGTTTTTTGGTTTTTTTTTTTTTTTAAATTTTCGCTTGTTTTTTGGTTACTGTTGTGGTGGTTCTGGCGGTGGGTAGGGTTTTAGTTGCGGCTGTTGTGGTTGTTGTCGTGGTGGGTGTGGCGTTGGGTAGGGTTTTGGTTTGGTTGTGGGTTCGGTTACGGGTTGTGGTGGGTTTGGGTGATGGGTCGTGGTGGGTTTCGGTGATGGGTCTTGGTGGCTTGGATGCGGTTTGGGTGGGTCTGGGGTTGGAGCTGGTAGTGTTGGGGTGGTGTTAGGTGACGGTTGGTGGTGGTAGGGGGGTCGTGTGTTCTGGGCGAGGGTTTGGGCTGGGGTTGGAGCTGGTGGTGTTGGGGTGGTGTGGGGTGGCGGTTGGTGGTGGTAGGGGGGTCGTGTGTTCTGGGCGAGGGTTTGGGCTGGGGTTGGAGCTGGTGGTGTTGGGGTGGTGTGGGGTGGCGGTTGGTGGTGTTAGGGGGTCTTGTGTTCTGGGTGGTGGGTTATGGTGGTTTTTTTGTTTTTTTTTTTAGAAGATTAATTTTAGAAATTAGGCCAATTAGCCTAATCCATACTAATTATATGACATCTTTTGTTTATCAGGAAAATAGGAAATGCTGCTGCTATTGATGCTCTACAGAATTTCACCATCCTTTGAAGAATACTTTGAAGACTAGGCTGATGTTTTAACCATTTGTTTGGTGTAATTTCATTAATTTAGTTCTTTTAAATTGGAATTGTTGTATGAATAATTTGTTTGTACTTATAAATTTAGTTTTTTCACTCTTAAAAAGTGTACTATTACTAATTATTGATGAATATATACGTAGTTTATGTATATTATGTATTTATATACCTGTCTGCTACATTTTAAGTGAAAAAAATGCAAAATTTTTTTTTTTTTTTTTGTTTTTTTAGGGCATTATTGCCACCGGTTCACATCAAAAACCGGTGGCAATACTTGTTTTTGCCACCGGTTTTGAACCGGTGGCTTTTTAAAATATTATTGCCACCCCCCAAAAAACCACCGGTTCAAAATCGGTGGCAAAAGGGGGTTTTGAACCGGTGGGCAAATGCTTTTTTTGCCTAGTGCTTCACCAGTTAATAATAACTAACTCATTTATTTATTTCATTGGATTTAGCAATAGACAAGGTTGTCCAACCCATGTCCCATTTGGAACATCTATAAAGGAAAAACCCCATGCCTCCTTTCGGAAACATCAATAAACATCCAACGACCACGGGTGCAACTCCGTGACCGTAGTTAGTATGAGATCTCACCTAACTCCTAGTTTTAATAAAAAATATTTGAAATAGGAGACTCGTAGATCAAACGACCTCGATAAAGTACACGGCTAATACCCCCATGTACTGCAACCCTTGATTGTCATTACTCCAGATGTGCACCAATCTAGAGTTTTATTGCTCATCCATCTTGCACTTTACGTGATTTACAGGTTTAGACTTAGTGATGACTCAAATGCATAACAATACAAACATTCCAAACACAATTCAATCAAACAAGGCAAGTTTCCAATTTCAATTCTTGATTTATTAGTGACAAACAACATTTACTATTTATTCCTTTACTACCTCTGTTGGGTTATGGTGAGTCCGACTCACCGCGGAAACAAACCCAAAAACAAGACCGCACTCGCAATAAATAAAACCATAAACATAATTAAATTAATCACAAGATTAAGATAAGCTAATTACCTTTGACGCGTGCTTCGCTCCAAAATGAGCTCTTACTTGAAAGCTTCAAGTCCCGCTCACACGGAGACCTCCAACGAAGTCCACCCGCACCAACAAAACCGACTAGGTCCAATGTCTTGGGGTTAGCAAGACCCGACCAATAAAACCCGAGTAATTATATTGAGTTCAAAGGTTTTCACTAATTGTGATGCCTTTTTCAACTCTTACTCAAGCATCATTCCCAATGCCCATACTTGGGTATTTATAGGAAATGATGGGAGTATCATTTACTCTCCCATCAATGTGGGATAGTATGATTTTTAAATTTTATTTTAAAGATAAAATAAAATTAATAATCAAGCTAGTAATAAATCAACAAGTGGCAAGCTCATGTGAGTGGTTAGGTGAGGACCACTTGGAGAAGGGGGGGACCAAACTTGCTCCCCACTCCCTCTCCCATAACCGGCCACCTCACTCCACACACACTCAAGGACCACAAGCCACATGGCACCCACCCTTGGGCACCAAGGCAGCCAAGGTGGGCTGCCATGTGCTGATGTCCGTGGCAGCCGCGCCCAACAAGCCTAGCAGGCCCAGCACTCGCATGCGGGCTGCCAGGCGCTGCTGGCCAGCAAGCCCAGCATGCTTGTGCGGGCTGCTGCTGGCCTTGTGCCTTGGCCAGCGCTGCTAGGCAGCAATCAATGGCCTAGCCATGCTGCTGCTAGCTGTGGCGAGCTGGCGCGCCTAGCGTGCTAGCTGCTGCAGCTTGTTACTAGCGTGCTAGCGCCTAGGCTCGGCTTGGTGCGCATGCTAACCACCATGCTAGGCCATACGCCCTTAGCACTCGGTTTGCTTGGGCATTCCGATGCTAGGGGTGTTTTGGTCTTTCGTTGATTTATTACTATTTCTCGTCTCGTCTTTCACTATTTTTCGACTCGACTTCCGACGCTCGGTTTCGACGCTCTAAGCTCGAATTCCCGACGTCTAAGTAAATATTACTCGGTCGACTCATTAATTCCTTCCGAATTAATTCGTCGGTTCGGTTTGTTGAATGCTTGGGTGTGACCCGAAGGGGTCAGTCAAGATTAAGCTGTAATATTAATTATTCATTAATATTACTGATCGGAAGCGGCCTCCACCCAGACATTCCGATCACTTGACCTCACTGAATATATTAGCTTTCTAATAATTCTGAACCCAGTAACGGAATAGTACACTTGTTCGAAGGACACCATTCCTTTCAATCTCCCACTTGTCCTTCCGGACAAGTGCGCATTTTGTGTACAACCTTTTTCCTATGTCGCTTAATGTCTCTTCATGAACTATAAGGTAAGATTTATTTTGTCATCCTTATTACGTCTAGAAGTGTTTCCCGATTCCGAGTCCGACTGTCAATAAACAGATGATTTCTAAAATCCATTCGAGCACGGCCATGCATTTTACAGTCTCGCTCTACGAGAGGCCTTGTATACAACAAAGACATCTTCCCTATTTTAGTAGGGGGACATTCCCAGTCTTGTAATGTAGCTCCTCTTACTGAGAGGACCTAGTCGCCCGAGTGTTGCCGTTATAATCCCCTATTACGGTAGACGTTTGACAACATCAAAGCGAACTAGTACTCAAACAAGAGAACTCACAATACTCATGGTCGAGGAAATAGGTTCCGATAGCCATAACGAGAAGTATACTTATGACAAATTTTTAATTTCTTAAAGTATTCTCATAGGTTGATCCAGTATGGTTCTAAACCAATACCTGTGCAAATGATTTATGACAATCATGTCCTTGTAGCACATGAAACGGTGCTATAAATCAGACTACACACTAATCTCAATTGGTCATTAATCGTCCATCGTTTAAATGACCTTGATTAGGGATAATTTTCGATTATAATATTCAATGTTCACTTAATAGGTGTTTCCTTACCAAGATTGGTCTTGATACCCTATTTTGAATATTCTCAAAATCGAATGGACTCATTATTTAATCCTAAACCACAATTAAATATCATAACGGAGTAATAAAATATTGCATGAAACTTTACATTACTCCAAAACATGAATGGTTTTCCTTAGCGTCTTACATTAATTTTTCTCAAAATTAACTAAAACACTAAACAAGGAAATCAAAGCCAGTCTCCTACGTGCTTGATTCCCATTGCCTCAACGTGCTTGTTGTGCTTCACTTAAGGCAAAGGTTTAGTAAGTGGATCGGCTACATTGTCATCCGTTCCAAGTTTGCAAATTCTGATTTCACCCTCTGATTTCCATTCTCGAATCATGTGAAATCGCCGCTTGACATGTTTGACCTTCTGATGTTCCCTAGGCTCTCTGGCCTGAGCAATAGCTCCATTGTTGTCACAATAGAGGGCTATTAGACCCTTTATAGAGGATACAACATCAAGTTCACCAACGAACTTACGAATCCAAACAGCCTCCTTAGCTGCTTCAGCAGCTGCTAAGTATTCGGCTTCAGTTGTAGAATCTGCAGTTGTACTCTGCTTTGTGCTCTTCCAACTAAACGCCCCTTCATTTAGACAGAACACATATCCAGATTGCGATTTGAAATCGTCTCTGTCTGTCTGGAAGCTTGCGTTGGTATAACCTTCCACAACTTAATCCTCTACACCACCATACACTAGGAATTTATCCTTGTTCCTTTTTAGGTACTTTAGGATATTTTTGGCTGCAGTCCAATGCGCCTCTCCTGGGTATGATTGGTAACGGCTCGTAGCACTCAAGGCATACGATACATCTGGCCTAGTACATATCATGGCATACATGATCGATCCAATAAGCGAAGCATATGGAATCTGATTCATTCTTACCCGCTCATCAGGTGTCTGTGGACACTGCTTCTTGCTTAGGGTTATGCCATGTGACATTGGCAGGTGACCTCTCTTGGCATCCTCCATGCCAAATCGAGCAAGTACCTTATCAATATAAGACTCAATCCAATCATCTTTTTTGATCTATCCCTATAGATCTTGATGCCAGTATGTACTGAGCCTCTCCCAAGTCTTTCATTGAGAAGCACTTTCCAAGCCAGGCCTTTACAGACTCTAACAACGGAATGCTGTTTCCAATGAGCCATATGTCATCGACATATAAGACTAGGAAGGCGATGTCACTCCCACTAACCTTCTTGTAAACACAAGATTCATCTGGATTCTTGATAAAACCAAACTTACTGATGGCTTCATCGAATCGCAGATTCCAACTTCTGCTTGCTTGCTTTAGTCCATAAATGGACTTCTTAAGCTTACAAACTTTCTTAGCATTGTTTTGGTCGACAAAACCTTCAGGCTGTGTCATATACATAGTTTCTTCTAATTAACCATTAAGGAAGGCGGTTTTGACGTCCATCTGCCATATTTCATAATTGTAATATGCAGCAATCGCTAGGAGGATCCAAACAGATTTAAGCATTGCGACTGGTGAAAAGGTTTCATTGTAATCAATACCATGAACTTGTCTGTAACCTTTTGCCACCAATCTAGCTTTGTAAATGAATACATTTCCATCTTTGTCGGTTTTCAACTTGAAAATCCACTTACATCCAATAGGTGTATAACCTTCGGGTAAGTCAACCAAGTCCCAGACTTGATTTTCAAACATGGAATCCATTTCAGATCTCATGGCCTCTTGCCATTTAGCAGAGTCGGTGCTTGCCATCGCTTGCTTGTAGGTTGCCGGTTCATCTCCGTCCATAATCAGGATGTCCTGATTCTCGGTTAATACCAAACCAAGATATCTATCAGGTTGAGATCTCGGCCTCTGAGACCTACGTAGGGTAATGGATTGAGCATTTGCATTGTCGGTTCGACTTTGCACATTTTGTTCATTTTGACCTGCGTCAACAGATGCTGTTTGAGCACTTTGACTGTCATTATGATTTTGTTGCTCATCCTCACGAACTTCGTCGAGTTTGATTTTCCTCCCACTTGTCATTTTGGAAAGGTGCTCCTTCTCCAAAAAGACACCATCGCGAGCAACAAACACTTTGTTCTCCGATTTTTTGTAGAAGTAATACCCTTTTGTTTCTTTTGGGTAGCCCACAAAGTAAACCTTGTCAGATTTGGGATGAAGTTTGTCAGAAATCAATTTCTTGACATATGCTTCGGATCCCCATATCTTTAGAAAAGATAACCTGGGAGGTTTCTTCGTCCATAATTCATATGGAGTCTTTTCTACAGCTTTTGATGGAGCACGGTTCAGTGTTAGTGCCGCAGTTAGAAGTGCGTGTCCCCAGAAAGAGATAGGAAGATCACTAAGACCCATTGTTGATCGTACCATGTCTAACAAGGTCCGATTTCTCCTTTCGGATACTCCGTTCCATTGAGGAGTTCCTGGAGGTGTCAATTCTGAAAGTATACCCTTTTCTTTCAGATGGGTATCGAATTCTTGGTTCAAGTATTCACCACCTCGATCCGATCGAAGGGCTTTGATTTTCTTGCCAAGCTGATTTTCAACTTCACTCTGAAATTCTTTGAACTTTTCAAATGATTCAGATTTATGCGACATGAGGTAGACATAGCCATATCTACTATAGTCGTCTGTGAAAGTGATGAAATATCGATGTCCATTTCTTGTGGTTGAGCTCATTGGTCCACATACATCGGTATGTATAAGACCCAATAAGTCACTTGCCCTTTCTCCCAACTTGGTGAATGTCTGTTTAATCATCTTGCCTAATAGACATCCCTCGCAATTCTCAAACGATTCTAAATCGAAAGAGTCAAGAACACCTTCTTGTAGAAGTTTCTTGATGCGTTTGATGTTAATGTGGCCAAGACGACAATGCCACAAGTAAGTTGATTTGACTCTATGGTCTTAGCTCTTTTGGTATCATTATTCACATTATAAACTTGTTTGTCTAAAGAAAGCACATAAAGGCCATTTTCAGAATGTGCAATACCATATAAAACATTATCGAGATAAAACGAACATTCTTTGTCCTTTACTCGAAATTCAAAACCTTTGGCGTCCAACGCCGAAATTGAAATAATGTTTTTGGTAATGTTAGGAACATAATAAACAATATCGAGTTCCAAAACTAGCCCGGTGGGCAAAGACAAACTGAGAGTTCCTATGGATACGACACCAATTCTGGCTCCATTGCCGACCCGGAGTTCAATCTCTCCCTTCTCTAGCCTTCTAGCGTTCCTTAGTCCTTGAGAATTGGAACAAAGGTGTGAGCCACATCCGGTATCTAATACCCATGATGTTAAGCTAGTGAAGTTAAAGTCTATAACGAATATACCTGATTCAGAAGCAACGGTTCTGTTCTTCTTATCTTCCTTAAACTTGAGGCAATCTCTCTTCCAATGTCTCTTCTTCTTACAGTAGAAACATTCGGAATCAGATTTAGAAGACGCTACCTTCTTATCCTGGGTAGCTTTAGACTTAGGCGGAAAAGTTTTCTTCTTACCTTTCCCTTTAAAGCCTTTCTTCTTCTTGCCCGAAAATTTGAACGGCTTGCCCTTTTTAATCATGAGCATATCATGCTTCCCCTCATCCTTGAGCGTTTGCTCAGCCTACTTCAACATACCATGAAGCTCGGTGAGGGATTTCTCCATGCTGTGCATATTATTGTTCATCTTGAACTGATCATAGCCTTTGTGCAGTGAGTGGAGAATGATGTCAATTGCCATCTCGGTTGAATACCCCGCATCAAGCCTTCCCATGTTTTCAAACAATCCAATCATTTTGAGTACATGTGGGCTGACTGGCTCTCCTTTCTTGAGCTTGCTCTCAAGGATCTGCTTGTGGGTTTCAAACCTTTCAGTTCGGGCCTGCTCTTGGAACATATTCTGCAATTCAGAAATGATCTCAAAAGCCGTCTCTTTTTCAAAGAAAGTCTTTTGAAGCTCAGGAGACACTGTGGCCAATATGATGCATTTGACATCTCGATTGGCACTTTGCCATCGATTTAGGGTAGCTTGAGTCACCTCCTCATTGGGAGCCTCGGGCATTTCCTCATCAAGGACATATTCCTTTTGCTCTTGCATGAGAACAATTCGCAAGTTCCTTTGCCAATCAAGAAAATTTGGCCCACTCAGCTTCTCCTTGTCGAGAATTAAGCGTAATGAGAATTGGTTGTTTGAGTTATTTGAAGACATGATTCTAAAATTGAAAGAATTTGAAATGAAAAACCATTCATTATACTTAAATAAGATTGAATTCATGCATTTTAATCAAACTTATTTAAAACGTTTTATTCACACATTAAAGATTGTCCCCATTTTAGGTGAGAATAAGTCGATTCCAAGATCCAAAGAAACAAAGAGTGGTTAAGCATGCTTTGGCTTGTCTTAACACTCAATCTCCTAAGGTAAGCAACGCTTTGCTAATGGCTCCAAGCCACTCTTGGTTGAATAAATCGTCGCATCCAATGCTCTCTAAACAATTTATTCACTTTGCCACGACATGTTAGGACTCCATCACTCATATCGTTGAGTATAACCAAAACCACCTTGCATACCCGGTATGCCTTACGTTCCTTGGAGAAGTAGTGATGCCTCGCTTTGGCGTAGCCCACCACTACCCTCGTTCGGTTGGTAAGTGTGTTTTGGAATGACAAGTTTTACTCAATATTTTAGGGACCTAGGGTTTCTATGTTGGTTGATTTAAGTGAACTTAATTAATCATCTCAACATTCGAAATCCTAAACATGCATCTAACATATAATTCATATATATATAAACATAAATATATATCGAAAACATAAATAGAGATGCATTTGGTAACTAGCATGACCCCTTGAGATCTTCAAGTCTTCAAAAGGTCTTCATTTGCAACTTCATGGCTTTGTCTTCTAAGAACCCCTTCTTCAAGACTTAACCAAAATATTACAATTGCTAGTATCTACGATTAGGACTAATCTAAATATTAAGGTACAAAAATACTCAACGGTTCGCAGACCGTATTTAGATTTACAATAATACATCACGGATCACAGTCCGTATTTTCTATCTTAATCGGGCCCCACTAGTTGCCATTTCATAAAACCTGTGAGAGAATTTACATTCCATTCATCCATTCACTATCTGTGAATGGCCCATGCATTTTACAACGATAAACAAGTAACAATGCATAAAACACGCGAGAACTAGTAACTAATGTAGGTGGTTAATCCAATTAACACGCCTAATTAAACTAGTCAAAGTTGTTTTAACCGGTTATGGAAATAACTAAGAGACGCTCCCACTAAATTCCGCATCCAACTTAACTAATCCAATTAATTAATTCGGTGAACCCAAATATTTGCCAAAATTAATTTTTGCAAATGTCGCTCAAAATCCGAGGCCTAGCCTTAAAAATTTTAATTAAATAAACAAAATAATTAAAATAATTAAAACGACAATTTAAGCAAAATTACGAATTCCAAAATGTTTAAGTGCCTAGCACTAAGACTTGGAGTCCAAAAAATACCCTTATTTACATATTAAGCAACGCTAAAATTAACTTTAAAATAGCATCGCCTTAATAACCCGGGGTTATTGTGCCAATTATGGGATTGTACGTACCGTACAACAAGCACGTAGTATGCCCATGCGCACCCCAGCAACACTAAGCATGCATGTGGGCTGCTTGTGCTCGCATGCGCCACGCCCAGCCCAGCCAAGCGTAGCAGCACGCACAGCGCGCACAACATTATGCTGCTGCTGCGCCATGCTGCTGCTTGCTGCTGGCTGGCGCGCTATGCTGCTGGCAGCGAGCAGCAGCCCACACCCTTCCTCGCACACACAGACGCACAACACCACGCACCTAAGAACGAAGCACTCAGCAGCCTCGACAGCCACATATGGGTTGCGTGAGCATCCCAGCTGGCCGAGAGCTAGCTCGAGGCTCTTAGGCCTCGTGTTGCGTGCTAATGATTTGAAAATTATCGATTTTTGTGTGTGACATTATAAATCAATTCTAAATTAATTTTAGAATTAATTTTGAGGAAAAATGAAAAATTACAAGTCCAACTTAAATAATTCATCCAAAAGAAATTAACCAAATTTATTTCCAAGAACCATTCTTTAATAAAATTGGTTTAACTTGGTGTAATAAAATAAATTAGGGCAATTCTCACTATTAATTTAATCACTTTAAATTAATCTTGAGATTTTGACAAAATAAAAGAGAGTTGGAAAAAATGAACAGAAGTTCAATAAAGACTCCAACTTTAATACTTGTGACTCCATGAAAAATTATATCTTCCAATATGAAGATAAACCAATTTCAATCACAAGTTTTAAACTTTATGATTCCAATCAACTAAAAAATGATTAAATCAACAAAGTTTAACCAAAATTCATGGAATTTAGTAACTCAAAGTTTCAATCACTTATCATAAATAAATATTGAATCTTTAGTACTTGGAAGCAACAAAGAACAACAATTTCACACTTAATGCAATTAATTTGCAATTATGTGAAAAAATAAAACCAAACTTTTAAGCACCAATTACTACCAAGTAATCATGCTTAAAGTGGTCTAAAATTGCATATAAATAAAGGAAAGAACCAAATTCATAACCACCATAAATATGCAATCAATTTTCAAGGTTAGAAAGACTTAAAATTTTTCGTCAAAATAAAAAATCCCTCGAAAAATGCATTTCTGGTCGTTTTTTGGCTAAAAACTGAGCCCTAAAACGATAAAACCATTTCCAGAACGCCTTTTCCACCCAAAATTCACTATTTTTGGGTCGAAATCTGGATTCGGGAGCTGAAGACAGCTCTAATACGAGGTAAAAATTGGAAAAACGAGTTACTATTCTAATTAGCAACTTAAAACCAGAAAAATTAAGCCATAAAAACACCTTGAAAATATTATGATTTTAAAAATAAACGAGCGAGGCTCTGATACCGCTGTTGGGTTATGGTGAGACCAACTCACCGCGGAAACAAACCCAAAAACAAGACCGCACTCGCAATAAATAAAACCATAAACATAATTAAATTAATCACAAGATTAAGATAAGCTAGTTACCTTTGACGCGTGCTTCGCTCCAAAATGAGCTCTTACTTGAAAGCTTCAAGTCCCGCTCACACGGAGACCTCCAACGAAGTCCACCCGCACCAACAAAACCGACTAGGTCCAATGTCTTGGGGTTAGCAAGACTCGACCAATAAAACCCGAGTAATTATATTGAGTTCAAAGGTTTTCACTAATTGTGATACCTTTTTCAACTCTTACTCAAGCATCATTCCCAATGCCCATACTTGGGTATTTATAGGAAATGATGGGAGTATCATTTACTCTCCCATCAATGTGGGATAGTATGATTTTTCCATTTTATTTTAAAGCTAAAATAAAATTAATAATCAAGCTAGTAATAAATCAACAAGTGGCAACCAAAGTTGCTCCCCACTCCCTCTCCCATAACCAGCCACCTCACTCCACACACACTCAAGGACCACAAGCCACATGACACCCACCCTTGGGCACCAAGGCAGCCAAGGTGGGCTGCCATGTGCTGCTGTCTGTGGCAGCCACGCCCAGCAAGCCCAGCAGGCCCAACACTCGCATGCGGGCTGCCAGGCGCTGCTGGCCAGCAAGCCCAGCATGCTTGTGCGGGCTGCTGCTGGCCTTGTGCCTTGGCCAGCGCTGCTAGGCAGCAAGCAATGGCCTAGCCATGCTGCTGCTAGCTGTGGCGAGCTGGCACGCCTAGCGTGCTAGCTGCTGCAGCTTGTTGCGGCATGGCTTGCTAGCCATTGCGCGCACAAGGCTGTTCCTAGCATGCTAGCACGCACTAGGCAGCGCCTAGCCTTGCGATGCTAGCATGGGTGCGCTAGCACGCACCAGCCAGCCTAGGCTCGGCTTGGTGCGCATGCTAGCCACCATGCTAGGCCATACGCCCTTAGCACTCGGTTTGCTTGGGCAATCCGATGCTAGGGGTATTTTGGTCTTTTGTTGATTTATTACTATTTCTCGTCTCGTCTTTCACTATTTTTCGACTCGACTTCCGACGCTCTAAGCTCGAATTTCCGACGTCTAAATAAATATTACTCGGTCGACTTATTAATTCCTTCCGAATTAATTCTTCGGTTCGGTTTGTTGAATGCTTGGGTGTGACCCGAAGGGTTCAGTCAAGATTAAGCTGTAATATTAATTATTCATTAATATTACTGATCGGAAGCGGCCTCCACCCAGGCATTCCGATCACTTGACCTGACTGAATATATTAGCTTTCTAATAATTCTGAACCCACTAACGGAATAGTACACTTGTTCGAAGTACACCATTCCTTTCAACCTCCGTGTATAAACACCTTGAGTGCATAAGGCACCCCGATACCTTAACCTCGTCTTATAAGACTTGAATTCTTCCTTTACTCCTCCTGTTTGCATAATCATGAATGAGTAATAAATTAATATTTACACCAATCACATACCTTTGCCTCTAAGCGCACCTTGCATAATTAGAGCACAAATAATACTTGCAATATAAAATAGTACACGTCATACGAAATTCACAATGTATAACCAAACAATTTAACCCAGTCATCCCTATACATGATACTAAGTTCTCGATCCGTCCTTAAACATGCACCTAAATGCAAGGTTTCGTAACTCGTACGTACCTTGACTAAACGAATTGGTATGCCACTTCACTATCTAGAAATCACCTTCAATAAACTCCTGTCTTAGACCAAACAATAATATCTCAATCAATACCCAATCAATCAAATTTACAGCAATACTAACTTACTTTTAAAACCTTCCAAATCCAAATCAAACAACACTTTAAAACCTTCCCTTGAGTTAATATTAAAGGTTTATATACAGTTCTTTGAATTTTCTTCATAAAACCCTTAAAATACACTCTTATACATGAAATTACAACAAGTTTAAAGTTTAATAAAATTCTTAAAATTACTTTTAAACCCCTAATAATCTCCCTTTTTTAATGGGTGATTAAACCCTCTTTATAAAACATCAAAAGTAGTACTTAGAAACTATTTCCAGCACTTAAAACTTCAATAAAAACATATATTTATGCTTAATTAACTTTAAACATAATTAATTTTATTAATCAAATTCAAGGATAATATTTGAAGTATTAAAAAACTTGTTAAAATAAAAAACTTCCCGAAAATCATATTTAGAGGCTGAATTTGGCCACGAGAGGGTGGTGCTCACTACTAAATGTAGTGAGTCTTTATTAAAACGTTGTTTCTACCTGGAAAACTGTACTTTTTTATCAAAATCGTATGAGTTCAGAACCTGACCGAGATTAAAACGAGATTAATATTAACGAACGAAAATCTAAAAATTAATACACGAATTTACATGTTCAAAATAATATGGAATTAAGTTAAACTAATCATTAGTTATAATCACCAAAATTTCAAAACATCATTACTATAAAAGCCCTAAATCATTTGTTCATAAAAGCCCTAAAATCATGATTTTCAATAATTAAAAACCCTAGGTTATAAAATTTACAAAATCTGAAAATTATGACATTTATAAAATCCAAAATTATAAAGTTTAATCATAAAAATACAATTTGATACTAATTAAAGTAATTTCAAACAATAAAATCAAAACCCATAAATCAATAATTATAATTACACAAATTAATAAAACAAAGGAGAAAGAAAATAAGACTAACCTTTTTGTGCGGGAAAATTTTGGGGATTAATGGGGTAATTTATACGGGAGAATGTTGTAGGGTAAATAGAAAGATTGGGCCTCACAAAATAAATGGGCCAAATGATTGAAATGGACTAAGCTTTAGTTGTATTGAAATAAATTATAGAATGAAGGTTCATAAAATGATTTGTACCAAAATTGTTTTGGGTGTTTTTGTCCCTCGGGAGAGTTACAACACGAAGACTGATCCGACTTGAGCTGCACCTGCAAAATAACGGAGACTCCGGGTGGTTGGAGCTCCGCCTCCAACGGTCAAGTTAGTAACTTGTGAAGGAATAAAGAGTACGAAAATTTAGGTGGGTATCTGCTCGGATTCCAAGCTCAGGTCTTTCTCTGATGTAAGAGAATATAGGTGTAATGAATGGTAAAAACGTGCCCTCAAAATGAGGGACATCTCCCTATTTATAGGGTCTTTGGGATTTGTGCCCTTGATTAGGTCACTGAACCCTAATCATTGGTGGGCTGCGCCGTTTTGCGGCTTTCTCGGGATTTGGGCCTGAAGGCCGCCTTTTTCCCTTATTTTCTGGAGTGACACGTGTCAAGTAGGAATTGGTCCACTTTGGGCCAGCCTAAGGCTGACACGTGTCATCCGCTGATTGGACCACGTGGCGGGGTAAAATTACCCTAAACATTTGCCCCTCACAGATGTGACGTGGCACGCCACGTGGCATCTGTGACACTTGTCACGCTCCTATTGGCGGTAATTTTACCATTAAAGAGTAACCGTTCACCTTCCGAGTAAATTACGAGAATGCCCCCATATTTACCCTCTATATATAGGCGTTTACCCTCATAATTTTGTACGTTTACAAAAAATTTTCTTGAGAAAGAACTTTGAGAGAGCAGAAGTCATCCGTTTTAGTCAGGCACAAGCAAGAGAGCTCGTTTTTCACCGACCCAGCCGGACCCGCCTAGTTTCAGATATTACTTCAAAAGG
This sequence comes from Chenopodium album, assembly GCF_948465745.1. Taxonomy (NCBI): domain Eukaryota; kingdom Viridiplantae; phylum Streptophyta; class Magnoliopsida; order Caryophyllales; family Amaranthaceae; genus Chenopodium; species Chenopodium album. The sequence goes on from NC_137838.1 coordinate 31,840,029, forward strand.
TACCGTCTCTGCCTCTCTCGGCTCTTTTTCTTTTTTCATCGCTTGTACATATTTCTTGTAATAAATGGATGCATCACCAACACACACGGCACAACCTAGGTTAGAATCCAGCCGGTCACCAGGGACGGCTGAGTCTAGGACTTGGAGTGCCGTCTTAGGGTGTTGGGACCACCCTTTGCCTTGGATTCCGACCAGTTATGTGTCTGTGCAGGACACAATGGCTCGGACAATGCAGACGGCGACGGATCAAAATTACAGGAGCGAAGGCCCAGGCGGCCAAACGCCTGAGGGAGAAACGTCTGGTCAGGGAGACCAGACGGCTCTGGAGAGATCCCCTCCGTGCGCCCCTTCAACCCCCGCTGACTCTTTTTTTGAAGAGTGCGACCAAGGCGGCGACGAGGCCGCCTCTGCCCCCTTGACCCAAAATGAGGAAGAGATGGAGAGCGACAGCTCCGCCTCTACCTCTGAGAGCAGTGATGACTTACCCCCGCTTCAGGATAGCGAGGAGGAGGAAAGGAAAAAATGGAACGAGAAGGACGATCCCTTCAACATCAACGTCTCCTCGAAGGACCGGATCCAAATGGAGGAAAACTTAAAGAATTTTACTCAAATGCACCCGCTAGGAGACGTGTATAGGATCCGGGTGCCGCCTGAGAATGGCACCATCGCCTGGGATGACGATCAAGAGAACGCCAACAACTATTTCGGCTGTTATGAGGCGGAGTTCAAGGCTGGCCTTCGCTTCCCCCTTCACTAGGCGGTGAAGGCAATTTTAAGAGGCTACGGCCTCGGAGTCTGGCAACTTACCCCCAAATCTTGGACAAACATTCTGGGGTATGTTGCTGCCTGCGAGTTTTAGGGGCTTAACCCCGGCTGGGAGGCTTTTGCTAGCATGCATTATCTTAGCAAAAGCCCAGGCGGCTGGAGGACATGGTATACTCTAACCACGCATCCCCAATACATGATGACCTTGGACAAGGTCTCAAAATGTGACGGCTGGAAACACAGGTTCTACCTGATGTCAGCTCCAACCAAACGGGAGAATTATGAATTCTGTCTGTACAATAAGAAGCCTGACTTGATGGGTCGAAAGTGCGCTCTTCCCCGGATCCCAGAGAAAGATTTTGACAAGATCATTGAGGCAGACTTTTTCGGCCTCACAGACGCAACTTTGTCAACCGGGGAAACAATAAAAGTCCCCAAGAACTAGATCCCCAAGAGCGCCTGGTTCAGGGACGAGTGTTTCCTAGCCGCCTGCGGGCTAGGACACATGTTTACCAAACGTATGCGCCTGAGTTTATATCCGTCTGTAGTATCTTTCTATCAGAATTGATTTATGATATTGACCAATTTCTCTTTTTGCAGAAGAAGCATTAAAAATGTTGCAGACGGAGAAGACTCCCAAGCGGTCCTCTACACTCATCCGCAAGCAGCTTGCGGAAAAAGCTGCGGCTGAGGTCAAGGCCAAAGTAATAAACGCCTGACCCTTTCTAAAATTGATCTTTAAAAACTATTTTTTCCGGATGCTAACTTTAACTTGGTTATTTTCGCACGAGGGAGAGGTTGGAAAGACGTTTGAGAAACAACTCAAACAGGCTAGGGAGGAGACCCCCGCCGTTCTCAACAAAATTAAAAAATCCACCTCCGCGTCAACTCTTGGCGCCTCAGCCGGGCATCTGCAGATGCGGATAGCGGGGCGAAACGAGAAGGTAGGCGGCAGCCTGGGCCTCACCCTCGTTAACCCTGTAACAGCGACCGGGGGGTTCACCACGCCTGGAAGCGGTGCCCGCTTGGCTAGCTCTGAAGGTAAGAACCTTTTTGAATCCCCGCTTGAACTGGGGTGGCCTTTGCGGGTGAAATCCCACTCTCAACAGACGTCATCTTTAGACGGTCGACAACAATTAGGTGCTGCCTTAGTTTCGCACTCATCACGTATTGATTGTGGTGCAGATCAATCTCCCCGCTGGCCAGACGTCCAGAAGCATGCTAAGGCCATGCTGGAAGCCGTCCGGAAGAGGGATAAAGACAGTATCCTTGGGATAGAGACGTTCAATCTTGAACGCGTTCTATTCCTTCTGGCTGAGGTAAGAAACTTGTCAATTCAATTTTATTTTTTCCAAGTGTTTTATCCCGCCTGCAATACTCACACCGCTTGCTTTTTTGCAGGCTATGCTGCCGATGGACGGGCTCAAACGTCCTTATTCCCGTAAACGGGAAGAGGTAAAAAGGGCCAAGAAGTCCGCCATAGACGCTGACAATATTGCTTTACACTCGACTATCGTAAATGAACTTGAAACTAAAGCAATCATTATGACACAGGCGTCTAGAATCCAGCAGCTGGAGTCAGATCTGGAGACGGCCAAACAGCGGGCGACTAATGCTGAGACGGCCCGGAAGGAGGCGAAGGAGGCACAGAAGAAGGCGGCTGAGAGCGCCAAAAAGGCTGATGAGGCGCTCAAGAAGGCCTAGACGGACCTTGGCACACTTCAGGGTGTTTCTGAATAGAAGACCAACCTGAAGGCCAAGGTTCAAAAACTGGAGAAGGAGGCTGCTCAGGCTTAGAAGAACTTTGCAGCAACCCTGGAGGCGGAGCAAAACCGCCTTGTTGCTGAGAGTGACGCTGACAATGACGCCCGTATGAAGATCGCCTAGGCTGCCTTGTACCTAAACGCGGATTACAACGTCTGGGCACTGGCACACAGCTATGCCGAGTACGTGGTGTACTTGAGAGAGCAAGGTGAGCTAGAGCCTGACTGTTTCGAAGCCTGGGTCAACTCCAGCAACGAGTCGTCCGTGCCTCAGCTACCTGGTCCGGGTGAAGCATAGGAGATACCCTCAGATGATGAGGAGAAGGAGGAGGACCAGGAGGCACCACCTGCAGGCCAGAAGTGACCATTCAGCGGTAGTATGCCAATCTCTGTTTTTTATTTTTTTCTTTTATTCAGCGGCAGTATGTAAAAACTTGTTTTTTCCGGCCTGCGTGCTGAGTATATTTATATTTACCGGATGAGGAGCCGGGTTAATTAACAATTTTTCTTTCTCCCGGACGGGGTCCGGTTAACAATTTAATCCACTTCAACCGTTTGGTTGGGTGGACTTTATGAAATGCACCGACTGAGTCGGTTTTGATCATTTTGTGTTTGAATTTTAATTTTGCAAATTTTAATTTTTCATTTTTGCCTAACTTATCAAGAGCATGCGGCTATTTTTGCCTAACTAATCAATAGTCTGGCTGTCCTTGCCCCTGGACGGCTGTGTGATTGGTTTCAAGTGGAGTTGGTTGATTGACTTGAAAACGTCTGATGCTGCAAAGAGCATGATATGTTTGTAAGTCAATCAATCACCATAGTGATTGCCCCAAACCAAGTGCACAACCGTACACCAATAGGCGTTCCTGTCACTACCCAAACGGCATTTGTCCGTCTTGGTAGAGACTTCATAGCCATTGAACAACTCCTTTGCCCCAATTGAGGTAGGAAGTGCAATTTTGGAATAAATAACCTAAGTGAGACCTTCAGCCGGTGACCGACTGATGCCCCAGGGCATCCGGTATTTGGCAACTTGATCGTTCTTCACAGGTCATTTTGGTCAGACGGCTATGAGTTAACCAATTCGGCCGTTCAATCTTTGCTGTCTGCATGGGTACGTAGAACCGACAAATAGTCTGTTCTCTTCGACGATTGCACCCGGAGGGGTGTCGCCGGACGCCTTGTCCATGTTGGGACAGGCGATTTTATTAAATGAGCAACCATCCGGCCATTTTAGCCATTGGTCTTGTTTGAGACCGGTTGTATAGCCACTAAACGTTTTTGTGCTTAGTTTTTAGTCGGGCTATTGAATTTACACTAAGTATCGAACTTAGTTAAACAGAAAAATTCGTCTGGGTCATTACCTAGGCGAACAGACAATTAATAAGTCAAACTTAGTAAAAATACATAAAGAATCCATCCGAGTATTACCCAGGCGGAAAAACAAAACTTGCTTGCAAACAAAGTCTGATTTCATTGATTGATTCATTTTTTACAAAAATTTACATTCTCAGAAGTAGTACTTTTTCAGATTGTCTACATTCCAAGTTCTAGGCAGGCGCCTGCCGTCTGGAGTTTCCAGGCGGTAGGTGCTGTCCCTTACTTCGTCATAGATCCGGTAGGGGCCTTCCCAATTTGGAGTTAGCTTCCCCAGCTCATTGGCCCTACCGGTTGCCTCCATTTTCCGTAACACTAAGTCGTCAACTTTCAGAGGACGCTTGTGTACTTTTTTGTTGTAGGCTCTAGTCGTTCTCAGACGGTAAATCTCATGACGCAAGGCGGCATTGCCCTTGCGTTCTGGGAGTGAATCCAATGCCAGGCGCATTGCTTCCCAGTTTGCCTCTTCGTCATATAGCATGACCCTGAGAGTCGGCTCGAAACGTTCGATGGGAAAGACGGCTTTAGTGCCGTAAACCATGAGAAATGGGGTTTCGCCGGTTGCCCCTTTTTCTGTTGTCCGGATGGCCCATAGGACATGAATTAACTCTTCTGCCCACAAGCCACCGGCTCTCTCTATTTTCTTCTTAATTCCGTCTGAGATGAGTTTGTTGAAGGCTTCTACTTGGCCGTTTGCTTGGGGCCGGCCGACGGATGCAAAACAGCTTGAGATCCCCTGATCTCCCAACCAAGTTTTTAGCTGAGGCGTCTCAAATTGAGGACCATTATCAAACACCATAGACATAGGTACCCCATACCGGGTGATAATGTTCTTCCAGATGAAGGAAATTACGTCTGAGGTCTTGATATTCTTAACCGCCTCAGCCTCCACCCACTTGGTGAAATAATCCACAGCCACCAGGATGTAGCGCTTTCTGCCTGGAGCAGGCGTGTAAGGACCTAAGATGTCCATGCCCCATTTTGCAAACGGGATTGGGATGTGGATGGTCGTTAGATCAGTAGCTTGACGGTGAATGAGCTTGCCAAATCTTTGGCATTTGTCACATTTCTTCACCAACTCCTTGGCGTCTGCCTCAAGAGTGGGCCAAAAATAATGTCGTCTGGCTCTGACGGCTAGGGACCTGCCGCCTATGTGGGAGACGCAGAATCCCGAGTGCAAGTCTTCGAGAACTTCCTTCCCCTTTTCTGGGGTGACACACTTCAACAGGGGATTAAGAAACCCCGCCTTAAAGAGTTCTCCGTTTCTCAACTCAAAGCTTGCAGCTCACTTCTTCAGGACGGCTGCTTCCTGTGACGAATCAGGAAGTGTGCTGTCTGAATGATAAGCCCGGATGCCATCCATCCAAGTAGAGCTTCGGTCCAGAACTCCAATGGGATCTTCATAGATGCTTCTCTTTTCAAGAACTTCCCAAAAGACAGACCGAGGCGTATCATGGCAGGCGGAAGATGCCAGTTTTGACAATGCATCCGCCTGGTTGTTTTCGGACCTAGGCACTTGATTCAGCCGGAATTCCTCAAGTGCCCCGGCCTCTTCTTTAACTGCCTGCAGGTATTTGATCATAGCCGGATGAGTAGCCTCATAGCTTCCCTCATACTGGCTAACAACCAATTGGGAATCAGAGTAGGCGTCAATTTTCATGGCCCCTGCCGCCTTACACATGCGAATGCCGACTAGCAGGGCTTCATATTCCGCCTCATTGTTAGAGGCCTGAAACTTGAAGCGTAGTGCATACTCAAATCTGTCCCCTTTAGGAGACTCGTAGATTACGCCTGCACCACAGCCGTTCTTTGTAGAGCTCCCGTCTACGTACACTTTCCAAACCTGATCAAGATTATCCGGAGCCACCGGATGGGTCATTTCAACAATGAAGTCGACAAACGCCTGACCCTTCACTGCCTTTCTTGGTTCGTAAGTGATTTCAAGGTTTTGCATTTCAATAGCCCATTTCAACATTCTCCCGGATGAATCCAAGGTGGACATTGGCCGCTTGAGTGGCTGGTCAGTGTAAATCACCACCGGATGTGCCAAAAAGTAAGGATTCAATTTTTTGAATGCCATATACAAAGCAAGGACAAATTTTTCAACCATGGGGTACCGGATTTCAGCATTTTTAAGAACATGGCTAATGAAGTAAACCGGGAGCTGCACGCGGTCTCGCTCAGCAAGGAGAACGACACTGAGGGCATGATCTGAGACGGCTAAATACATGCATAACGTCTCCCTAGGAAAAGGACTGACAAACCTAGGTAGAGAATGTAAATGCTCTTTCAACCTCTGGAACGCCGCCTCAGCATCATCCCCCCATTCAAATCTGGTCTTCTTCCTGATTTCTTAGAAGAAGTAGAGGCATTTGTCGCCTGACCGGCCGAGGAACCTTCCCAAGGCGACTAGACAACCGGTGAGTCTCTGAACTTCCTTGACAGAACGGGGTGACTTCATGTCAATCACCGCCTGTATCTTTTCGGGGTTAGCCTCTATCCCCCTTTGATCAATCAGGAATCCGAGAAACTTCCCAGACTCAACACCAAAGACACATTTCTTTGGATTCAACATGACCTTATGCCGCCTGAGGGTGGAGAATGTTTCTCGGAGATCAACAAGGTGATCCGTCTATAGCTTGGATTTGACTATCATGTCATCAATATACGCCTCCACATTCCTCCCAATTTGATTAATGAAGACCGTATTAATCATCCGTTGGAAAGTGGCAGGCGCATTTTTCAAGCCAAACGGCATCATAGTATAACAGAATTACCCCTGATCAGTGACGAAGGCCGTCTTCTCTTGATCCTTCTTCCACAGGAGTATCTGATGGAAGCCGAAGTAGGCATCCATAAAGCTCATCAAGGCGTGACCGGCTGTAGAGTAGACCAGACTGTCGATCTTTGGAAGCGGGTAGCTGTCCTTTGGACACGCCTTGTTGAGGTCTGTGTAATCAAAACACATGCGCTAGGTCCCATTCGGTTTCTTAATAAGGACCACATTGGCCACCCAGTCGGGGAAGTTACAAGGCCGAATGAACTTGGCGTCTAGCAGCTTTTTGACTTCGGCAGCTGCCGCCTGACTTCTTTCCTCGCCGTGGTTTCTTTTCTTTTGCCGGATAGGCTTCTTTTTGGGGTCCACGGCAAGTTTGTTGACAGCGAGATCCGGGCTGACGCTTGGCATCTCTTCCACTTCAAAGGCAAAAATGTCTTTGAATTCCTTCAGCAGAAGGTGCAAGTCTACACCCAAAGTTGCATGAGCAACCGTCCCAACCTTTACAGTACGCTCTGGACGGCTGTCATCCAGAACGAGATCAATGCTTTCACCAGCCGGTTGGGGACGGAGCTCATCTGACCGTTTACCGGTCAGTGATTGCTATTTTTTCTCTTTCTTCACCTCCACCGGCAGAGGTGCCGTCATCCCTCTCATACTTGATGAGCATCAGAGACGGGATGATTACTGCCTTGGCTACATTGAGGGTTGGCCGGCCAAGGATAATGTTGTAGACGGTCAACTCTTCAACGACCAAGAATTTGACGACAATATGTCGTCACTGGCCTTTTTCTCCCAGCCGGATGGGTAAGTCAATTCTACTGGCTGGGTAGACCATCCCACCCCCAAAACCAACCAAGGGGTGGGTGACCGGATGCATGCTGCTGACATTGTATTTCAGCTTTTGCAGGCACCGGAGGCTGATGATGCTGAGGAGCTGCCGGTGTCAATAAGGATCCGTCCAACCAACTGGTTGGCCACCTTACATTCAATGACCACCGAGTCTTCATGCGGACGGCGGACGCTGCCCCTATCCTTCTCAGTGATCGAGACGTCTGGGAAGGAGGAGCTGGCAGACGCCTGCTCATCATCATCTTTGTCCATCTTTCGAAGATGGCTCTTGGTGCCCCGGATGGTAGGGCCACCACACGAGAACCCGCCTGCTATAGTGTAGACCGGCTCCTTGTCGGTATCCGAACTACTAGCAGGTTGGGGGGTAGTCTTGGAGGACTGACCCTTGTTTTTCTTTTTTGCCCCGGCTGGGGACTTAGAAATGTAGGACTTCAACAACCCTTTGTCATCCAGATGGTCCAACGTCCGCTGAAGACTAAAGCAGTCGTTGGTGTCATGGCCAACCTCCTCATGGAATTGACAGAATTTATTTTTGTTCCGTGACTGGACAGAACTCTTCATTGGATTCGGCTTTTCAATGGACAGCCGGTCGTTTACTTCCATGAGGATGGAGTTTCAGTCTTTATTAAACTCGTACTTGGGAATGTACGGTTTAAATTCTTTCTTTTTCTTCTGGGACGGCTGCTTAGAGTCAGTAACCGCCCAGACTTCTTTTCTTTTCTTGCTCTCTTCTTTGTTTTTGGTTGGCTGAGCTGACCGGTTGTCTTTCTGTTTGTCGGACTTCTTGGAGTCCGACTAGCTACCAGGCGAGCAGAGGTCGGTAGCTTGAATGTAGCTTTCCGCCTCCCTCAGGGCCGCCTGTAAGGTGAAAGCCCCTTTTCTGACTAGGTCGAACTTAAAAGTCGACCCATCTCTCAGACCCTTGAAAAAGTCTGTAAAAGCTACCTCGTCAGACAGTCCTTGAATCTGAATTCTTATCAGATTGAACCGCCTGACATATGAGCGCATCCCTTCTCTCTCTCCCTGCCTAACAGTGCTCAGATCAAGGCTTGTTTTCTTAGCAGGGATGTTCATTGAGAAGTTGGAAGCAAACAGGAAGGCGAGCTTCCTAAACCTATCGATGGACCCGGCTGGCAAGTTGCCAAACCATTGTTGGGCAATGCCCTTTAATGTATCCGTGAAGCACCGACACCAAGTGGCATCATCCAACCCCTGCAGATACATGAGGTTGGTGTAAGCCATGAGGTGGTCTTCCGGATTGGTGGTACCATCATAGGTACCAACCAACACATTCTTAACCTTAGCCGGCTGGGCAGCCTCGGTTATTTCCCGGGTGAACGCAGAAGGCTGTTCACCCAGGCGCAGCAGACGGAGCTGTCAGTCCAATGGCTGGACATTTTGATATGCCGCCTAACCTCCAAAGAGAGCCGGCTGCATGAAGTGAGGGGGATACTGTCCGTAAGCCTGAGTAGGCACATACGGTACAGTTCCAATCATCTGAGGGCCAGAATGGACGGTATTACCGCCTGTGTGGCTCCCATGCAGAGAGAGAGAATTCCCTGCAGTAGAGTTGTTGAAGCTGTCTAGAAAGTTCGATGTTGAAGCCGACTCAGACAGCTGCTGATTCCTCTTCCGGTTGATTATTTCCCGGGGATCAGGAATTGATTTTTTACTTCCCACCGGCTGCTGAGTCCGGCGGGTGTTGTTGTTCCTCTTGGGAAGGAGAATCTTTGACCAATCAATGGTCCCGGCTGCCTTCTCCTTTGGATGAGGAGTGGGCTGCCGGTCTCTGACTGACTTCCCCTTTTCCGGAGGTGTCTTCTTCGCCGACTGACCTTTACTTGGGCCAGCCCGGCTTTGGGTGATCAGCTCTTTTATTTCACCCTTTGAAACTGGTCATGAATCTCATGAGTTCGTCTTGGGTGACAGGGGCTGATCCAGCTGTCGTTTGGGTTTCCCCTTCCGGCTGCCCAAAGGGTCGGCTAGTACCCGCCTGGGAGGCACCCCGCTCCAGAGTGTCTCTGGGCCGGATGCGCTTGGTTCTAAGAGAGCCGTCTTCGGCTGTAAAGGTTTCGACCTGAGGATCTTCATCCTCATGGTCTGTAAAGACTTCTGGGTCTTCGCCCAGACGGTTAGGGGGTGGTACAGACTCTAGAACCATCTTCGAGGTACTCTCCCCACAGACGGCGCCAAATGTTTTGGGTGTTTTTGTCCATAGGGAGAGTTACAACACGAAGACTGATTCGGCTTGAGCTGCACCTGCAAAATAACGGAGATTCCGGGTGGTTGGAGCTCCGCCTCCAACGGTCAAGTTAGTAACTTGAAAAGGAATAAAGAGTACGGAAATTTAGGTGGGTATCTGCTCGGATTCCAAGCTAAGGTCTTTCTCTGATGTAAGAGAATACAGGTGTAATGAATGGTAAAAACGTGCCCTCAAAATGAGGGACATCTCCCTATTTATAGGGTCTTTGGGATTTGTGCCCTTGATTAGATCACTGAACCCTAATCATTGGTGGGCTGTGCCGTTTTGCGGCTTTCTCGGGATTTGGGCCTGAAGGCCGCCTTTTTCCCTTATTTTCTGGAGTGACACGTGTCAAGCAGGAATTGGTCCACTTTGGGCCAGCCTAAGGCTTACACGTGGCATCCGCTGATTGGACCACGTGGCGGGGTAAAATTACCCTACACAAAAATAATTTTTGACCATAATTAATAATTTGAATATTTTGAAATTAAATTTTGGAAAAATACAAAACAATATTATAAATTAAATTAAGTTTTATTTATAACATATATAAAAATACGGGGGATTACAAGGGCCCTAGCCATGGATTCCCTCATGGCCTTCCTGTCCGCGCCAATGTGTGACTTGCCGGGTAGCTTCATATTCATCTCCTTCGCAATATTTGCGCGCGGCTGCAAAAGGTGTTAAATCAAGCCGAAAGAAGGCTTGAAAGAAATCCAAGGGAAGAATAAAACTTTGACCAACCGTTTGAGAAGTTGGGAGGAGAAGGAAGGTTGAAGGTGAATGGAGGAGGTGGCTGAGGTTCGTCCTCTCCTTCACTCATGCGGCTAGGTAGCTCATCGGCTGACAAACTGGCAGCCGCTTGCCAATCAGACCTCTTGACCCTCTGGACGGGAAGAGTCACGACATGGCCGGATGTTTTTACTGAGGACGACTTACCCCCATCGCCCGCCTCTGCGAAAAATCATGGATCGACTTCGTTGTCAAATCCACGGATTTGGAGACCCCGCTTCTTGACATCCGGGGCTGGTCTCCTTGGGAGTGCTTTGAAACAATTCGCGACTTCGTCTTAGCCGCTTGGTTGGAAGTGGTCTTAGATGTGACCGTCTTCATGGTCTTGGATGCCTTGTCCTTAGAAGCAGTGGCCGACTGCTTTTGTTTTGATCTTTGCGTAGGAGTGGCCAACTGAAAAAAGACAAGAAAAAGAAGAAAAAGTTAGTAAGCAAAAAGATATGAAAATGAATTTGCGTCCGTGTAAAGAAGGGAAGGAATCTCTTCCCAACATACCAACACAGACACAAGGGAGAGTTCGCGTAAAGAAGGGAAGGAGTCTCCTTCCAACATACCAACTCGGCTAAAAAAAAGTTTCAAGTCCTAAAATTAATGGTCCGTACCTCCTTAGTCTTCTCGTACATCTTTTGCCGAGCCTTGTACCAAGCCAAGTCAATCTCAGCATGTTGACCTCGCCCTTTTGCTCCTTGTCAAGCATGGAAAATGCTTCCTCTTCAAAAAGGGAGAAGGAAAAGAGTTAAATTTTTTTTTCAGAGGATTACCATGTGAACGATAAAAAGTTTTAAAGCCCCACCTTGGGAAGGTTCTTGTATAGGTCGCATGCCAACATAAATATTGGGTCCCCAAGCCAGTCGGCGAAAGGGATCCAGCTTTGGGGCATGGCCACCATCTTGCCGTCCCTCTTCACCTTCTTGACCCTAAAGTAGTCAAGTTGGTGTGCTTGGCTAGGGTGAACGGGTGGTTTGTACGACTTGTGATCCCCCCGGCCAAGCTGGATTGGCTTAGAATTGAACTGATTCATCCGCAGGTTGAACTCCGCGTCCTTTGTCGTGATGCGGTAGAATCGGTTCTTCTAGTCTTGCCATTTTGACACACGGTCTTTTACCACCATATAGTCCTTGGTGGTGCTGAGGATGAACCAGTCGTCCGTGTGCTTCTCTAAACGAGTCATGGAGTGTATCTCGCAGAAAACTGGAAAGTCCAGCTTGAAGCCTTTTCGGATGCATGTTACTAGGTACCCAAAAATATTTACCCATCGTTTTGGCATCAGCTCGAAAAGAGCTAAGTTGTACTCTTCCAGGACTGTACGAAGGAAGGGATGAAGGGGGAAGCGAAGTCCAACGTCCAGAGCGGCATGATAGACGCTGAAGGATTTGCAGCGCGGCCGCCCATCTTCCTAAGAGGTCACAAAAAAGAGATTTTTTGGGTGCCACCTAAAGACACAGGTATGCACTATCAATACAACTAAGAAAGCAATACATTATTTTTTCATTGTAAGTAAACTCCCACTTCTAATGAATGGTATAAACTATAACAACACCTACAAAGATATAAAGATTAAGCTAAACATAACTAACCTGCATAAAGAAACGATGACAATCATCCTCCCCCAAGCTAAACATTACATTGTCCTCAATGCGAACAAAGAAGAAACTAAAACATTAATAGACCTCTCAGTAGTATTTGAACCCAGATGAAGTTCTGACCATCTGCCAGAGAAAAAAGAACGAATAGATCTTGTAGGATTATCAAGAAGTTCATCGTTTCTTTGGATTCTATCTCTGTTCCTACCGTTGAAGAAAGAAAGGATCCCGAAGAATCGATGTTTCTTTTAGTTGTTGAATCTCTCTTTTATTGATTAATGTGGGATATTCCAAATCCACATTACTAATGGAATCCGAACGATCCCTAGATTGATCAGAAGATTTGTTGTTCTAGTGAGTAGATTACTTGTTACAGATAGAGTGAAGCATGTATGAGTGATAATTCATGGTTAATTAGGGGAATTTGATTGATCATATTTGTGATTAAATTGGTTAGTGAAATTTGTGCACGTGTTTGATATCTTGAGGAGTGATCAACCTTAACTATCGTGCTAGATAGCATAATATGTTTTAATGACGGAACCTATTAGTATCGATTGATCTCAATTTGCGATTTTCCTTTAAAGTGATTTGTAGAGACATCTAGCTTGACCCTAGGAAATAGCCTTTTGAATGATTTTGATTGCATTTCTTGCTTTCCCTCGCAATGTATGCTTGATCGATTTCTTTCCCGTTTAACGTTCTTATCATGAGTGCATGTGAATCCTGACTCCCTTGCATTTTTTATATCTTTCTAGTAATTGTTTAATTGTGTTGTTACACTTGTTAGACCAACCCTCATTTAACCTTCGGAATAGCTTAGGTTGAGACCGTAGTAAATACCACATTCCCTAGGGTTCGGCCCGGACTTACCCCTATACCTATGGTTGGGTTTGGTTGTACAAATTTTGTATTGATTGGGGAACTTAGTCATCAACGACCTAGGTTTATCCCTCATCAACAAACAACTAAATTATGACATATTTAAACGTACTCCTCAAAGCATGGGGCTAATATGAATTGAACTTATCTCTCGCACGCGTTGATTCTTTAATACTCCGCTTAAGGTAATCTTCCACATCAAGAATCTTTTTCAATGCTTGGAGTGAGCTTTCTTTCAATCACTTCCGACGTATGCACGAGCTATAACAAAACACAAAGTTACTAGTTTTAAATAAGATGTAGTTTACATGAAAATATTTAATAATAACGGTGTAGTATTAGCATAAGTAGCATTGGTTGCTTGCAAGTGCATCGACTACTATTTTTTGTATCCGGCTACATGACATACTTGCCGGTTTTCTTGTCGGTCCCATGCATAGCACACCACCAGTCAATTGAACAACATACCAAGGTTGCGACCGTGGAAGAAAGCGGTTTTATCAGATGATGATATTTTGGATGTGGGGTATAGACCCTCTTTGATCAACTTTGGTCTACATTTCGCAAATGTCTTACAAACCATATGATGGCTATACAATTTCTTCCCAGCATTGATTCTAGCTTGTTCACTTTTTTCCTACATATTAAGAAATGTTAGCATCATTATTTGTAGTAAACCAAATTTATCAAACAACTCTAATTGATGTATAAAACATACAAGTGCGGTATCCGTTACTGATTTCTCCACAAACATCTCCCAGTTTTTCACTGTTATTTGTGGATATAAATCCCATGGTTTCTTATCAGGTTCCTCCTCTCCTTTAGTAGTTTTGACATTTTACTTTGGTCTTTTCCTTTTTTTTCTTATGGAACCATGACATCCATCTAACTTTCAAGTAACTTTTGAATTTTTTAAATCTCTCTTATACAAAAGCTTCAAATAATTTTCTCTTGGCAAGCTCATCAGTAATACTAAACACATTGTGTAAGAATGGCAAACGTCCACGTTAGGCAAGGTATAAAAAATAAGAGATTCAGGCAAGTGCAGCAGGCCGGGCAGATGCAGCAGGCTGGGCAGCTACAGTAGCCTAAGCAGTTGCAGTAGGCAAGGGCCAGTGCAAGTTTTGCATCTTTCACGTACAAATTTGGAAGCCAAAACAACAAATTCAAAATACTTACCATTGTATCGTCCCAAAACGTTTGAAGCAACCCGTGAGGTATCTCAGCCCACTCAAGTGTAATGGGTATTTTACGAGTAAGTATGCCAATGTGAACCCCATGTTTCCTAAAAGCTTTTGTTACACCTTACCCTTTCTCTTCACCAGTGCCTTTACCTCCCCACCACCGGCGGTTTTCATTTGACTTTGCGTCTTAGTTTGTCCTTGTAAATCACATACAAACTAAGAAATAACATTATCCTTAATAGGGGGCACATTCAGCCATTATCTCATATTCGTTAAGCCTACGTTGCCACTCGTCATGAGCTTGGTCTTCCGGTTTGCCCAAAAGTTGTCTCCTTATTAATATCATACAACTCGTCATCATCAGAGTGAGAACAACCACGGTCTTCATCATCCATATCCTCATCATAATGAAGGTTCTTATCGCTACCCATGATATATACACACCTACCATCACAAGCAAAGCAAATTGTTTGTCATCACTAAAGGCAATCAAAGGTGCTGCACCAAAAAAGCCAAACGCTTACCCAACTTCTTTGTTTTAATAACAAATTCACATATATTCCTCTAAACAATTCATATTTAGTTTATATTACATTTTTATAAGTTGAAAATGCTTAAAAGTTAAATATTGCATGCAAAAACAAGGTTGTAGGAGCGAAAGATATTTAGTATATAAAACATGTTCTAACTTTCCTAACTTCTTTATTTTCATTCCACCTTCACATCTAATCCTTCTAAAAACTCATATTTGGTATATATAACATGTTTATAAGTTGAAAATGCTTAAAATTCAAGGTTATAGGATCGAAAGAAGTAAAAATGACATAAACGAGGTTCTAACTTTCCCAACTTCTTTATTCATCACTAGTTCACATCTAATGCAGCTTGACATAAACGATGCATCAATAAAAGTACCTCATTTGAGTATTCCCTCATTGTGGTCTGATCTAATATAAGTAGCCTCATTGTCTACATCAGTTGCCACATCAAGTGTAGGAGTAGTGAAAGGGGTAGAATCATCAAATGCATCATATTCTTCATCGTCTTCAACATCTCCAACCCCTAAAATTCACCTTTTGCCAGCAAGGACGATGGATCATTTTGGATCGCCTGGGTCAGTTACATAGAACACTTGCTTAGCTTGAGATGCAAGGATGAATAGTTCCAAACTATCTCGCAAGTAACCAAGGCCTACAAGAGTGAAGTTGTCATGTTTGGCGTTGCACCTATTATTAAAAACCCATTTACACTTGAATAAACCTACCTAGAACTCACGGTGATATAGTTCCCATATTTCCTGAATTCGTCCGTAGTAGGATAATAGTGCGTTAACTGGTGATGTATCTTTTGCACTTGCAAACTCTCTTGATGAAGCCACAAGAGTGACACTATTATTTTGAGTCGATGAGGATTTCTGATCCCGACGCTCAGTCCAGAATGTGTACCCATTTATGTCATATCCCTCAAATGAATGAACATCTTCCTTTAGACCGTAAGCTAGCCACTTTATTGTATCATAGACACTCTCATCCAATTGACGCATCACACGATCATGGAAACACTGCGCAAACATCTTATTATGCAACTACATTAGCGTCCTTTCCCCTTTTGATGGAAATTCAACACGCAAACTGTCCATGTGCTCTTCTAAATATGGGTGAACCTCCGCAACATGATGATGCACAAATACTTGGCTTGCAAGAATTGATCTCGAGTAGGTGAGATCCGTTTTGACCCGATTGTGCCATGACCATCAAGTATCCCTTCATGTCGGGAAGTGGGAAGCCCAATAGGTTCGGCAACGGCAACATAATCTGCCACGAAATTACGAATCTCCTCAGACACAATTCTTTGTATCATACTACCTTCTAGATGTGCTTGATTTCTTACTTTATCTTGCAATATAAGCATGTGTCTTTCAAAAGAATAGCACCACCTCATAAAGACTGGACCACACAACATAATCTCACGAACCAAATGAAGAATCAAATGCACTATTATGTTAAAAAGTGACGGTGGGAATACATCTCATTGCACAAAGCTACAACAACATTTTCCTAGAGAGCATCAAGGGTAAAGGGATCAAGCACTTTGTTGAAAATAGTATTGAAAAATGAACAAAGGCTTGTAATAACTTCTCTCACGTACTTCGATAAAATACCACGAATTGCAATTGGTAGGAATACTTGC
Source organism: Chenopodium album (assembly GCF_948465745.1). Classification (NCBI taxonomy): domain Eukaryota; kingdom Viridiplantae; phylum Streptophyta; class Magnoliopsida; order Caryophyllales; family Amaranthaceae; genus Chenopodium; species Chenopodium album. The sequence goes on from NC_137838.1 coordinate 31,856,435, forward strand.
ATCATCATGTGACAATCATGGGATTTCATACTTGTCAACTTCAATCCTCCATTTAAGGAAACAAATCTTTTCATGTTTGACGAGAACCCAAATGGAAGCTTAATGTCATACAAACAAGCACAAAACTTTCGTTTTTCTTCCTTTGATAATGTGTAGTACCTTGGAGGTAAATACACCTTTTTATTCTTGCCTTTTCCATCATATTTCTTCTTTGAGCTACCCGTGGCCTTTTTCTTGCGATTCTCGTTACATTTTTGTCCACCATCTTCGCTTCCCTTTTCCTTTACCTTTGCCTTCCCTACCTTTGTGGCAACCCACATTTTCGGACAAACCCCCCACGCTTGCAAATCTATTCACGCACTCTTTCCATCCTTCATTTTGCAATAAATGTTCATAATTGTCCAAACAATTGTATCACAACCATTCTTCTCTATATGCATCACATTGAGACAATGTCTAACATCATGTTCTTTCTAGTACTCAAGCTTTTAAAAGATTGATTCCTTTTTAAAGAGAGCATGTGGGTCTATAGTTTCGTTGTTTTACCAAAAACCCATGGTATACTCTTCACTCTAGCATAAACCTTTTTTCCACTCAATGGCCTAGGCGCAACCCCCTCTTCCATTTACCCTTTAAAGGCCTTTTTTTGCCTACGATATGGGTGATCGCGCATAAGCAATCTTTGGGTCCTCAGGTACACATCTTTGCCCCAGTTGTCAAGGTACATTATGTGAATCAAGAGGGTAATTCTTTTGAAGAGCCAATTACATTGATTTTGCGTCCAATAGGGTTCGAACTTGAAGGGAAAAGTCAAGGATGGTCCACTTGTTTGATTATCAAGGAATAGTTTTTCAAGAGTTTTGCTTATAAGTTTTTACCTTTCACTTGAGAGGGTTTTTTCTTAGTTTAAGCATATTAAGTTTTCTTTATTTTCTTGTATTTTAGTTGAGTTAGAATTCCTAAGCTATTAGGAAGTATCTTAATTAGTTTCTTACTTGGAGACCAAGCTAAAGGAAGTTTCCTACTTTTAATAGGTTTATGCTTTGAGCCCAAGGTCTATGCTTGGAGCCCAAGTTTTATGCATTATTGTAGCTTATAAATAGAGGTTAGTTGTGGCCTTTCTTCTAAACACAACAAGAAAATTCAATACAAATTTTATAGCTTTGTTTTTCTTAATTGCTTACAAATCTTTTGCTAGTTATCAATTCAAGGAGTTGTTTTGATAATTAGAATGTTCAATACTTAGTTCTAGGAGTAGTCTAAGTTTTGTTCATTAAAATACTTATTTCTAGGAGTAGTCAAAGTAATTTGAGTAGTCTTGAATTCGTTCTAGGAGTGGTCGAATTACAAGTCATATCCGGTTCGTTGTTCTTCAAATTGTTCGAATTTCTTATTAAGTTCGAATAATTGGTTCGATTTGTGATATTTAGATTCGTTATTAGTTTAAAGGATTTAAATCCACATCAGTAAACGTTTGGTGTGTCATCTATACAAATGGGACATGCTCTATGCCCTTTGTTCTTGTACTCGAACAAGTTACCATATGCGGGAAAATCATTGATGGTCCACATAAGGGCTGCACGCAATAGAAACTTCTCGTTCTTATAGGAATCAAAAATGAAAAATCCTTCGTCCCACATCTTTCTCAAATCATCAATAAGGGGCTTAAGGTAAACATCAATGTCATTTCAAGGTTACCTTTGCCTCGTTATCAAAAGTGAAAGCATTATGTATTTCCATTTCATGCACAACCACGGAAGCAAGTTGTAGATCACTAAAAGTACCTGCCATGTGCTACGTTTGGTACCAAGAGTGCCAAATGGATTCATACCGTCCATACACAACCCAAGCCTTAAATTTCTAACTTCATCACGAAATTCCCTGAACTTCATATCGATGTTCCTCCATTGTGGAGAGTTAGCTGGATGCTTCAACAAACCGTTTTTCTTTTTTCCCTCTACATGCCATCTCAAGTTCTTAGCATATTTTGGTATTGAAAATAGAGGTTTAACCTTGGAATAATGGGAATATACCACAACACCTTGGTAGGAGGTCCCTTCATACCATCATTGCAGCTTGTTCGCTTGTAACACGACTTACTGCAACATGGACTCTCCTCCAATTCTTCATATTCATTTCGATACAGAACACAATCATTACGACATGCATGTATCTTTTTACACTACAAACGAAATGGACACATGAGTTTCTCTGCATAATAGTAGGAATTAGGAAGTTCATTCCTATCTGGCAACATATCACATAACGCAGTCAACAAAGAAGTAAAACTAGTGTCGCTCCAATTATGCTTTGACTTAATGTTAAAAAGTGTTAGCACGACTGAGATTTTTGTGTATTTTTTAGACCTAGGATACAAAGGATTTTTGGCAGCCTCTGATAATGACTCAAATACATCAGATTGATCACCAAATTTACGTTCAACATCACGCATCATCTAATCTAAGTGATCATCACCACCATCCTCGATCTCATTCCCCTCCTCAACCCCATTTCCACCATCATCACTCTCATATTCCTCTTCCACATAAATCTCGGTACTTTTATCATACGTCTCATTCCCAACAACATTCTCTCTATACGATCCCTTTCACTATGCCAAACCCACACATGATATTGAGGCCTAAACCCATGACATTGTACATGATCCATGATGGTATCAACACTATCGACCATTGCGGCATTCTTACAATTGACACAAGGACAATAAAGGTAATTGTTACCCGTTCTGAGCTGATATTGTGAAGCACTCTTGCAAAACTGTTGAACCCCATTAAAGAATTCTAATTATCACGTCTACCATACATCCAACCGCGATCCATTGACGTTTTAAATAGCCTTTAAACATACCAACACATTACAAATAATTTATAAATGTAACATATATTATGTCAATCAAAGTACATAGCATATATATCATTCATATTGCGTAAAAATGAATGCTCCCAAAAGGTCCTTATCACTCCAACCTGACGCATCCTTAAACGTCTAATCTCACTATTGAATGTATGTCAAATTTTCAATATTAAGGAAAATCAGGCAGCATTTCCAACCAGTTCTGCAATTACACAATGTAGGTAATTGCTTACCTACATATGCACCCAAAGAACATGGTGAGAAAATGATAAGCCGAGATATTATTACTTAAAATTGATTAAAAGACATACATACGGTACCTAAGTGAGATTAAACGTCCAAGAAGAGTCCCAACCGCAGCTAGTTATTACATTATCGAATAAAAAATTAAAGTAACAATTAACATTATGGAATAAACAAACAATTAGTACATGTGGAAGTAAAATTTATCAAGAACTCACCCTAATTTAAGAGTGAGAAAGAGAAGGAATGTGGGGTGAGAGAGAGAGAGAGGTAAGGTGGTTTCTTTGAATAAGTTAGGGCAGGGAGAAAGAGAGGTGTGATGGTGGGACAAAAAACAACCACTCACAAACACCACCAGCCACCCACTAACACCAAAAGCAACCCAACGAAGACCAGCAGCAGCCCACCACGAGCAGCAGCCCACGAACAGCAGCAACAACCCACGCACAACATTTGCAACCTGAACCCAGAAACCCACGAAAAACAAAGAGAAAAGGGAGTGTAGGGAGTGGTGGTGGTGCTGGTTGAGGAGTACGCCGGAGTTTGAGAGTGGAAAGGGAGTTAATTGAAGCAGCAGGGTTGTGACAGAGAGGAGTGAATGAACGTGAGAGCAAGAGCTTGAAATTTTGGCTAAAAAATTTGACTAAGGTTTGATGTATATGTCCTGCTTTTTTTTTTGTAAAAAAAAAATAGGCAAGCAGTTTGAACTGCTTCCCTTTACATTTATGGAAGCAGTTCAACCCAAACCGCTTGCCATTACATATCTGGCTTTTTTTTGGGGTGGGTTTTTCAAAGTAAATTTTAAAAACCGCTTGCCATTTGGGGCTTCCAATTTAGTTTTTTCTACTAGTGATGGTAATCAATTAACTGAATTGAATTCTTATACATTAACTGTATTCCCCCACGAAGGCCATTAGGTTCAATAAACTTAAATTCATCAAAACCTAATAATTTTGAAACTTGGCTAACACGATTTCCATCACTCTTATTTTCTAGAATAATGAAAATGTTTGGTTTATGAGCAACAATTACATCCCATGCATGTGGGATAAAATCATTTTAGTGGCCCCCACTCACATTCCACATAACTATCTTCAGATCTAAATTAGGATAAGAAGGAACATGATTACCGTTGCAAACTAAAGGGTCAAATTTATCCTATTCCTTCAATTTGTTGCTTTGATCCATCAAGACCACATCGTGCATCTGCAATGGTATCACCATCGAGTCTAGGTGCCAAATTGTGTTTGTTGTCTTCCAAAAGTTCACTTTGATTTGTAATCCCATAACCCCTTTTTATGCTGAAAATTTCCACAAGATGATCTGGATTTTTGAGGTCTCCCTCGCAATTTTCCGACGAGAGAGGGATTATTTGAGGGTTTAGAGGTGGTGAAACCAGGTTGGGTTCCATGTAGTTCGCCCATGCAACTTGTTGCTAGTACCAGGAACAAAGAGTATGAGGTTTCGGCATAGGTTGTGTAGGTATTGATTATTGATTGTGGAAAATATTGGTGATTTGCAGTAGAGTGTTGTACATCCGTAGGGAATATCTCAAGCATCCTACACTTGAGCCCCACTGTGATCATACACTTAAGCATGGTGGCATCCAAAGGGATGGAAGCTAGAGTAAAAGAGTCGCCAACAAGTTTTATGAACTTGTAAACCGTTCACAAGGTGAAGATTACACCCCTTAACGATCGGGAGATTGTTAACTCCAATAGGTCTGGAATCATGACTGGAAGTTCGGGGATGAAGTTACAAATCCAACCTAAAAGAGATTGAATCCGCCCTAAAAATAGGGCTCTACTTTATTCTTCTTGTATTCATGTGCGCTTCCTGACTAACATACAATTAATAGGTTAACCCTAAACCTGTTTAATCTATGTTGGTTGAATATTAATGCACAAGCAAACCTATTATTGGCAATCACTTGAATTATAATCATATTAGCCTAAACAAGATTATTAATTATCTTATACAGCGTGATTACAAATACAAATTCCATTTAAACATGCATAAAAGGCGTGATCAAGCAATAACAATATATAACAATCATTATCATAATAATAATATTCATCATAAAATTCACAATAAAGCATAATAATATTAGCAAGATTCTAGGCATGATTAATAACAAACCCTACCATGTCACTAAACATTAAAATCAAAGCTTTAGCCCTAACATGATACTAACATAATAGAAGGAAAAAATAGGAAGCATCATAGAAGCATACATGATATTAGAAATTTTAGTTATAATCCTAAACATGATACTATGAATCATAAAGACATCCTGACATGATACTAGGACTAAAATAATCAAAGCATGATTTCTATATCAAAATAATAACAATTAAATTACTTACTTTGATGCCTTGTATCTCTTTCTAATAACAAAATACACGCCTTATTAGTAACTTCAAGGAAAATAATAAACAATTAAATTAAATAATTGAAATAGGGATTTGGGACCAAACCCTTAGAAATTATTAACCTTTCACGTCTAGGGCGAAGGCAACTTCGAACTTTGTTAGGTGTGTCTAGAACTAATGTATGAGAAATTTTGTGAGAGGGAAGGTTTAGAAAAATAATAGAGAGAGAGAAAGCTTTTAGCTTTTAGAAAGAGAATAGAGAGAGACGATGGTTGTGAATAATGAAAAAAGGGGAGATACGACCCCTATTTATAGAAAAAATAGCTCGGAATCAAATCAAGTCATATTCGGAATAAAATACCTCTAGTCGCCAACGACGGGAGTTAGCACCAGACGACAGTAGCAGCGCCAGGCGATAGTTGTCAGCGCTAGGTGACAGCTTTGTCGTCTTGGGCTAAGTCAAAATTAAAACGCGCTTTGTACGCGGAATCATCTTCTCAATATGATTAAGCAGCTAATTCCGCGTTAAGCAGATTAAAATCATATTTGTACTAAATCACGTATTTTATTCGAAATAAAACTCATTAAAAAATAAGTATCAATCCTAATCCCATTAGGATTAAAAAGAACCTTCTAGACATTTCTAGAATATTAATATCAATCCTAATAAATTTAGGAATAATAATTAATTGGCCCTCCTATAGATCATTGGGCCACATGTTACATCATTATTTTGGGCCAAATCTAATTTAATCCATAACTTCCTATTTATTCATCGGAGTTGGGCTTATAATATATCGTTGGAAAGCTCTTTTCGAGCCCAATCTAACTACACTATTATTGGACCCTTATCATGGACCAAACAAAATTAGACTGTATATTTTCATAAATAGAGTAAAAGAAGAAACATTTTTGAAAACAAAAAGAGAGTTATTTTAATAAAAACATCCACATCACTAGAATTTTCACCCTTTCACTTTGTTCGATAATCAAATGACGTGAGAGGTATTCATCACTGGGTTTGGTTTTGGAAAGACACATTTGGGTGTCTACAGAAGCCCCCAATTTGACTGAGTTTGGAGAAACGCGAGTTTCGAAAACAAAAGTCAAAGTAGCGATAGGCATGGAGAATGATTCAAAACGTTCTGCGATCCTAAATCATTCTTGTAACGCCGATACCTGCAAACTAGCATCAGTTAAACAGATAAGAGAGTTAAGAAACACGTATCTTGCACCGTCGAGCACACGCCTCTAAAATAACCGATTTCGTTGTTGCTTTTCTTGGGGACGACCTCCATAGTGCCTCATGAACGCCATCTGAAGGTAAAAGTTCCTCACTATCTTAACTTGCTTGTGACAATCCTCCACAGTGCCTTGGGAACATCGTCGAAGGTGACTATGACTCGCCATCTTCAATGTTATGGCAATACCTTGCCACGGCTGTGCCTCTCCGCTATAAACAATCTCCACTCTGCTTCGGGACATTGACGAAGGTGACCGTGCTTCGCCATCTTCAGGGTTTGCGGCAATACCTCGCAACGATTGTGCCTCGCTGCTATAAACAATCTCCACTCTGCTAGCTATCTTCAATTTCATAGTGATAATCTTCGGAAAAAATTATCGAAGACCATCGCTTGTTGATCCTTAGTGCTTCGCTTGAATATTTGCTGTTGTGCCTGTACCTCGGCGCATTTTGTGAATGAGCCGGTACCTTGGCGCTTTAAAAGGAATGGTGTCCTTCGAACAAGTGTATTGTTCTAATAGTGGGTTCAAAATTATTAGAAAGCTAATATATTAAGTAAGGTCAAGTGATCGGAATGCCTAGGTTGAGGCCGCTTCCGATCAATAATATTAATGTATAATTAATATTGCAGGTTAATCTTGACTGAACCCTTCAGGTCACACCCAAGCAATTAACAAAGCAACTCGACGAATTAATTCGGAAGAAATTAATGGGTCGTCTGAGTATTAAATACTTAGACGTCGGAAATTCGAGCTTAGAGCGTCGGAAGTCGAATAAAAAATAGTATATGACGAGACGCACAAAATAATAATAAATCGACAATATTCCCAAAATACCCCTATCATTGGAATGCCCCGAACATCCGAATGCTAGGGGCATAATATGTTAGCACAGGTGGCTAGCATGCGCACCATGCAGAGCCAAGGGTGGTTGGCTGGTGCGTACTAGCGCACTATGCATAGCAGCAACTAGCATCCGTAAGCACACCAAGGCAGCAGCTGCTAGTAGCCCGCACATGGTGTGCGCGACATGCTAGCAGCAGCCCGCACTTGGAGTGCGTGGCTTGCTAGCCACAACAACAACCTGCAACTCCAAGTGCGAGGGCTAGGCTTCGGCTGGGCCTAAGGCACGGGTAGAAGGGCCGAAGTAAAAGGGAAGCAAGTGGGTAAGGGACATGTAGCACAAGGAGAGTATGGAGTGAGGAGAAAGTATGCTCCCCTACTCTCCAAGTGGTCCTCACTTCCCTTTACATGTATTAGTGACGCTTGTAGATTTATTATTACTTTGCTTATTTATTTTAATTTAGTTTTAAAATAAATTGGGGAATTTCATGCTCCCACATTGATGGGATAGAAATTCCCACTCTCCCTCTTGCCTATAAATACCCATCTTGGGTTTTTGGGAAGAGTTCTTGAGTAGGAGTTCAATAAAGCATTGCATTAGCAAAAACTCTTAAACTCACATAATACTCGGGTTTTGGTCGGACCTCGCTAACCTCTAGGTAACGAACTTAAAAGTTGGTAGTTGTTTTTGCGGATGGATATCCGTCAGAGGCTCTCGTATTTTCGGGGCTAAGCTTCTCAAGTAAGAGCCAAATTTGTGGGGCGAAGCACGCGACAAAGGTAAATACCCTATTTTGCCCTTTTGTGTTTATTTATGCATTAGTGATATTATTTATTGCGTGCGCGATCCTTGGCTGGGGTTTTTTCCGCGGTGAGTGGGACTCACCAAACCTCAACAATAGTATCGGAGCCCCTCTCGTTTATTTTTAATTATCATATTTTTTCAAGGTATTTTTTATGGCTTAATTTTTCTGGTTTTACGTTGCTAATTAGATTAGTAGCTCGTATTATCCATTTTAACCTCGTACTAGAGCTGACTTAAGCTCCCGAACCCAGATTTCGACCCAAAAATAGTGAATTTTGGGTGGAAAAGGCGTTATGGAAATGGTTTTGCCCTATTAGGTCTCGGTTTTTAGCCAAAAAACGACCATAAATGCATTTTTCGAGGGGTTTTTTCTGTTTACGAAATATTTTAAGTCTTTCTAACCTTGAAAAATAATTGCATATTTATGGTGGTTATGTAATTGGTTCAATACATATTTTATATGCAATTTTAAACCTCTTTAGGCATGACTACTTGGTGGTAATTTGTGTTTGAAAACTTGGTTTTATTTTTCACATAATTGCAAATTAATTGCATTAAGTGTGTGTAGACACCTAAAAATGTCTCCCCAAAACCAAGCCCGATGATAAATAACCTTTCATCGCCACTGTTGGTCGGGTTTAGTATTTAATCCCGAGAGTGCTTAAAAAATCGTATTTTATTAAATTCATATTTTTGAAAGGTCCATGGATCGGTCTTGGTGTTTGGTAAAAGCATAGTTTTAATTTAAGCCCAAACCTTTTTTATTTTATTATTATTTTTGGCCCAAATATTTTATTTTTATTTATTATTTTCTTATTTTAGCCCGAATATTAAAAGTCAGAAAAAAGCCCGTAATTATCAATCGGCACTCAAAAAGCCGAAAGAAATTAGGGTTAAAAATGAATTTAGACGGAAAAGTGGACTGGAGTTGACCGTGTCACGGTCAGGCTTGACCGTGTCACGGGAACTCTTCCCGTCTGACGGTGGGACTTCCCGTGACACGGGAGGTCTGCCGTGACACGGGAAGCTCCGCGTCCTTTCCGCGCAAACCCTTAACGCGTTTTCCGTTCCGTTTTCTGAAAATTTCCCGCGACACTCCAAAGACTGACCGTGTCACGGGAACTTGTACCGTCTGACGGTACAGTTTAACCGTGTCACGGTACAGTCTGACCGTGTCACGGGATATTTTATTAGGGTTTTTTTATCATTTTAGGGTTCCGTGTGCTCCCTCAGCACATTTCCCTATAAATACCCCCTCATTTCCGATGAACGGGGCAACGAGAATTCTATTATTCTTATTTTTTCTCTCTTCTATGCTCTTAACCTAAACACTAGCCTACCCTTTTCACTTCAAAATTCCCTCTTCAAGCACTCAAAGGAGTCCATATTTTACTCGAGGTTCTGTCCTTAAACCAAGGCGTGAAAGGTAGAATCGTTTGAGGGTTTGGCCCCAAAATTAACCTTGTTTTTTATTTAATTTAATTTAATTGTTGTTTTATTACTTCCTTGAAGTTACTAACTCGTTTTATTATTTTGTAGTTGCAAGCAAACAGATTCAAAGTAAGAGTTATGCTCTTTTTATTATTATTTTTCTAACATTTTTTCTGTTGTTAGAATTATGATTAAATTGATTCTTTTTATGTTTATATTGATTCTATTATTTATTTTGATCACAATATTGCATGTTAAAGGGAATATGTAATTGAAAATCACGACTAATAAGATAATTTGGACAACCGGTTTAGGTTCCTTTTTAATCTTGTTGTTTAATCAAGTGATCACCAAATATTTAGAATTATGTGTGCATTAATTTTGAACCAATTTAGTTAAATAATAGTTTGGAGCGAATTGAATTATTGTTTGTATGCCTTTGAGATCACAGGAATACTTTTCACTATAAGAATCGAGTAGAGGCCAATACGGGCGAATGTGACTCCATGACTCACTTCGTACCATCATCCCCGATCCTCCTTTCGTGGTTCCGAACCATATGGAGTTAGTAATCTCATGGATTATGAATGGGGTGTAACCTTCACGGGTCAATCGTTGCCTTCGTTGTCCCTTTATCGTGGTTGCCTTTTTATGATCCGTGAACGGTTTACAAGTTCCTAAAAAAACTTGTTGGCGGCTCCCTACTTTATTTGTCCCTAATCGTAATGTCAATTCCCACTTCCTATGAGTGCCAAGCATATTCACAACATGCTTTTAACGTAGGCGCACTTCGAGCGACGCCTACAATTTGGCGACTCCACTGGGGAGGATTCTTAATTATTTATCGATTTGAGTGATCGGTATTTAATTAAGATGAGTGGATGAGACTTGAAAGATTCTTGAAAAAATATTCCTGTGATTAATTTGGCATTTTTTGCATCTGCATAGACGTTTTAACGTCACATTCAGGTCTGTCCCGTAGGAAAAATTGGATAACTCGGTTGCGCGCAAAAGCAAACAGGGCACCAGTCAGATTTTCTGACTGCCGTGTCACGGCAGAGTCTGCCGTGTCACGGTACAGAGTACCGTCTGACGGTAGACTGTACCGTGACACGGGAATTTCTGCCGTGTCACGGCAGCCCTAAAATCTGTCCGGTGACTTGTTTTCTTTTTCCACAGTCGACTTCCTTCGATTTTTCTGAAAAAACGTATGTGTTCTACATGCGTCTTAGCCCCGGGGAATTTAAGCTCTATCAACCCAAAAACGCTCATGGCAATAAGGGTTCATCCGAGTTATTAAATCCACCCAAACCATGGAGTCGAGTTCGATTTCATCACGAACTCGCGGAGCCGCCCGTTGGCATACACCCTCAAGGGAGGCTGCCTTGCTAACGCGTCCAAACTCTTAACCATGGTACCCTTTTGACACCCAAAGCTTGACCAATAGTTGAACATAGACCTTAACTTTAGGTTGCGAACTTTTTTTACATCATCGTGCCTACATGCTATGTGTTTGTTCGGTGCTAACCCTAATGTGTTTGCTTTTTTTGACCCATGACCGAGGGTTTTTTTTCTCACATAGTAATTAGTACGGACTTAAAATCGATTAAAAAAAAAAAGTCACAAAACTGACCTGGAACTGTGCACCGTGTCACGGCATTTTCTGCCGTGTCACGGTGAACAGTGCCGTGACACGGTCAAAACTACCGTCTGACGGTTAGTCTTAACCGTGGCACGCCAGTCTGCACCGTGACACGGTGCCCAGGAAAGTGTCCCGTCAGTCTTTTTTCTCGATTTTTGTGTCCAGTATTGAGTCGTGTCTAGCTATACGGTCAAAACACACGTCTATAACCTCACCTAATCATTCACGTTTTTTTTCCACACATTTTTTAGTCATGCACCACTTTTGACCGTATTTTAGGGACGTTTTGTTTTTTTTTCGTGTCGTTTTTTTTTCGGAGTAAGTCGGATGGTATCCTCCATTTTTTTTTTTTTTTTAGTAGAGCTTCAATAAAAAAAAAATTTTTTTTTAATCCGGATAGGTTAAGGTCAAGTTTGGTCATTAAAGGTGTATTTGTTTCGGTGTCACAGCACTTGGGCAAGAAGCAAGGGTAGATTGTTACGGTTCGAGTCCATACCTCAACAACCTCTTGTACCAAAGAGGCGTACAAGGAAACCACCTCAGTCATCTCCACAAGATCCGTCTCCAGTCTACTTTCAACCAATGGCCACTAAGGAAGACATCGAGAACCTCAACAGGACAATCGAAAGGTTGTCTGACATGATGCAGACACTCACTACTAGAGTCAGCACTGTAGAGCAAGACAAGCAAAACAGTGTTACTGTTGCTGCGATGGACAAGATCAAGGAACAGATGAGTAAGATTTCAGAAGAGTTCACTTATGTGGAACAGCCTGTCACTTCCTCGTCCATAAGAGAGAAACTCCCTGAAAAATTTTCCACTGCTGATATTCCAAAGTTCAAGCCTACTGATAACCCGCTGTTCCATTTGAAGGCTTTTTCTGCAACTATGGCTCTTAAGGGAGTAGATGTGACACTCTTCCCTACGGTGTTTCCTCTTTCCTTAGAGCATGCCTGTCAACAGTGGTTTTATTCCCTAGAATCCAAGCATGTTGCGACCTGGGAAGATGTTGCTGAAAGCTTTATGAACCGATACAAGTGCAACATTCAGGCCAAGACTTCTGAACGTGAACTCTCCATTCTCAAACAGAAAGAGAATGAAGGCTTCACTACTTACCTAAGTAGATGGAGAGAAACAGCTGCACTCCTGGTAGACCCTCCCAAGGAGAAGGAAATGGTTCGCTTGTTCATTTCCAATCTGACGCATAAATACAAGCAACACTTGAAGTTTCTGCCTTTAAGTACCTTTAAAGCTGTATACGATATTGGAATCAATATCGAAGATGAACTGATGAAGTCTGTTGGTAACAACAATAATAGCAGCACTTGGAAAAACAAGAAGAACGACACTCCTTCTTCTTCGTCTTCTAAGCCCAATAATGCTACCAACAACATCGACATTAGTGATGTGCTGGCCCTTAATGCTCCTCCTCAAAAATTCCAAAGGCAAAGGAGGATTTATACGCCTTTGGGAATGACTTATGATGCTGCTTATGACCGTCTTCATAGTAAGGGATTGATTATGCCAATTGGACCATTCCCAGAACCTCGACCTGAGAATAGGACCGCTAATTATGACCCCAATGCTTATTGCAAGTATCATCAAGGCAAGGGTCATAATACTGAGAAGTGTTGGAGGCTAAAAGACGCAATCCAAGACCTAATAGATGCTAACCAACTTCCTGTCCCTCCGGGGGGCAAGAAGCCTAACATTCAAACAGGTCCTCTTTCTGATGCTCTGGCTATCATGGGAGATGAAGTCTCCTTTGATCCGTCGATACTCATTCAACCTGTGAATGAACCTCTGCCAGAAGTTGTATTTATCTCAAGCACTGAAGAAGTGAATGGGATTTGGGATAGCGATGATGAAGATATCTATCTCAAAGATATAGCCTGTTCGTCTCTCGGCACCAGTGAAGATGTTTGGGGGGACCTTGAGGTCAAGGTTCTCACTAGAAGTGGACGGTTGCAACAACCTAACCCACCTCCACCTCCACCACAATTAAATCCGATAGTTGATTCCATCGACCCTGTGAATAGTGATGTGGTCAAACAGCTACAAAATACCAAGGTGGAGATGAATGTATGGAAGCTTTTGGCCACTTCCCACGAGCATCGAAAGGCTGTAATGAATGCTCTGGTGAAGATAGGAGTCGATGACGACATGACTCCCCAAGGACTGGTCAACTTCCTCACTACTGAGCTACCGAGTACCAGCAATCTGATTTCCTTTTCTGATAAGGATCTACCCCCGGAAGGGGATCAACATAATAAGGCCTTACACCTCACTGTGGTGTGTAGGCAGATGAATGTTCCTATGAGCCTGGTTGATAATGGCTCTGCGATCAATGTGTGCCCACTCCGTACTGCAAAGAAGTTGGGTATAAAGAATGAAGAGTTGACTCCTTCCACTCAGGATATTCGCGCTTACGATAATACTCGCCGTCAAGCCGTGGGTACTATCATACTGAATATAACCACTGGGACCGTTGAGCATCGCACCAAGTTTCAGGTGGTGGATATCAAGGCCTCTTTTAATCTGCTGTTAGAACGCCCTTGGCTTCATGAGCTAAAGGCGATTCCGTCGTCGCTCCACCAGAAAGTGAAAGCCATAGTGGGAGGGATTCCGATTACTATCGATGCTTCTCCTATGCGCATTCAAGTCATTGATACCCCTATCGTCCATGTTGAACACGACGAGGAAGATGAAGACCTATGGGGTTTTTCTTTAGATGATGTTCTTGCGATCGAAGAAGAGGAAAAGTGTCATCTCGACTTCGATCCTTATTCAAACACTAGTATCAACGCCATTCTGAAGAAGCAAGGTCACTTTCCTGGAATGACCCTTGGGCTCAAGAAGAAAATGGCTAAATCTTGGGGCCATCCTGGTGCAATCAAGAAAGACACTTTCGGCTTAGGATTCGAACCAACAAAGGAAGACTTGAAACGGGCCGCCTTGAAATTGAAGGCTCGCAACAATGCTCGAATCACGAAGACAGAAATGGCCATGGATCCATATCCGTTCACTCTCAACGGCCAGTACATCAAAGAAGGGGAAGACTTCCCATGCTATGAATTCCCCGAGCCTTTTGTCCATGATGGGATCCGTGAACCAGGATTCGAAGTATTCCTCGATTGTGACTTCCTCGATGAAGAACTCTCCACAGTCGAGAAGTCAGCCAACCTGAACTCTGGTGATCTGGGAATTAATCTTCTTTTTGGAATGGAGAGAAATGAATCCAAGCCGGTCTGCAATGATAGCTCTGAGCTCGTTCAAGCGGTCATAGCAAACAAGGAGTTTGATCCCTCCGAGTTAATCGTCCAAGCTGACAACATTTCAAGGGGATGGCGCAAGACATTGAGGATCACTACGCCAAGTGGAGAGAAGTTGGAAATAACCGCTGGCGAGGGTCCTATGTTTGATGAGTCTGAATCATCTGGGTCCGAGTCCGAGTCTGAGTCTAAGTCTGTAGATGAGTCCTTAGAGTTTGAGGCCGACCCTCTTTCTGCTATAGAGTTCAGCCCTGAGTCTCTTGTTGAGCCTTATCTTTCTAGTCCTAATAATTCTGGTGAGGTCGCAGCTGACCTTGCCTCTCTTGATGTTTTAGCTAGTGAATTCAATAAAATGAATACCTTTGCTTACGATGTGTGCCATTTCCCTAGCCCTGATCAATATTGCTTTACTAATGATAAAAATGACAAAGAAATAATAAAAGCAATGGAAGAACACGAAAATAAAACAGCAGTTATTGAAGATACAGAAACAGTTAATATTTCCAATGATACGACTGTTAAAGAAGTAAAAATTGGATTAACGCTAAGTCAAGATGAACGCAAAGAGCTAATTAACTTGCTTAGTGAATTTGTTGATGTATTTGCTTGGTCATACCAAGATATGCCAGGAATTGACAGGGATATAGCTCAGCACACGATACCACTCATCCCAGGTATGAAGCCTGTCAAACAAAAGCTGCGCCGTATGAAACCAGATGTGGCTCTCAAAATCAAAGAAGAAATCAGGAAGCAATTGGCCGCAGGTTTCATCAGAGTATCCAAGTATCCGGAATGGATAGCAAATGTGGTCCCAGTTCCAAAGAAGGACGGAAGAGTCAGAATGTGTGTTGATTACAGGGATCTCAATAAAGCAAGCCCAAAAGATGGGTTCCCTCTACCTCATATTGACATTCTGGTCGATAATACAGCAAATCATGCACTCCTGTCATTCATGGATGGTTACGCCGGATATAATCAAGTACTGATGGCCGAAGAAGACATGGAGAAAACCACATTCATCACACAGTGGGGTACATATTGCTATACGGTAATGCCATTCGGGTTGAAAAACGCGGGTGACACCTACCAAAGAGCAGCTACAGCACTCTTACATGATATGATGCATAAAGAGGTGGAGGTCTATGTCGACGATATGATTGTCAAGTCTAAAGATCGCCCAGGTCATATTGTCGCACTTCGCAAATTTTTTGCAAGACTCCGTAAGTACAACATGAGATTAAATCCAGCAAAATGTGCATTCGGAGTTACGTCAGGCAAATTACTTGGATATGTGATCAGTTCTCGAGGGATTGAAATAGATCCTTCAAAAGTAAAAGCGATCATGGCCATGCCACCACCCAAAAATGAGAAGGAGATTCGAGGCTTCATTGGAAGGTTACAGTACATAAGTAGGTTCATATCAAAGCTCACAGCGATATGCGAACCTATATTCAAGAAGCTTAAGAAGAATGTCCTTGTCACATGGGATAATGACTGCAAAAAGGCTTTCGACAAAATCAAAGAGTATTTGGCAAACCCACCCGTGCTAGCGCCGGCAATACCTGACTTTCCTCTTCGACTCTACCTTACGGTCACAAGAGAAACGATGGGGGCGATGCTAGCACAAGAGATCGAAAGCAAGGAGAATGCAATCTATTACCTGAGCAAGAAACTCCAAGGATATGAGACGCGATACACGCCACTCGAGAAATTGTGTCTCGCACTTGTATGGGCCGCACAAAAACTGAGATATTACATGCTCACTCATACAGTGCATGTCGTATCTAAGATGGATCCTCTCAAATATCTGTTCGAGAAAGCAACACTCAACGGCAGATTATCAAGGTGGATAGTCAATCTAGCTCAATTTGACTTGAGATTCATGCCACAAAAGGCCATCAAAGGTTCTACAGTTTCTGACTTCTTAGCAGATTTTCCGCTAGAAGAAGCTGAAAAAGAAGAAGATGAGTACGATTTCCCTGACGAAGATTTACTCATGACCGAAGACGATAGTTGGACGCTCTATTTCGATGGAGCCTCAAACCAAAAGGGATGTGGTGTGGGAGTCTTGCTTGTATCGCCCAATGAAGAACACATCCCAATTTCCATGAAGCTCGACTTTGATGTCACCAATAATGCCGCAGAATATGAAGCATGCATTTTGGGATTAGAAACAGCTGTCGCCTTGGGAATCAAGAAACTCGGAATCTATGGTGACTCCTCACTAATCATTAACCAAATCTCTAAGAGATGGAAAGTGAGGAGTGAAAGTCTCGCTACGTATCAAGCTCATCTGGAAACTCTCACGGAGCAACTAGATGAAGTGGAATATACGTATTTGCCAAGAGAAGAAAACCAATTCGCCGACGCACTAGCTAAGTTAGCATCAATGGTGCGAATTCCAGCTGACACGATCAGAATGCCACTTACCATAGAGAGAAGATATGAACCAGCTTATGTTCATGCACTTGATGATGAACAAGAAGAAGATGAAGAACCATGGTATATAGACATCCTCAATTATGTGACAAGAGCAGAGTATCCTCCTAATACTGATAAAAGGGCACGCCGTGCTTTGAGGCTCCTGGCCTCACAGTATGTGCTCATCAGGGGAGAACTCCATAAGAGAACCGCAACAGGAAGGAATCTCTTATGTGTAACTAAAAAAGAAGCACATAAAACCATGGAAAACCTTCATGCTGGTATATGTGGAACTCACATGAATGCAAAGATGTTAGTCCAAAAGATTCAACGACAAGGTTACTATTGGACTACTATGGAGCGAGATTGTCACGAGTACGTCAAGAAATGTATGAAGTGCCAAATCTATGCAAACTTACAGCATGTTCCACCTTCACTTCTCTACACGTATACTTCTCCATGGCCTTTCTCCACTTGGGGCATCGACATCATTGGAAAAATCACACCACCAGGACAAGGGGGGCATGAATTCATTCTCGTAGCAATCGATTATTTCACCAAATGGGTTGAGGCAGCCTCATATGCCAAGCTAACGGCAAAACATGTAGCTCAATTCATTGAGAAAAATATTATATGCCGCTATGGGGTACCACATGAGATGATCAGTGACAATGGAACACATTTCCAAGCCGAATGCGCGGAATTGTTGCAGAAATATCACATCAAACATCATCGATCATCACCTTACAGACCACAAACAAACGGAGCAGTCGAATCGGCCAACAAAAACGTGAAAACCATCATCGAAAAGATGACGGAAAATTATAAAGATTGGCCAAGTAAGCTACATTTCGCCCTTTGGGGTTATCGAACCTCCATCCGTACATCGACAGGGGCTACCCCCTTTTCCTTGGTCTATGGCGTCGAAGCGGTACAACCAATCGAGCTCGAGATACCTTCTCTCCGAATTGCATTGGAAAGCCAACTAGATGAAGTCGACTGGATTAGAGCAAGATACGACGAACTGGTCTTGCTTGATGAAAAACGCCTGGCAGCTTTGCATCATGTCCAAACCTACCAACAGCGTATGGCACGACATTTTAATAAAAAAGTCAAGACCAGGAACATCAAGGAGGGTGACCTAGTGCTTAAGGCCCTCCGCAAAAATGTGTTAGATCCAAGAGGAAAATTCAGACCAAACTGGTCAGGACCGTACATTGTTAAAGCCATTATGTCCGGCGGAGCGGCACAATTGGTAGACATGGACGGTAACGGCTTCCATAATTTAACCAACTTGGATCAACTCAAAAAGTTCTACGCCTAGTCGCATGGGTTCATGACCCAATAGAGCTACGTCTGGCCTGATTCCTTTTTAGGATACGTAGGCAACCCCTCAAGGGGGCCCGGCCACACTAAAATAAAAAAATACTCCCTCCATTGATTTAATATGTGCCCGGTTCAACATCGTGAAAAAAAAAAAAAAAAAAAAAAGGGTACATATGCCGCGACACGGGAAGAATTCCCGTCTGACGGAAAAAATCCCGTGTTACGGCAAAATCTGAAAAAAAAAAAGGGGTACATTTGCCGCGACACGGGAAGAATTCCCGTCTGACGGGAAAAAATCCCGTGTCACGGCAAAATCTGAAAAAAAAAAAAAAAAAAAAAAAAAGGGTTTTGCCGTGACGCGGGAACTTCAACCGTGTCACGGGACCTTTTGACCGTGACACGGCAGTTTTTTTTAGTTTCCCGTTGGCGCATTCGTTGCGAATTTCCGGTACTAGCTTTGTTCTTCCATTGCGTCCGACTCCTTGACTCGGATAATATATAAAAGTCATTGTAATTTTTATTTAAGAAATAAATGCGCTATTATTAAAATAAATGCGACTACAATATTGGCATCATACGCCTTATTTTAAATAAAAATTAAATAATAAAATGCAAAGCACTATTGATCTAATCTCTCTTTTCTTTAGGAACATCCTTCTCTTGCTCAATTAGGTCGGCCCTCACCATTAGTGTGTCTTTTGTAGCCCGAACCGTCACACCCCTAGTCGAGCTTTCGCCCCTTTCACCTTTCTTGAACTTTTTTGGTTGTTTCTCCCTATACACCATCTTTTCTTTACCCTTTCCTTTCACATAGGTCTTCTTCCTCGGCATCTTAGGAGTCTTAAACTCAATTCCTTGTGTTCTCGGACCTAGGCGATCGTTAAGAGGAGCTTTCTTATCTCCAAGACGACTCTTCACATCAGACTTGCGTGATCCGAATCGTTCCCTCTTGCTTCTAGGGTTCAACCATGCCTTGTATGCACTAGATAAGGGAGGAGGAGCTTGGTCACTTGCAGAAACGGTCCACAAAGGTCTTCCAATCCAATAAGTCTCGTACTTGTGAACGTTACTTTCATGCAACGATACTTCACGAGGACTATCGTTATAGCGTGGAATTACTTGTTCAAGTCCATACTGCCGCATCAGTCGAGAGGGACAGTAAAAGGTCAATTTGGAGATACTAGGAACACGGCAATATGGTGTTTCATTCGTGCCAACCATTCTAGTAAGCCTCCACCAAGGCACCACCCAACAAATGGAAAATTCTCTCTTTGCAAAGAAATTTTTCCAATCTTCATACGACATGTTCGCAGAATAATTCTTCTTCCTACGAACTAAGTCGTTAGGGCCATATTTTTCAATGTCATCGGGGGCTTCAAATAATTCCAAACGCTCCATCAACCAAATCTGCAAAACAAGAAAACAAAAAGACCATTAATCGTCAACATCAAAAAAAAAAAAAAAAAAAAAAAAAAAAAAAAAAATGATGCAGATTCCCGTGACACGGCAGTTTTGACCGTGTCACGGCGAACCTGACCGTGACACGGTGACTGTTGTGTGTCACGGGGGCTATTCAGAGTGTATTCTTACCTGTAATAGTACCAGAGAGCCCTTCCTGATGGCTTTCCGATCAGATTTTGCCTCGTCTAAACCACGAAATGTTTCTCCAAGGCACGTCGGCATAGGAGATCTTCCAGATTCCACATGCTCAAGCACAGACGCTAGACAAGCATGTCCTACCCTACCGTTTGCAAAAAGTAGCTTGCTAAACATGCAAAAAATATATGCCCTTCTACGATACACATGATAAGCCTCAGAGACAGGGCGATTAAAATATAAGTTCGCAAGTTTTTCTATGTCTACTTCATTACCACACACAATTCTATTTAAATCTGGATCTGTTAGATTCAGATGGCGTTCAAAGTCTTGGTAATAGTATTCACGTAAGGTAGGCATGGCTATAAGATTCCTATCAGGAAATCCAAAAATTGCGCCAAATTCCTCCGGCAGAGGACAGATTTCATCATAATCAAATTTGAAACAGTGCGTTTCTGGACTCCAATAATCTAATGCTGCCCTAAGAAAATCATGTTCAATAGCTATATGTCGCAGGGCTAGCAAACCCCTGACATGAAACAATTCTAACTCTCTTTTTTCAGCATTGGTCAAAGAATAAGACCAGTCGCGCAATGTATTATCAAAATTCTGAGACATGATTATTGAAATATGAAATTCTAAATTATTTTGTGTTTCGTAATTATGCATATCATGAATAACCTAGTCTTATTTTATAGCAAAAGCGCTCGAAACTGCCCAGAATTTATCTTTTCGCACGCGTGAAACAATCTGCTGAATAATAAGCTTCCCGTGACACGGGAAATTCCACCGTGTCACGGGAACCTTTACCGTGACACGGCAGGATTTGCCGTGACACGGTGAACAGTGCCGTGTCACGGCACCTTACGCGCCTGCTTTTGTTTCATCTTTTCCGTATCTATCCGGATTTTCTTGTATTTTCTTATCTTTAACGTTTGTTTTTTCAGTCTTTTCTGAGAGTTCTATTCCTAATAAAATTCTCACTTTTTTTAATTTTATTTTTATCTTTATTTTACGATGCTTTTTATTTTTATCTTTATTTTACGATGTTTTCTATTTTTTTTTTATTTTTCTTTTTGGGGAAGATTTTTTCATCATTTTATTTCTTTTCTTTTCTCTTCTTTTGGGGAAGGTAATTTTATTCCTTTTCTTTTGGGGAAGGTCGGTACCCTCCATTACTCCACTTATGTCTTCTTTCATCGTGTCATCACTAAGTACACAATCACACACAAAGAGTCTCAAACACACACTAACACACACAATAGTAGATATATAAACTGTAAATAATGTACAAAGAGTCGTAATACATAAATGTATCAAGTGTCATCACAGTATGCACATAAACCCTCGGTCAAAAATCTCTAGAATCAGAATCAGTCTCATCTTGTCCCTGTGCATGTGGACCTCCCTGTGTGTATGGAAACGGCGAACCAAAGAGTCCCTCGACCATCCGAGTACGGGGAGTAGCGTCCCTACTAGTCCCCACAGGCCCAGTAGTAGTCAAGCTCAAAGCAGGACCCGTCCAGCCGGAAAGCGGAGTAGACTGGCCCAAAGATACTGGAATCGTCGGCGAAGGCATCGTCCCATATAGCGGAACTGAGAATAGGCCCGACAGTGGTGGAGGAACCCCGGATAATGGGGCCGAGAATGAACCAGGATCCAAAGGAGACCCAAACTCAGGAACTGGAGGCTGTGAAAATGACGGACGCTGAGAAGACTACCCCTGCTGAGCCTCCTGGAACGATTGAGTAGTCCGCGGCTCTCGTTGAGAACGTCGGTGAGCCTCAGGAGATCGTCTACTACGACCAAGCTCCTCCTCGTCCGAGCCTCTGGGCCTCGAGCGCGAGCAGGACCTCTGTCGCTCCTGAAAAAACACAAAATCAAAAGGTGTCAATGATGCAAAACAAAACAAATGGTGGAAATGAAAAAGTAATAAGTGATACCTCAAGGACGTCGCTAGAGCTCCGACAACTCGCACCACGCCGAAGCTTGATGATGCAATACTTCAGCGCGTCCACCAGCTTCATAATTCCCATCACCTCCGGGCGGTTAGGCTGAGGACAAAACAAAGAAAAATCAGTAATAAGCAGCATTAAAAGAGTGGATAATACGTCGAAGAAAACTCACCGGCTCAAAAGCCTCAGGCACTGACTCCTGCGCCTGTCTATAACCCTCCGGCGCGTCAGCAATATGGTCCTCCGTGATACCGATCGGCCCAGGGTAGCGGACAGACTGAGGAGGAATCTGAATCCTCCCCACAGGGTGAATGGTCGTCTGAAAATATGATCGAATAATCAAGTTATTCGACTATTTAAAACAGAGACTAGTAAAGAAGATTCTCGAAATCATACCTCGGGAAGACGGGGTGGAGGAGCCAGAGAGGGAAGCAAATCCCGCGCGTAGTCACTCTCCATGTGAACAAGCTCCTGCCACGGAAAAGTGTAGCGCTCTCCCCTGTTGATCAACCCTCTGATCAAGCGGGAGTCCAGCATCGACTCTGGCGGGGAAGAAGGCACCACAAAGCGATCGCCGCTATGCTGACGGACGACTCGCTCCCCCAAATACCAGACGAAGCGCCCAGTACCAACCAAAATGGTACGGTACACTGAAAGACGTAGGGCCTCGGGCAGATCAGTCATCCCGGCCCAAGGACGATACTGAACATCAATGGGAACCTGAAAACCATAAAATGTTAGGCGTGAAACGACAGAAACAACATCAGAAGGAAAAACGCAACAAAGCTAATCCTTACGCCAACGGAAGAGGTGCCTCGGCGTAGTACCCCACGAAGCGCCGGAACAGACTCCACCCGTGACTCTCCTCGGTCACGCCAGCTGGCCCCGACGGGGAAGTCATGGACCACTCCCCGACGCCGGCGAGGAGCCAAGCCTGGGAAGTACTCATAGAACCATAACTGCAACAAAAATAACATTCAGCATACGAATCGAAAAGCCGAAATGGAACAAGAAAGGGAAAAGATCATCACCTCTACGACTCTCCACAGGCCGTAAACAGTGACAGGGGACTCGTCATTCAGCTGACGGCAGCCATGACGTAGAGATAGAAGAAGATCCGCGTATCCAAGACTGGCCTAGCTGTAGGATCCTATCTCGGGAATCCTGGCCAAAGAAGGGAGGTAACAGAGGAGCACGCGTGAACTCCTGTCAGGAGAGAGGGTCATAGAGATCAGGATCAAGACGAAGATCCGCACCCGCTGCTCGGCCGTCGTGTCCTCCATATCGAAGCCGCGAGCAAGAACTGAAGCCGACTCCGATCGTCCACTCCTAGGACCACCTCGTGACACCGGACGAGTCCTGATGTGCTGAACGATCGGACCTAACAAATCAGCTACCTCAGCCGATGTCCAGGATAGATCAGACATCTGGCCTACTGCCCGGTCGGTAAAGCGCAGCCCGCTAATCATGCTGAAGTCTAAAGGGGTCACCGTCATCTCCCCCCAGGCGAAGTGAAACGTGTTGGTAGTATCCCAAAAATACTCCAACAACGCACGAACAACCGTCGCGCCGCAACCCCGGGGGCTGCGAAACCCTACAATCGCCGCATAGAAATCGACCAAGCCAGACGACTCCCATAGGGCACTCGTAGCAGGATCCTCCGTAATGACCTGGTGAAGTCGAGGGATCAAATCACCGGCCCCGGAACCATGTTGGCGAAGTGTGCCATCGACTATGCCGGAGAGTGCACGATGAGAAACGTGGTTTTCACGGCAGAAAACCAACTGGTCTGGAGTCCAGGGAGGTGGAACCCACCTACCCCTACTCGTAGAAGTCCGAGGCTCGGACTCCAAGGCGTCGTCGCCCACGCCCTCAGGGACAGTGGGAGTGTCCTCCCGAAAAGCCCGACGTCGACCGCGGGTAGAAATGTCGCAATCTCGTCGTCTAGGCATGCTATTGTCAAAATCTAAATGTTTAGCATCATTTCCTAAACATTTAATTCAAATTGCATATTTATAATAAAATCTAAACACTTAGCATCGTTTCCTAAGCTAATTAGTTGTTTATTGAATTATATGCTAAATTTTATCAAAATCTAAATGTTTAGCATCATTTCCTAAACATTTTAAATTGCAAAATAATAATCTAAATACTCGGCATCGTTTCCTGAGTTATTTAATTGTTTATTGAATTATACGCTAAATTTTTACCTCAAGGCTAAAAATTGGCAAAAATTATAGTATTTAGTTTCTCCATGACAAACTAATACTACAGTGCTCCTAGCCGCATGATACTATGTTCTCCATGACAATATAGTACATATACATCAACACATCATTTCGCAAGATTCATCACTATTTTTTCACCATTTCAAAGCATGAACATTATCTCACAAAGTAGCACCCAAAAATGGGTGATTTGCTCAATTCTCCATCTAATCATGCAATTTTTATCTCGAATTTCTCACAAACACATATGTACACATATACAAATAAAATCATGGCAAGAATTTCAACATAAAGCTTCAAAATCAAAAACCCCCAAATTGATTTTTTTAGGGTTTGTCATGAAATTGTTAATATGAAGCAAATTCAAAGCAAAAATCAAAGGGAACTTACATGGATGTGTGTAAAAAGTCGAAAATAAGGAGAAGATCGAGGAATTACAGCAAATTGGTGAGATCGAACTCCAAATTCAAGAACAAATTTCCGGCCACCAGCACGACTGCCGCGACACGGTCAACAACAACCGTGACACGGCGAAGCAGTCCCGTGTCACGGCGAGCTTCAAAGCCGACGGAGCTCCGATGATTTAGGAGGCAGTTCCGGCGGACACAGCAACAACAGCAGCAAACAACAGCAGCGAGGCAGCAGCAAAACGCGACAAAAGAAAATAAAAAAAATATAAAACAAAAATCAGAACAACCGTGTCACGGTTGCCATTTACCGTGTCACGGTAAGCTTTGACCGGCCGGCGGTTAACCTCAGACGTGGCGCGGCAGTTTTTAGTAAGAAAGGAGTAAAAATGGTGAAGTGTGAAAACAAGTATGAAGAAGAAATGTGAAATGTGAAATGGTGAAAGCAAGCATGCGGATTTAAAGGCAGAAAAGGACAAAAAGGAGCAAAAGTAACCGTTGCTGACTGATTCAAACAGCAAAAAAAAAGTAAAAAAAAAGAACGTGTCCCGTGACACGGGATACTAGTCCCGTCAGACGGGAATCCCTGACCGTGTCACGGGAACCTTCTGACGTGGCGCGGCAAATCCGAGTCTGGTCAGGGAATATTCCTTGCTTTTTGACCAATTTGGCTGACTTTCCGGGTTTATTGGGAGATTATTTTTTTTCGCTACAGTTACGCGGAAAATCCCAACTGATGTTTAAAGGGGACTAAAATTACCATTTTACCCCTGGCAAGCGTCAAAGCCTATTTGGCGGCATTTTAAACATTTAATATGGTCGGATAATCGGTTTCAAATTGTGAATCACTTATAGCCCATGTTCGGGGATAATCAAACCACCATACATTTATCAATTTTCAGCAACCATCGGTTTTCCTCAGGCTTGGAAAGCGTTATCGGTGGATTTTTCTTCAAGTATAGAAAACCGCCAAGTCGGCTTTCCTCAGGCTTGGAAAGCGTTATCGGTGGATTTTTCTTCAAGTATAGAAAACCGCCAAGTCGGCTTTCCTCAGGCATGGAAAGCATCATCCGTGGATTTTTCTTCAAGTATAGAAAACCACGAAATTCCTTTGTCGGCTTTCCTCAAGTATGGAAGGCATTATCGGTGGAATTCTTCAAGCATAGAATGACACCAAATTCGTTTGTCGACTTTCCTCAGGCATGGAAAGTATTATTCGGTAGCTTTCTTCAGGCTTAGAAAAGTACCAAACTCTTCAGTCGGCTTTCCTCAAGCATGGAAAGCGTTTCAGCCAATGTCACTCGGTGGATTCCTTCAAGCATAGGAAGCTACCAAATTCATTTGTCACCGATACACTGGTGCCAGATATGTATTCTATCCCTTTACTCTTTTATCTGTAGAACTAACATTTTTCTACAGGTATCGGCGTATACAGATTGATTTAGGATCGCAGAACGTCTTAAATCATTCTCCGTCCCTATCGACTACTTTGACTATCGTTTTCGAAACTGACGTTTCTACAAACTCAGTCAAAGTGGGGGCTTCTGTAGACTCCTAAAAATGTCTCCCCAAAACCAAGCCCGATGATAAATAACCTTTCATCGCCACTGTTGGTCGGGTTTAGTATTTAATCCCGAGAGTGCTTAAAAAATCGTATTTTATTAAATTCATATTTTTGAAAGGTCCATGGATCGGTCTTGGTGTTTGGTAAAAGCATAGTTTTAATTTAAGCCCAAACCTTTTTTATTTTATTATTATTTTTGGCCCAAATATTTTATTTTTATTTATTATTTTCTTATTTTAGCCCGAATATTAAAAGTCAGAAAAAAGCCCGTAATTATCAATCGGCACTCAAAAAGCCGAAAGAAATTAGGGTTAAAAATGAATTTAGACGGAAAAGTGGACTAGAGTTGACCGTGTCACGGTCAGGCTTGACCGTGTCACGGGAACTCTTCCCGTCTGACGGTGGGACTTCCCGTGACACGGGAGGTGTGCCGTGACACGGGAAGTTCCGCGTCCTTTCCGTGCAAACCCTTAACGCGTTTTCCGTTCCGTTTTCTGAAAATTTTCCGCGACACTCCAAAGACTGACCGTATCACGGGAACTTGTACCGTCTGACGGTACAGTTTAACCATGTCACGGTACAGTCTGACCGTGTCACGGGATATTTTTTTAGGGTTTTTTATCATTTTAGGGTTCCGTGTGCTCCCACAGCACATTTCCCTATAAATACCCCCTCATTTCCGATGAACGGGGCAACGAGAATTCTATTATTCTTATTTTTTCTCTCTTCTATGCTCTTAACCTAAACACTAGCCTACCCTTTTCACTTCAAAATTCCCTCTTCAAGCACTCAAAGGAGTCCATATTTTACTCGAGGTTCTGTCCTTAAACCAAGGCGTGAAAGGTAGAATCGTTTGAGGGTTTGGCCCCAAAATTAACCTTGTTTTTTATTTAATTTAATTTAATTGTTGTTTTATTACTTCCTTGAAGTTACTAACTCGTTTTATTATTTTGTAGTTGCAAGCAAACAGATTCAAAGTAAGAGTTATGCTCTTTTTATTATTATTTTTCTAACATTTTTTCTGTTGTTAGAATTATGATTAAATTGATTCTTTTTATGTTTATATTGATTCTATTATTTATTTTGATCACAATATTGCATGTTAAAGGGAATATGTAATTGAAAATCACGACTAATAAGATAATTTGGACAACCGGTTTAGGTTCCTTTTTAATCTTGTTGTTTAATCAAGTGATCACCAAATATTTAGAATTATGTGTGCATTAATTTTGAACCAATTTAGTTAAATAATAGTTTGGAGCGAATTGAATTATTGTTTGTATGCCTTTGAGATCACAGGAATACTTTTCACTATAAGAATCGAGTAGAGGCCAATACGGGCGAATGTGACTCCATGACTCACTTCGTACCATCATCCCCGATCCTCCTTTCGTGGTTCCGAACCATATGGAGTTAGTAATCTCATGGATTATGAATGGGGTGTAACCTTCACGGGTCAATCGTTGCCTTCGTTGTCCCTTTATCGTGGTTGCCTTTTTATGATCCGTGAACGGTTTACAAGTTCCTAAAAAAACTTGTTGGCGGCTCCCTACTTTATTTGTCCCTAATCGTAATGTCAATTCCCACTTCCTATGAGTGCCAAGCATATTCACAACATGCTTTTAACGTAGGCGCACTTCGAGCGACGCCTACAGTGTGAAATTTTTGTTTTGAGGCTTCTAAAGTGCTAAAGATTTAATCTTTAATTGTGTTAAGAGATTGAAACTTTAAAAGCTACTAAATTCCATGAATTTTATGTTGAACTTTGTTGTTTTAATCATTTTTGATTGATTGGAAACATAAAGTTTCAAACTTTGTGATAAAAATTTGTTTATCTTCATATTGGAAGATATAATTTTCCAAGGATTCACAAATGTTAGTAGTTGGATTTTTTCATTTTAACATTAAAGTTTATATTTTTCCAACTCTCTCTTACTTTGTGAAAATCTCAAGATTAATTTAAATTGACAATATTAATCATGAGAAATTGACTTATTCATTTTTATTGCATCAAGTTAAACCAATTTAATTAAATGATGGTTCTTGGGAATTATATTGGTTGAATGCACCTTGATAAATTTTATTTAAGTTAGACTTGTTTAAATTTTCAATTTTTTTCTCATTGAATTAGTTCTAAAATTAATTTAGAATTAATAATATGTCACGCAAAATTGGGATCAAAATCCCGAGGCTATGGCATGCAAAACGAGGCAAAACCCCCTTATGCAGCCCGCATGTGGCTACTAAGAGGGGTGCTCGTGTGTGCGTGCAGCCATGGGCGTGGCTAGTGCACCTAATAGAAGCATCACATGGATGTGCATGTGTGCGTGCACAGAAGCAGCGCATGGCTGCGTGCGTGTGTGCGTGCACAACAGCAACACGTAGCTGTGTGTGTGCGTGCGTGTGTGTATTCGTAGCGCAACACATATCTGCTATTGTGTGGCTATGGTGCGACAGTGGTGCACGAGCGTTTGGTGCGTGGTTTGGTGCTTGGTGCGATGAGGCAAGCAACCTTAGTGCGTGTGCCTCACACTAGGCAACCGGTAGTAACACTACTAGGTGTAAGCCTTGCTAGTGCTACGGAGGGTGGTCGAGGCACTTGCACCAAGCCGCATTGTCCGAGTTACTAGATGACTTTGGTTTTCATATGGCATGCACCACTTAATTGAGTGCGGTTGGTTTTGTGCTTTCTTGTTTGCTGTTTTATTTATTTTAATTAATTTTGATTATTTTAATTAAAATTTTTTGAGGCTAGGCCTCGGTTTTTAAGCGGAATTGGCAAAATTTATTTTGAAAAATTTTGTGTTCTATCGACTTAATTAATTGGATTAATTAAGATGGATGCGGAATGTAGTGGGAGCTTCAATTATTTATTACGTCAATTACATAATCGGTTAAACAACTTTGACTAGTTTTAATTAGGCGTGTTAATCGGATTAACCACCTAGATTAGTTACTAGTGTGCACCTGTTTAATGCCTTATTACTTGTTTATTGTTGTAAAATGCATGGGCCATTCATACATATTGAATGGATGAATGGAATGAATATTCTCTCATAGGTATATAAAAATGGCAACTACAGGGACCCAATTAGGATAGAAAATATGGACTGCGTGCCGTGATGTATTTTTGTAAATATAAATACGGTATGCGTACCATTAAGTATTTTTGTACCTTAATATTTAGATTAGTCCTAATCGTAGTTACTAGTATTGCATAAGTATGGTCAAGTCTTGAAGATGGAGGTTCTTGGAAGACAAAACCATGAAGTTGCAAAAGAAGACCTTTTGAAGACTTGAAGAATTCAAGGGGTCATGCTAGTTGCCAATATGCATCAAAATGTTTTTTTCTTTACATATTCATGATTATTTATATATGAATTATATGTTAGATGCATGTTTAAGGATTTCACATGTTGTGATGATTAATTAAGTTCACTTAAATCAACCAACATAGAAACCCTAGGTCCCTAAATATTTAGTAAAATTGCCATTCCAAAACAACACTTATTGACCTACTAAGAGTAGTGATGGGCTACGCCAAAGCGAGGCATCAGTACCACTCCCTAGACTCATAAGGCATACCGGGTATGCAAGTTGGTTTTGGTTATACTCAACGATATGAGTGATGGAGTCCTAACATGTCGTGGAAAAGTGAATAAATTGTTGAGAGAGCATTAGATGCGACAATTTATTCAACCAAGGGTGGCTTAGAGCCATTAGCAAAGCGTTTCTTACCTTGGGAGATTGAGTGCTAAGACAAGCCAAAGCATGATTAGCCACTCATTGTTTCCTTGGATCTTGGAATCGCCTTATTTCACAAAATGGGGACAATTTTATGTGTAAATAAGACGTTAAATAAGTATTGAAATGTGCATGAATTAAATTCAATCTTATTTAAAGTATTTTGAATGGTTTTTCATTTCAAATTCTTTCAATTGTAGAATCATGTCTTCAAACAACCAATTTTCATTACGCTCAATTCTCGATAAGGAGAAGTTGAGTGGGACCAATTTCCTTGATTGACAAAGGAATTTGCGCATCGTTCTTATGCAAGAACAGAAAGAGTATGTCCTTGAAGAGGAAATGCCCGATGCTCCTAATGAGGAGGTGACTCAGGCTTCCCTTAACCGATGGCAAGTAGCTGATTGGGATGTCAAATGCGTTATGCTAGCCACTATGTCTCCTGAACTTCAGAAAACCTTCTTCGAGAACGAATCGGCCTATGAGATCATTTTCGAGTTACAGAATATGTTTCAAAGAGCAGGCTCGAACCGAATGGTTTGAAACCCACAGGCAGATCCTTGAGACTAAGCTCAATAAAGGAGAGCCAGTCAGCCCACATATGCTCAAAATGATTGGATTATTTGAGAACATGGGAAGGCTTAATGCGGGATACTCAATTGAGATGGCTATTGACATCATTCTCCATTCCCTTCACAAAGGCTATGATCAGTTCAAAATGAACTAAAATATGCATAGCATGGAGAAATCCCTCATTGAGCTTCATGGGATGTTGAAGCAAGCTGAGCAGACGCTCAATGATGAGGGAAAGCATGATATGCTTATGATCAAGAAGGGAAAGCCGTTTAAAAGGGCAGGCAAAAAGAAGAAAGGCTTCAAGGGGAAAGGCAAGAAATACTTTCCGCTTAAGCCGAAAGCTACCAAAAACAACAAGGAGAAGAAAATAGCATCTTCTAAGTCTGATTCCAAATGTTTCTATTGCAAGAAGAAGGGACATTGGAAGAGAGATTGCCTCAAATTCAAGGAAGATAAGAAGAACGGAACCGTTGCTTCTAAATCAGGTATATTCGTTATAGACTTAAACTTTACTAGCTCAACATCATGGGTATTAGATACCGGATGTGGCTCACAACTTTGTTCCAATTTTTAGGGACTAAGGAACGTTAGGAAGCTAGAGAAGGGAGAGGTTGAACTCTGGGTCGGCAATGGAGCCAGAATTGCGTCCGTATCCGTTGGAACTCTCATTTTGTCTTTTCCCTCTATGCTTGTTTTGGAACTTGATAGTTGTTACTATGTTCTCAACATTACCAAAAACATCATTTCAGTTTCGGCGTTGGATGCCAAAGGTTTTGAATTTCGAGTAAAAGACCACGAATGTTCATTTTATCTCGATAATGTTTTATATGGTATCGCACATTCTGAAAATGGTCTTTATGTCCTTTCTTTAGACAAACAAGTTTATAATGTAATTAATACTACCAAAAGAGCTAAGACCATGGAGTCAAATCAAACTTACTTGTGGCATTGTCGTCTAACATCAAGCGCATCAAGAAAATTCTTCAAGAAGGCGTTCTTGGCTCTTTCGATTTAGAATCTTTTGAGAATTGCGAAGGATGTTTACTAGGAAAGATGATAAAGCAGCCATTCTCCAAGTTGAGAGAAAGAGCATGTGACTTATTAGGTCTAATACGTACCGATGTATGTGGACCAATGAGCTTCGCCATAAGAAACGGACATCGATATTTCAGCACCTTCACAGATGACTATAGTAGATATGGCTATGTCTACCTAATGTCGCACAAATCTGAATCGTTTGATAAGTTCAAAGAATTGCAGAGTGAGGTGGAAAATCAGCTACGCAAGAAAATCAAAGCCCTTTGATCAGATCGAGGAGGTGAATACTTGAGCTAAGAATTTGATGACCCTCTGAAAGATCATGGTATACTTTCAAAATTGACACCTCCAGGAACCCCACAATGGAATGGAGTATCCAACCGGAGAAATCAAACCTTGTTAGAAATGGTACGATCAACCATGGGTCTTAGTGATCATCTAATCTCTTTCTGGGGACATGCACTTTTAACTGCGGCACTAACACTGAACCGTGCTCCATCGAATGCTGTAGAAAAGACTCCATACGAATTATGGACGAACAAACCTCCTAGGTTGACTTTTCTAAAGATATGGGGATGCGAATCATACATCAAGAAATTGATTTCTAACAAGCTTCATCCCAAATATGATAAGGTTTACTTTGTGGGCTACCCAAAAGAAACCAAAGGGTATTACTTCTACAACAAATCGGAGAACAAAGTGTTTGTTGCTCGCGATGGTGTCTTTTTGGAGAAGGAGCACCTTTCCAAAATGATGAGTGGGAGGAAAATCGAACTCGATGAAGTTCATGAGGATGAGCAATAAAATCAAAATGACAGTCAAAGTGCTCCAGTAGCATCTGTTGACGAAGGTCAAAATATGCAAAGTCAAATCGACAATGTAAATGCTCAGTCCATTACCCTACGTAGGACTCAGAGGCCGAGATCTCAACCTGATAGATATCTCAGATTGTTTTTAACCGAGAATCAGGATATCCTAATCATGGATGGAGATGAACAGAAAACCTACAAGCAAGCGATGACAAGCACCAAATCTGCTAAATTTCAAGAGGCCATGAGATCTGAAATGGATTCCATGTTTGAAAATCAAGTTTGGAACTTGGTTGACTTACCCGAAGGCTACATACCTATCGGATGTAAGTGGATTTTCAAGTTGAAAACCGACAAAGATGGAAATGTATTCATTTACAAAGCTAGATTGGTAGTTAAAGATTGCAGACAAGTTCATGGTATTGATTATGATGAAACCTTTTCTCCAGTCGCAATGCTTAAATCCGTTTGGATCCTTCTAGCGATTGCTGCATATTACAATTATGAAATATGGCAGATGGACGTCAAAACCGCCTTCATCAATGGAATTTTGGAAGAAACTGTGTACATGACACAGCCTGAAGGTTTTTTCGACCAAAACAATGCTAGAAAGGTATGCAAGCTTAAGAAGTCCATTTATGGATTAAAGCAAGCAAGAAGAAGTTGGAATCTGCGATTTGGTGAAGCCATTAGTAAGTTTGGTTTTATCAAGAATCTAGATGAGTTTTGTGTTTACAAGAAGGTTAGTGGGAGTGACATTACCTTCCTAGTCTTATATGTCGATGACATTTTGCTCATTGGAAACAACATTCCATTGTTAAAGTCTATAAAGGCTTGGCTCGGAAAATGTTTTTCAATGAAAGACTTGGGAGAGGCTCAGTACATATTAGGCATCAAGATCTATAGGGATAGATCAAAGAGGATTATAGGATTTAGTCAAAGTACTTATATTGATAAGGTACTAGCTTGATTCAACATGGAAAGAGCCAAGAGAGGCCACCTACCCATGTCACATGGCATAACCCTTAGCAAGAAGCAGTGCCTAAAGACACCTGATGAGCGGTAAAGGATGAATCAGATTCCATATGCTTCGCTTATTGGATCAATCATGTATGCCATGATATGTACAAGGCCAGATGTATCGTATGCCTTGAGTGCTATGAACCGATACCAATCAGACCCAGGAGAGGCGCATTGGACTGTGGCCAAGAATATCCTAAAGTACCTGAAAAGGAACAAGGATAAATTCCTGGTCTATGGTGGTAGAGATGAATTGGTTTTTGTGGGATACACCGACGCAAGCTTCCAGATAGATAGAGACGACTTCAAGTCACAGTCTGGGTACATATTTTGTCTCAATGGAGGAGCGTTTAGTTGGAAGAGACGACCCAGCAAAGCACAACTGTTGATTCTACAACTGAAGTCGAATACTTGGCAGCATCTGCGGCAGCTAAGGAGGCAGTTTGGATCCGTAAGTTCATTAGGGAACTTGATGTTGTACCCTCCATCAAGGGTCCAATAGATCTCTATTGTGACAACAATGGGGCTATTTCTCAGGCCAGAGAGCCACGAGAAC
Organism: Chenopodium album; assembly: GCF_948465745.1. NCBI lineage: Eukaryota > Viridiplantae > Streptophyta > Magnoliopsida > Caryophyllales > Amaranthaceae > Chenopodium > Chenopodium album. The sequence goes on from NC_137838.1 coordinate 31,890,399, forward strand.
ATCAGAAGGTCAAACATGTGAAGAGGCGATTTCACATGATTAGAGAATGGAAATCAAAAGGTGATATCAAAATTTGCAAAGTTGGAACGAATGATAATGTAGCCGATCCACTTACTAAACCTTTGTCTCAAGTGAAGCACAACAAACACGTTGAGGCAATGGGAATCAAATATATTGGAAACTGGCTTTGATTTCCTTATTTTTGTGTTTTAATTAAATTTTAGACAATGTTGATTTAAAACACTATGATGAACCATTCAGTTTTGGAGTAATTAAATTTTCATGCAATTTAAAACACTCCGTTTCTATTTAATTGTGGTTTAGAATTAAATAATGAGTCCATTCGATTTAAAGAATATTCAAAATAGGGTATCAAGACCAGTCTTGATAAGGAAACACCTATTAAGTGAACGTTCAATATTGTAATCGAAAATTATCCCTAATCGAGGTCATTTAAACGATGGACGATTACTGGCCAATTGAGATTAGTGTGTAGTTTGATTTATAGCACCGTTTCATGTGCTAAAAGGACATGATTGTCATGAATCATTTACACAGGTATTGGTTTAGAACCATACTGGATCGACCTATGAGAATACTTTAAGAGATTCAAAATCGTCATAAGTATAATTCTCATTATTGCTATCGGAACCTTTTTCCTTGACCATGAGTATTATGAGCTTTCTTGTTTGAGTACTAGTCTGCTTTGATGATTATCAAACGTCTGCCGTAACAGGGGATTATAACGACATCACTCAGGCGGCTAGTTCCTCTTAGTAAGAGAAGCTACATTACAAGACTAGGAATGTCCCCCTACTAATAATAGGGAACATGTCTTGTTGTTTACAAGGCCTCTCAAAGAGCGAGACTGTGAAAATGCATAGCTGTGCTTAGATGGATTTTAGAAATCATCTGCTTATTGACAGTCAAACTCGGATTTCAAGAAACACTTCTGGACGTAACAGGGATGACGAATAAACTTACCCTGTAGTTCATGAAGAGACATAGGAAAGGGGCTATACACTAAATGCTCACTTGTCCGGAAGGACAAGTGGGAGATTGAAAGGAACGGTGTCCTTCGAACATGTGTATTATTCTGATAGTGGGTTCAGAATTAATAGAAAGCTAATATATTCAGTAAGGTCAAGTGACTGGATTGCCTAAGTGGAGGCCGCTTCCGATCAGTAATATGTATAATTAATATTGCAGCTTAATCTTAACTGAACCCTTCGGGTCACACCCAAGCAATTAACAAACCAACTCGACGAATTAATTCGGAAGAAATTAATGAGTCATCTGAGTATTAAATATTTAGACGTCGGAAATTCGAGCTTAGAGTGTCGAAACCGAGCGTCGGTAGTCGAGTAAAAAAAAGTAAATGACGAGACGCGCAAAATAATAATAAATCAACAATATTCCCAAAATACCCCTAGCATCGGAATGCCTCGAGCATCCGAATGTTAGGGGCATAATATGCTAGCACAGGTAGCTAGCATGCGCACCATGCCGAGCAAAGGGTGGCTGGATAGTGCGTGCTAGCGCACCATGCATAGCATTAGCTAGCAGCTGCAAGCACACCAAGGCAAAAGCTGCTAGCAGCCCGCACATGGTGTGCGCGACATGCTAGCAGCACCCCGATCCGTGCCATTTATGGCACCTTTAGGCTATGTTTTCTTTATATTTCTATGCTCCTTTGTAGTCGTTTATGTAGTGTTTTTAGAGAATAATGCTCGATTCGAGTGTTTTTGTGTTAGTTTAGAGAAATGCATGCTTTCAATGGCTTTCTTATCATTTTATTCATTTCTCGGCTATTTCTCTTGCTTCTCCATTTCTTTGTCTTGTTTTGTAGGTACGTCGCGGGCTATATGCATGGGAATTGAAAATAGCACCCACTAGGATCAATATGCACTTTTCGGAATTGAATTTGAGTTTGAAACAAAGGAAAACGAAGGATTGCAAAGTATCAAATAAGACCTTTGTGCATTGTTTTATTCATATCTCAAGTTTTACAGATCGGAATAGGGTGATTCAAGTTGGGTTGGAAACTAGACTTGAATATCTTTCCAATGATAGGTCGCACGCCTTCATATGATTCTTATATCGGAAGTTACAGCCTTCTGAATTTGGCCCTGGAAAACTGCCGCGGGCGCGGGCTGTAGTACCCGCGGGCGCGGGGTTGCTGCAGCTCCAAAACTGCCGTATTTGGGCAGTAAGCACCCGCGGTTGTCCCGAGGGCTCCCCGAAGGCGCGGGCATGGGCCGCGGGCGCGGTTATCGGGGTGTCCGTTCCCCTCCGCGGGCGCGGCTGATTTCTCCGCGGGCGCGGGTTTCTGGGTCTTTTACGATTTTAAGCTTCTTTTCTCCTTTTATTTATATAGTTTTTGGTTTCCTTTATTCTTCATTCATGTATTTCTTTAGTTTTAGAATAGTTTTCTCTCTCTTAAGTTGAGTGCTTCTCTCTCTAGATTAGGCTAGTTTAGGAGTAGTTTTAGAGAGAGAAAGTGAGGAATTTCAATGGTGATTGAGAGATTGAAGATGCAAGTGTGACAATTGTGTTGGAGATCTTCTTAATTATTAATGAGCATTTCTAAACTCTATCTCATTCAATTGCTTTGTTTAATTTGATGTTTGTTTTGTTTGATTTTGATATTTGATGTTTGATTAGAGTAATTGTTCTTGATATTTTGTTGATTCTTGTTCTCTATAGTTGATAGTTGATTTGATGATGTTGTTTGAGTAGTTGTTGGCTAGGATTTGGGTGAAACTTGTATGATTGATTAATTGTGATTAATTTTGGAATTGTGTTGATTAATTGTTGAGATTAAAGTGATTAGTGAAGGTTTGCATGTGTATAATTCAATTTGGCCTTGAGAATTATGCTAGATTGCATTGTAATTGCTAATGACATGAACAATTGATTTAGGAATTGCAACTATCAATTGGTTTTGATTGTGATTCTCTTAGTTTGTTATTCATAGTGAACCCTAGCTTAACAATTAGGAGATAGCTCTTTGATTCCTATTGATTGCTCTTATCATTTAGTCCTCACAACCTTTGATTGGCATGCTCTTCCCAAGTTGTTGCAATTGACATGATTACTTGTTGATCCCCGTTCCTAGTGTTTTATTTCCTTGGTTACTTGTTTTGTTAGTTGTTAGTATTCTCTCTTACCTTCGTCTTCGACCTAGTTTAGGCGCATAATTGAAAGTGCTTGAACATTATCGTTCCTTTGGGTTCGACCCTTGACTTGCCTCTATACTCGTATTTAGGTTTGTTAAGTGTTTATAAATTTAGTTTGACCGAGGGAAGATTAGATAACGACCTAGTTTTCCCCTCGTCACACCCCGCACTTGATGTGCGTGGCTTGCTAGCCACAACAGCAGCCCGCAACTCCAAGTGCGGGGGCAGGGCTTCAGATGGGCTATGGCTGGGCCTAAGGCACGGGTAATAGGGGCGTTGAAAATGGGAAAAAGTGGGTGAGGGACACGTGGCACAAGGAGAGTATGGAGTGGGGAGCAAGTATGGTCCCCTACTCTCCAAGTGGTCCTCACTTCCCTTTACATGTATTAATGACACTTGTAGATTTATTATTAGTTTGCTTATATATTTTAAATTAGCTTTAAAATAAATTGTGTAATTTCATGCTCCCACATTGATGGGATAGAAATTTCCTCTCTCCCTCTTGCCTATAAATACCCATCTTGGGTTTTTGGGAAGAGTGCTTGAGTAGGAGTTCAATAGAGCATTGCATTAACAAAAACTCTTAAACTCACATAATACTCGAATTTTGGTCGGACTTCGCTAACCTTGAGGTAACGGATCTAAAAGTTTGTAGTTGTTTTTGCGGGTGGAACTCCGTCAGAGGCTCTTGTATTTTTGGGGATAAGCTTCTCAAGTAAGAGCCCAATTTTTGCGGCGAAGCACGCGACAAAGGTAAATTTCCTATTTTTCCCTTTTGTGTTTATTTATGCATTAGTGATATTATTTATTGCGAGCGTGATCCTTGGTTCGGGTTTTTTTCGCGGTGAGTGGGACTCACCAAACCCCAACACGCTTGTGCTTCTTTGTGAACCATTACTTCGGTGCTTGCGATGAACCAATACTTAGGCACTTTAAGCTAAGTGAGACGACCATTTATCAGGTAGATCAATTACTACGATTATAATCGAACCAATTACTTAATCTTGTCAAATTTCTTATAGGGGCTGACTAGCGTACCAAGGAACCCAAAATTGCTAAATAAGTTCCGCATAATTATTTATGGGGGCCACGCATCTTGTTGCCGCACTAGCGCACGCTGATAGTTACTGTCGCTAGGATTTCGTCCTGTCGCCAGGCGACAGGCATTAGCGCCTGGCGACAAGCTTGTCGTCTGGCGCTGATGTCGGGTTTTTCGAATAAAACCCCTTTCTTCTTCATTTTGCCATGGTTGTTGCTGTTGTGTTCGCGATTTCGCTTGAAACTTCAAATTGCTTGTTCTCGCTTGTTTTTCAACCAAATTCGCTCAAACTTCTTGCAAATCAAAGCTTATTTAATCTAGTTTCCCGATCCATGTAAGCTTTACTCAAAATTGTCTCAGTTTTTGCTGAATTTGTGCATATTTGTCTGCGAGTTTTTGAAAATTTCGAACCTAATTATGCTTAATTTTCTTTGTTTGCTAAAGCTTATGCCTTGAAATTGCTTAATTATGTTTATATATTGCCTTTAGAGTGTTTTAAGACTTGTTTTACTCAATTTGGTGAAGAAATAAGCGAATTGCCATTGTTGAACCTCTTGAGCTTGTGAGAACAATGTGGCTTGTTCTTCATGTTTTTGTTAGCTAATCTTGTCCAATTTGTCACAATATTTGTCATAGTATTGCAGGAAATTATTTGATTGCTAAAAATTGCTATTTATGCGTGTATTAAAATTATACTCTGTTATAGTATTAAAAATTGCTATTTATGCGTGTATTTATGCGTGTATTAAAACATAATATCATGCGGCTACGCGAACCTTAGATACTGTAGGGAATATTTCAAGCGTTAATCTCCTAGCTTGAACCCCACTGTGATCAAAGGGAAAGAAGATAGAGAAAAAGAGTCGCCAACAAGTTTTTTAGGAACTTTTAAACCATTCACGAGGTGAAGGTTACACCTCTTAACGATCCAAGAGATCGTCAACTCCATAAAGTCTTGAACCAAATAGGGTTCGGGGATGAAGGTACAAATCAAACCTAAAAGAGATTGAACCTGCCAAGTAATAGGCCTCTACTTTATTCAGATCGTATTCAAGTGCGCTTTCTGACTAACATGCAAGCAATAAGTTTAACCCTAAACCTGTTTAGTCTATTTTTGTTGAATTTAATGCACAAATAAAACTATTTTTGGCTATCACTTGAATTATAATCAAATTAAACCTAAACAAGATTATTAATATCTTATTAAGCGTGACTACAAGTACAAATTCCCTTTAAACATGCATAAAAAGGCGTGATCAAGCAATAACAAAGAATAACAAGCAACATAATAAATAATCAATCATAATAATAATAATCATAATCATCATACTTAAAAATAATCATCATAACAATAATTATAACAATAATAAAATCATTATCATAATAATAATCATGTTAAAGCATAATAAAAATAGAAAGATCCTAGGCATGATACTAACAAGATTAATTACAAACCCTAGCATGTCACTAAACAATAAAAATCAAAGCTTTAGCCCTAACATGATACTAACAATCATAAATATTAGAAAGAACATAAAAAGCATCATACTTTTAATCATACTTGATATTAAAGTTACCCTAAACATGATACTAGGAATTTATTGTTGTCACCCTAAACATCAAATTAAGGAAAACATCCTAACATGATACTAGGAATCATAATAACAACCTAAGCATGATTTCTACATCATAATATCAATAAAAACCATTAAAGTACTTACTTGGATGCCTCGTACCTCTTTCTAATAACAAAATACACACGTTAGTAACTTCAAGGAAAATAATAAACAAAACAATTAAATTAAATAATGGAAAGAGAGATTTGGGACAAAACCCTCAGAAATTAAACCTTTCACATCTAGGGCGAAGGCAACTTCGAATATGGCTAGGTGTTTCTAGATCTAATGAATGCGGAATTTTGTATTTGAGAGAAGCTAGTTTAGAAAAGAGAAAGAAAGAGAGAGGGTAATAAAGAGAAAATCTTAATGAGAGTTGGTGAAAATAGAGAGAATCGATGATTGTAGGTGAATGAAAACGGAGTTTTAAGCACGTTATTTATAGAGAAAATCAGCCAAAAAGATAAAATATCAAAACAGAGTTCTGACGCACATAAATATGATTAGCGCCAACGCTGGCTATTGGCGCCAGATGCCAACATTAGCGCCAGGCGCCAATGCTAGCGCCAGGCGCTACAGCTGGCGTTTGGCGCTGATTCAGAAATTCACATGTTTTCTTAAAATCAGATAAAAATTTCCGTACAGGAGGATAAAATCGTATTTTTCCTCAAAAAACGTTCTTTGATTTTAATTAAAACTCTTAAAAGTCAACAAAAGTCAATTAATCAATGCTAATTGAATTAGGAATGAAAAGAACATTCTAGAAGAATCTAGAAGACTAAAATCATTCCTAATTGCATTAGGAATTAAAAATCTATATTAGGCCCTCCTCTAGATCATTGCACCGCATATAAGGCTCAAACAAGGCCCAGTTAAGTAAATTGGCCATAACTTCCTCAATATTTGTCGGAATTGGGCTTATAATATATCGTTGGAAAGCTCTTGTCAAGCCCCATCCAACTACATTACTATTGGACTCATACCATGGACCAACCAAACTGTATTGGCTGTTTTTCTTAAAATAAGTTTTGAAAAACAAAGAGAAGAGAAAATAAATCAAAACTATCTGCAACACTAAACTTTCCACACTTTCACTTCATTCGATTATGATTCCACGTGAAAGGTACTCATCACCGGGTTTGGTTTTGGGAGACACAAATAGGTATCTACAAAAGTCCCCACTTTGAGTGAGTTTGGAGAAACACACGTTTCGAAAACAAAAGTCAAATTATCGATAGGGACGGAGAATGATTCAGAACGTTCTGCGATCCTAAATCATTCTTGTAACGCCGATACCTGCAAACTAGTGTTAGTTAAACAGATAAAAGTGTTAAGAAACGCGTATCTTGCACCGTCGAGCACACGTCTTTGAAAGTAACCAATTTGCTACTGTATTCTGTTGTTTTGATGACCTCCTGCCAAGAGAATGTCATCCCGCTTGAAAACAGCTACGCTTTTAACTGCTTCCAATATCCGCCTTGATAATATTCCACGTCCAAGGGAATACTATCGAAGATTGCTTTTCTTGAAACGATCCTCTTCCGCTTACTAACCATCTTCCACGTCTAAGGGAACACGATCGAAGACAAATTCACTTGAAACCACCTTCAGTTGTTTATGACAACTCTCCACAATCTATGGAACGTCATCTTGCTGTTTCGATGTTTATTTGTCTCTTAACAAAGAGCTTCTTTTTTTGGCGGATATGTCCACGCGTCTCTGAACAATAGAGCTTTGATGGAATGTCCACACGTCTCTGGAGCAAAAGAGCTTGATGACATGTCCACGCGTCTCTGGAGCAAAAGAGCTTGATGGAAATGTTCATGCGTCTCTGAACAAAAGAACTTGGAATGATATGTCCACGCGTCTCTGAACAATAGAGCTTGAAATACATGTCCACGCGTCTTTGAACAAAAGAGCTTCGATGCTTGAATGTTTGTTGTGATAATATTCCAAAGAAAAATTTCCGAAGACCAACGCTCGCCGATCTCTAAAGCTCGCTTGAACTTTGCTTTCGCTAAAACCAGTATGTCGGTGTCTTCGTGTTGAGCCAATTCTTAGGAGCTTTAAGCTAAGTGAGACGATCTTTCATTAGGTCAATCACTTATTGTGATTGTAATCAAACTGACTACTTAATCATGTCAAATTGCTTATAGGGGCTAACTGGCGTACCAAGGAACCCGAAATTGCTGTATGAGGTTGAAATCACCTTTCTGAGAGGCTTCGAGCTCTGTCGCTGCTAAAATATCTCTGGCGCCAAGAATTGGCTCTGTCGCCAAACGCTGAGATCTAGCGCCAAGCGCTGAAAACTTTTGCCAGACGCTAGATGTTTTCGTCTGGCGCTGGAGTAGGGTCTTCCCTATTCTGCTGCACCTGTATTTATTTTTTACTATAGAACTTTGCTAATCTCTTTAATTATCTTAGGGTTGACCTAAGGTTTAACGTCGCTTGACTCATTGACTTGACACGACTCAAGGTATAAACTTGACTCTCTGTGACTGACTCGAGGATGACTCGACTCGAAGTGAAATGACACGTATGACTCATGACTCGTGTGTGCATTGTATTATGATTGTGCGACTCAAAAATGCTATAAAGCAAAAATTTTCTGTCATTTTTGTGGAGGGTACCGACTTTCTCCCGGAAAAGAAAGACGCGAAAAAGAATCGAAGTGTTGAAGGTGCATGTTGAATGAGCTTAGTCAAATGTTGTTTGATACTATCTCTCAAGGTGAAAGGATTAATCCATCCTAGGATATCTTAATGGTTGACTCAATGATGAAAGTATTTGGGTAACTTAGGCACGGAGGCTAAGAACTTCATACTTTGTGATGCAATGATGATTGATAAGCGATTTTGACATGACAATATATGCTTCAGCGTTATGTTAAGATTCCATGACAAAGGGTTCTTAAGGGAAGTATATTTGGTCATGTATGTGTGATGTGTGTGATAGTGACACTAAGGTTAGGCCGCAAGAGCTAAGTGTGTAGGAAAATATTATTTCAAGAAGAGTCAAATGATGGTGACTCTTAAGCTAGGCAAGCTAATGACGTAAGGATCAAGCCCCCAAGTCTAGCTCTAAGTCAAATGGTGTGTGAATGTGAATATTAATGCATTTTTATTACGGTCGCACCTCGATGTGAGGTTACCTACGTATCCGTTCGGAATCAGGCCGAACGTAGCTCTAGCCGAACCTCGCACAAGTGTGTGTATACCTCAAAAAGGTCTTTTTAAGGGTTGTAACGTGGTTAGGCTAAATTTTATAGAAAAAGGGGATAAAGGCTCAAGACCCTAGATAATCCCCTAAGGTGTGCAACCTCGCTTTTGAATCTTTATTTTTATGCTTGAGTTTCTACTCTTTTTTAGCTCTTTTTTTTTGCTTTAGCATTTATTTTGTTTTAATAAGTGTGGGAAATCCCGATCATGCGGTCTATCACTCACTTGGCATTCATTTTTATCACGGTACCGAGCACTCGACAGAGACGCAATCTGAGACGTGTTCATATCAAAGACATGTTTATGTCAATGACATTGGAACACTTGCCCTTTTGCACACTTTTATTATTATTTTTTGCTTTTGCTTATTTTTGCTATTATTTTTTATTTTGATCTTTTGAAATCACTCAAGCTTTTGAGATTGCATAAGTTACACACCATCCCATCCCAAGGTTAGGTAGATATGGATTGAAAAATGAATGGTCTATCGTTAGACAAGGCTCAAAGTGGTTTATGAAGAAAGGATTGTATATTTGAAGGGTGAAAGGTGATATGATGTGGCTACAAGGGGTGCCTCAAATCATTGGTATACCTTGTGCTTAATTCGACATGGATTTTTTTTTTAATGCAATGCAATAAAATTATCATATGTAAGAGAATAAATGCTCATTTTATTAAAAAAGGGAAAAAGAAAGAATCTACAAAATTAATATACGGGAAAAGAAAGGTGCCTATGCTAGACTTATTGGGAAAAGGAAAAATAAAGAAAAAAGAAAAAAGATGTCATGAAATCTCGTCGTTGAAGCCCGCCTCTGTTGTTTGCTTTATCATCACTCGCTCTTCTTGTTAACTGGAGGCATGGGAAGCTTGTTATTATCAATCAAATGTTAGATAGTCTCCTTTAGCTTCCAACAGCTCTCAGTAGCATGACCCCTACCTTGATGGTACTTGCAGCACACATTTGGATTTTAACTAGGAACTCTCTTCTCAAGCGGGGGATCTTGAAGAGGTCCAATAGGAGTAATGAGCCCCTTGGCATGGAGTCGATCGAAAGCATCATCGTAGCTAATTCCAATAGGGGTAAATTCCCTTTTCGGTTGCTTTCGATTATCCATGGCTAGGATCTCACTAAGGTTGAAAGTGCCAACACTATTACTAGAGTAGGTGTTTTCGGAAGAAGAAGGATAGTCATTCTTCTTTCCTTTACAGCCACTGTTGCTGTCATTACTAATCTTCGCCTTCTTGTCGCGCGGAGGAACATGAAGGAGATGTGAATCAATGAAGTCTTGAACACGATCCTTGAGGGCGAGACACTTTTCAGTAGTGTGACCGCGACCTTTATGGTATTGACAATAGGAATTTGGATCCCAATTGGGAAACCGTTTTTCATGTGGAGGGTCTTGACTGGGACCAATGGAGTGAATATGACCTTGATCGTGAAGACAGTCAAAAGCTTCATTGTAAGTCATTCCTATTGGTGTGTATTCTTCAATGGTCTGTTTTGCCCGTGGCTTAGGAGCATTGAGTTCTTCATTAAACTCTTGGCAAGAATTTTGTTCGATGGCCATCACCCGATTTGCTAATCCTTCTACCACATTCAAGAGCATGGCAACGACATCTTGCAGTTTTCGAACGTCCTCTTTTAGACTTGACGAGTCTTCCCTGGTATTATCTAAGAAAAGACTTTCGTCCTCCTCAATCATGGCCACCTCATCGAGCGAGGTTATATAAGCTGTCTCGATCATGGGCTCTCCTACAGGTGTGATAAGAAGTGATGGATCGAAGGATGTTTAATCTCCTTTGATAGCTAGAATTTCGGAAGTTTCATTGTTATCGATCAGATCTTGAATAGCTTCTTTGAGTTTCCAACACTCCTCAGTGTCATGACCCTTTCCTTGGTGATATTTGCAGTGCTTATTAGGGTCCCACTTACGTGGCCTGGCTTCTGGAACTGGATCTTTGATGGGCCCTATGGGCATGACTAGTCCTTTATGATGTAGCTTCTCGAAAGTTGTTTCATAACTCATACCAAGTGGAATGAACACCCTTTTTGATCTTTGGATTCGTGATTTAGAGGCATTCGTGGTACGTACCTCATTAATGGGAGAGGAAGAAGAAGGAAGGTCGTTCTTCTTTCCTCTCGCACTATTACCTTTCAGAAGGTCATCTTCAATGTCAATGCCTATGTTATAGACAGCCTTGAAAGTATTCAAGTTGTGTTGGTACTTTAAGTGCCTTGAATACTCTCCTTGGAGGTTCTTGATAAACATCCTCACAGATTCTTTTTCGGTAGGAGTCTTGACCATATTAGCAGAAGATTCCCTCAATTTGTTGAAGAAAGACGTGAATCCTTCGTTTTCTTTTTGTTTTAACATCTCAAGTTGTCTATGGTCTGTTTCGTCTTGGATTTTTCACTTATATCTATCTATCAAAGCGTTTGCTATGGACTCCCAGGTGAAGGTTTTTTCTTTGTCAAGGGAAAAGAACCATTGCTGGCAAACGGTCTCGAGAGATAGTGGAAACAGAGAGAGGAACACTTTCTAATCAATTCCCTAAATACTCATTATGGTTTCAAAAGCTCTTAGATGAAAGTAAGGGTTATCTGTCGCCTTGAATTTAGGGATGTTAGTGGTGTTGAACTTATGCGGAAGAAGTTCCTTGTCCAGCGAGACCTCTTGTGAACTAATGCCCTGAAATTTATAGTCACTAGATAGCTTGCTCAAACTTTCTTGCATGAGGGTCATTTGTTGTTGCTTCACAGGGTCATCAATTCTGAGGGTTAAAGCCTTTAACACCTCCGTCACGTCATTCAATTGACTCCTAAGTTCATTGACCTCTTCTTGACTTGCCATTATCTTTTTAGCCTTCCTCTTTTGACGAATTGGTTTATCAAAAAGTGAAACTTGAGTTAAGAGGTTGTCCTTGATCAATCGCCCTTCTCTCCTCGACTAAGTACTGTGGAAAAGGAATTTGGGGATATCTATTGTTAATTATTTGGCTCAAACTTTATTCAACATGCAATGGATGGAGGAAGTGAAGAAAAATGAGGGTGGTGATATGGAGAAAACATGTAGATATCCCCAAATTCCTTCACCCCCAACTTAAATGACGGAAAAAAACGACTTATGCATGAACCTAAGACATGGTCATGGTGACATATACTCAAAGTGTGTGCTAAGACTAGTGAGTGTAGGTGACATGTTAAGACTCGTGTTATGACCATGGGACTTAGTGCCTAAACTCAATTAATGACTTGACAAGGTATTAAATTTAACCGAATTAATTAGCAAACTGGTTAATTAGACATTAGGTGATGACTCGATCAATAATTCGAACTGTCGGCAAAACGACAGGACTGGCGTCGCACTGTGTAGTGTAGCGCCAGGCGACAGAGCTGTTGCCAGGCGCCACACTCCACAGAGTGGCGCTACAGCTCATATTTTGGCGCCAATGCTGGAGCTTCAATCTGGAACTGTTTTCGGTGTTATTAATCAACAGGGGTACGCCTAAATTTGTACTAGGTCAATTCTGATTAAAATATTAGACTTTATTTACTCAAATTAATTAATCAATTAATTAGTTAGGCAAAGTTCTTTAAGTCATTAATTTATTTAATCTCAACACAAGTCAAACAAACGGTTAATAAAATCATATATATGCACAACAAATAATGCACAATTAGTAAAGTAGGCACAATATGATGCAATGAGTTTGCAACCTAACAATGGCTCTAGTTCTCTAAAGTTCGACATATGGTTTAGTCAATAGAGGGTCCATGGTTAATTGTCCGGATGCACCGCGCAGAAGCCTAACCGTGAAGGGTTGGCGCGAGTGGATGGGACACCGCGAGATTTAGAAAAACTTACTTCCATGGTTTGGTGAATTCAACATTCTCGGATGTACCCTTTGTTGCTTAGAGCGTTCAATCAGGTAGATGGAGCATGAATTCCCAGAGGGTTATGTCCATATGTAGCACACATATGGATTTCAGAAAAGTGATAAAAACTCAATCAGGAAGTTGGATCGAGCAAATAATACGAAAAACTGGTCGAAATTAGAACGCATATTTCTGGCTCGGTATTGGAAGAATTTGGCGCCAGCAAACAGAGGTTGGCGCCAGGCTTTAGCTGTAGCGCCTGGCGACATGGCTGTCGTCTGGCGCTACAGTTAAATGTCTGGCGCCAGCTTCTATTCGCTGACGCTAATTCCTACACGCCTCAGCAGCTTTCTGTGCTCGATAAAATTTTCCATTTTCACGCAGTGTTATTTCGGTCCTAGTTGTGAAAGACATTTCTCAAATTTCCTACGTGTAAAATCCTATGTTTTAACTCATTACGGATGGTCTTCCAAATGAGATCTTTTTTATGCATATGACAATATTGTTAATCAAAATTACGCACATGAAATACTTAGAACGTTTCGAGTCTCATGCACTCATACTAAATCATTGCCGAAACAAATTCAGGAATTAAAATAGAAATTCTCCCTAGTGGAGTCGCCAAAAACTGTAGGGAATATTTCAAGCGTTAATCCCCTAGCTTGAACCCCACTGTGATCTACACTAAAGTACGGTGGCGTCCAAAGGGAAATAAGATAGAGCAAAAGAGTCGCCAACAAGTTTTTTAGGAACTTGTAAACCGTTCACGAGGTGAAGGTTACACCCCATAACGATCCAAGAGATCGTCAACTCCATAAGGTCTTTAACCAAATAGGGTTCGGGGATGATGGTACAAATCCAACCTAAAAGAGATTGTACCTACTCTAATAATAGGCCTCTACTTTATTCAGATCGTATTCATGTGCGCTTTCTGACTAACATGCAAGCAATAGGTTTAACCCTAAGCCTGTTTAGTCTATGTTGGTTGAATTAAATGAACAAATAAAACTATTATTGGCGATCACTTGAATTATAATCAAATTAACCCTAAACAAGATTATTAATATCTTATTAAGCGTGACTACAAGTACAAATTCCCTTTAAACATGCATAAAAAGGTGTGATCAAACAACAACAATGAATAACAAGCAACATAATAAATAATCAATAATAATAATAATAATCATAATCATCATACTTAAAAATAATCATCATAACAATAATTATAACCATAATAAAATCATTATCATAATAATAATCATGTTAAAGCATAATAAAAATAGCAAGATCCTACGCATGATACTAACAAGATTAATAACAAACCCTAGCATGTCACTAAACAATAAAAATCAAAGCTTTAGCCCTAACATGATACTAACAATCATAAATATTAGGAAGAACATAAAAAGCATCATACTTTTAATCATACTTGATATTAAAGTTACCCTAAACATGATACTAAGAATTTATTGTAGTCACCCTAAACATCAAATTAAAGAAAACATCCTAACATGATACTAGGAATTATAATAACAACCTAAGCATGATTTCTACATCATAATATCAATAAAAGCCATTACAGTACTTAATTGGATGCCTTGTACCTCTTTCTAATAACAAAATACACACGTTAGTATAACTTCAAGGAAAATAATAAACAAAACAATTAAATTAAATAATGGAAAGAGAGATTTTGGACCAAACCCTCAGAAATTAAATCTTTCACGTCTAGGGCGAAGGCAACTTCGAATATGGCTAGGTGTTTCTAGAACTAATGAATGCGGAATTTTGTATTTGAGAGAAGCTAGTTTAGAAAAGAGAAAGAAAGAGAGAGTGTAATCAAGAGAAAATATTAATGAGAGTTGGTGAAAATAGAGAGAATCGATGATTGTAGGTGAATGAAAATTTGTTGAAGGTGAATAAAAACGGATTTTTTAGCACGTTATTTATAGAGAAAATCATCCAAAAAGATAAAATATCAAAACAGAGTTCTTGCGCACATAAAATCTGATTAGCGCCAACGCTGGCTATTGGCGCCAGACGCCAACATTAGCGCCAGGCGCCAATGCTAGCGCCAGGCGCTACAGCTGGCGTTTGGCGCTGATTCAGAAATTCACGCGTTTTCTTAAAATCAGATGAAAATTGCCTTACAGGAGGATAAAATCGTATTTTTCCTCAAAAAACGTTATTTGATTTTAATTAAAACTCTTAAAAGTCAACAAAAGTCACTTTATCAATGCTAATTGAATTAGGAATGAAAAGAACCTTCTAGAAGAATCTAGAAGACTAAAAGCATTCCTAATTGCATTAGGAATGATAAATCTATATTAGGCCCTCCTCTAGATCATTGGGCCGCATATAAGGCTCAAACCGGGCCCAGTTCAGTAAATTAGCCATAACTTCCTCAATATATGTCGGAATTGGGCTTATAATATATCGTTGGAAAGCTCTTGTCAAGCCCCATCCAACTACACTACTATTGGACCTATATCATGAATCAACCAAACTGGATTGGCTGTTTTTCATAAAATAAGTTTACAAAATCAGATAGAAAAGAAAAGAAATTAAAACTATCCGCAACACTAAACTTTCCACACTTTCACTTCATTCAATTATGATTCGACGTGAAAGGTACTCATCACCGGGTTTGGTTTTGGGGAGACACAAATGGGTGTCTACAGATACTATAGAACCTTAATTTACTGTTATTTTGTAATATAGCATGGCTAGACGATGCGGTTCCGGCTCTCGTTCTACGGAGACTCATCAGAAGGACGATCCTGTTGATGCCGATGAAGGGACCTGTTCTTCTCTAGGGGCGTTCCTAGAGTGGGACGAGCGCACTCTATACTTTGCGCCCGAGTTTCATATCTCGGAGCGCGTTCGACGTAAGATCCACAGTGGGAGATTTCGTGGCCATGGTTCGGGCAACGAGATTATCAGTTCTTTGTACGACACTTACTTTCGCAACAACGACGGTTTGCGTTGCCTGTGTATGTCTTGTGGCTTGACTCCACTGCTCCTAGCCACTCGGTCTTTGTATTTTTTCGGGTAGAGTCATTACGTGGTCCGAGATTTGCTAAAGTTCTTCTAGGGCACCACCAACACTTTCCACTTTTCCTGGGGTGAGATAACTGTTACCCCTACTAACTTCAGTCTCATTATGGGATTAGAGTTTTATTTGGTCATGCTTTCATTTGATAGTGATATCAGTGTCTTTTCTGCAAAGGTAATGGAGCTGTTCGGCCCTATTACTATTCGAGCTCGTAGTGGGGCTAAGCCAACGCATCTCAGCTCTTGATGTTTTCGCTGGTCCACGCTCTTGGTGGCTTTTCAAGATGGTGCGACCACCTCAGAGCAGCGGGTACGCATGTTTGGTCTTATCTTGCTGTCAGGGACCTTTTCGCCTAACATTGGTAGTGGAGTCCTACTCTACTACTTGCCTGCTCTTCGCGACCTTCATATGGTCAGGTCGTATGATTGGGACAGCTTGGCCTACGTGGACTTCCTAGTCGGATTGCGACTTTCTATTCGTCATGATTCCTTCGAGAGAGACATCGCGCTTTCCAGGTTTTGGAGACTCGTAGAGGTAATACTTTATTTCCTTTCATTAAAGTAGCTCTAGATCTTTATTAGCATTCATTGACAATTCTTTATTCTCGTAGATCTGGTGATTAGGCTACTACTGCTCGCATTCGAGAGTTGATCCTCTTGGTATGTTTCTCGAATACTTGCCTTTTAGTACCTTTAGTAGGATTTTATCTTATGAATATGCATTTTATAAGAGCCTGCCGTAGTTTTTCGGCTGTGGGTTGATCCCAACATTCCTGCGTTTGCTGCATAGTACACTGCTCAGAGTCGGTACTTTAAGGGGACGTATGACGCTGCGATGTATCTAGGCGAGAGAGTGGCTATTCAGCACACCTCAGAGGCTTTTGTTGTTCCTCCTCGTCCTCCTCGGCATATGTTTGACAAGGCGAGTGATGTGTCTATTTTATGTAGTATTTTACCCCCGTCCCTTGGTCATAATTAGTAGTGTTTTTGGCTCTTTAGAGACACTTTTATTACTAATTGGTGTTTTATAGTGTTTTCGTAGATTTGGTTGACTTTTGCAGGGATTTATGCTTTTGAGTATTTTCCCGGGATATTTTAAAGCAACTACGGAAGCTAGAAGGACGCGACCACTTTTGGAGCCCAGGATCGGTGAGAGCCGGTGATTAAGGGCTTGGTAATTGGGATCTCGAGGCGTTTGGACCAAGTATTCGAGACCCAAGAGGAAACCCAGATTGGGCCGAGAAATCTAGCCCAATCGAAGTCCAAGCCTCAAGAGGAGCAAAGACCCAATCGGGCAACCTCTAGCCCGATCGGGCGCGGCAAACCATAGGGCTGCATGCTAAGGCGCGCCCGATCGTGCGAGCATCTAGCACGATCGGGCGATGCTACTGGGTAGGAACGCGAAGAAAAAGGCGCGCTCGATCGGGTGGCCCTTCGCCCGATCGGGCGCGTGTTTCTGGAAGACCTGATTAAGTTTAGTTTTAATTCTTGTTTTAGAAAACGTTGAAATACGATTTTGTACGGAAATATTAGATGACCCCTTCTTTCTTAGACTTTCTCTCTCTACTTAGTATTTTTCTCTCTCTAAAATTCTCTCTAAACTTTTTGTTCTTAATTCTTCCTTTAATTCCAGATATATTTTTGGTAACAATTTCTTCCCCTTTAATTTCAGTTATTTTATTTGCTTCCTTGATTATGCTTTTATTTATTTATTTGATTAGTTTAGTCATGAAGATTTGTGAGTAGTTTAATTTCTAAGGTTTATGGGGATCTAATAAATAATATGTAGGGGTAATTTATTATTGTTAATTATCAATGCTAGATTAATTTCCTATTGATTGATTTAATGCTCTGTGACTAGATTAGGCCTATCTTTTATGCATGAGTTTGACAACATTGATTCGAGATTCGACAGATGAGAATTAATGTTTAGGTCTAGTTTCAATAGGCAGATTAATTTATAAATGGTTAAGTCGAGATTCGAGAGATGAGATTTAATAACGGTAAATTAATTGTGTGATTGTAATACGTAGCGAAAGCCCTTTACAATCTGGTTAATTGATGCATTGATGATTGACTATTATTGATTATTGGTATTGCATGATAATTTCTTATTGAATTGTTTTAATGTTTTACAATTGCGGCTTGTAAAAGTGTAGCAATATTAAATTGATGAATCGAGCAGATGTTAATTTGATATTAAAGGCTATTTTCAATAAGAACTTAGATCTAGTAAATTGCAAAATCCTATTAGATCTATGGTGATTAATAAATTGCGAGAGCCTGTTAATCGTGTTATTTATGCAATGTTAATGATTGATTACTATGTTTTACCCTGGAGTATTATTTATTGGTTAACCTATACCCTAGATCCTTTCATATATTGTTTTCTCTCTATTTTCAATCTTAGTAGTTTAGTTACTTATTCGAATATAAATATTGGTTACTAGATAATTTAGATTATAATAATTAATTAGGAGTAAAAAGACTTGTTTCCCTGTGGAGATCGACCCTACTTCCCTATCTACTTTAGTTAGAGGACTTAGGAATTATTTTTTATTAGGGGATACAACTTTACCCTGTCAGCGAGATTGAGGACCTTGGCGAGTAGGTCACTAGTGGGCACACATTGGTGGACTCATGCTTGTTCAGAGCTATGTTATGCAGAGATGTTGCTGCCGCTTTTGGCTCCACCGCCTGTTTTGCTAGAGGGAGCGGAGGAGGTATTCCACATTTTTTGTGTTTGCCTTTTGTATAACCCCCAAGTAGATACTGACTACTTAGATTTTTTTTCCAGGATGCACATGCGGAGTTCGTTACTCCACCCTTATCCAACAGTTATCAGGGGATGTATGGTCCAGTTGAGGAGAGGATTCCCCTGGTTCCTCCGGATCATTACTTTATCGAGCGATCGATACCTCGGCACCAGACTTAGGTAAGTCATTTATTTGTTGTTTTACTTGTACATATATCTTTGATTGTTATTGACTTGTCTCTTGACAGTTCTCTCGCCAGGCGGTAACGAGGATGGCGAGGGTTTTAGACGCCTTTTGCTACCAGCTGGTGAGATTGAGAGATCGAGCCTCCTATCGTTGTGACGACTCTGCTGCAGAGGTATTTCTCTTATCCTTATCTCATTTTTTATTTACTTATTTTGCATCTGACACTATTTATTTTCACAGGGACAGCCTATTCCTCCTCCACATACTCGGACGAGACCCGAGGTTAGGGGAGAGAGGTCCGGGTCTGTCTCGAGGCGTCGTCGTAGCTCTTTTAGGGGTGAGGGTGGTCGGTCGAAGACGACTCCTGCTAAGAGATCGGAGGGTTTGGGATCATCCTGTGATGGTGCACATGTTAGGCCGACAGGCCAAGAAGGCGTGACATCGGCTCCTTCAGGGTGAGCCTGGATGGACAGGCCAAGAAGGCGTGACATCGGCAGTCGCCGCAGCCTCAACTGTTGGCGATTCAACATCATGGTGAGCTTGGATGGGCCGGCCCTACTTTGTCGATCCCGATTATTGGTGATCCTGGAGCTAGCGAGGGGCATACCCCGCGATCTACTATGTTCTTTGGGAGTTCCTACCCATTTGCGTCCTCCGGCACTGTAGTTGTACCTGTATTTATTTTATTTAAACTTGTAGGACTTTGCTAGTTTGTATTATATGACTTCTATGTTAGATACACTGTATATACAAACTTGTCATTTTTATTTTTCGTTTTTATGTGCATGTAAGTGTGTGAAAATTTGTGATTAATTTTGCGCAAAAATATCGTCATTTTTATTATCAATGGAGGGTATATGACTTTCTCCCCCGAAAAAAAAATGAAAAATAAAATAAACTTTGACTAAAATAAGCCTAAAATTAATTAAGCTTAAATTAATCAAAAACAGCGTTTGGATAGGGTTTTGAGACAAGAGGTCAAATCGTAAAGTCAATGTACAAAATCAAGTCATAGTCGAAAAAACGTGGTTTGCATAGCTCTAGAAGCTGGCGTCGTGCTAACTCTTTATTGCCAGACGCTGGTGTGGCTTTGATTCCAGGCGTTGTACATGTCGCCTAGTGCTAAACCTTTTTCTCCAAATCCTTTCGAGGTTCGAACTATACAAGTTTTGTGCATAAATAGCCCTAAATCTACCGATTTTTGTATATTTTGAACATATTAAAAAAAGTTATAGCTTTAATTCTCATTAAGCAATCATGTTTAAGAGCTTTAGTGATTTTACTCGTGAGTGGTGCCGGTCCTTGACTGCTAAGGAGAGAAAAGAACTCGACTTTTTCACATGGGAGGTATTTTTGGTATTAAGTAAGTAGACATAGATATAGATTTTATATTTACCGCCTTAAAATATTGGGATCTAGACACCCATTGCTTTAGACTAGGCTATGATGAAATTAGTCCTTTTCCAGAAAAATTTGGTGCCATTCTAGGCTTCCCTTCTATAATCTTGCGATAATTCCTAATGTGAGCGAATATTATTATAAAGATTTTGAGCGTTTCTTTTATCTTAAAGACAGGAATCTAACAAATATTGTAGATGGGAATGTAGTTAATCTGAGAGGATTTGCATGCCATTATTTTGATAGACCACATTCCGAATCTTTTCATGTTTATAGGAGGAGAGCTCTCCTCTTTTGCATGTTTAGCTAATATCTCCTCACTAGTGGTGATAGCCATGAGGGTCAAGCAATTTTAGTATCTATCATGGAACAAATTGAATCAGGGAGAAATCCAATGCCATGAATTGTTGGAGAAACTATGCTTAGTTTGGATGAATTAAAGGAAAATCCAAAACCACCACTTCGAGGATCTCCAATTTTATTACTGGTAGAAAAATAATATTTTTAATTACGGAAATCAAAAAAATATAATTTTTGTATAGTAATACTTATTATTTGCATTGAATTTTTGCAGATGTGGCTAATGGAAAGGCTAGAACTGATTAGTCCTCTTGACAATATTGACAAATATACACCAAATTGCTTTATAAGGCGAAAGAAACACTTTTCCATAAAGATGGGCCGCCGGGAGTGGAGAAAAATATTTGCTTCTTGTGAATTTACCATCAAGTGGGTCATTCCTTGGTGGAAAATTGAGAAGATTGTTGGTGTCAACAAACAACCCTTTTGCCGCCTTCCTAGCTTATCAAAGTTGACCTTTTATTACCCCTGTAGAGTAAAAAGACAGTATGGCCTTGCTCAAACCATTCCTTCTGGTGATCTTTGTCGCCCTTATGAATACCCTGTTTCACAAGACATGGAGAGGTTTGATAATTACTGGAGTGCTAGGCCTTTTATGGGAAGTTGTTACCCAAAAGGTTCCTCCTTATTTGTCTAAATATGTGAAGGATTGGCTACTTGATAAACTTAAAAAGGACAAGAACAGAGTTTACAATAAAACCAATGTGAAGAACCGTCTGGGAGACAAGGAAGCTCCTATTAAGGAACGCCTAGGTGAAAAGGTTGAATTTAAGGGCCTGTTCTCATTGACTGAACTCAGCTGAATTGAACATCATTAAACTAAACTAAACTGAGCTGAGCTGAATTGAATTGAACTGAACTGAAATGAATATTTTATAAGAGAAGGAAATTTGGAGCTGAACTGAACTAAACTAAACTGAGCTGTACTGAATTGAACTGAACTGAACGTAACTGAACTGAACAGAATTTCAACGTATGAGAACAGGCCCTAAAACTCCTATTATTCCTAAGAAGAAAAACACTATTAAAGGCA
Source organism: Chenopodium album (assembly GCF_948465745.1). NCBI lineage: Eukaryota > Viridiplantae > Streptophyta > Magnoliopsida > Caryophyllales > Amaranthaceae > Chenopodium > Chenopodium album. The sequence goes on from NC_137838.1 coordinate 31,912,115, forward strand.
AAGAGAAAAGAAAATCTAACTCTATAGAAAAGAAAGTGTGGGCAGAGAAGAAACATGGTGGGATGGCTAAAGGGGAAACTGTCAACACAAAGATTGAATGCAGATCCTCTAAATGATGCTTGCTAGAAAAAGTGATAGATGAAGAAGAAGAAGATGACAAAAATTGGAAGAGAGCAAAGAAAGAGAAGAAAGATTAGAGCATTGCTTCACCTTCAATTTCTTAGTCAATTTTAATTTTTAAGTTTATTTATTTTTAAGCTTCATTTAGTTAATGTAATTTTTACTTTATTTTATCAATGGAATTTTCAGCTTTTAAAATTAAATATACATTTACGTTTAATTTCCATCAAAGCAAGGAAAACACTTTAATTATTTTTTTGAAAATTATTCGAGTACGGAAGTAAAAAATTTCCAAAAAACACCGAAATTTGCCCAGTTTATCGCAAAACAATTGGCGCCACAGTTTAAAGTCTGTTTCCAGACACTGTTGTTCGTCGCCTAGCGCTACACCCTGTCGCCTGACGCTGTAGTTGTCGGCCAATGCTGATATCTGTCATCAAGCGACAGCTTTTCTAGGATGCATTGGACTTGAAATCGTCGCACTGATTGTTCCGAGTTGACTTGTCGATGCTGGAATGCGAGATTCATAAAAGTTAAAGTGGCCACACCCTATAAAGGTTGCCTACATATCCTTTCCTAAGGAATCAGGCCAAACGTAGCTTTGTTGAGTATCCTACTCAAGTAATTATGGGTAGTACTTCTTAAGTTGGTCAAGATTTGTCATGTTTGAGAACTCATTGCCATCCATATCAGTTAGTTTTGCAGCACTTCCTGATTGGATAGTTTTGACAATCTATGGTCCAAACCAGTAAGGCCTAAACTTGCCTCTTGGATCTAAAACATTTTTCCTTAAAGACTTTAACACCAAGTCTCCTACTTTGATGTTTCTTTTCTTGACTTTCTTGTTGAAGTGTCTAGCTTAGCCTTACAATTTTGATAGCATTGAGTGTGATGTAGAGCCTCTAGTCGCTTTTCATCAAGTAAAATTAGTTCTTCATATCTTGCTGTAGTCCATTCTACTTCATCGAGTTTACTTTCAAACGCGATGCGTAGGGAAATATTTCTAGCTCTACAGGTTGTACGACATCCATTCCATAGACTAAGGAAAATGACATATTTCCTGTTGACGAGCGAATTGCTGTGCGATAACCCCACAGAACAAAGTGGAGTTTGTGAGGCCAATCCTTGTAATTTTCTGTCATCTTCTCGATGATAGTGTTTAAATTTTTATTAGCTGCTTCTTCCGCACCATTTGCCTGAGGTCTGTTTGGAGAAGAGTGATGATGTTGAATACCATAGTTTTGTAACAATTCTTCACATTCTGCTTGAAAGTGAGTTTCATTGTCACTTATCATTTCATGTGGGACTCCATATCGACAGATAATGTTTCTTTCGATAAAGAGTGCTACATGTTTTTTGCAGTGAGTTCTGCATATGATTTTGCTTCAACCCATTAAGTGAAGTAGTCAATTGCTACTTATATGTATTCATGATATCTTGTTCCTGGAGGTTTAAATTTTCCAATAATATCTATTCCCCATGTTGAGAATGGCCATGGTGATGTATAGGTGTAGAGGAGAGATGGAGGAACATGTTGTAAGTTATCGTATATTTGGCATTTAGGGCATCTTTTGACATATTGATGACAATCCCTATTCATGTTAGTCTAATAATACCCTTCGTGCATTATCTTTTGGACTAGAATTTTGCCATTTACATGTGTTCCACATACTCCTTCGTAGACTATTCTCATTGCTCTTTGGGCTTCCTTTTTGCCTACACATAGAAGAGCTTGACCTTTAGGTATCCTTTTGTGTAACTCGTCGTTTATGAGCACATATTGGGAAGCCAAGAGTCTTAAGGCTCGTTTTGCTCTTTTATCAGCATGGGGTGGATATTCTCCTCTTGTGACATAATTGAGGATGTTTGTGTACCAAGGCACTTCTTCTTCTTGGATCTCTTCATCATCCTTTATGGCTTGAATATAAGCCGGTTTATGTCTCTTTTCTATTGTTAAAGGCATTTGCTCAATTTTCGTAGGAATCCTAACCATTGAGGCTAGTCTTCCCAAGGCATCAGCAAATTGATTTTCCTCTGTAGGTAGATACGTGTATTCTACCTTTTCCAGTTGATTTGTGAGACTTTCCAAGTAGGTTAGGTGAGGGGCCAAGCTTTCACTCCTTACTTTCCTTCTCTTGGAAATTTAGTTAATGATAAACGAAGAATCTCTGAATATTTGAAGTTTCTTTACTCCCAATTCCAATGTTGTTTCGAGGCCTACCACTCATGCTTCATATTCTGCAGCGTTGTTGGTAACGTCGAAATCAATCTTTATGGAGTTGGGAACATCTTTAGGTGATAACAATAATACTCTTACGCCACATCCCTTTTGGTTTGAGGCTCCGTCAAAGTATAGAGTCCAGACATCATCTTCTGTGACCATCAAGTCTTTGTCTGGAAAGTCATTCTCGTGTATTGGTGACTGTCTACAAAGTCTTCTTGTGCGAGCATAGCCCCCATTGTCTCTTTGGTTACTGTTAGGTACAACCTAAGAGGGAGTCTTGGGAGTGTTGGTGCTAATACAGGAGGATTATCGAGATAGGCTTTGATCTTTTCAAAGGCTTTTGACACTCGTCGTTCCATATTACTGGCACATTCTTCTTAAGCTTCTTGAATATTGGTTCACATATTGTTGTTAATTTAGATAAGAACCTACTTATGTATTGCAGTCGGCCGATGAATCCCCGAATAATCTTTTCGGTTTTGGGCGGTGGCATTAACATGATTGCCTTGATCTTTCTTGGGTTCATCTCAATTTTTCTAGAGCTAATGACGTATCTCAAGAGTTTTTCTGAGGTGACTCCAAAACAACACTTGGATGGGTTCAACCTCATGTTGTATTTTCTTAACCATTCCAAGAATTTTCTTAAGGCTACCAAATGCCCTAGTCAATCCTTTGATTTTACAATCATGTCATCAACATAGACTTCAACTTCTTTATGCATCATGTCATGGAGTAAAGCAGTCGCTGCTCGTTGGTATGTGGCACCCGTGTTTTGCAACCCGAATGGCATCACCGTGTAACAGTAAGTGCCCCAAGCTGTTATGAATGTTGTCTTCTCTATGTCTTCTTCTGCCATGAGAATCTGGTTATACCCCGCGTATCAATCCATAAATGAGAGGAGTGCATGGTTCACTGTATTATCTACTAGAATGTCAATGTGTGGTAAAGGGAAGTCGTCCTTTGGACTTACCTTATTTAGATCTCGATAGTGGTCACACATTCTTACCCTTCCATCCTTCTTTGGTAGTGGGACCACATTTGCGACCCATTCGGGGTATTTAGATACCCTAATAAAACCTGATGTTATCTGTTTTTGTCCTTTTTCTTTTATTTTAAGGGCTATGTCTGGTTTCATTCGACGTAACTTTTGTTTTGCAGGTTTCATTCCTGGAATTAGTGGTATTGTGTGTTAAGATATTTTTCTATTAATTCCTGGCATATCTTCATATGACCATGTGAATACATCGATAAATTCTTTTAATAGATTAATAAAACCAGTTCTTTCATCTTTATTAAGTGTTAGTCCGATTTTAACTTCTCTTGTAATGGCTGGATCTTTCGAGATGTCAACCGTTTCAGTATCTTCAATTACCGGTGTTTAATTTTTAAATGTTTCCATTGCTGTAATTATTTCTTAGTCATTTTCATTGTTAGTCAAGCAATGCTCGTCATCTTGGGTTAAAGAGTGACACGAGGAGTAAGCAAATGAAGACATATTATTAAACTCGAAAGATATGTCCACTGGGACTTGATTACAAATTATTGTAGGAGAAGGTGCTAAAATAGAAGAACTGGGAGAAGGTGCTATAACTAAGGACTTAGAAGACTCGATAGGGGAAGACTCTAACTCAGACGATTCTTCGAACATTGGTCCTTGTCCTATTGTTATGGACATCTTCCTTCCACTTGGAGTAGTCACATTCACGATCTTTCGCCATCCAAAAACTGGACCCTCTGCTGGAGTAATAAGCTTAGAAGGGTTAAAGTTATCATTCTGTAGTACTGTTTGAATGAGCAAGGAATTATCCTCAATATAAGTTGGTCATTCTTCTCATGCCCAAAGAGAAGTCTCATGACATTAAAGTCAAAGCATGGAGGTGCTTTCTCCTTATGGATAGGAATTGGGACATCATCTAGAAAGTTGTAATCCAAGAATATTTCAAACCTAGGTTGTCTTATCCTATTCTTGACAAAGGGTTCAGGAAATTCATAGCATTGTTAATCCTCTCCTTCTCTCATGAATTGTCCATTTAGGGTGAGAGGATAATGATCCATTGGGATTGCTTTCTTTTGGGTACGAGAATTCCTACGTGCATTGGATTTTTCCCGAGCTCGCTTAAGGTCTTCTAGAGTCGGTTCAAAACCAAGTCCAAAAGTCTCCAATTTGAGGAGGCCAGGTAGTCCCATTTTCTTTGCTATCCCTTTCTTCTTTCCAAGAGTCATTCTAGGAAAGTGTCCCTATTTTCTAAGGATAGCATTTACTGTCATGTTAGAGTGGAGGTTTTAGTGAAGAGGGTTCCTTTCATCCTCCTCGACTAAGGAGATCTCTTCATTAAATTCCCACAAATCTTCATCATCTTCATCGTGCTCCACATTTATGATTAGATTCTCGATGGCCTTGATTTTCATTGGTGAAGCATCAATTGTAATAGGGATTCCTTCAACTATAGCCTTCACTTGTTGATGAAGGGATCAAGGGATGACCTTTAGGTCTTAAAGCTAAAGGCGTCCCAACAATAAGTTGAAGGATGCTTTAATGTCTACCACTTGAAAATTGGTAGCGTGTTCTATGACTCCGGGCGTTACATTCATGGTGATGGTTCTAAGAACTTGGCGACAAGTGTTGTCATAGGCTCTTATTCCCTATGTAGACAAAGACAAGTCTTCATCATTTATTCCCAACATTCTCGCAGTTCGAAGTGGACATACATTAATTGTTGATCCATTATCTACAAAGTCATTGGGACATTCATCCTCTAGCAAATTACTGTGAGATTTAATGCTTCGCTATGTTTTTCACCCACTGGAGGTAGGTCCTTGTCAAAAAAGGTGATCCAGTTGATGGAACTAGGAAGATCACTCGTGAGAAATTTAGCCAACCCCTCAGGAGTGGTTTTAGAATCTATTCCTATTTTATCCAAAGCATTCACCACTGCCATCCTATGTTGATGGGATGTAGCTTAAAGTTTTCATACATTCATATCAACTTTGATCTTCTTTAGTTTGACAACATCGTTGTCTTCTATGATGGGTATTGGAACTTACTAAGTATTAAGTAGTAGGAATAGGTTGTTGCACAGTAATGGGAGGTTGCATTCACCTGTATCTTGTGAGAACATCTATGGGTGAATCTTCTTCATCCCAAATATCGTCCACTGGACATATTGTGTAGAGTGGGGTTTCTTCCATATCCTTGACGTAGACGTCCTCATCATGACTGTCCTAAACTCCATTGATGGTAGCATATTTCTCTTGTGGAATTTGGACTAACTTTTTATTATCAATCAATTTCTGAATTAAATCCTTAAATTTAATACAGTGTTCTATTATATGTCCCCCTGGTTAATGATATGGACAGAAGAATATGTCCGTCCTATTTAGTTATTCGAATGGTCTCGGTTCGAGAGGTTTGATCTTTCCACTCTCGGAGAGCATTTAGAACATATTCGATAAGTGGTCCCAATTAGATTGTAGGACCTATTGCTCCTTTTTGATGTTTCGATTACTTGAAGAGAAAATAACTTCTTCTTAGTAGTCTATATAGGTGTCACCACTTCATTGACATGTTTACTTTGTTCTTGCTTTGTGAGTTCAAGAACTTCTCTACACATGCCTATTGTTTTCTCCATTGTATATATGAAGAGCAACACATCTTCTTTAGTGGCCGGTTGTTGAATTGGGGACCAATGACTCATGGCATCGAAAAATATTTCCTCTTCTTCTTTAAGATCATGAGTTTCTTCGACTGGTTCGATTAAATATGAGGGATCAACACAACTTTCCTCATCAGCCAAGGAGTCAGAAAGTGGTGCACTGTTAATGCTTGGCTTCTTGCTTGCAGGAGGCACTGGAAGTTTATTGTTGTCAATCAAGTCTTTTATAGATTCCTTTAGCTTCCAGCAATTCGTAGTAAGATGGCTCCTACCTTGATGGTATTTTCAATGTGCATTGGGGGTTCTAATTAGCCGTTCTCCTTTCAATAGGTGAGTTCCTAAATGGTCCAACAGGAGTTCTAAGACCTTTTGCATGAAGACTGTCAAATGCGGTGTCATAACTCATACCAATAGGAGTAAAGTTTTTCTAAATGGTTTCTTTTCTCCTTGATTGTTCATGGCAAGGACTTCATTCAGATTAAAGGTGCTAAAATTATTTTAGTGGGTGGTTTTGGAAGAAGAAGGATTGTCGTTCTTCTTTCCTTTCCAGCCACTATTGGAGTAAGTGTTAGCAGCTTTTTGCTTTGCAAGGTCGTCTTCAATATTAATTCCAATGTCATAAACGGCCTTGAAAGTGTTCAATTTGCTTTGATACTTGAGATGTTTGGATTATTTTTCCGAGAGATTCTTTATGAACAATCTCACAGACTCTTTTTCAATAGCTACCTCAATCATCTTAGCAGAGGTTTCCTTCCACTTATTAAAGAAAGAAGTAAAGCCTTCATCCACTTTTTGCTTAAGTATCTCAAGTTCCCTATGATCAATTTCAACTTGAATATTACATTTATATCTATTAATGAAAGCATTTACAATGACATCCCTAGTAGAGGTTTTCTCTTTGTCAAGGGAAAAGAACCATTGTTGACAAATGGTTTCAAGAGATAAAGTAAATAGTGAATGGAAGACTTTCCTATCTATCCCCTAAATGTTCATTATGGTCTCAAAAGCCCTTAGATGGAAATAAGGATTGTCTACGAGTGATAAAAAAAATTGCATGAAATTTTAAATTACTCCAAAACCTGAATGGTTCATCTTATATTAATTTTATTTCCGAATGTTTAAAGAGTATCACTCTTTATAAAACATCTATAGAAATCACACACATATCTAATATGCTTGATTTCTTTCATGCAATTGTGAATGTTGTCGTTCACTTATTGGATAAGTTTAGTTATAACTACTTTGCTAATTTTAGCATCTTCATTACTGATCACTTTCATAATAAGATGATAAAATTTGAGAGTGTCATGGATTATATGTGATTTAGGATTTATTGTCCAAGTGATGGCTCCCACTCATTTTCATGATTGAGACCTTAAACATGACAACCTACAATCATTAACGTTCAGCAACGAACTTTCCATAGAACATCATCTTTATTACCGCTATTAAGGCAATAATATTCTCAACATATATTTTAGTAGACTTCCTAATGATGCTTTGCTTTGGTTTCATTCCAAACGGCTCACAATGATTTGGGATACCTTAATCACTCGTGATCATGGAAATTTTCCTTAAATTCCTACACATTACACATGGATCCACGTCCATGTTACCATTCTCAAGCCACGACTTATTGTTAGATCGTGCTTATAAACGACTTCTTTGTTAATGATCTAATCCTTGTTAAGGTTTGTGCTTGCAACACCAATTCTCAAATCGTATTTGTTTCCACTAGTCAAAAACTCATCTTGTTACTTATCCAAGTACTTAAGATGTTCTTGGCCATAATCTAACAATCTATTATATAGATTCAGGTTGATTGGTACTACATACATACTTCAGATGCTCTAAGCAAGTAAGTCGTGTGACGATACCATATCATAGCTTTACATGATGGATTTAATTGTGTAATGATTCTAAATCTTTATCTAATAAATTTGACATTTTAGATCATTCAGTTTCATTAATTCTTTACTAAATTGTTTGCTATGTGATATGGTTGAAAGTCTCTTACTATAGTCTTTCTTGTTTGACTTAGTATTTAGCCTAGCTTATACTTAATTCAAACATTTACTTAGTTTTATACATATGGGTCGAAAGCCTTTCAAAGTCCTTCATGTTTAATATAGTAATTCCTTTACTCATTTAAACATTTAATTAAGTTTATACCATAGAACTTAATTCCCGATATGTATACTAAGTATCGCTTTCAGCTTGGTCCATTGTCAAAATACTTTCAAATCTAAACATTTAGCATTTGATAATTGTTTCACAATAGAGTTCGTAAACTTCTCGTTGGACCTTTACTTTTGCTCCCACTAAACTTCTTCATCAGAATTTCTATGTTTCTCCATAAGTCAATCCTCTTATTAACTTTATGAGAAAACACGTTGCAATTCCTATATACAATGCTTCCTTTAATCCCATGACGGATTCCTTAAGCTTGATTTTAAATCTAGCATTTATTTAGATTTTCAAAACCCTTAGACTTTTTTCATAGTAACATCCAAAATCCTATTTTAGGAAGGCGGTTTTGGTATCTATTTTGCCATATTTCAAATGAGCAATTTAGCAAAAACAATCACGAAAAGACTTTAGCATTCCGATTGGTGAATAGGTTTTTATTAAAATCTACTTCATGAATTTAATTGTATCCTTTTCAACCAATCTAGCTATGTATGCATATACATTTCCACATTTGTTAGTTTTCTACTTGAAAACTTATTTGCAATTGATGGGTCTTTCACCCTTTATGGAAATTAATAAAGTTTCAAACATGATTTTCAAACATGGGGTCTGTTTCAAATTTTCATGGCCTCTAACCATTTTTTCGGAATTTGGATTTGTCATAGCTATCTTACAACACATTATTCCTTTACTATCTAATAGTAAATAGTATGCTTGGAAGTCTTACGTTTTATTTCTAAATTATTAGAAATTTATAGGATTCAATCCAAGCCTTAGGTGAATTTTATACGTATACGGAACAATTGCATCAACCACTGAGTTTCAAGGCGCTTCCAAAGCCCTTTTATTATGTTGATCTTACTCCAACTTTTCAAAAGTTTTGTGAGAAATGAATTCTCTTTTAAGGCACTTGTAAAGTGATTTTGATTATTCTTCGTCAAGTATTCTCACAAAGCCCTTTTAAGGTCTTTCGAGATTCCCAGTTCTAGTTTCTTGCTAAACTCAATGGTCATCGAGTTCATTTTCCTCCCACTTGTCGTTTTGGAAACGTGTTACTTTCCAGAAAGACACCACTTAGAGCAACAAACACTATGTTATCAATTAGGTTGTGGAGGTAATGCCCATGGTGTCACTTGAATGCTTACAAAGAGACATGTATATTATCTTTGGGTAAAAGTTCGTTGTGATGAAACAAACAGTTAGCTCCCACTTGAGCTATCTTAGCCTTTAATGAGCCATTAAGCTCCCACTCAACCACCTAGCTCTTGCTAAGCTGGTGAGCTCCCACCGAGTCACTTAGCTCTCACTGAGCCAATGAACTCCCACTGTGGCTAAGAGTTTTAGACATATACTTGAAAGGACATTTAGAAGATAATTTTATCCATAACTGAATATGGCGTTGTAGGGAATAGTTTCAAGCCTTTAAAAATCCCACTAGCTTGAACCCCACTGTGATCATACACTAAAGTACGGTGGCGTCGAAAAGGGAAGAAAATAGAGCAAAAGAGTCGCCAACAAGTTTTTAAGGAACTTGTAAACCGTTCACGAGGTGAAGGTTACACCCCTTAACGATCCAAGAGATCGTCAACTCCATAAGTCATGAACCAAATAAGGGTTCGGGGATGAAGGTACAAATCCAACCTAAAAGAGATTGAACCTGCCCTAATAATAGGCCTCTACTTTATTCTGCTCATATTCATGTGCGCTTTCTGATTAACATACAATCAATAGGTTAATCCTAAACCTGTTTAATATATGTTGGTTGAATTTAATGCACAAATAAACTATTATTTGCGATCACTTGAATTATAATCACAATTAACCCTAACAAGATTATTAATTATCTTATTAAGCGCGATTGCAAATACCAAATTCCCTTTAAACATACAATAAAAGGTGATCAAGAAATAAAGAATAAATAATGTATCAAGCAACATAATCAATAATCAATATCACGAATAATAATAATATCAATATAAATCATAATAATCATGATAAATAAAATAATAATAATAATAATAACAATATTCATAATCATGTTAAAGCATAATAAAAATAGCAAGATCCTAGGCATGATACTAACAAGAATAATAATAAACCCTAGCATGTCACTAAGCAATAAAAATCAAATCTTTAGCCCTAACATGATACTAACATGAATAAATATTAGGAAGAGAATAAAAGGCATCATAACAATCATATTTAATATTAAAATTAACCTAGACATGATACTAGGAATCATAATAACAATCTAAACATGATATCTACATCATAAATCATTTAATCAATAAAATCCCTTAAAGTACTTACTTGGATGTCTCGTATCTCTTTCTAATTACAAAATACACACATTAGTAACTTCAAGGAAAATAGTAATCAAAAAAATTAAATTAAATAATTCAAATAGAGATTTGGGACCAAACCCTCAGAAATTAAAACCTTTCACGTCTAGGGCGAAGGCAACTTCGAATATGGCTAGGTGTTTCTAGATCTTGTGAATGCGGAATTTTGTATGTGAAAACAAAGTTTAGAAAAGAGAGAGAATAATCAAGAAAATATTGATGAGAGTTGGTCCATGAAAACGAAGTTTTTGATACGATATTTATAGAGAAAATCATCCAAAAAATATAATTTAAAAAAAAAGAGTCTGGAGATCAAAAAACAACTTTGGCGCCAGCCCTGGCTAGTTGGCGCCAGGACCAGTGGCTAGCGTCAGGCGCCAATGGCTAGCGCCTGGCGCCAATCCTAGTTTCAGGCGCCAAGGCCTGGGGTTGGACGCCAAACTGATTTTCCACGCGTTTTCGAAAATCTGATAAATTTCCTGTACTGGAAGATAAAATAATATAATTCCAATCGAAAATGCTATTTGATCTGATTAAAACTCTGAAGAGTCCTAATTGAATTAGGAATGATAAGACCTTCTAGAATGTTCTAGAAGACTAAAACCATTCCTAATTACATTAGGAATGATAAATTATATTAGGCCCTCCCCTAGATCATAGGGCCGTACTTAAAGCTCAAACCGGGCCCAGTTTAGTAAATTGGCAATAACTTCCTCAATATTCATCGGAATTGGGCTTATAATATATCGTTGGAAAGGTCTTTGCAAGCCCCATCCAACTACACCACTATTGGACCCATATCATGGACCAACCAAACTGGATTGGCTGTTTTCTTTAAAATAAAGTTTTCAAAAACAGGGAGAAGAGAAAAGAAATAAAACTTTCCGCAATGCTAGACCTTTCCACACTTTCGTTTCATTCGATTATGATTCGACGTGAAAGGCACTCATCACTGGGTTTATTTTTGGGGAGACACAAATGGGTGTCTACAGAAGCCCCAACTTTGACTGAGTTTGGAGAAACGCAAGTTTCGAAAACAAAAGTCAAAGTATCGATAGAGACGGAGAATGATTCAGAACGTTATGCGATCCTAAATCATTCTTGTAACGCCGATACCTGCAAAACTAGCGTTAGTTAAACAGATAAAAGAGTTAAGAAACGCGTATCTTGCACCGTCAAGCACACGTCTCTGAAAGTAACCGATTTATTTTGATGACCTCCTGCAAGCTAGAGAATGCCATCCCGCTTGAAAACCGCTACGCCTGTAACTGCTTCCAAATATAGAAGATTGTTTCGCCTGAAACTATCCTCCCCACTATGATAACATTCCACGTCCAAGGGAATACCTTCGAAGATTGCTTCTCTTGAAACAATCTCCATCCGCATTGATAATATTCCGCGTCCAAGGGAATACTATCGAAGATTTCTTCTCTTGAAACAATCCTCAGTTGTTTGTGACAACTCTCCATAATCCAGGGAACGCCACCTTGCTGTTTCGATGTTCACTCGTCTCTGAACAAAGAGCTTCTTTGAGATATGATCTTCTGAATGATGTGTCCACGCGTCTCTGAACGAAGAGCTTGATAATAGGATGCCCACGCGTCTCTGAACGAAGAGCTTGATAATAGGATGCCCACGCGTCTCTGAGCAAAAGAGCTTGAAAATAGGAAATGTCCACGCGTCTCTGAACAAAAGAGCTTGAAAAGGAAATGTCCACGTGTCTCTGAACAAAAGAGCTTGAATGAAATGTCCACGCGTCTCTGAACGAAGAGCTTGAAAATAGGAAATGTCCCTGCGTCTCTGAACAATAGAGCTTCAGTACTTGAACGTTTGTTGCGATAATGTCTTGAAGAAAAATTTCCGGAGACCAACGTTTGTCGATCTCTAAAGCTCGCCTGAACTTTATTCCGCTAAAACCAGTATGTCGATGTTTCCGTAATGAACCATATCTTAGGCGCTTTAAGCTAAGCGAGACGATCTTTCATCAGGTCGATCACTTATTGCAATTGTAATGAAACTGACTACTTAATCATTTCAAATTGTTTATAGGGGCTAACTGGCGTACCAAGGAACCCAAAATTGTTGTATGAAGTCGAAATCACCTTTCTGAGAGGCTTCGAGCTCTGTCGTTGCTGAAATATCTCTGGCGCAAAGAATTGATTCTGTCGCCGAACGCTGTGATAGGGTCTTCCCTGTTCTGCTGCACCTGTATTTATTTTGACTATAGAACTTTGCCAATCTCTTTAATTATCTTAGGGTTGACCTAAGGCTTAATGTAGCTTGACTCATCGACTTGACACGACTCAAGGTATAAACTTGACTCAATATGTTTGAATGACTCGAGGTTGACTCGACTCGAAGTAACATGGCACATGTGACTCGTGACCCGTGTGTGCATTGTAATGTGATCGTGCGACTCGAAAATGCAAAAAGAAAAAATTTTCCGTCATTTTTGTGGAGGGTACCGACTTTCTCCCGAAAAAGTAAGACGCAAAAAAGAAAGAAGCGAAGTTTTGAAGATGCATGTTGAATGAGCTTAGTCAAATGTTGTTTGATACTATCTCTCAAGGTTCAAGGATTAATTCATCCTAGGCTATCTGAACTGTTGACTCCATGATGAAAGCATTTGGGTAACTTAGGCACGGAGGCTAAGCACTTCATACTTCGTGATGCAATGACAATTATGAGTGATCTTGACGAAGCATGCTTCAGCGTTAAGATTTCATGACAAAGGGTTCCTAAGGGAAATATATTTGTTTATGTATGTGTGCGGTGTGTGAAAGTGATTATAAAGTTAGGCCGCAAGAGCTATGTGTGTGGAAAAATATATTATTGAAAAGAGTCAAATGGTGGTGACTCTTAGGCTAGGTAAGCTAATGATGTAGGGATCAAGCCCCCAAGTCTAGCTCTAAATGAATAGGGATGAGCATTGGAGATACCTTGATATGATTATGGTGCAAGTGTGTGAATGTTAATATGAATGCATGTTTATTACGGCCGCACCTCGATGTGAGGTTGCCTACGTATCCGTTAGGAATCAAGCCGAACGTAGCTCTAGCCAAACCTCGCACAAGTGTGTATACCTCAAAAAGGTCTTTTTTTTTAAGGGTTGTAACGTGGTTAGGCTAAAGGTTTAAAGAAGAAGGGGATAAAGGCTCAAGACCCTAGATAAGCCCCCAGGGTGTGCAACTTCGCTTTTGAATCTTTATATTTTCATGCTTGAGGTTTTCTACTCTTTTTAGCTCTTTCTTTTGCTTTAGCATTTATTTTATTTTTATAAGTGTGGGCAATCCCGATCATGCAGTCTATCATTCACTTGGCATTCATGTTTCTCAGGAACGGTACCGAGCACTCGATAAGAGACGCAATCTGAGACATGTTCTTATCAAAGATATTTTCATATCAAAGACATTGGAACACTTGCCCTTTTGTACACTTGTTTTCGTTTTTTATTATTGCTTATTTTTTGCTATTGCTTTCTTTTGAATTTGCTCAAGCTTTCTTTAGAATTGCATAAGTTGCATGCCATCCCATCCCAAGGTTAGGTAGATGTAGGTTGAAAAAAGAAGGGTCTATCGTTAGACGAGGCTCAAAGTGGTTTATGAAGAAAGGATTTGTAAATTAGAAAGGCGAAAGGAGATATGATGTGGCTACAAGGGGTGCCTCAAAACATTGGTATACCTTGTGTTTAATTCGACATTTTTTTTTTTAAATGCAATATAATGAAATGATCATATGCAAGAAAATAAGTGCTCATTTTATTAAAGGAAAAGAAAGAAAATAATCTACAAAATTAATCTAAAGGAAAAGTAAAAGTGCCTATGCTAGACTTATTGGGGAAAGGAAAAAATGAAAAAGAAATAGAAAAAGAGGTCATGAAATCTTGTCATTGAAGCTCGCCTCTTGTCTTGTGTTTGCCTTATCATTACTCGTTCTTCTTGTTGACTGGAGGTATGGGAAGCTTGTTATTATCAATCAAATGCTGGATGGCCTCCTTTAGCTTCCAACAGCTCTCAGTAGTATGACCCCTACCTTGGTGGTACTTGCAGTGTTCGTCTGGATTCCAACTAGGCAATCTCTTCTTAAGTGGGGGATCTTTAGTAGGTCCAATGGGAGTAATGATTCCCTTGGCATGGAGTCGATTGAAAGCATCACCGTAGCTAGTTCCAATAGGGGTAAATTCCTTTTTCGGTTGCTTTCGATTACCCATGGCTAGGATCTCACTAAGGTCGAAAGTACCAACACTATTATTAGAGTAGGTGTTTTCGGAAGAAGAAGGATAGTCGTTCTTCTTCCCTTTACAGCCACTGTTACCATTGTTACTGATCTTGGCCTTCTTGTCGCTCGGAGGAACATGAAGGAGATTTGAATCAATGAGATCTTGAACCTGATCCTTGAGGGCGAGACACTTCTCAGTAGTGTGACCGCGACCTCTATGGTATCGACAATAGGAATTTGGATCCCAATTAGGAGAACGTTTTTCAGATGGAGGGTCTTGACTCGGACCAATGGAGTGAATGAGACCTTGATCGTGAAGACAGTCAAAAGCTTCATTGTAAGTCATTCCTATTGGTGTGTATTCTACAATGGTCCGTTTTTCCTGTGGCTTAGGAGCATTGAGTTCTTCATTAAACCCTTGGCGAGAATTTTTTTCAATGGCCATCACCCGATTTGCTAATCCTTCTACCACATTCAAGAGCATGGCAATGACATCATGTAGTTTCCGAATGTCCTCTTTTAGACTTGACGAGTCATCCTTGGTATTATCTAAGAAAAGACTTTCATTCTCCTCAATTATGGACACTTCATCGAGAGAGGTCATATAAGCTGTCTCGATCATAGGTTCTCCTACAGATGTGATAAGAAGTGATGGATTAAAGGATGCTTGGTCATCTTCGATGGCTAGAATCTCGGAAGTTTCATTGTTATCGATCAGATCTTGAATAGCTTCTTTGAGTTTCCAACATTCTTCAGTGTCGTGACCCTTTCCTTGATGATATTTGCAGTGCTTATTAGGGTCCCACTTAGGTGGCCTAGCTTCTGGAACCGGATCTTTGATGGGCCCTATGGGCATGACTAGTCCTTTGTGATGTAGCTTCTCGAAAGCCGTTTCATAATTTATACCAAGTGGAGTGAACACCCTTTTTGATCTTTGGATTCGTGGTTTAGAGGTGTTTGTAGCATATACCTCATTAGAGGAAGAAGAAGGATGGTCGCTCTTCTTTCCTCTCACACTATTATCTTTCAGAAGGTCATCTTCAATGTCAATGCCTATATTATAAACAGCTTTGAAAGTATTCAAGTTGTGTTGGTACTTTAAATGTTTTGAATACTTCCCTTGGAGATTCTTGATAAACATCCTCACAGATTATTTTTCGGTAGGAGCCTTGACCATATTAGCAGAAGTTTCCCTCCATTTATTGAAGAAAGAAGTGAACCCTTCGTTTTCCTTTTGTTTTAACATCTCAAGTTTTCTGTGGTCTGTCTCGTCTTGGATGTTGCACTTATATCTATCTATGAAAGCATTTGTTATCGACTCCCAAGAAGAGGTTTTTTCTTTGTCAAGGGAGAAAAACCATTGTTGGCAAACGGTTTCAAGAGATAGTGGGAACAGAGAGGAAAAAACCTTCTTATCGATACCCTTAATGTTCATTATTGTTTCAAAAGCTCTTAGATGGAAGTAAGGGTTATCTGTTGCCTTGAATTTAGGGATGTCAGTGGCGTTGAACTTATGTGGAAGGAGTTCTTTATCCAGCGAGACCCCTTGCGAGCTCATGCCCTGAAATTTATAGTCACTAGATAACTTGCTCAGACTCTCTTGCATGAGATTCACTTGTTGTTGCTTCACAGGGTCATCAACCTTGAGGGTGAGTAGCTTCAATGTTTCATTCATGGTAACCAATTGGTTCCTAAGCTCATTGACTTCTTCTTGAGTTGCCATTATCTTCTTAGCCTTCCTTTTAGACGAATCGGTTTATCAAAAAGCGAGACTTGAACAAAGAGGTTGTCCTTGATTAATCGCCCTTCTCTCCTCAACCAAGTACTGTGGGAAAGGAATTTAGGGATATTCATTATTAATTATTTAACTCAAATTCTATTCGACATGCAATGGAAGGAGGAAGTGCAGAAAGATGGAAGAATGTGGAGAAGAATGATGGAGGGATATGAGGAATTAGGAATAGAATGTACCCCCCAACTCAAATGAAGGAAAGACCAACTCATGCATGGATCTACGACATGGTCATGGTGATGTGTACTCTAAGTGTGTGCTAAGACTAGTGAGTGTAGGTGACATGTTAAGACTCGTGTCATGACCATGTGGCTAGACTATGTGACCAAGACTCGATTAATGACTTGACAAGGTGTTATTGACAGCGGAAATTAACCGAATTAATTAGTAAACTGGTTAATTAGACCCTAGGTGATGACTCGACAAATAATCCGAACTGTCGGCCAAGCGACAGGACTGGCGTCACACTATGGTGGTTGGCGCCAGACGATTTAGTTAATGTCTGGCGCTACACACCATAATGTGGTGCTACAGCTCAGACTTTGGCGCCAATATTGGAGCCTTGGTCTGGGACTGTTTTCGGTATTATTAGTCAACTGGGGTATGCCTAAAGTCGTACTAGGTCAATTCCGATTAAAAAAAAGAAAAAACTTTATTGACTCAAATTAATTAATTAATTAATTAATTAGGCAAAGTTCTTTAAGTCATCAATTATAATCTCAACACAAATCAACAAACGGTTAAGAGGAGCATAGAATATATATGCACAACCAATAATGCACAATTAGTCAAGTAGGCACGATATGATGCAATGAGTTCGCAACCTAACCATAGCTCTAGTTCTCTAAAGTTCGGGATATGGTTTAGTCAAATAGGGTCCATGGTTAATTGTCCAGATGCACCGCGCAGAAGCCTAACCGTGAAGGGTTAGCGCGTGTGGATAGGACACCGCGAGTTTTTAGAAAAAAAAACTCACTTCCATGGTTTGGTGAATTCAACCTCTCAGATGTACCCTTTGTTGCCAGGAGCGTTCAATCGGGTAGATAGAGCATGAATTCCCAGAGGGTTATGTCCATCTGTAGAAAACATATGGGTTTCAGAAAAATGAGAAAAAATTCAATCAGGAAGTAGGATCGAGCAAACAATACGAAAAAACGGTCGAAATTAGAACGCATATTTCTGGCTCGGTATTGGGGGAAATTGGCGCCAGCAAACAGAGACTGGCGCCAACTTTTAACTGTAGCGCCTGGCGCCAATTCTGGCGTCTGGCGCTACGGCTAAAAGTTTGGCGCCAAGCTCTGGCCCCTGATGCTACTTCCCACATGCCTCAGCAGCTTTCTGTGCTCGATAAAATCTTCCAGTTTCGCGTGGTGTTATTTCAGTCCTAGTTGTGAAAGACATTTCTCAAATTTCCTACGTGTAAAATCCTATATTTTTTACTCATTACGGATGGTCTTTCCAATGAGAACCTTTTTATGCATATGACAATAATGTTAATCAAAATCACGCACATGAAATACTTAGAACTTTTCGAGTCTCATCCGCTCATTCTAGATCATTGCCGAAACAAATTCAGGAATTAAAATAGAAATCCTCCCCAGCGGAGTCGCCAAAAACTGTAGGGAATAGTTTCAAGCCTTTAAAAATCCCACTAGCTTGAACCCCACTGTGATCATACACTAAAGTACGGTGGCGTCCAAAAGGGAAGAAAATAGAGCAAAAGAGTCGCCAACAAGTTTTTAAGGAACTTGTAAACCGTTCACGAGGTGAAGGTTACACCCCTTAACAATCCAAGAGATCGTCAACTCCATAAGGTCATGAACCAAATAAGGGTTCGGGGATTAAGGTACAAATGCAACCTAAAAGAGATTGAACCTGCCCTAAAAATAGGCCTCTACTTTATTCTGCTCGTATTCATGTGCGCTTTCTGATTAACATACAATCAATAGGTTAACCCTAAACCTGTTTAATCTATGTTGGTTGAATTTAATGCACAAATAAACTATTATTGGCGATCACTTGAATTATAATCACAATTAACCCTAACAAGATTATTAATTATCTTATTAAGCGTGATTGCAAATACCAAATTCCCTTTAAACATACAATAAAAGGTGATCAAGCAATAAAGAATAAATAAAGTATCAAGCAACATAATCAATATTCAATATCATGAATAATAATAATATCAATAATAATCATAATAATCGTGATAAATAAAATAATAATAATAATAATAACAATATTAATAATCATGTTAAAGCGTAATAAAAATAGCAAGATCCTAGGCATGCAATAAAGAATAAATAATGTATCAAGCAACATAATCAATATTCAATATCACGAATAATAATAATATCAATAATAATCATAATAATCATGATAAATAAAATAATAATAATAATAATAATAACAATATTAATAATCATGTTAAAGCGTAATAAAAATAGCAAGATCCTAGGCATGATACTAACAAGATTAATAACAAACCCTAACATGTCACTAAGCAATAAAAATCAAATCTTTAGCCCTAACATGATACTAACATGAATAAATATTAAGAAGAGAATAAAAGGTATCATAACAATCATATTTAATATTAAAATTAACCTAGTGGCAAGGGAATAAACGCGTCGTCAATTGTCTATCCCTAGATCAAATACAATTTATACAACCTAAACAAACCTAATACGAGTATAAGGCAAGCATAGGGGTCGAACCACAGAGAACGGTAAACACCACCAAATGTTATCGACAATTAAGCTAGTCCGGAATAGGGGATAAATAAACTAAAGTCTAAAAATGCTAAAACAAGAAATAAAACATTAAGGGAAATGGTTTAGGTATAGCATTCACTTGAACATAAACAAAGGCATAGAAATTGAATTAATTTTGAACTAAACATGCTCGAATATCGAAATAAAGGGTCCAATCTAGCCGCCTTCCGGGGTCAATTGGCTTCTCCTAACATAGCCTCTATGTTTCCACACTAGAACCATATATTAGAAGGTGCAATCAATGAACTATCGATAGTAATGAACCTTAACTAAGTCAACTTCCGTTTCTTGTTAGCAAAGATTCACCTTTAATCAACCAACAATGTGCACTTGCAAGAAGATTAAAGAATATCAAGCATATAAAGACTTTAATCACAAATAAATCAATTCTAAACCCTAGAACATGCTCAAGGTCCAACTACACCACAACCATCCCCTTAATGGGGAAATTACTCACTAATCATGATAATAACAAGATTAATCAACAAATAATCAAGAATCAACATGATCAACAAGCAATACTAACAACTAAAATAATAATCAAAATAAACAAATAAAAATAGAGGAGAGAGAGTAAGAAATTTCTCATTAATTGAAGATGAAGGTCTACAAAGGATTGAACAAGCTCCTTCTTCAAAATCCAAGTTCATTAATGAAGAAAACCTCACTTTCTCTCTCTACCAAAGAAGACTAATCCTAACCTAACCTAAAACTAATTAGAGAGAAGAATAGATAGTTATTCAATTCCTAATTACACCAAAAAAATGGGTATTTATACTAACTTAATAAAACTAGGAAAAATAGAAAAAGAAAATAAAATAAAATAAATTAAAAGGAAAAGTAAAAAATAAAATCAGAAACTAAAAAATAAAAATAAAAGAAAAGAAAGAAAATAAGAAAAGGGAAAAGAAAAAGAAAATAAAAATAAAACAAATCAATTCCCACCAAAACAATCAGCTACCCCCTTTCCCCTTCTTCTTCGAAATTGGCTGCTTCAATATCAACACCAAACAACCATCATCAATGGCTCAAAATCATCACCGACATCTTCATCAACCAGCAATCAATCATGGCCGTTCAATTTTCATTAAAACTCGCGTGAGAAGCTCGTGAAATGGTTCGATCGAACCGGTGGCTGGTTCGACCGAACTACGGGGTTGGTTCGTTCGAACCAAGGGTATGTTCGACCACTCCTCTTCGAATAACAAAACCCCCAAAGTCTCTGACTCGAAGTTCGGCCGAACACTCATTGATTTGCTCGAACTTGATTAATTTGCTAATTGTTCTGGTTTTTGGGTCGATTGGTTGCTTAATTGGTGGTTTGAGTAGTTGCGGGTCAGGTGTGGTGAAGGGCTGCCGTTTGGGTGGAGTGAGTGCCCGCTGCGAAGGGTATCGAGAATGGAGATGAATTGGAGCTATTGGTTGCGGGCTGCTCTGATTTGGGGCGCTGCAGTGTCGGCTTTAATTGGTGGTTGCGGTGGTCGGGTGCGTGGTTATTGTTGATGTTGTGTTCGTTGTTGTTGCTGTAGTTGGGGTTGCGGGTTGCGGGTTGGTTAGGTTGGTTGAATGGTGGTGTATTGGTTGCGGCAGGGGAGTTGCGTTCAGGGGTTAAATTGGTGGTCAGGTGGTTCTGGTTGTTGCGCGGTGGTGTTGCGGTGTTTGGTTGTTGCTGTGTGCGTGAAGGAGCAGGGGGTAGGTGAGTATGGCTGTGGGGCTGCTGTGGTGGTGTTGAGAGGTGATTTTGGTGGTGAGGGTGAGTGAGCAGTTGCAGTGGGTGAGTGAATTGGTGCTGCGGGGTTGCAGGCTGGTTTGGGCTGCGTGGTTGATACGGGGGTGATTGGTGGTAAGGCTGGTATGTAGCTGTGTGCGTGAAGGAGCAGGGGGTAGTGGTGGCTTGTGCTGTTGGTGTGTGTGGTGTTGGATAAGGTGTGGGATGTGGTGAAGGATAAGGGGCAGCATGGGTTTGTTTGGCGTTTGACTAAACTTGGAACCCGAACCCACTTGACATAAAACCCGAACCCCTACACACAAAACCGAAGGAAGGAATTGGGATAAATAAAATAAAAATAAATAAAATGGAAATAAATCAAATGAAATAGAAAATAAGAGACACAAAACTAAACTAATAAAAATAAAACAAAAACTCTACAAGCAAATAAAGTAAAATAAAATACGAAAGTAAACTAAAGCTAATAAAATAAAGAAAATAAACTAAAACGCTCCAACACTACCAAATAAACAAGAAACTTTATTAAAAAGAAAACAAGAGAAAGAAAGGGAAAATAAGGTAAAATAAACACGAAAATGACTCTAAAACTACTCCCTAAGAGTGACATAAATGTCACTCATCACCTAGACATGATACTAGGAATCATAATAACAATATAAACATGATATCTACATCATAAATCAATTAATCAATAAAATCCCTTAAAGTACTTACTTGGATGCCTCGTATCTCTTTCTAATTACAAAATACACACGTTAGTAACTTCAAGGAAATTAATAATCAAAAAAATAAAATTAATTAATTGAAATAAAGATTTGGGACCAAACCCTCAGAAATTAAAACCTTTCACGTCTAGGGCGAAGACAACTTCGAATATGGCTAGGTGTTTCTAGATCTTGTGAATGCGGAATTTTGTATGTGAAAACAAAGTTTAGAAAAGAGAGAATAATCAAGAAAATATTGATGAGAGTTGGTCACTGAAGACGGAGTTTTTGATATGATATTTATAGAGAAAATCATCCAAAAAAGATAATTTAACAAAACAGAGTCTGGAGATCAAAAAACAACTTTGGCGCCAGCCCTGGCTAGTTGGCGCCAGGACCAGTGGCTAGCGCCAGGCGCCAATGGCAAGCACCTGGCGCCAATCCTGGTTCCAGGCGCCAAGGCCTGGGGTTGGACGCCAAACTGATTTTCCACGCGTTTTCGAAAATCTGATAAATTTCCTGTACTGGAAGATAAAATAATATAATTCCAATCGAAAATGCTATTTGATCTAATTAAAACTCTGAAGAGTCCTAATTGAATTAGGAATGATAAGACCTTCTAGAATGTTCTAGAAGACTAAAACCATTCCTAATTACATTAGGAATGATAAATTATATTAGGCCCTCCCCTAGATCATAGGGCCGTACTTAACGCTCAAACCGGGCCCAGTTTAGTAAATTGGCCATAACTTCCTCAATATTCATCGGAATTGGGCTTATAATATATCGTTGGAAAGGTCTTTGCAAGCCCCATCCAACTACACCACTATTGGACCCATATCATGGACCAAACAAACTGGATTGGCTATTTTTTTTTAAAATAAAGTTTTCAAAAAAAGGGAGAAGAGAAAAGAAATAAAACTTTCCGCAACGCTAGACCTTTCCACACATTCGTTTCATTTGATTATGATTCGATGTGAAAGGCACTCATCACTGGGTTTGGTTTTGGGGAGACACAAATGGGTGTCTACAGGTGTCTTTTCTTAGCTTCGACATTTTGTTTAGTGTAACATTAGTCCTTCGTGCAAATCTTAAGAACTTTATAGGAAGGGATGTGATCCATCATTGTTCGAGTCATTTTTAAATGGCATCGAGGTCTCCGTGAAGACACACTATGTTCTTTGTGGAGTTATTTATGAAAATTTCAATTTCATAACTTTGTGATGGTCACGCTTGGCTCAAGCAAACATAGCTCGATCTAGACATTTTGATATCTTGCCAAGTTTATTCTATACTTCACTAAACTCTTGAACTATTCAAGATCAAGTTTGTTCACATTTGATGTTTATAGCCATATTCTTTTAAATTCTTTATGATACGTTGAAGTAAATGAATCCTCTTTAGCTTTCGGAGTCAATTGTCTATACCAAGAACAATAGCTCTTTACTTTGTTGGTTTCAACAAGTTAGACTTGCTTGTATTAGAACGATTCCGAATCGATCAACTATCAAGAGCCTATCTAATAGATCCTTGAGTACGTTCTTGTCGATGTGACATTGCTAAAGATGTTTGGAACGCAAATCATGCCCATGAATTTGAGCTTTTGCTAGTTTATCATGTTAAGATAATGTTTGTTTATAATCAAGCATTCTTGACTCATGGTTTAGACAACCATGCAATTCAAATAAATTTGCAACTATTGCTCATTCCTTTGAATGTGAGTCTTTCCGTTTGTAAACGGATCAATTGCTGATTGTGGAACACAGTAACAATTTATTTGTTCCAGCCTTAGCTTAAAGGTCTTTAAACAAAGCATACGTCCTTAGAACTGATGTAGCACCACTTACTTCATTCTTAGCTTGTAAGTCGATAACTTAGATTATCTTCAATAGTTTGAGGTCACTTTCAAAGTGGAACACTCAAGCAGTATCCGATACTTGTGAAGATAACGAATTGCTAAGTTAAATACAACAATATGAACTCATGGTTTGAAATGGAATCTTATTCCTTTTCTTCATTCCTCGTTTCCAATATTTCTTATCATACTTTATCTCATAATCTTTTAAGAACCATTTCTGTAAGAGTCTTTGAATTTTATACTTTGTTAGGCATAATTAAGCATCTAATGCGCCGTAAAACAAAGTTCCATCTTTTCCATTAATTCACGCTTGAATTACTACATCAATGAGTGCTACTCATCTATGTATAAAGTTAAAAGATATGTTGGTTGTCAATATTGACAATTTGAGTTTGCAACTCAATACTTCATGTTTTATCAAAACTACCTAGTATTTTGAATACATGATGTCCAACCGTCCTTTTGGACTTTGTTATAAAAGTCATTTATGAGAATTGTATTTTAGAAATGCTTTACTTTTCCTTGAGAACCATTTTCAAAGATTTCCTTTACCAATCATGGAAAGCAATACAGTTTGATTTGGAATTCTACAAATATAAGTGCAAAGTATATCCATTTATCAAGTAAATACATAATAAGTTTTAAAATTAAAAGGTATTCATGCAAATCATCAATCACTACAAGAAAATAACCTTTTCGTAGCGATTATTTTAACCTTTAGTATTGATTGTAATTGCAACAAAAAGCTTTCCCAACGAATGGTCATTCGATACAATATCCCCTGTTGCCTTAGCCTTTAGTAGTGGTTTTCAATATCGCTGGGGTTGTCCTCAATAATCGATACGAAAAACTACATCCAATCGTGGTGATTATTGTAGCGATTACAATCGCTATAAATGTTCAATTCATTTTCCTAAAAAAAAAAAAAAAAAAAAAAAAACATGCGTATGATCTTTACAAGATTCGAACATGCAACCTCAAACTCTAATATTAAATGTTTCACGAATAAGCTATGACATATTTTATGTATTCTTTGTCAAACAATATTTATATATCTAGTGTTGAAAAGGCTTTTTGTATCGATTTTTAGGATTTAGTGGCGATTGTAAATGATACGATTTCTCAAATTTATAAAAATGTGTAAAAATAGTGTGGATATGTATTATTATGCTTTCCGTATCGATTTTATATAGGAAAACCATGGCGATTGTAAAAATGATACGACATCCTTAATTATTTCACAAACATACTTGCATATTGTAGCGAATGAACAATCGCTACGAAAAGTGATTTTTCTTGTAGTGAATATTATTAAACGTCTTATCCACGCATTAAAATTGTCCCCATTTGGCGAGAATAAGTCGATTCCATGATCAAAAGAAACAAAGAGTGGTTAAGCATGCTTTGGCTTGTCTTAACACTCAATCTCCTAAGGTAAGCAACACTTTGCTAATGGCTACAAGCAACTCTTGGTTGAATAAATCGTCGCATCTAATGCTCTCTCAACAATTTATCCACTTTGCCACGACATGTTAGGACTCCATCACTCATATCGTTGAGTAGAACCAAAACCAACTTGCATACCCGGTATGCCTTACGCTCCTTGGAGAGGTAGTGATGCCTCGCTTTGGCGTAGCCCACCACTACCCTCGTTCGGTTGGTAAGTGTTGTTTTGGAATGACAAGTTTTACTCAATATTTAGGGACCTAGGGTTTCTATGTTGGTTGATTTAAGTGAACATAATTAATCATCACAACATTCAAAATCCTAAACATGCATCTAACATATAATTCATATATATAATCATATATATTTATCGAACAACATAAATATAGATGCATTTGGCAACTAGCATGACCCCTTGAGATCTTCAAATCTTCAAAAGGTCATCATCTGCAACTTCATGGCTTCGTCTTCCAAGACTTGACCAAAATAAATGCAACTACTATTATCTACGATAAGGACTAATCTAAATATTAAGGTACAAAAAATACTCAACGGTTCGCAGACTGTATTTAGATTTACAAAAGTACATCACGGATCACAGTCCGTATTTTCTATCATAATCGGGCCCCACTAGTTTCCATTTCATAAAACCTGTGAGAGAATATACATTCCATTCATCCATTCACTATCTATGAATGACCCATGCATTTTACAACAATAAACAAGTAACAATGCATAAACACGCATGAACTAGTAACTAATCTAGGTGGTTAATCCGATTAACATGCCTAATTAAAACTAGTCAAAGTTGTTTTAACTGATTATGTAAATAAGCGCAATTAATATTTGAAGCTCCCACTAAATTCCGCATCCTACTCAATTAATCCAATTAATTAAGGTGGTAAATCCCAAAATTTATCAAAATAAATTTTTCCAATGCCGCTCAAAACCCGAGGCCTAGCCTCCAAAATTTATTAAAATAATTAAAACCAAATTAGATTAATAAAATAATTAAAACGGCAAAATAAGCAAACACGAAGCCAACCGTACTCAAATGGTTCACGCACTACATACGTGCCACACGAAAATCAAGGTTGTCTACCAACCCCGCACTATACGGCTTGGCGCACGTGCCTTCACCACCCCACGTAGCACTAGCTAGGTACATTCTAGTAGCGTTTGCTACGGGTTACAAGGTGCTAGACAGAAGGCCACGACTGCTTGCCCCTTTACACCAAAACACAAAGCACATACACGCACTAAACGCTCGCACACCCCACGCACATGGCCGCACGCATCGAGCATGCCCTTGGCAGCCACATGCGGGCTGCTATGCAGCCCGGATAGCCAAGAGAGGCTTTGCCTCAATTTGCGTGCCATAGCCTCAAGATTTTAATCCCAAATTTTTCTTGACAATTTATTAATTCTAAATTAATTTTAGAATTAATTTTCGTGAGCAAAAATGAAAATTTAAACAAGTTTAACTTAAATAAAAGGAAAAATTGCCCGGAATAATCCCACCTTTGCGCCGTCCGCTGAAAATAATCCCACCTTTGGATTATTTTTAAATAATCCCACCTTTATACCCACTCCGCTATAACTGGTCCCAACCGGTCATTTAACTTGTTATAACAAGTTACCATACACGTGGCAGCTTGTAATTGGTCAATAAAAATAAAAATAAAAATAAAATAAAATAAAATAAATCTTTTTTTAAAAAATAAAATAAAAAATCAATATTCAAAAACCATCCACCACCCAAGCCAACCCCCAAACCGGCCAACCCCATTCACGCGGCTCCGGCCAGCCACGCGACCTCGGCCAGCCTGAAACCTCACTCAGGCGCGCGACCCCTCCCCCTCCCCTGAACCACCAACCCTCTCCCTTTCTCCTTCGCGAAAACCCAGGCGAGCCACCACAATTTTCAGCCGCGTCGTTGATCTCCCTTAAACCTAGCTCCGGTGCGCCGACCAGGTTCTTGATTTGTCCAGCCGCGTTGAACTACCAGGTTCTGGTTTGTCGGGTTTTTGAATTTTCGAAGGGGGTTTTGGGGGTTGGCTTGGCTGGGGTCTTGTTCGGTGGCGGTGGTTCCAGGATCTGGTTTCAGGTTTGGTTTGGTGGCACCGTGGCGGTGGTTCCTGGGTTTGTTTTCGTGGCAGTAGTGGTGGTTATGGGTTTGTGTGGTGGCGAGGATGGTGGTGACTGGTGGATGAAACTTTGATTTTTTTTTTTATTTTTTATTTTGAACCAATCAAGTTGTGACATGTGTAAATTAAATTTAATTAAAAAAAAGTTACCTCTTCAACCGGTGACTAGTCACTCGGGACCATTTAGAGCGGATCTGGTATAAAGGTCGGATTATTTAAAAATAATCAAAAGGTGGGATTATTTTGGGCAGACGGCCCAAAGGTGGGATTATTCGGGCAATTTTTCCTAAATAAAAAAGCATCCAAGTGCATGTAACCAAAATTATTTCCAAGAACCATTCTTTAATTAAATTGGTTTAACTTGGTGCAACAAAAATAAGAGGGCAATTACTCACTATCAATTTAATTAATTTAAATTAATCTTGAGTTTTTGACAAAATAAAAGGGAGTTGGAAAAATGAACAGAAGTTCAATAAAGATTCCAACTTTAATACTTGTGAATCCTTAAAAATATTATATCTTCAAATATGAAGATAAACAATTTTCTTTTACAAGTTTCAAACTTTATGATTCCAATCAACTAAAAAATGATTAAATTAACAAAGTTCAACAAAAATTCATGGAATTTAGTAACTTAAAGTTTCAATCACTTAACATAATTAAAGATTGAATCTTTAGTACTTGGAAGCCTCACAGAACAACAATTTCAGACTTAATGCAATTAGTTTGCAATTATGTGAAAAATAAAACCAAGCTTTCAAACACAAATTACCACCAAGTAACCAAGCTTTCAAAAATGAAAAATCCCTCGAAAAGTGCATTTCTGATCGTTTTTTGGCTAAAAACCGAGTCTTAGAAGGGTAAAACCATTTCCAGAACGCCTTTTCCACCCAAAATTCACTAAATTTTGGCTGAAATCTGGGTTCGGGAGCTGAAGACACCTCTAATACGAGGTTAAAATAGATAAAACGAGCTACTAATCTAATTAGAAACATAATACCAGAAAAATTAAGCCATAAAAACACCTTGAAAAATATTATGATTTTAAAAATAAACGAGCGAGGCTCCGATACCGCTGTTGGGGTTTGATGAGTCCGACTCACCGCGGAAACAACCCCGACCCAAAGAACCACTCGCAATTAACAAAACCATAAAGCATAACAAATAAACATAAAAGGATAAAATAGAAATTTACCTTTGAAGCGTGCTTCGCCCTCAAAGTCGGGCTCTTACTTGAAAGCTTAAGCTCCGAAAATACGCGAGCCTCGTACAGAAATCCACCCGTAAAAACTACTAGCGACTTTTAGGTTCGTTACCTCGAGGTTAGCGAGGTCCGACCAAAACCCGAGTATTATATGAGTTTAAGAGTTTTTGCTAATGCAATGCTCTATTGATTTCCTACTCAAGAAAGGAATTCTCATGCCATGATTTGGCTATTTATAAGGAAGGATAGCTTGTGAATTCCACTCATCTTTCAATGTGGGACTTTTCACAAAAAGATCCCATATAGAAAGATTGATGAATTCAATCCTTAGTTAAATAAACCAAGGAACAAGTAACAAGTGTCACATGGTTAGGTGAGGACCACTTTCCCACTTGGTCCCCAAGGCATTTCACATGCAATGTGAACTAACCATGTGTCACCCAACCTTGAGCGTCAAGTTGGGTTAAGTTGGGCCATTTTAATTTGGCCCGTGTCTATGACCCATCGCCCCGGGTCCACGACCCTTGCCACATGTGTCGCCATAGTGGTGCGCTGCCACTTGGTGGCTGCCAACGTGGCGGCTTCCACGTGTGCTGCCACATGGCGTTTTTCCATGTGTGCTGCTACGTGGCACGCTCCTATTGGGCGCGCTTTCCTGGCCTTTTGAGTTGCTAGGATTTTACATGTTACTTGAAGCATTTTCCCGTCTTGCAAAATCCTAAATTTTGGCTCGACATTTGAGATTCTCCGACGCTCGGTTTTGACGCTCCAAGATAGAATTACCGACGTCTAAATATTAAATACTCGGGCGACGAATTAATTTCTTCCGAATTAATTTGTCGAGTCAGTTCGTTTACTGCTAAGGGTGTGACCCGAAGGGTTCAGTCAAGATTAAGCTGTAATGTTAATTATGCATTAATATTAATGATCGGAAGCGGCCTCCACCTAGGCATTCCGATCACTTAACCTTACTGATTATATTAGCTTTCTAATAATTCTGAATCCACTAACGGAATAGTACACTTGTTGGAAGGACACCATTCCTTTCAGTGTGAGACCATGAGACTAAGTGCCTAGACTCAATTAAGGACTTAACATGATTACTGTTATTAATAAACCGATTCAACCGTTTGAGCAAATTGATTAGTTAGAGACGTCCTGAAGACTCGAGCAAAAGCATGGATTGACGCCAAACGACAAGACTGTCGTCAAACGCTAAGAATCAGCGCTAGACAACGTTGTCACCTGGCGCTAATCACTAGCACGTGACGCTGCAGCCCAGACCTTTGCGCCATTGCTTGAACAATGATCTAAGACTGTTTCCAGTAATTTACTCTAAAGGGACAAGCCTAAAAGTCGTACTAAGTCAAGTTCGATCAATTTATTTAGACTTAAATCATTTATTAATTAATTAATTTAGAAAAGTCCTTTAGTCTTTAATTAATTTATTTAAACTCAATTACAAGTTAAACAAACGGTTAGGGGAAACAAATATAGGTTATGCACAAACAAATAATGCACAAATAGTCAAATAGTCACAATATGATGCGTAGACGTCTACTTTTGGCCTCTTGTCCCGACAGGAAGTGCAATGACGATAAATAAAGCCATCTTCGTGTTGGATCAAAGTGAAGAATACTTATGGATAACTTTTTAAGCCACAAAACACAAACGAATAGCCTGAATAAAAGAACAAGGCCAATACAAGGTTCAATTAACAAAACCCGATCATATTAGGGCTTAAGCCCGTTCTTACAACCCAATAATGACAGATTTAAGAGCGTCTAGGTTAAAATTTAAGTTGCCGCGGAAAATGTCGCGCGCATCTCACAAATTCGCGCTCAGTTGTCGCGCGCAACTTATTCAGTTGCGCGCAGCTCTCCGCACAACTTCTGGAGATGCGCTCGCAAAATATTCAGAATATTAAAATATTGGAAAATCGAATCTTACCATAGAGCTGCACGCAAGACAAATAGTTGCGCGCGTATTCTGAGCTCGACTTATTCACTTGCGCGCGATAGCTGCGCGTAACTCATCTAGTTGCGCGCAACACCTACTGGGGCAGAATGCTCTTAAGCCTAAACCTAATCATTCCCTATAAATAAGACCCTAATCCAAGGCTTAAACACACAGAAAATGACCTAAAACGCAGGTAGAAAACTTGTGAACTTGTGCTTCCTAACCCTCTTGTCCTAAATACTCCCCCCTTTTGATACTTTGTTACTACGGTGGAGGTTCCCCAACAAGAAGAAAC
Organism: Chenopodium album; assembly: GCF_948465745.1. NCBI lineage: Eukaryota > Viridiplantae > Streptophyta > Magnoliopsida > Caryophyllales > Amaranthaceae > Chenopodium > Chenopodium album. Next base: position 31,942,773 of record NC_137838.1, read on the forward strand.
CCATAAGTGTTCAAAACGGAGATCTAGCAAAGAAAAGTGGTAAATTCCCGAGCACTTAGTTAAATTACATTTATTTTCTTGTTTAAAAGAACCTTAATTAATTAATTAGTGTTGTTAGATCACCTTTAAAATAATTAATTAATCAATTCCATATAGTATCTTTCGTTAAATAAAGATTAGAATTGAATAAAATAATTGTTGGTTGATCACTTAAGCCAAGGCGAATATTGTTTATTTTCTTGTTCTTTATACGAATTTAATTAAACAGGAATAACGACCTTACGATGTAATTCCTACGTGAATTAATAAGTGTAAATAAAATCAATTAACATAGTTTTAGGTATCACGTTGCATATATTGTTTGGTGATAAAATTGTGTAAAGGAAGAGCTAGTAGAGACCGCACTAGGGCTAGGATCGCGATTCCCCTCTAAAGGGAACTTTATCTTGGTACCCTCGCTCCCGAACTCATTTCTGGTTTATGTAGACCAATTTGGGCATGGGTAAACTTATGATTAATGCTAAATATCCCTTGAACTCTACTTGGGAGAAAGGCATGAACGAGGTTTATGGGTTTTCCTAAAACTCATTGGCGACTCCTACTTGTTCCTTACAAAAAAGCGTGTATGATAGAAACATTTCTAATTCCAGGTCCCCCAAACAGTCAGGAATTCAAATCCTAATACACCCTAACAAGTGTAAAGTCCTAGGCTTTTAAAGGGCCATGGGCATTTAAGGGGAGTACCTCTTACGATGGGATCACCCTCCTTACAGTGGCGACTCCACTAGGGACTTACAGGTTACATGATTAGTTCGTAGTTATGGTCCAAGGTTTCCAACACCAGGTTGCCTATGGGTTGTAACGAGAATTAACTTGGATAATCTCTAGTTAGAGAGCGAGACTTGAACGCATAATATCTTCCTTTTGCACAAAAGTAAAGACCAAACCAGCAACATTGCATCATGCATAAGTATAGCACACTTAAACATTGGGGATTGGCTCATTGACTAGGGGTTTCCAACACTAGGTTTCTATCCCGAAATCAATAACAATCATCCCACCCATATCGCCAACAAAATTTTGGGAGGATGATGTCATAGGTCAACTCATTGAGTGATTGATTTGTGCGTCGTTTTTTAAGATATGGTACCTTGGACACCCAAGCCTTTTTCTACCTTAGAATGGCAATACGTGAATCTTAACTTGTGGCATGCTTATATGATTATGTGACTATAAGCAACGTGTTAGGATAGTCTTATTTCTTTTTTTTAGTTCAGTCTAGGTTACCAATTACGAAGTCGTCTCTTCGTGATTTACAGTCATATTTGAAGGGTAACATAAAAAAAAGAACGATGCAAAAAAAAAAGGGGAAAACAAAAAAAAAAGCGCTCGAATTTAAAAAAAATCATACGAGCAGGTGGCGCGCACAACTCACTGAGTTGCGCAACCCCTCCAAACGCAAGTAATTTCGTTGCGCACGACATCCGCGCGCAACTAAATCACTTGCGCGCGCCCACTGTACGAATCAATTTTTATTTTTCAAAAAAAAATTTGACTCGTGAAAACGATATCTTTATTCAAGAATTGTTAAGGGCGATGTTGTCCGTTTGAATATATCTTGTGCCATTTTCTTTTTCTTTCTTCCCCTTGTAAGCAAGCGTATCGGTTTACTTATTCTTTTGTACTTCTTTTAGGGCCGGTTTCCAATATTGTGAAAGAAGACTCCCGGGCAGTCGCCTTCTACGTTTACCACCCAAAGATAAATCCCTTTCAAACCATTTTTCGACAACTAGTCCTAGTCCAACAACAATGTCAACCATTGAAGAAATTCAAGAGGAGATTCTTCGTTTGAGAGAGGAAAAGGCTCAAGAAGCTGAGAAGAAAAGAATAAAGAAAATTGGTAAGGTTAATAAGAAAAATGCTGAAGCCTTAGCCTTGCAAGAAAAGATGGAACAATTATCCATCAAAGAAAATTCGTTGGAGAAACTAGTTCTTCGTTCTACAATGGGGAACAAGTACTTCGACGCAGAAAAGTTTGCTCCTCCCGCAGGACTTGCTTTACCAGAAAAGTTCGTAGCTACGAACTTGCCAATATTTAAGGTGACCAATAATCCACAAAATCATTTAATGTGTTTTACTGGCACCATGGCATTAAAGGGAGTTGATCCTAATCTTTATGCTTTGACTTTCCCTTTATCTCTAGATCCAACCGCAAAAGAGTGGTACTATGGGATAGATCCAAAATTCAAGGCAACATGGGAAGATGTAGTTTCAGCTTTCATTACCCAATATGAGAGTAACGTAGAGTTCAAATCCTCTCTGCGTGAACTCGAAATGCTAAAGCAAGGCGACGATGAAGGTTTCCTTGCTTTCTATGGTAGATGGCGAGAAAAGGCGGCCCACCTTGCCCAAAGGCCACCCGAACTCGAATTAGTGCAAAAATTCATTGACAACTGTCATGAAAAGTACAACAAACATCTACGTTACCTTGGTTTAGACACTTTTCAAACGGTCTATTCCGTGGCTACTAGGATTGAAGATGATCTTGCTAAAGAAAAAGAAAATAAACCCCATCATCATCATCAACCTAAAAATAACTACAAGAAGGGGAATGATAGCACATCGTCCTTTATTGACGTATTTGCGACCACCACGCAATACAATAACACGAATCAATATAATGATCCTAGGAAAAGATGGACAAGAGAAAGAAAATTTACTCCATTTCCTATGAGCTATAAAGAATTTCTAGAGAAATTAAATGAAAAAGGTTTACTTGCACCAACAGGACCAACACCACCCACTCCATTAGAAAGAAGATTTGCTTATTGGGATGGTAATGCTTATTGCGCTTATCATAGAGGCAATGAACACGATACTGAATGTTGCTTTGTCTTAAAGCATAAAATACAAGATTTGGTAGAGGATGGAAGAATTCCCACGCCTAAAACTAATAATAATGCATCCCCTTAGGGGTGTTTCACATCAATGAGGACCATATGGGAAGTGATATGTTCAATCCTTTGAACTATATCACACCTATAGGAGAACCTCTATCCACAATACTCATAGGGACAACTAATGAAGTATGTGGACTATGGGATGACGAATTTCAAGACTTATATGTCTCTAAGTATGCCGCCGTCCCACCTCCATCTTGTTTACAAAATGAAACAAATGGAACGCTTGATTGGGATCATTTATTGGGGAAGTCTCAAGACTCATGAAATCTCTCCTTCGATGAACAATGGCATCAAGCTCAACTCATGGAACATCTTGAAATGGAGGCACGCTCAAAGCCTCTAGAAGAAAGTTGGTTTATGAGTCCTACAACTAATCCAAACGAGATAGATCATCTAAATCATTCTGGGCGAGTTTACCAAGCACCACCACCAAATGGATCTTCGACCACACAAAATCAAACTCAAGGTCAAATGCAAAATGCAATACCACCTCCACTTGAGGTGGAAGATCCATTGGTCAAACAACTTCGCCAATCTAAGGCGAATGTTAGCATTTGGGAACTCCTAAGTACTTCTAAAGAACATAGGAATTTTCTAATGAATGATCTAACGGCTTTTTCTGTAAGCACAGACACAACCCCTCAAGATCTTGTTAGCTTGCTTACTAGCAAGAAATCTGACAAATTAATCATTTTCATTAATGATGATTTGCCTTCAAAAGACACTACCCACAACAATGCATTATATTTAACTGTGGGGTGCAAGAGATGCAACATCCCTCTAACTTTGGTAGACAAAGGGTCAGCTGTAAATGTATGCCCATTGCAAACTGCAAAATACTTAGGCCTTAATCCAGAAAAAGATTGTTAAACAACAACACAAAGCATTAGGGCCTATGACAATTCGAGAAGATCGGTGTGTGGAACTGTTAAGCTACCGATTACCACAGGCCCTATACAAAAGATGGTTAAATTCCACGTTATGGACATAAAACCTACACTCAACCCCTAGTTGGACATCCTTGGATACATGAGCTTGGTGAAATACCATCCTCACTTCATCAAATGATTAGGTTCAACTATCAAGGGCTTCCTATGACTATACATGCTTCTCCACTTAAAATAGCAATAAATGATCAATCACTCTTAGAAATAAACCACGATAATGATGAAGAGGACATGTGGGGATTTGTCGTGGAGCCAATCTGGACAATAGAAATGGAAGAACCTTTCAAGCTTGATCCATATTCCACCCGGATAGTAAACAACATCTTACTCAAGAGTAGTTACTTTCCTAGGAAGCCTTTAGGAATAGGAATGAAGAAATCTTTCTTACTTCCTATCCTAAAGAAAAGCTTCTCCTTTGGATTGGGATATAAACCAACCAAAGAAGAATTGAAGTCTCACGATGCAAAAAACAAAGCACGTAGAGACAACAACAAGAAAGGGATAGTCACTTTACTCCCATCCTACTAACAAACCTTTAATGGACAATTCATTAGGGAGGGAGAAGACTACCCATGCTATGACTTTCCATAACCACTAGTTTTGGAAGGAATCAAGAAGCCTGGATTCGAAATATTTCATGATTGCTACTTCTTGGATGACGATTTTAGTATCGTTAAATCAATATACCCAATTCCAGGGTGCTACGATAGACAAGCATTTAACTTGCTATTTGGACTAGAACAAAATCATGTCTCTACGATGACCAATCAAAATGTCGTCCAAGATGAAGCTTTTGACCCAACTTCCTTGATCACCCCTTCTAATGAAACGTTGGAGCATGGTGGAGGAAATCATTCAAATGGACCAATCACAAAGGCGATAAGCTGGAAATCGTCACAGGCGAAGGGAACATGTTTGAAGAATCGGACGACGAATCTATTATGGACTCTAGGGAAGCTGAGAATCTAGGCCTTGTGGCCATTACTGAGTCTTTATTTTCTAGTTCTTATGACGAAGATCCCAAAAAGAATTCTTCTCTTAATGTACTTTCTTTTGATTCTTATAATATAAGCTCTATTTCCGAATATATGCCTTTTATTGAATCTTTCGAATGCTATAACAATCAATCTAATGAAGACGATAATATTAATAAGTTGGTTGAACTAATGAATGAACGAGAAAAAAAGAACCCTATCATTAAAGAAACTGAAACAATCAATATAGGAACTAATGAAAACAAAAGAGAAGTTGAAATTGGCTTAACTTTAAATCTGAAAGAGCGATCGACCCTCATACTGACACTCAAAGAATTCGAAGACGTGTTCTCTTGGTCATACAAGCTAAGGACATGCTTGGAATAGATAGGGAAATTGTGGAACATACAATTCCCTTGAACCCTATATCTAAACCAGTAAAACGAAAACTTCGACGAATGAAACCTGACGTCGCATTAAAAAATAAAAGAAGAAGTACAAAAACAATTGGACGCAGGTTTCATTCACGTATGTAATTATCCAGAATGGGTAGTGAACATCGTCCCAGTCCCTAAAAAGGACGGACGAGTTTGCATGTGTATCGACTTTAGGGACCTTAATAAGGCTAGCCCTAAAGACGATTTTCCTCTACCACATATTGATATATTGGTAGATAACATGGCTGAACATGCGATGTTATCCTTTATGGATGGATACGCAGGTTACAACCAAATTTTAATGGCAAAAGAAGACAAAGAAAAAGACATGTTTTATCACCCCTTGGGGTACGTATTGTTATACAGTCATGCCATTTGGTTTAAAAAATGCTGGAGCTACGTACCAAAGAACGGCTACGACTCTCTTGCATGATATGATGCATAAAGAAATAGAAGTGTATGTGGATGATATGATTATAAAGTCCAAAGATAGAATGGGACATATAAAAGCTTTACGCAAATTTTTCACTCGCATGAAAAAATACAACATGCGATTAAATCCACAAAAATGCGCCTTCGGAGTAACTTCCGGCAAGTTACTCGGATACGTAGTAAGCACACGCGGTATTGAGATCGAACCCTCCAAAATAAAGGCAATTGTTGACATGCCCCCCCTCCCCCCTCAAACAGAAAAAAAATTAGGGGGTTCCTTGGCAAACTGCAATACATTAGTCGATTTATCAACAAATTGACTATGACTTGTGAGCCAATATTTAAAAAATTTAAAAAAGAGGAAAAACAAATTGAGGAAAAATTGACGATCAATGCCAAAGGGCCTTTGAGAAAATCAAAGATTATTTCAAAAGTCCACCAATTTTAGCACCACCAGTACCCAAACTACCTCTTAGGCTATACGTTATAGTTACAGACACGGCCACGGGCGCCATGTTAGCACAAGAGGTAGAAAAAGTCGAGCGTGCAATATATTACATAAGTAAAAAATTCATCCAATATGAAACGAAATATAGCGCCTTAGAAAAGACAAGTTTAGCATTAGTGTGGGCTACTAAAAAATTACGACATTATACGCTACCACACACTACTCATGTGATTTCTCAACAAAATCCGATAAAGTATTTGTTTGAACAACCACCTATACAAGGAAGAATATCCAAATGGTTGGTGATGTTGGCCGAATTTGAGTTAAAATATAGTCCAGAAAAATCAATGAAGGGAAAAGTAATTTTCGACTTTTTGGCCCAACATCCAATTCAAACAAGTCATGTAGAAACTACTCATCTTCCGGATGAAGAGATTCTCATGACACAAGATGACAAATGGGTAATGTACTTTGACGGTGCATCCAACCAAAAGGGATGTGGCGTAGGAGTGTTACTCATAAGCCCAGAAGGAGCACATACTCCAATCTCTGTCAAACTAGATTTTGAGGTTACTAATAATGCCGCAGAATGTGAAGCGTGCATTATTGGATTAGAAGCAACAGCTAGCATATGTGTGCAAAAATTAGAGGTATATGGAGATTCCAGTTTGATTATAAATCATATACTAAAAAAAATGGAAAATAAAGAACTCCGCAGTGATATTATACCAAGCACACCTAGAGCAACTCATCGAGCATTTTGAACATATTGACTTTAAATATCTCCCAAGGGATGATAATCAATTTGCCATTGCGCTAGCAAAATTAGCCTCAATGATCAACATTCTTGATCACTTGAATATGATGCCATTATGCGTTGATAGAAGAGAAGAACCATCATATTGCAACGCAATATAGGAAATAAATGACATCGAAGGAAACAATCCTTGGTATGATCATATCCTCCAATATATTACTCATGGTACATATCCCGAAAATACTTCATCAAAAGACCAACGAGCCTTACGAACACTTGCGGCTCAATACGGTCTATTAAATGGTCAATTATGCAAAAAAGGACCTAATGGTCAAAGTTTATTGTGTATAGACCAACCTGAAACCACACGCCTTATGGAGAATACTCACAAAGGTGTTTGTGGACCTCACATTAATGATAAAATGCTTGCAAAAATAATTTCACGACAAGGGTACTATTGGTCTACTATGGAACATGATTGCATACAATATGTCAAAAAATGTCCAAAGTGCCAAATGTTTGCTAATTTATAACACCTTCCACCATCCGAACTATATAATCTCACTTCCCCTTGGCCCTTTTCAACTTGGGGAATTGACATAATTGGAAATGTCTCTCCAACAGGACCAGGAGGGCACGAGTACGTATTGGTAGCCATCGATTACTTAACCAAGTGGATTGAGGCTACTTCTTACATAAATTTCACTTCTAAACATGTCAAAAAGTTTATCGAACGAAACATATTTTGTAGATATGGAGTTCCACATGAACTAATTAGTGACCAGAGATCTCAATTCAAAGCTGAAGTCAAGACCCTCTTAACTCGTTATAAAGTAAAACATCATCACTCATCCCCATACAAATTAAACCTCAAATGAATGAAGCTGTAGAATCGGCAAATAAAAATATAACAGTCATCAATAAGAAAATAGCAGAAAATTATAAAAACTGGCCGAATAAACTACACTTCGCACTGTGGGGTTATAGAACGTCTATACGAACATCAATAGGATTAACTCCATACTTCTTAGTTTTTGGAATGGACGCAGTTCAACCAGTCGAACTGGAAATACCATCCCTACACATCGTACTCGAAAGTAAGCTACCGGAAGCTGAATGGGTAAGAGCGAGGTATGAGGAGCTTTGCATCATGTACAAGTCTACCAAAGGCGCATTGCGCGTCACTTCAATAAAAGAGTAAAACCCAGAAATATAAAAGAAGGTAACTTTGTACTAAAAGAGGTTAGGTGTCCACCTACCGATCCTAGAGGGAAATTCAAACCTAATTGGATAGGTCCCTACCGCGTAATTGAAATCCTATCAAGAGGAGCCGTTAGATTAATGGACATTGGAGGAGATGAAATTCGCCAATTAATAAACATTGATCGACTTAAGAAATATTACATACGAAATCCGGATTAAATCGTTCATTCATACAACTAACTTTAATTAGCATTCAATTGAATGATTCTAAGTGTTATGCATTTTACCAAATAACACGATAAAATACATAACACTTGGGGGGGTAATTTAGAAATGATAAACCGTTCTAAGTGTTCAGATTTTTTTATCGAACTTCAAGAAAAAAATTTCACACTGGGGGGTAATAGCGTAGAAAATAAAAAACTTTTTTCGAAACACTCGTATTACAGGTGTCGCGCGCAACTGGAATAGTTGCACGCGGATGTCATGCGCAACGTATTCAGTTGCGCGCAACAGGTTCGCACAACCTTAGATGTTGCGCACACCACCTGATCGTAAACTACGAACCCGGACTTTTTTGTTTGAACGAAGTTGCAACTTCTACTTACGATAAAAGGAGGGCGTTTTGTGAATATAAACATGTACTCGGTAAATATAAAAATTAAACTTTGATTTGATTCTTTTTAAACAAAGTTTATTTAATTTTTTCATTTAATTTCTACCTGAGTTAAAGAAAAAAAATAATAAAAAAAATATACATAATAAAAGAATTAGAACTACGCAACGACCTGATTTCGTGATATGAATACGTAGGCAATCTATATGATTCGGTCATATCAAGATATCAAAACATAAAGCTCATTTTTATTTCATTTAAATTAAAAAAAAAGGAGACATTGTTGAACTAGATCATTAATAAAGAAAAGGGGCATAGTAGTGATTATACTTTATTCAAAAAAAAAAAAAAAAAAAAAGAGAAATTGTGTAACACTCTAAGGCTTCACTATATCCTCAATTGTCACGGATGATGGAGGAGTAGTTTCCATCGTAGTATTTTCAGAAACCTTAGAGCTTTCTCCTACAGTCTTCTTCTTGACCCATACATTGTTCTTCAATTTAGGAATAAGAGCCTTTTCAACCCTTTTTTCCCTTTTCAGAAGCTTTTGTTAGAGTCTTCTTTCGAGTTTGTTGCGAAGGTTCCTTGATTATCACATCTTTTTGTGCGGGTTTGGAGGGAGCTTTCCTTTTGGATTCCTTCGAACGCCTTAGGAGATGAGAAGTCCAATTTTCTTCTCACTCCTTTGTTTTGGCCACTAGGAGGGGTAGTGGTGGCCGAATGCATTAAAGGCTTAGGTGGATTGCGAGTTGTGGCAGTTTGATATTGAGATCGGGCCTTCTTTAATTTGCCATTATCCGCCGCATTCATCCAAGCTTTATAAAAGGAAGATAATACAATACTCGCAGCAGGATTTTGTACTACCCACCTTAGAAGACTGGACCAATACTTTATCCATCGAAAAATTCGCTCGGGTCTAAAAGTCACATCTTTGGGTGCATCACAGTCTTGTGGGGGAATAATCTGTTTTATCCCGTATTGTCTCATTACCCTGAAAGGAAAAATAAAAGTAGCACTAGATAGGCCTAAAATCCTAATGTAAGGGCAATTGAGACTACTCCCAACCATACAATTTATGTTCCACCAAGGAATCACAAAACGTATGTTAGGAATCCCGTGATAGAAAAACGACGTCCATTCCTCTTCATTCTTGTGCTTGTAAAGGATTCGACGTCCAGGGAATGTCCTGACTCTATTAGCCTCGATATTTTGTGGCTGATCAACTATTTGCAAACGCTCCATGAGCCAAATCTGAAAAAAAAATCAGTTTTACACGAGTAGGTGGAGCGCACATCAGAATAAGTTGCGCGCGCCATCCGCGCGCAGCGTAGAAGATTGCGCTGGACATACCAGCGCAACTTCATGGCTTGCGCTAAAAAAACGACAAAAAAAAAACTTACGTGTAATAGGAGGACTTCCCGTGAAACTAATTTCGTTAGGATCTCCTCTATGGCGATTCAAGCATAGAATGGTTTCTGCCAAAGCCAAAGGAGCGGGTGAATGACATCCCTCTATTTGCTCTACTACGAACACCATGGAATAATCTTCATATTCTTTGCTTGTCCTAAGTAAACAATTGACAACAAGACAATAGCATAAAGCACGAATTTTAAAGCGTTGTATAGTCATGTTGTCACGAGGGGCGACGAAATGTTCAATAAATTGAATTAAATTCACGCCTTCTTCAGTTCTAATATTGGTCATATCATTGTCGGACAAGCCAAAAAAATTTTGGAATGTAGGTTTGGGATCCGACAATGGGGGCGAATAAGTCGTAGGGAGAGTATTTGTAGGGAAGCCTAGCAAGGCCTCGAACTCACTAGGAAGGGGAATAATTTTGTCCCCTTTAAATAAGAAGAGATGGTGGTTGGAGTCCCAATGGTTAACTGCGGCATGAAGGAAGTCAAAATTAATCACTAATTGCATATAATTCAATAGAGGGTCTAGGTGATAAATTTTGAAAGCTAGTTTGTCCTCGTTTGAAAGGGAAGTGACCCATTGTTTCAAATGCTGTTCAAAGGTCTTCGCCACTGTTCAATGTTAAAAAAAAGGGAGAGAGTAAGAATTTAGAGAGATTATTTTACTAAGAAAATGAATGCGGGATGATCAAAAGCCTACACGAAACCGTACCTAAATAGACCCAAGAGGGGCATATTTTCGACAATTTTCGCCCAAAGGAAAGTTCATAAACAGGTGGCGCACGCAACTACATCACATGCGCGCGACAGCCGCGCGCAACTCATCCAGTTGTGCACGTCTTCTCTGTCGCGACATGTGTTAGGTTTATTTCCGTATTTTGGCTTACATAATGACGAAATCTTGACGAAATCTTAAGACTAATCATACGCTTGCCTTTTGCTAATTCTTGTGTCCCTTTTCTTTCCTTTTTTTTTGTTTTCTTGTTTTTTTTTTTTTGTTCTTCTTTTCCTTCTTCCTTTTTTTTCCCTATTTTCTTTTTTCTATTTTCCTTATTTCCTTTTTTGTCCTTTTTTTCCTATTTTCCTTTCTTTTATTATTTTTTTCGAGGGGGGTAAGTCGGGAACCCTTTCCCTCCCTCGAAATTTTTTTTTTATTTTTTCTTTTATATGCGTACACATGGAAACAAAAAATAATAATAATATAAATGACATATACAAAAAAAAGTGTCATATGTACAACAAAACAAAATAATATGTACATTTGTGTCCTAAAAATATAACAAAATGTGTACAAAAGGATCAGGGTGCTCTGGGACTGCTAGACGGTTACTGTACATCCTACAAAATCCCAAAACGAAGATTAATACATGAAATGTAATAACTTCGTCGAAAAAGAAAATAAATGAAACTTACCGCAATCATCTGATGATCACGGCATGACAAAGTCACAAGAGCTCTCCGATAAGCAGCTCAGAAAGCAGGTATAGTCCTCACCATACCGTTCACGCTCTCCCGCAAAACTGTTCCAAGAATACAAGGACAATTAGTAAATAAATTTATATGAAGCAAAAAATAGAAATATTTTAAGTACATAAACAAAAAAAAGACATACCGACTCAACCGTCTCATGAATGAACGGTATCCCCTCATCATCCTCTGCTGCTGGAAGGATCTCACGAATTACCGACCCGGCAGCATCAGTATCCGTTATATCCGCTGTAGGAGGCACCCAACCGCTTAGCTCGACCCGCTAATAAATAAATAAATAATAATAAATAATAAAAAAAAGGGGGGGTCAAAGTTCCGAATAATAAATAGAAAAACAATAATAAAAAAGAGAGAATTGAGATACTAATCGGAACAAAAGCTGGGAAAGGAGTCAGCCTGGATGCAATGAAAGCCGGATAAGGAGCATCCGGCAGCACTTGCTGATCCGTTGGATAACCAAGGATCGCCTGAGCTCGATCCTCGATCGACAACAAATACGGACGTAACATCTGGATCGGGGGATCCACAGGAACCACAGGCTCCTCTGACGAATGCTACAAGAGAACGCGCTCGCCTAAAAACCAAGCGTCCGTCCTCTGAATTACCGAGAGGCCCGAGTAGAGAGACCGGAACCGGCAACGAACCATGCCAGACCGGATATCCTCAGGGACTCCGACGATCAAACTCCAAGGACGGAGATCGATCTAATGCAATCACATGAAAATCATCAAAACAAAATAATAATATGTAAAGAAAGATACACATGTGTTGTAAAAATACTCACCGACGCACGGGTCGCCGAAAGAATCCTCTGGCGAAAGTCGCCGGCTGAAGTAGCTCGCCTTTTCCTAATTGTAGCCAGTCGCTGGCCGATTGGAAAGCAAGCAGCCCCGAGCACCCTGGGGGCTAGAAAAGGCAGGTACGAGTATACCGAAGCCTAAACAAAGGAGAAACGGCTTAAAAAGAGAAAAATAAATAATAAAAAGTTAAAAGAAAGTTTAAAGTATGTACCTCAAGGATACGACCATGCCATGTAAGGGAGATCCGAGGCACCTCAGTAGCTGCCGCAGGATCCACTACTCGGGTTGCCTTGCCCATAGCTCTAAGCATACGGGCATATGACACCTCCGCCCAGTTCAGGTTACTTACCTGCCCCAAGTCTATGAGGCAAGTAAGTAACCCAATAGGGAAACGCTCCCCCAGATCACTCAAGAGAGTGACAGAAAGAATGTGGGTTAACCTCGTCGGCTATGATAGACGAGATTTCTCTATTAGTTAATTTTTTTCCTAAACTAATAATCGTGTTCTAGATCCATTTCGGCAGCATAACGGTTGTCGATAGTACAGAACACAAAATCGAATGCCACCCATACTTGGGGGCTATGATACCTGCACTCAAACTCAGTAAATGGGGGCTTTTAACACCCACAAAAGCCATCCTATACCAGTTTCAACTAAGCATTCAAGGGATTATGTTTCAAAATCCTAAAGAATAAACTATTCCAAGACGAATAATTGTAACACCAACACAATTATCGTCTACCAAACAATCTTGAAGTTCGAATATGGCAAAAAAAAGCTAAGTATGCATTTCGCGCCATTTTTTCAATTTCAAAATTTGCAAAATGTGAATTATGAAAGTAATACTAGTTTTAATACTACAATCTACTTCATAATCAACAAGTATAACCAAAATTAGCAAGAAAAGCAATAGATTCAAGAAAAATTCAAACAAAAAGAGCAAGAACGAACTTAAACAAAGAAATGCTCATACAAGGTTCAATACTTAACCATTATTCATGAAATTTGTTGCAAAACACTCCTTAAACATAGCATAACAACATGGAACAAACAATTTCAAGAATAACGGACCGAATTAAAAATCCCCAAATTCAAAATTTAGGGTTTTACGATTCGAAAAACGCTCAAATGCCAACCAAGAATGAACGAATTTAAGCAAAAAACTTACATTAGATTATGGAAAATGTGACTTAAGAGCAATATTTTCTTCCTTCAGCTTCAAAAATCGCAAAAATGGAGGTCTTTAGAGTGAAAAAGAGTCGAAAATGGAGGAAGGAAGGAGAGAGAGAGCGAAATGAAAAATCGCATTCGCGATTTTTTTTTGTTGAATTGAGTGTCGCGCGCAACTCTAGATGTTGCGCATGACGTAGCAGCGCAACTCAGAATGATGCGCGCGCCGGGCTAGCGCGACCCACTGAGTTGCGCGTGGATACTGATCACTAAAATGACCGGTATCTAGATTTTGATCCGTTTAATCATTTTTTCAACGGTTTTTGCTCGTTATTAGACGTAATGGCGCGAAAATTATCAAAATCCTTTTAATTGCTTTGCATTTGTAGTTTATTTTCTTCTTTGATAGTTTTTTGCATCATTTTGCATGCACACCGTGCTTTGTGCCTTACATACGTTTTGAACGTTTTTCGTAAGCGTGCCTTAAGACGTTCCGTGGTGGTGCTTTATGTAAAAGCACCCATAGATAGGTTTGTCATTTTACTATACTTACGTTATAAGTGTCTAGGTTTTCTTCTTTTTCACGTCAGAAGCAAAAGGAAGGCGTTTTCATGCAGCGTAAAAATGCAAATGGTGTAGTATACAGCGTAAAATTGTACGACGTAGGTGTTCGTCCACTCCCTGTATAAAGAGCGACGAGACAGTGTCGCACCTATGTAGTCACGTGCCCCCAGTCCTGAGACACGTGTACTCATCTTGTGGACAAAACTGCTAAGAGAGTTGCTGACTTTCTTCTCTCTCACTGGATTTGGATATATGCCTCCAGTCCTTAGACATGTATTTCTATCTTGTGGACATCCGGTTGGAATACCGGACCCGACTCGAATGCCGGACCCTTTTTGGTTCAAATATGAAAAACCCCTTTTTATTCTTTTTACTTTGTTAAAGTCAGGCTAATGTTCCAATGACATATCGAGGTACTATAGACCAACGATGACATGATTGAGAGGAAATCATCCCCTTTTATTCTTTTTAAAACCGATCTCTTCTCATGACTTGACATCACCCAGAATACATTTACTTGTAAAAGTATTCTACAATTGCAAAGGATCAATCTAGATTCTTTAGCGCGTTAAGACTACGGAAAACTTTCTCTAGTCTTAATAGCTACTTGTTTCAAACAATTAGCAAACCGAGGACTATTTCGACATCCTTAAACATTACTGAAAGATTCTCTAATCTTAGAGAACTTTGTAGAATGAGTCTCAGATTTTTCCTTGACTACTTTGATCATCGTCTATCCTAGACTCGATCAAAGTGCGGGCTAACTGTAGACATCTACTTTTGGCCTCCTGTCCCTACAGGAAGTGCAATGACAATAAATAAAGCCATCTTCGTGTTGGATCAAAGTGAAAATTACTTATGGATAACTTTTTAAGCCACAAAACACAAAAGACTAGCCCGAATAAAAGAACAAGGCCAATACAAGGTCGAATTAACTAAACCCGATCCTATTAGGGCTTAAGCCCGTGCTTAAAACCCAATAATGGCGGATTTAGGAGCATCTAGGTTAAAATTTAAGCTGCCACAGAAAATGTCGCGCGCATCTCACAAAGTCGCGCTCAGCTGTCGTGCGCAACTGAATATCAAAATATTTGAAAATCGAATCTGACCATGGAGCCGTGCACAAGACAAATAGTTGTGTGCGTATTCCGCGCGCGACTTATTCACTTGCGTGCGATAGCCGCGCGCAACTCATTCAGTTGCGCGCGACACCTACTGCGGCAGAATGTTTTTAACCCTAAACCTAATCATTCCCTATAAATAAGACCCTAGTCCGAGGCTTAAACACAAAGAAAATAACCTAAAACGCTGGCAGAATACTTGTGAACTTGTGCTTCATAACCCTCTTGTCCTAAACACTCCCCCCTTTTAATACTTTGTTACTACGGTGGAGGTTCCCCAACAAGAAGGAATCCATAAGTATTCTAAACGGAGATCTAGCAAAGAGAAGTGGTAAATTCCCGAGCACTTAGTCAAATCACATTTATTTTCTTGTTTAAAAGAACCTTAATTAATTAATTAGTGTTGTTTAATCACCTTTAAAATAATTAATTAAACAATTCCATATAGTATCTTTCGTTAAATAAAGATTAGAATTGAATAAAATAATTGTTGTTTGATCACTTAAGCCAAGGCGAATATTGTTTATTTTCTTGTGCTTTTCACGAATTTTAATTAAATAAGAATAACGACCTTACGATGTAATTCCTACGTGAATTGATGTGTGTAAATAAAATTAATTAACATGGTATTAGGTATCACGTTGCATATATTGTTTGGTGATGAAATTGTGCAAAGGAAGAGCTAGTAGAGGCCGCACTAGGGCCAGGATCGCGATTCCCCACTAAAGGGAACGTTATCTTGGTACCCTCGCTCCCGAACTCATTTCTGGTTTATGTAGACCAGTTTGGGCATGAAAAACTTATGATTCATGCTAAATATCCCTTGAACTCTACTTGGGAGAAAGGCATGAACCAGGTTTATGGGTTTTCCTAAAACTCATTGGCGATTCCTACTTGTTCCTTACAAAAAAGCGTGTATGATAGAATCATTTCTAATTCAAGGTCCCCCAAATAGTCAGGAATTCAAATCCTAATACACCTTAACAAGTGTAAAGTCCTAGGCTTTTAAAGGGCCATGGGCATTTAAGGAGAGTACCCCTTACGATGGGATCACCCTCCTTACATGATGCAATGTGTTTGCAACCTAACCATGACTCTAGTTCTTTACAGTTCAGGATATGGGTTAGTCAAAGAGTGTCCATGGTTATGAGTCCGGATTCAATATGCAGAAGCCTTACTTTTGGAAGGGTTGGCGCGAGTGGATGGTACCCCACGAGTTAAACTCGCTTCCATGGTTTAGTGAATTCAACAAACTCAGATGTACCCTTCGTTGCCAGGAGCGTTCGATTGAGTAGATGGAGCGTGAATTCCAAGAGGGTTATGGCCATATGTAGAACACATGTGGGTCTCATAAAAAGGGAAAAACTTAACTAGGAAGTAAAACCGAGCAAACAATATTAGAAAACTAGTCGAAACAAGAAGGTAGATTTCTGGCTCGGTATTGGAAGAATTTAGCACGAGAAAATAGCATCTGTTGCCAGAAGACAAGTATTGTCGCTTGGTGATAGAGCCATCGCTCGGCGATGATGCTGTTTTCTCAGCGCTAATTCCTACATGCCTTGGCAGCTTTCTATTCTTGAATTTTCTAGTTTTTTCGTAGCAGTATTTCGACTTTAGTTGTGAAAGCTATTTCCCTTATTTCCTACATGTAACAATCCTATGTTTTTAACGCATTACGAATGGCATTTCCAATGCGAACCTTTTTATGCATATGCCAATAATGTTAATCAAAATTACGCACATGAAATACTTAGATCATTCGAGTCTCATACACTCATTTTAAATTATTGCCATAATGAATTTAGGAATAAAAATAGAAATCCTCCCCAGAAGAGTCGCCAAAAAACTATAGGAAATATTTTAAGCATCCCACACTTGAGCCCCACTGTGATCATACACTTAAGCATGGTGGCGTCCAAAAGGAAGGAAGCTAGAGTAAAAGAGTCGCCAACAAGTTTTAGGAACTTGTAAACCATTCATAGGGTGAAGGTTACACCCCTTAATGATCCAGGAGATCGTTAACTCCAATGGGTCTTGAACCATGACTGGAAGTTTGGGGATGAAGGTATAAATCCAACCGAAAAAAGATTGAATCTACCCTAAAAATAGGCGCCTACTTTATTCTTCTTGTATTCACTTGCGCTTTCTGACTAACTTACAATCAATAGGTTAATCCTAAACCTGTTTAATCTATGTTGGTTGAATATTAATGCACAAGCAAACCTAATATTGGCGATCACTTGAATTATAATCATACTAGCGTAAACAAGATTATTAATTTTCTTATTAAGTGTGATTACAAGTAAAAATTCCCTTTAAACATGCATAAAAGGCGTGATCAAACAATAACAATATATAACAATCATTATCATAATATTCATAATGACATTCACAATAAAGCATAATAATATTAGCAAGATCCTAGGCATGATTAATAACAAACCCTAGCATGTCACTAAACATTAAAGATCAAAGCTTTACCCCTAACATGATACTAACAAATTAGAAGGAAAAAATCAGAAGCATCATAGAGACATACATGATATTAGAAATTTTAGCTATTACCCTAAACATGATACTAGGAATCATAAAGACATCCAAATATGATACTAGGAAATAAAATAATCAAAGCATGATTTCTATATTAAAATAATAACAATTAAATTACTTACTTGGATGCCTCGTATCTCTTTATAATAACAAAATACACGCGTTAGTAACTTCAAGGAAAATAATAAATAATTAAATTAAATAATTGAAATACGGAGTTGGGACCAAATCCTCATAAATTATCAACCTTTCAAGTCTAGGGCGAAGACAACTTCGAACTTGGCTAGGTATGTCTAAAACTAATGTATGAGGAATTTTGTGAGATGGAAAGGTTTAGAAAAAGAATAGAGAGAGAAAGCTTATGGCTTTTAGAAAGAGAATAGAGAGAGATGATGGTTGTGAATGATGAAAAACGGGGAGATACGACCCCTATTTATAGATAAATAGCTCGGAATCAAATCAAGTCATATTCGGAATAAAATACCTCTTGTCGCCAACGACAGGAGTTAGCGCCAGACGATAGGAGCAGCGCCCGACGACAGTTGTCAGCGCGAGGCGACAGCTTTGTCGTCTTGTGCTAAGTCAAAATTAAATTGTGATTTGTACGCGGAATCATCTTCTTAATACGATTAAGCAACTATTTCTGCGCTAAGCAGATTAAAATAATATTTGTGCCAAATCACATATTTTATTTAAAATAAAACTCTTTAAAATATAATTATCAATCCTAATCCCATTAGAATTAAAAAGAACCTTCTAGATATTTCTAGAAGATTAAAATCAATCCTAATAACTTTAGGAATAATAACTAATAGGCCCTCCTCTAGATCATTGGGCCACATGTAACATCATTTTAAGCCAACTCTAATATAATCCACAACTTCCTCTTTATTCATCGAAATTGGGCTTATAATATATCGTTGGAAAGCTTTTTTCAATCCCAATCCAACTACACTATTATTAGACCCTTATCATGGATCAAAACAAATTGGACTGCCTATTTTCATAAATAGAGTAAAAGAAGAAACATTTTTGAAAACAGAAAGAGAGAAATTTTAACAAAAACATCCACGTCACTAGAATTTTCACACTTTCACTTCGTTCGATAATTAAAGACGTGAAAGGTATTCATCACTGGGTTTGGTTTTGGGCAGACACATTAGGGTGTCTACAACATCATCGTAATTTATCGGGGGTCAGAGGGGTTTCAATCAACGACCATAGAAAAGGCGTTGTCGGAATTGATAATGGAGTGTGGACTAGGTTTATGATTTGAGATGGGGTCATTATTAGGGTTAACCCAAAAATTAAACCCCACTGTGATCATACACTAAAGTACGGTGGCGTCCAAAGGGAAGGAAGCTAGAGCCAAAGAGTCGCCAACAAGTTTTAGGACTTGTAAAACGTTCACAGGGTGAAGATTACACCCCTTAACGATCTAGGAGATCGTTAACTCCAATAGGTCTGGAACCGTCTGGAAGTTCGGGGATGAAGGTACAAATCCAACCTAAAAGAGATTGAACCTGCCCTAAAAATAGGCCTCTACTTTATTCTTCTAGTATTTATGTGCGCTTTCTAACTAACATGCAATCAATAGATTTACCCTAAACCTGTTTAATCTACGTTGCTTGAATATTAATGCACAAATAAAACTATTATTGGCGATCACTTGAATTATAATCATATTAACCCTAAACAAGATTATTAATTATCTTATTAAGCATGATTACAAATACAAATTCCCTTTAAACATGCATAAAAGGTGTGATCAAGCAACATAATAATAATCATAATAATTATAAAAATAATCATAACAATAATTATGATCAATAATTATCATCATCATGTTAAAGCATAATAGCAAGATCCTAGGTATGATACTAACAAGATTAATAACAAACCCTAGCATGTCACTAAACATTAAAAATCAAAGCTTTAACCCTAACATAATACTAACATGCTATTAAGAAAGAAAATAGAAAGCATCATAAAAATCATAATTGATATAAGGATTTTATTGTTGTCGCCCTAAACATGATACTAAGAAAAGTATCCTAACATGATACTAGGGAAAACATCCTAACATGATACTAGGAATCAATATAACAATCCAAACATGTTTTCCATATCATAATATCAATTAAATAATTAAATTACTTACTTGGATGCCTCGTACCTCTTTCTAATAACAAAATACACACGTTAGTTACTTTAAAGAAAATATTAAAATAAAGAATTAAATTAAATAATTGAAAAAAAGAATTAAGAAAATTTAGGCTAGATTTGAGACCAAACCCTCATAAATCAAACATTTCACGTCTAGGGCGAAGGCAACTTCGAACTTGGCTAGGTGCATCTAGATCTTGTGAATGCGGAATTTTGTTTGTAAAAGGTTTGTTTAGAAAAGAGAGAGAGAGAGAGAGTATCAAGATTTTCTTAATGAGAGTTGGTGGTTAAAAACGGAGGTTTAAGGAGGCTATTTATAATGAAAATCAGCCGGAATATGAGAAAAAAGAATCAGAGTTTCGAAAAGAATAAAACACGACGCTTCAAAGTTTAATTCTGATTTTACCCTTTTGTGATTATTTGTTATTCTATATGGTTTTATTAATTGTGAGTGGTTCCTTAGATCGGGGTTGTTTCCGCGGTGAGTTGGACTCATCAAACCCCAACAGCGGTATCGGAGCCCCGCTCGTTTATTTTTAATTATCATATTTTTTTTCAAGGTATTTTTTATGGCTTAATTTTTCTGGTTTGAGTTGCTAATTAGATTAGTAGCTCGTATTATCTATTTTAACCTTGTATTAGAGTTGACTTCAGCTCCCAAACCCAGATTTCGACCCAAAAATACTGAATTTTGAGTTGACTTCAGCTCCCGAACCCAGATTTCGACCCAAAAATAGTGAATTTTGGGTGGAAAAGGTGTTTTGGAAATGGTTTTACCCTTTTAGAACTCGGTTTTTAGCCAAAAAACGACCAAAAATGCATTTTTTGAGGGATTTTTTGTTTTTATGAAAAATTTTAAGTCTTTCTAACCTTGAAAATTAATTGAATATTTATAGTGGTTATGTAATTGTTTCAATACAAATTTAATATGCAATTGTAACCTCTTTAGGCATGATTACTAGGTGGTAATTTGTGTTTGAAAGATTGGTTTTATTTTTCACATAATTGCAAATTAATTGCATTAAGTGTGAGAACTTTTGTTTTTTTTAGGCTTCTAAAGTGCTAAAGTGTAGAGAATATTTCAAGCATAATCCCTAGCTTTAACCCCACTGTGATCATACACTAAAGTACGGTGGCGTCCAAAGGGAAGGAAGCTAGAGCAAAAGAGTCGCTAACAAGTTTTAAGAACTTGTAAACCGTTCAAGAGGTGAAGGTTACACCCCTTAACGATCCAGGAGATCGTCAACTCCAATAGGTTTGGAACCATGACTGGTAGTTCGGGGATCAAGGTACAAATCCAACCTAAAAGAGATTGAACTTGCCCTAATAATAGGCATGTACTTTATTCTGATCGTATTCATGTGCGCTTTCTGACTAACATGCAATCAATAGGTTAACCCTAAACCTGTTTATCTATGCAATCAATCATATTAACCCTAAACAAGATTATTTATTATCTTATTAAGCATGATTACAAGTACCAATTCCCTTTAAACATGCATAAAAGGCGTGATCAAGCAATAACAATAAATATCAAGCAACATAATAATAAATAAACAATAATCATAATCATGATCATAATAATAATCATTGTAACAATCATAATAATCATAATGTTAAAGCATAATAATAACAAGATCCTAGGCATGATACGAACAAGATTAATAACAAACCCTAACGCGTCACTAAACATCAAAGATCAAATATATAGCCCTAACATTATACTAACGTGAATATTAGGACAGACAATCAAAGGCATCATAGAAATCATACTTGATTTAAGGAACTTATTCTTTACCCTAGACATGATACTAGGAAGCATTCTTTTAATAATACTTGATATTAGAAATTACCCTAAACATGATACTAGGAATCAAAATAATAACCTAAACATGATTTCTATATCATAAAATCAATAAATCAATTAAAGCACTTACTTGGATGCTTCGTATCTCTTTCTAATAACAAAATACACACGTTAGTAACTTCAAGGAAAATAATAATATCAAACAATTAAATTAAATAATTGAAAGAAAGATTTGGAACCAAACCCTCAGAAATTAAAACCTTTCACGTCTAGGGCAAAGTAAACTTCGAATTTGGCTAGATGTTTCTAGATCTTGTGAATGCGGAATTTTGTATGTGAAACGTTAGTTTAGAAAAGGGAGAAAGAATTAAGAAAATCTTGAAAACTAGAGATAATAAGAAAATTGATTATTGATGATGGAAAACGGAGGTTTTAAGAGGCTATTTATAGAGAAAATCAGCCGGATGGATAGAAAAAACGAATCAGAGTTTTGAACAGAATAAAACACTATTGGCGCCAGACGCCATACATTAGCGCCAGACGCTAAGGCTAGCGCCAGACGCCAAGTCTTAGCGCCAGGCGCTAATGCTATCGTCAGGCGCTAGAAACAGTTTTCACGCGTTTTCTTAATTTTGATAAAATTAGCCGTACAGAAGGGCAAAATCGTATTTTCCTTAAAAACACTTCTTTTATTCTGATTAAAACTCTAAAAAGTCAACTAAAGTCAATTTATCAATGCTAATTAAATTAGAAATGAAAAGAACCTTCTAGAAGAATCTAGAATACTAAAATCAATTCTAATTGCATTAGGAATGATAAATCAATATTAGGCCCTCCTCTAGGTCATTGGGCCGCACATAAATATCAAACCGGGCCCAGTTTAGTAACTTGGCCATAACTTCGTCATTACTCATCATAATTGGGCTTATAATATATCGTTGGAAATCTCTTTTCAATCCCCATCCAACTATTCTATTATTGGACCCTTGCTATGGACCAAACCAAACTGGATTGACAGTTTTCTTAAAATAGGTTTTCAAAAACAGAGAGAAAGAAAAGAATTAAAAACTAACCGCAACACTAGACTTTCCACACTTTTACTTCATTCGACGTGAAAGGTAATCATCATCGGGTTTAGTTTTGGGGAGACACAATGGGTGTCTACAGAAGCCCCCACTTTGACTAAGTTTGGAGAAATGCAAGTTTCGAAAACAAAAGTCAAAGTATTGATAAGGACGGAGAATGATTCAGAACGTTCTGCGATTCTAAATCATTCATTTAACGCCGATACCTGCAAACTAGTGTTAGTTAAACAGATAAGAGAGTTAAGAAACGCGTATCTTGCACATTCGAACACATGTCTCTAGAGGTAACTGATTTGTTGCTGCATTTGCCGTTGTGACAACCTTTCACATGCTAGGAAACGCCATCTTGTTGTTTTATTGTTCAATCGTCTCTGAACAATAGAGCTTTTTTGGATATGTTCACGCGTCTCTGAACAAAGAGCTTCTTTTAAATATGTCCACGCGTCTCTGAACAAAGAGCTTCTGAATGATATGCCCACGCGTCTCTGAGCAAAAGAGATTTGATGATATGTCCACGCGTCTCTGAATAAAGAGCTTTTGAATAATATGCCTACGCATCTCTGAGCAAAAGAGCTTTGATGATATGTCCACGCGTCTCTAAACAAAGAGCTTTGAATAATATACCCACGCGTCTCTGAGCAAAAGAGCTTTAATGATATGTCCACGCGTCTCTGAACAAAGAGCTATGAATAATATGCCCACGCGTCTCTGAACAAAGAGCTTTGATACTTTAATGTTTGTTGCAATTGTTCGGTTGGCTGCGAACAGGAGCTTTGTAGAATGGTGGTATCCTGTAAAAATCAAAAGATTGCTAAAAGACTTTGATGGTGCTTTTCTTAGGGTTAACCTAAGGCTTGATGTTTTTTCTTAGGGTTGATCTAAGGGGATTGACTGACTTGAGGTTGACTCAACGTGACTGACTGACTTGAGGTTAACCCAAGATGAATTGACACGTGTGACTCATGATTCGTGTACGCATTGTATTGTGATTGTGCGACTCAAAAATGAAAAATAGCAAAATTTTCTGTCATTTTTGTGGAGGGTACCGACTTTCTCCCGAAAAAGAAAGACACGAAAAAAAAGAAAGAAGCGAAGTTTCTGAAGGTGCATGTTGAATGAGCTTAATCCGTTAATGTTATCTCTTACGGTACAAGGATTGTAACATTTTAGACTATCCTAGTTGACTCGGTAATGAAAGAATTTAGGTAACTTAGGTGCGGTGGCTAAGTACTTCATACTTCGTGATGCAATAATGATTAATGTTGATATGACAAGGCATGCTTCAGCGTTGTGTTAAGATTTCATGACAAATGGTTCCTAAGGGAAGTATATTTGGTCATGTATCTGTGCGGTGTGTGAAAGTGACACTAAAGTTAGGTCGCACGGGCTAAGTGTGTGGAGAAAATATTACTTTTAGAAAAGCTAAAAGATGGTGACTCTTAGGCTAGGTAGGCTAACAATGTAGGGATCACACTACACCAAAAACTAGAATAAGATACGCAGATATAAAACGGTTAACTTAGATAGGCGATCTCTTGGATTTTATAGCACGCCTATCTAAGTTAACCGTTCTATAAGCACTAGTGGAAAAATACATATCCGTAACGGGCAAAAAAGGCTTGTCCGTAACGGGCAGCGGGCATTACGTATGCCACCGTTACGGATAGCCAATGTTATTTGTAACGGGCAGTGTCCGTTACAAATAACAAGTTATTCGTAACGGGCAGTTAAAATGCCCGTTACAAATAACCCGTTATTCGTAACGGGCATTTGAAACGGCCGTTACGAATAACGGGTTATTTGTAACAGGGATTTGAAACGCCCGTTACGAATAACTGGTTATTTGTAACGGGCATTATAACTTCTCGTTACGAATAAAAGGTTATTTGTAACGGACATTTCAACTGCCCGTTACGAATAACTTGTTATTTGTAACGGACAATTCAACTGCCCATTACGAATACTGTTTAGCCTCAATTAAAAAAAAAAAAAAAACCCAGCATAATTTACTGGGTTGTCGTCATTTTGTGCTTTATTATTCAATAAAATTTTTTATTTATTCCACAATTTTAATTAGTATTGTTAGCCACAAAGCTAATAAATAGAGAAACAACAATTGTTTTTCCTTAGAACACTATATACATAATTGGTGCTGGACTAATAGAACACTTACAGCAACAAATACAGCTGAACAATAGAAAAAGAAAACAACATTCTTCTTCTAGACCAGCGAACAGTACAGGAATTGGCAACACTGTTTGCCCCTCACCTAACTCTCCTCCCTCAACTCATACACCTCTTTAAAAGGAAGGCCTCAGGATTTGATGAAGCCGCTTCATATTTTAAATATGTCAGCTCATTAAGCAAAACATCAATCTCAACCCGTGTTGACTCTAGAACAAGTAACAAGCACCTGAGAAACAAAGAATCACAGATAAACTCCTTAAAGTACCAAGATAAGATTGAGTGATCAACCTAAGAAGTGTCTGTGTGCAATTTAACTAGTTGTCTTTTTTTTTATTTCTTCTTTTCTTCTAGGATAGATTCGAGAAACTCAAGTACCATTGTAAATCTTGCATGATAGAAGGAAAATGAACATCAACAACAAATTAAAAAAAAATAAAAAGCAAAGATCTCATTGCATGAATATGAAATAAAATAAGCCAGGAAAGTCCAATGTACAACAATCTTGGTAATTTGTATTCCAAAGTGGAATCAAACAAAGAATAAGACGAATGAGGTAATACCTGATGAATTCAAAGGTAACTTTATTTTTCTGAGAGGCAAAAAAAAGAGAGAATTAACACATTGTTAAAAACCATAGTCATAACAAGCAACAAAAAAGATAACAGAAGAACTAGTCAATGCATCATGCATGAGCAGTAAAAGGTACTATAACACTAAGCAATTTTTATAACATCCTACTTACAATCTTTTATTCGCAAAACCAGATCTAGTAGATTAAGAAGGCAGCCACTCTTTAGGTTTTAAAGAATTTCAGAAAATTTTGGCATCATACTTTCTACATTATGGACAGATAACAAGGCCAAAATTTACTTCACTAGTTTAAAAAACTTTCATTCCACAATCACAGCAATAGAATCTAGTCATCTCATAAAGCATGATAAGGTGCCACCATATAGTAATCAAGACCAATTATGAAGTATAAGCCTTTACGTAATTTAACATCTCGGAACAGGATGGTTTCATACTTCCAAACTATTCTAGTTAAGTTTGGCTTTAGAAATATGAAAATGAGCAGAGAGTTGCAACTTCATAATCACGACATAAGACCGTCTAAAATACACATAATATAAACACCTATGAAGTTCTCTAGAGTAAAATAAGTTTAAGAACATATTTCTTGACATCTAGAAGTACAAATTTTTATGATAATTATTTGCCTCAACATAGTAAGAAATGATTCTCTAATTCGATTCCCAAACTCAAGTTCTTTGCCACATAAAAAATGCACTAGGAATACAATGAACATCTGCTTCACTAAAAAAAGGACAACAATGTGTCTCCAGTAACTCCAAAATATTGCAGACAATTAAACCGTGAAGAATGATTGATTTTTCTATTGATATAGAAAGATAGATAGTGTGCTCAGAAATCATATCTATGGGTGAAGATGTGGTTGGCCTAGTCGTGAGCTACAAGAACTCAGTTTGATAAAAATTCATCCAAAGCTCCACTTGAAATTAAATGAGTTCAGCTGAAAAGAGAAAAAAATATAGGTACTTCTAGAAAAGCTCTTCTAAAAAGGATCATGAGAAAGCTCAAGCATAAGAATTAAAAATAATATCTCACACAAAACCCTATTAAACCAGAGAAAAAAATATAGGTACTTCTAGAAAAGCCCAGCATAGAGTCCATAACCTCAAATCAATGATATGTGGTTAGTTGTCTTTGTGAATACAGAGGTTACAAAGAATCCCCCGCCCTCCCCCAAAATAGCGTGCACATACACACTTTGTACCAATTTAACAAATCCAGCACATTCAACAACTTATTTTAGGGAGTGAGTGAGAGAAAGAGAGTTCATACAGTACTCGACCATCAGTTAGTGGCTTGAAGTCTGATATCATAGCACTTTTAAATCCCACTCGTTGGGTTGAAGATGATCTTTTATTTCCACCATCTAACAATTTCTGCAAAGTATCATCAACATGAGAAAAAAGAAAAGTAATTATTATTTTTTATTTTACCAAATAAATCATGTTCACCAAGAGAGTGAAGGTATGGAAAAAGTACTAGCTATTTGTGATATCAAGAATAACTGGTGAACATAGTCAAAATGACAAATTTTGTTGAGTTACCTTTCTAGTTGCCCAGAACTCATCCTCTGTCAAAATTTTACCTATTACCAACTGTTTATGAAATTTCATAAGCTCAATGCATAAAATAACCAGTATCCATATTCAATAAACCTTGTGGGAACAAAACATAAGAAAATGAGGTTCCGTTGCTCTCGTCATGGTAATTTCTTGAATCAACGGGCCTTCATGGCTCCGATCAGTACAAATGGAAATCCTTCAACATTTAAACATTGTTGGTCAATTACTTGTCTTCTTGTAAAAGTTTTATTCGTCGCTCCATTTCTTCTGAACTTAATTGAGCAGGTCCTTCAGAATCCTTTTTGGGAACATCTGGGTGCTTCTCAAGGGCCTTGGCTGTTCACAAAGTGTCATGCTAAATATCATCGAGACCAAAAACTTTAACCATACCCCTACATTAAAAGAAAGGGATAGGAATTTCATGTCACAAAGTGAAAAATTACAAGCAACATCATTAATATTTAAGTCTTGGGAACTTGATTTCATTATAATGTTGCACTAGTAGATTATGCTCTAGTAAGTTCTGGCAGAAAAAAAAACCCCACGATTATATAGACTTCAAATGGTTGGAACACAGTGACAAGAATATATATATATGCCTTCCTTTTTTATCATAAAAGATTGATATCAAATTGGCTCAAATGACCAAACAACAAATCCTTCCACTAAACGTCGTATCCTATACCCCGTGTCAAGCATAGATATTCTCATATAAATCTTTTATTCCCACTGACATCTGGACATCAACATAGACTAATCAAAATAGCTAAGAGAAAAATGCATTATGATTAACACCAGCATTTCATCAATTTAGTATACACATGATATCTGAGAGTATCTAATTAACAGAAGATCTAACAAAGTTCTACCTAATTTGTATAGCTCAAATAGGGGGAAAAGACAACATAACCTAATTTGTCACTTGTGCTACTTTGCAGATAGATATGTGCACACCAATTAGCGACTATTAGGTAGGTTCCAGATAATAACATAGCAGAAATTCATATACTTGAAAAAATCGATCTTGCATCACATCTGATTTATAAGTTAGAAAGTCACTCTTTGCAATGTTGCACCAATCATGCATGACATAGTTAACTTTCAGCAAAATTCCTCAAAAGATAATGTCAGACACCGAAAAATATATAATTAATGTCAAAGTTCAATTTTAACTTACTCACCAAATCCCGACATATATCTCTATCGCTGAAGTTCTCAAATTAAAATAAATACCCTTCTTATCCTTCACCCTAGAAACAAAGATAACAACAGAATCAAATAAACAACTTTAGATACCAAGAGTAAATCAAACGATAAAGTTTCAAAGTTACATAGAACAACAGAGCCATTTTTATGCTGATAGAAAGAAGGCATGACTACTAGTTTATGTTAATTGTATTAGCTGATTATTACTAGTAATAACTTAATTCAAACTCAGATTAACGAGGTATTAGCTTGATGTGTCCGTTTTATATAGTATTTTACCCCCGTCCCTTGGTCATAATTAGTAGTGTTTTTGGCTCTTTAGAGCCACTTTTATTACTAATTGGTGTTTTCTAGTGTTTTCGTAGATTTGGTTGACTTTTGCAGGGATTTATGCTTTTGGAGTATTTTCCCGAGATATTTAGGAGCAATCACGAGCATTGGAAAAACACGACCAGATTTTATAGCCCAGGGCCGGTTAGAGCCATCGAACCGGTGATTAAGGGCTCGGTAGAGGTGATACCGGGGCATTTGGACCGAGTATTCAAGACCCAAAGAGAAAACCCAGGTTGGCCCGAAGAATTTGAGCCCAATCGAAGTCCAAATATTGGCCCAAATGATCCGCCCGGCCAAAAAGGCTGGCGCCCGGCCGGGCGGGAGAAGCGCCCGGTGACGCGCCCGGCCGGGCGCGAGATTGCTATTAGAGATAAAAAAGGCGCGCCCGATCGGGCGGTGCCTCGCCCGATCGGGCGCGTGTATTTTTAGGGGACGATTAGCGTCGTTTTAATTTGTTTTAGTTTAGGATTTTTGTACGGAGTATAAATACTCCTCCGTAATACGTTTTTAGACTGTCTCTTCTTTTGGGAGGAGATCTTCTTCTCTCTTCTTCTTCTCTTAATCTTTTCTCTTAGACTTTCTCTCTCTACTTAGTTTTCTCTCTCTTAATCTCTCTCTAAACCTTTGTTATTATTTCTTTAATTAATTTCAGAATTATTTTGGTAACGATTTCTCTTCCCTTAATCTTAGTTATTTATTTTATTCCTTTGATCATGATTTATTTTATTGCTTTGCTTAGTTTATATTTAATTATGTGTGAGTAGTTTAATTTCTAGGGTTTATGGGGATCTAATAAATAATATGAAGGGGTAAATTATTGTTGTTGATTATCAATGCTAGATTAATTTCCTATTGATTGATTTAATGCTCTGTGACTAGATTAGACCTGTCTTTTATGCATGAGTTTGACAATATTGATTCAAGAATCGAGAGATGAGAATTAATGTTTAGGTCTAGTTTTAATAGGCAAGTTAATTTATAAATGGTTAAGTCAAGATTCGAGAGATGAGATTTAATACCGGTAATTTAATTGTGTGATTGTAATAAGTAGCGAGAGCCCTTTACAATCTGGTTAATTGATGCATTGATGATTGACTATTATTGATTGGTTGTATTGCATGATGATTTCTTATTGGATTGTTTTAATGTTTTACAATTGCGGCTTGTAAAAGTATAGCAATATTAAATTGATGAATCGAGCAGATGTTAATTTGATATTAAAGGCTATTTTCAATAAGAACTTAGATCTAGTAAATTGCGAGAGCCTGTTAGATCTATGTTGATTAATAAATTGCGAGAGCCTGTTAATCATGTTATTTATGCAATGTCAATGATTGATTACCCTATTTTACCCCGGAGTATTATTTATTGGTGAACCTATGCCCTAAATCCTTTTATATATTATTTTCTCCCTTTTCCTACTCTTTTTAGTTTAGTTTCATATTCAACTTTTAATATTGGTTACTTAAATAATTTAGATTATAATATTTAATTAGGAGTAAAAAGACTTGTTTCCCTGTGGAGATCGACCCTACTTCCCTATCTACTTTAGTTAGTGAATTAGGTAATTATTTTTGATTAGGGGATACGACTTTACCCTGTCAAAATTTGGCGCCGTTGCCGGGGAAACGGTTTTATTTTTATTTCTAATTAGAGTCTAGATTATTTTTAATTTTTTTTATTATTATTATTTTTTTTTTAATTTTTAATTTTATTTTTTTTATGAGTTGAAAATATCCATGCTTATGTCACTACAAGAATTATATAATTTTTATGCAGCACCTAACTACTGTAGTTGTCAACGTCTTTGTCATGAAAATCCTGAATGCCCTTATAGTGAGTTTTTTGTGCGTGCTCCAGATGATTTTAGAGTCTTTCCATATACATATGATCATATTCGGAAACGATTAGTTGCTAATGAAAGTTATTGGAAAGATCTTGATGAAAAAGTCTACGGACACTATAATAATAATATGAATGTTATTGAGGATGAAGAACCGTCGGTTATAGAATTTGTGGTTGAAAAATCATTGGTTGACGAATCGGTGATTGAAAAATCATTAGTTGTAGAAACGGTGGTTGAAAATTCCTTTGTTGATGATGAGGTTATTCGTAAGGGTGAAATTTTCAAGTCATTATTGGATGATAAAGACAATGACTACCTCCATGTTCGTTCTATTAATTCTAAATTTTTAGCGGAGGAAGTAGAAGGTTGTGGTGTATTTTCATCTCCCTCTTTTGATTTTTCTTTCTACTTTGAGTTCTCTTTATGTGCTCCTAACCTTTTCTTTGTAGGAATTAATGTGCTTGCAATTAAGCCCTATATAGTGTTTAATGAAATGTTTGCAGGAGCGTTTGATAAGTTACTCAAGGCGTTGAATTCTTCCGATTGAGAGAAAGAGTATGGTCGAGTGGGACCTTGATAAACTAGCGCTTTGCGGGAGGCAACCCGTACTTTAATTTGCTTTTTAGTTTAGTTTTTTTTTTTTTCTTATTTTTGTGTGTGTTTTATTTTATTTTATTTTTTATTTTATTTTTTATAGAGAGGTAGGGAGAGTGTAACTTATGCTTGTGGGAGTTTATTTTTGTGCAGATTTTGAGCTAGAGAAGGCTTCAATCACGCTGGAACTGCACTCGTATTCGATCGGGCAGAGCTCGCCCGATCGGGCGCGCGTACGCGTCAGCAAACTACGTCAACTTCGACAGGCCATAACTTTTGCGTTTCTTATCCGATTTTTGCGTGTGACCTGTCGTTGGAAAGCTATTCAAGTCTAGTTTCTAATGCAATTGAAATAAATGCATTATCATTTATATATCAAAAGTTATGATCAGAATAGTGCACCTGACTCAAATTTGAACTTTTTCCCACTAACACTTTGTTTCTTTCTTGCCCAATTTTGTTCCAAAGAGATGTATTGCAATCCTCGAGACTTTGGTGACATTGATGTGGTGATGATGAAGAGTAGTCACCTTGACTACTAGCTTCCCTTTAAGACAATGAGGACATTGTCTGATTTAGCTTGGGGGGAGGTTCTCGTGTTCGTATGGTACATCTTTCACTCTCTCTCTTCTCTTTTTACTTTTATTTTTCTTAGTATAGATTTTATTGCTTTCTTAGGTTAGTTTTATTCCAATTAATTATGAATCATGCTTTCCTGTGCCCCTTGATGAAAATTTTTCGAAATTGTTTTGATTCTTGGTTATTGATGATAAATATTGTGGATTAGTTGATCATGATTTGATGTTTGATTGCCTTGAAACCTTAACATGCGTCAATTTTGTCCAACTACTTGTGAATATAGTGCTTGACTAGTTGATTTGGTAAGGAATGTGTGATAGTTCCATAGTTCCTGGTATGTCAATGAATTTGAGTATTGGTTTGCAACTATTAGTAATATTTATATGATTCATTATTATGCACATTGTGGAGGACGAAGGTATTTGTTCTTTTAGGTAGCCTCCAGACATTGTAGATACATTTGTTCCCTTCTTGCTACCCATGTTGTTGCCTTGACTTTTTGTTGTTTATTAGCCATATTACAAGCCTATTTTGCCCCATTGGTTACTAGTCCCAAGCTTGGCTTGGGGGAGCTATTAGTGAGTGAGGTGAGAGAGTTTGTAGTGTGCTTATTATTTGCACAATTTGGGTGGGGTTTGAGAAGTTGTTTTGTTGTTATTCATGTTTATTTTTGATGAGTATGAGAGTTATATTTTCTTGAAAAAAATAAAGCATGATGTTATGAAAAAATAGAAGTTCAAAGAAATAAAAAAATGTGAAAAAATAAGTGAACTTCGAAAGAAAAAAAAATGTTCAAATGTTCTAGTTGGAGGTTGATCAAAGAAAAATAATTTTGAGCCTCAATGAAAAATATTCAAGTTTGGAAAATAAAGTTTGTTTATTCACTCTACTTCTTCATTATTATATCTTATGAGTGAAATTGAAGAGTTGGGATTATTTATTATGATTGGAGTATATTTCGTTGATGTTAGAGTTGGTTATGTAGGAGATGTTGATCATTATTTATTTTGATCATGGGCTTTATTAGGATTTGCTCCCTTAAGCATAGCTTTACTCTCACTTGTTCCCAAAAGATTCCTACCCTTTACCCTAGCCTTACATTACAAGCTTTAAAGACCTTCCGACCTTTGTGCATATAATTGTATGAATGAGAAAGTGTTGTTTATCAATACAAGTTATGATTTGGCATATTTCGAGTCAACTAGTAGGATTGAGCGTTCATTGTTTTTATACACATGAGAGTGTGAGTTGGGAGGGCATTGTTCACATTAAAGGGGTGGTTGGAGAGCGATCGAGTACATCTTTTACTCGCCACATAAATGAGAGTCGAGTGTGTGAGCACTAGTCTTGAATTCTATATGCTCTTGTGGTTTGCTCTGTTTGACAATTGTTAGGGAAGAAAGGTAATTGGATGGATTTGATTGGTTGACTCTGAAGCGTGTTTATTTGATTTACCCTGAATCGTTTGTGCTTAATTTTTACTTATTGGGGTGAAGCATATTTATTGATTCATTGATGAGATCTTTGCTTAGGGACAAGCAAAGGTTTGGCTTGGGGGAGTTTGATGTGTCCGTTTTATATAGTATTTTACCCCCGTCCCTTGGTCATAATTAGTAGTGTTTTTGGCTCTTTAGAGCCACTTTTATTACTAATTGGTGTTTTCTAGTGTTTTCGTAGATTTGGTTGACTTTTGCAGGGATTTATGCTTTTGGAGTATTTTCCCGAGATATTTAGGAGCAATCACGAGCATTGGAAAAACACGACCAGATTTTATAGCCCAGGGCCGGTTAGAGCCATCGAACCGGTGATTAAGGGCTCGGTAGAGGTGATACCGGGGCATTTGGACCGAGTATTCAAGACCCAAAGAGAAAACCCAGGTTGGCCCGAAGAATTTGAGCCCAATCGAAGTCCAAATATTGGCCCAAATGATCCGCCCGGCCAAAAAGGCTGGCGCCCGGCCGGGCGGGAGAAGCGCCCGGTGACGCGCCCGGCCGGGCGCGAGATTGCTATTAGAGATAAAAAAGGCGCGCCCGATCGGGCGGTGCCTCGCCCGATCGGGCGCGTGTATTTTTAGGGGACGATTAGCGTCGTTTTAATTTGTTTTAGTTTAGGATTTTTGTACGGAGTATAAATACTCCTCCGTAATACGTTTTTAGACTGTCTCTTCTTTTGGGAGGAGATCTTCTTCTCTCTTCTTCTTCTCTTAATCTTTTCTCTTAGACTTTCTCTCTCTACTTAGTTTTCTCTCTCTTAATCTCTCTCTAAACCTTTGTTATTATTTCTTTAATTAATTTCAGAATTATTTTGGTAACGATTTCTCTTCCCTTAATCTTAGTTATTTATTTTATTCCTTTGATCATGATTTATTTTATTGCTTTGCTTAGTTTATATTTAATTATGTGTGAGTAGTTTAATTTCTAGGGTTTATGGGGATCTAATAAATAATATGAAGGGGTAAATTATTGTTGTTGATTATCAATGCTAGATTAATTTCCTATTGATTGATTTAATGCTCTGTGACTAGATTAGACCTGTCTTTTATGCATGAGTTTGACAATATTGATTCAAGAATCGAGAGATGAGAATTAATGTTTAGGTCTAGTTTTAATAGGCAAGTTAATTTATAAATGGTTAAGTCAAGATTCGAGAGATGAGATTTAATACCGGTAATTTAATTGTGTGATTGTAATAAGTAGCGAGAGCCCTTTACAATCTGGTTAATTGATGCATTGATGATTGACTATTATTGGTTGTTGGTATTGCATGATGATTTCTTATTGGATTGTTTTAATGTTTTACAATTGCGGCTTGTAAAAGTATAGCAATATTAAATTGATGAATCGAGCAGATGTTAATTTGATATTAAAGGCTATTTTCAATAAGAACTTAGATCTAGTAAATTGCGAGAGCCTGTTAGATCTATGTTGATTAATAAATTGCGAGAGCCTGTTAATCATGTTATTTATGCAATGTCAATGATTGATTACCCTATTTTACCCCGGAGTATTATTTATTGGTGAACCTATGCCCTAAATCCTTTTATATATTATTTTCTCCCTTTTCCTACTCTTTTTAGTTTAGTTTCATATTCAACTTTTAATATTGGTTACTTAAATAATTTAGATTATAATATTTAATTAGGAGTAAAAAGACTTGTTTCCCTGTGGAGATCGACCCTACTTCCCTATCTACTTTAGTTAGTGAATTAGGTAATTATTTTTGATTAGGGGATACGATTTTACCCTGTCATAGCTGATACTAGTAGCGTTTCAACAAGTGTATTTTGATCACTACCCAAATTAAATCACAAAATTTGTAGCTAAACCCTAATTCAATTGCTTAACAAAAATTAGCAATAATACCAAGAAATTAATGATATAAACAAGAATAAACTTACAGAAGCACATGAAGATAACGTACAGAAGATCTATTCGCAACGAACAACAACAACACGTCAATAATAACAAGATCTCTTCGCGACGAACCACAACAACACGTCAATAACCCCTTGGATCTATAAAGCAAATGAAAACCCCCAATTTAACCATTTTTTCTCTAAGATTGATGGAGGAGAAGAGAGAAGGACTAAGTTCGACATGAGAGGAGAGTAGAGAGAGAGAAAGAGAGAGAGAGAGAGAGAGAGACGGGGAGGAGAGGTGAATGATGGCTAATGGTGAAAGCCGTGAAACCCTAATAAAAAGCCTAATGGGCTCCTCTATAAGTTAGGCCAAGTTTGGGCATTTGTATCGGGCACATTACGACTGTTACGTGTAATATAGTATTTGTAACGCGCAAAATAGTGTCCGTTACGAATACTTATTTATTTGTAACGAGCACTAATTTGTCCGTTACAAATACTTATGTATTCGTAACGGACACTATTTCGCCCGTTACAAATAAATAAGTATTCGTAACGGACACTATTTTGCCCGTTACGAATATCTTAATTGTAACGGGCAAAACTTTGCCCGTTACAAATAGCCTGTTACGAATGAGATTTATTTTATTATTTTTATAAAATTATGATTTTATTATATAGAACGCATTTCTTATTAAACCGTTTTATTTCATATATCCAAAATTTTACACTCACAATATAGATCGCCCCTCCTATTATGTTTAACATTATTATTTTTTATTTAAAAAAAAAATCTAACATTCCAAAAGGCCCAAAATTCTAACCCTAACTCCTCTTTCCTCTTAAGATAGTCGTCATACACTCATTCCTTCATAACTTTCCCTCTTCTTTTCCTCTTCTCTCACTTCTTTCCTCCTATGAGACTCTAACTCCTTTCTATTTTACCTTCATCCCTTAATGTTCTAAAAACTCCAAGCTAAAGCCCGATTAAACTTCGAGCATCGTCACTGATGTTACAAAATATGCGGTGTGCGAAAGAGCAATATTCTCAATGTTACAAAGCTGCAGTGTGCGGAAATTCGTCGTCTTCTTCCTCTGTTTACAACTAGCGGCCTTACCCCAACTCCGATACAATTAATGCAAAAGATTAAGCCATTGCATATCTGTTTTGCTCTATATATGGTCATAAGTTGTTGCAGGTTGATTGGTGTTTAACATTATGGCGGTAGCTTGTTTAATTCTCAATTATTAAATTTAGATCTATAACTTTTATCAATTGATTTTTATGTAATGATTTGGATTAAATTCTGATTTTTCATCTTTGATTTATGGGTTCTTGTTGTGACTTCTCTATTTGCGTGCACTATCACTGGAGGCCCTGCGGTGGTTGAGGTTGGTGGAAGCGCTGCGGTGGTCCAGGTTGGTATTGAAGTGTCGTTCAAGTTGGTGGTGAAGTGTTGCTGGTGGTTCAAGTTGGTGGAAGAATGGAAGACTGGAAGTGCCGTTGCGGTTGAATTAAATTATTAGGTGGTTTCGAATTTTAGGGAAAATCAAGTTAGGTGTTCTTCTGAAGTTGTAAACATATTAATAATTATTAAGTTAGGTTAGAGAATTGTATCAAAATGTAATTACAATAATGTTTTTTTTAATTTATTTGGCATCTGACTCACTTTTACAATTCCAATTCAATTTTGTTTATTGATTGATGATGCAGTTTACGAAATGTTGTAGTATATGCCCTAAAAAAAATATTGTAGTATATATGCAATTTCTATGACGCAATTTTATTATTTTATTTATTTAAAAAAAAACAACAAAGAGAACTGTTATCTTTGCTAACCGTTCTCTTTTATTCATTTTTTATAAGCATATAAAACAGGAAAGAGAACGGCTATTTTTTGCATATAGAACGCCTCTTATACCCGTTCTCTTTTCCCTTATATATAGAACGCCTCTTATACCCGTTCTGTAAACTTTACACATCGCTTAGTAGAAGAACACCTCTGAGGCGTTCTATGAGGCCTAATTCAGCCGTTCTCTATTCCATTTTTAGTAGTAGTGCGTGGTCAAGAAAGGAAGGGGGTTAATCAAAGACAATCTTTTTTTACAAGTCCAACTTTTCAACAAACCCATTGCTCGTAACAGGAAATCTAGGACAGTAATGGCAACACAAGAAGAAGTCATTGAGCTTAGGAACCAACTGGTGACCGTGACTGAGGCAGTAAAGCTCCTAACCCTTAAGTTTTATGATCCCGTGAAACAACAACAGATGGAGCTCATGAAAGAGAGTCTAAGCAAGCTATCTAGCGACTACAAGAATCAAGGGATTAGTTCACAAGGGGTCTCGATGGACAAAGATCTTCTTCCGCAGAAGTTCAATGCCAACGACGTCCCGAAATTCAAAGCAACTGATAACCCTTATCTTCATTTAAGAGCCTTCGAAACATTGATGAGTATTAAGGGTATCGAAGAGAAGGTGTTCCCCTCTCTGTTCTCACTATCTCTTGAGACCGTTTGCCAGCAGTGGTTCTTTTCTCTAAATAAAGAAAAAACCTCCACCTGGGAGTCCATAGCAAACCCTTTCGTTGATAGATACAAATGCAACATTTAAGTTGAGACTGACCATAGGGAACTTGAAATCCTCAAGCAGAAGGAGAACGAAGGCTTCACCTCCTTCTTTAACAAATGGAGAGAAACCTCAGCTAAGATGATTGAGGTGCCGAGTGAAAAAGAGTATGTAAGGTTATTCATCAAAAACCTT
Organism: Chenopodium album; assembly: GCF_948465745.1. Classification (NCBI taxonomy): domain Eukaryota; kingdom Viridiplantae; phylum Streptophyta; class Magnoliopsida; order Caryophyllales; family Amaranthaceae; genus Chenopodium; species Chenopodium album. The sequence continues at coordinate 31,980,737 of NC_137838.1, forward strand.
CAAGAAAAATACTCCAAGCATCTCAAGTATCAAAATAATCTTCATACCTGCAAGGCCGTCTACGACATTGGAATCAATATTGAAGACGAGCTGGCTAAGTTGAAAGCTGCCAACAATAACTCCAAAAGTGGCTGGAAAGGTAAGAAGAACGACAATCCTTCTTCTTACAAAACCACCCGCTCAAAAAATGTTAGCACTTTTAACCTAGGTGAAGTCCTTGCTATGAATAATCAAGGACAAAAGAAACCATTTAGGAGGAACTTTACTCATATTTGCATGAGTTATGACACCGCATTTGATCGATTAAATGAAAAAGGTCTTATAACTCCCATTGGACCATTTAGGGACCCACCAGTCGAAAAGAGGTAAGCTAACTAGAACCCCAATGCACACTGCAAGTATCACCAAGGTAGGAGCCATCTCACTAAGAACTGTTAGAAGCTTAAAGAAGCTATCCAAGATTTAATCGACAACAATAAGCTGCCATTGCCCCTGCCAATAAGAAACTAAGTATTGATAATGCGCCTCTCGCTCATTCCTTGGCTATCTCTGATGAGGAAAACGAGGTTGACCCCTCGTCTCTCATCAAACCTATTAAAGAAATCCATGCCATCGAAGAAGAGGAGGAGATCTTTTTCGACGCCATGGATAACCTTCCAGAACCAGCAAGTAAAATTGACATACAATCGCTCACACTGTCTATGATGGAAGGATCGCATTTGCTACGTGAAACTCTCAAGGCTATAAAGGAACTTCAAAAGAAATACGACGAGGTTCCACTCCCGAAAGATGAACCTAAGAGAGAATTCACACCCATGGGAACGACTTATGAGGCGAAACGTTTTCCTTTTCAAGTCACGAGGTTCCACTCTCAAGAAGAGTCATAGACTCTACACTCCAATTGGGATCTCATATAAACAAATGTTCGAAATGCTCTCCGAGAGTGCCAAGATCAAACCTCTCGAACCGAGACCATTCGAATCATTGAAAATGACAGATAGATATTACTGTCAGTATCATCAATTAGGGGGTCACACAATCGAAAACTGTTTTAAATTTAAGGATTTAATTCAGAAAATGATTGATGAAAAGAAACTAGTCCAAGTTCCACAAGAATAGGATGCAAGTATTAATGGAGTTTGGGACAGTGACAAAAAAGACGTCTACTTAAAAGACATGGTAGGACCTCCACCTTCAGTGTCATACGCCATGGATGACTTTTGGGTTGAAGAAGATTCATCGATAGACGTCCTCACAAGATCCGGGAGAATGTAACCTTCCGTTTCAACACAACCCATGCCAACCACACAACAAGTTCCCATACCTATCATTGAAGATAATGATATCGTCAAGCAGTTCAAGAAAACAAAAGTTGAAATGAACATATGGAAACTTTTGGCGACATCCCGAGAACATAGGTTGGCTGTAATAAATGACTTGGACAAAATAGGGATAGATTCCAACACCACTCCTGAGGGGTTGGCTAACTTCCTCATGAGTGATCTACATAGTCCAATCAATTTGATCACCTTTTCTGACAAGGATTTACCCAGAAGGTGACAAACACTATAAGCATTAAACCTCACAATAGTTTGCAAGAGAATGAACGTCCCTATGACTCTTGTAGACAATCGATTAGCCATTAACGTCTGTCCACTTAGAACTGCGAGGATGCTAGGCATAAGGGATGAAGATTTAACCCCGTCAACACAAGGAATAAGAGCCTACGACGACACTCGTCGTCAAACTCTTGGTAAAATTACCATAAATGTAACGGCGGGAGCGATAGAACATGCTACTACTTTCCAATTAGTAGATATCAAAGCTTCATTCAATTTGCTGTTGGGACGCCTTTGGCTTCATGACCGTAAGGCCGTCCCCTCATCTCTCCACCAACAAGTAAAATCCATAGTTCGGGGAATTCCTATCACCATCGATGCTTCACCTATGAGAATCAAGTCTATAGAAAATCTAATAATTAATGTGGAGCACGATGAGCATGATGAAGATTTATGGGGCTTTAACGAAGAGGTCTCCTTAATCCAGAAGGATGAAAGGACCCCCCTATTTGCCACGACCCCCATTCTAACATGATTGTAAATGCTATTTTGGAGAAACAAGGACATTTTCCTGGAATGACCCTAGGAAAGAAAAAGGGAATAGCAAAACCGCTGGAGTCACCTGGCCTCTCTAAATTAGATACTTTCGGACTTGGTTTCGAACCGACTCGGAAAGAACTTAAGCGAGCCCAGGAAAAATCAAAGGTACGTAGGGACACTCCCATTCAAAAGAAAGCAATCCCAATGGATCAGTACCCTCTTACACTTAATGGTCAATTCATAAAAGAAGGAGAGGACTATCCATGCCATGAATTTCCCGAGCCATTTGTCGTAAACGACATATGGCAACCGGGATTTGAAATGTTCTTGGATTGTTGTTTCACAGATGAAATCACAACTCCTGTGTAGGAGTTTATAGGTACTACGCAGCGGAAGTAATATGAATCATATTCAAACAAGTACCAATCCCAAGAATCACATGCATAACACACAAGACACATAATCATACCTTTGACGCGTGAATTCCACGAAGCTATTTGACAGGCAAATCAGGGAGAGAATAGAGCCCCAAGCGTTGCTCTTCTACTTAGCTCACGAGATTCGAACGAGCTGTCCACCAATATTAGATTGGTCGAGTGATTGAGGAAAACCGCGATCACCACCTTTATGGACAACCGACCACCGCACGAACCACCACAACCACGACACACCACCGGTGTCTAGGAGGAGGAGAGAGCCGTGTGAGAGAGAGGACTTTAAGAGGGGTTGGGTTTTGTGCTTGCTAATTAGGGTTTGATCACACTGATCAGTTAATTGCTTACTTACTGCAAACCTAGGCACCTAATCTATTTATAATCTCATTATAATTAGACTAGGGCACGAAGCCCAAAACCACTTCTTAATCCCCATATGGCCGGCCACTTAGAGTGATGAGGCCCATGACGGGCCTCGTCCTCTAATGCTCGATCTAGCCCCTTTGTGTGACCTTATAGGATCCGTCCGATTGGGCTTTGGGCTATTTTACTAGTCCAAAGATCGTTAGTACCTCTAGCTATGGCAAAACGACGACCTAAATGTACGAGCTTAATTATCTCCATAATTTGATCCATTTATATATCTAGTAATTGCACACGACGAAGACATAACTCCTTCAATCTCCCACTTGTCTGAGACAAGGGTGCAATATTCAAATTCCTTATGTCAATATATGTGTCAATTTGATAATATGATTGCATCACATGTCTAGATCATATTAATCTACAAATCGTTTCTTGAAATCTGAGTTAGAATTACAAAACCAAATGATTACTGTGTAATGCATTTGAACGCGGCCACGTATTTTCTGAATTCTCCCTCTTCAAGCGGCCATGGCACATTTCCTAATTTAATAGGTAGACTATATCCAATCTTGTGGTAACATGACTCCCACTCAACTTCTGAAATAACCGGGAAACACCCTTTATAATATCTAGTTACGGCTAGACGTTTGAGTGTACCACAGTCACAACATCCATTGAATGAAATCAATGTTCCACTAATGTCAAAGGAATCCACTAATATATACGGAAACTCTATAATTGAACTTCAAAGTAGGTCAATAGTTCGATCATGCATCATTCATGCATATCCAAGTGATTGACCGAGCATCACCATGCCCCTATAGCCCATGAAACTACGCTATCCAATCAATCTTACATGCTAGTTCATTTATTGAAATCATTTATGTCAACTTTAATGATTTCGAACCTGATGAGCCCATCAATTCATAATTATTTTGGACATTTTATTTAATTTCCAAAACCATAATTAAATAAGAGAAATAATAATTTCTATTATAAACATAATTCTGCAAATTGCTGCATTTTTCATGTAATATGTTTTCTCAAAACATATACAACTTAAATTACACAACTTGCTTCAATCTTAAGACTTTAATATGACTCTCATATCTTAGTCCATGGAAGGGGTTTAGTGATTTCTCACTCATAATGAAACTTTGCAGAACACGACCTTCTGCTGGTCAATGATCTCATAATTGAGGTGATATCTCATATCCTTTTGTTTGGATTTGTGCTGTGACTATGGCTTCTTTGTTTTTGGGAAAAGGTGACCTGTTAGTCACATGACATATTAATCCAATCCTCTGTAACTATCTAACTACAGTTTAATACACATATTCTGACATTGAGTATGCAACAGTGCACTGCTTTGAACTCTTCAAGCTCACTGTCCTTTTCCATCCAGACACAAATATGCATTTAGATCACCATCTAGAATCATCTTGCCTGTTTGGAAAACTTGCATTCGTGTAACCTTTTGACAACTTGCTTAAATTACCATTTAACACAACATCTAGAAGAATTCCTTTTAGTGCTTCTCAAGTACTCAAGGATATGTTCCTGGTAATTCTCCATATGCTTATTCTGATTTTGCTTGAAATCTGCTACACATGCACAAGTTATATGCAACATCTTGCATTGTACATTTCATGGAACATGTAATGGATCCTTTTGCAGAAGTATAAGGTGCATTATCCATACAACTCAACTCTATTAGCTTTTGAAGGCACTGAGTTTTACTGAGTGTAATAGCATGAAACATGGGAAGATATCCTATCTTAGAGTCTTGCTTCATGAACTTGTCAAGATCCTTATCAACATAAGTCTCTCGATTCATTCCAATCATTCTTCAAGATTCACTTCATGGATCTTAATTCCCAATATGTACTCAACATCTCCTAAGTCTATCATATTGAAACAATCTTTCTAATCACTGCTTGACTTATTCAAGCATTGATATATCATTTCATATGAACTGTATGTCAACTACACAGTAGACTAAGAAGACCAATTGCTCCCACTAAACTTCTTGTCTCTACAAAATTCTCTTTTGTTCTACTAAGGAAATCAAACTGTTTGATTGCCTAAACAAAACGAATGTTCCAATTCCCTGATGCTTACTTCAATCCATAAAATGAATTTCTGAAGTTTGCAAAAACTTTCTAGGAACTTCTGGATTTCAAAACTCTTAGGATGTATCATATAGATTCTCACCATCAAGAACATTTCATGAAAGTGATTTTGATATCCACAACTAGAATAATCCGAATAGGCTTACCCAACTAATAGGTTTGACCCTATTTGTAAGACTATTATGAACTAACACATCTTTACAAACATGGAGTCCATACTGGATTTCATGGTTTTAAGCCATTTCCTGAGTTGGCATTTATCCAAATCTTGCTTGTAGACCATGGATTCTAACCGTTCTAATAAGAAAATTTTAGAATCCACCTTTTTTTAGAATTTCAACAAACTGTTTGTTTTGATCCCAAGTAACCTACGATAGGTATGAGCGACAATAGAATTATTCTCTTCAACTCTTTGAAGCCTTTCATTCTAGTGGGACGATAGAAGCCTCGCTAGTGGAATTAGCTTGCTTCGACATATGGTTTATCAAATTAGCTGATTTCATATGCCTTCGTCTTTGATGTAGTGTTATCCACATCTATTTGTTGCTCGTCTCGAATCTCATCGAGATCTAACTTTACTCCTACTTGGCTTTGTAGGAAGACATTCTTTCTATAAAGACACTATCGCGAGCAACAAACACTTTGTTTCCACGCGATTGTAGGAATAATACCTCTTAGTTTCCATGAGAAAACCCATGAAGAACTACTTTTCTGATTTAGGGTGTATTATGTTATCTTTGTAAACATTTTACATTGATTTCATAACCCTTAATCCTGTTTAGAAAAGATAACTTTTGGAACATTTCCAAATCATAACTCTTATGACATCTTTTCTACTGCTTTGGTTAAGTTTCCTGTTTAGTATATTCGCTATCGTTGTTGTTCTAATGCATATCCTCAAAACGATATTTGTAAATAATTAAATCTTTGATCGAACAATGGCAAGCAAAGTTTGATTCCTTCTTCATAAACATACACTTTAATTGTAATGTTTCTGGATTGTGAATTAATTCAACAATTCCCTTTAGATGATCATTCCTTTTGAGTTAAATATTTGTCACAACAATCATATTGTGGTGTTAAATTGTTTTATCTCAAAGTTATTTTACATTTCAGTTTTTGGAATTTTGAACTTTTCAATGTTTCCAAGCTTTACTTCATTAAGTAATTATCAATATATTTACTTAAATCGTTAGTAAAAGCAATGAAATTGTTAAATCTCTTTGCTAACTCTTGAACTTATTGGTTCACATACATCATATGTATGAGTTCCAAAAGGTCATTTTAGCTTCTTTTACCCTTTTTACTAAAAAGGCAACTTGGTCATCTTAACTTATCAAGCATGACTTCTAATTCTCAAGTGATTCATAATCATATAAGAATAAGAGTCCATCCATTACTTAGGATGTGCAAATGGTTGGTGTGACCTAACCTTACTTGTTATAGGTAAGTGTACTTTAAATCATCTAAATTATTTTGTGATCTACTTATATCAATGTCATAAAACAAAATTAACTCATATCTAGCAAAATGAAAACAATTTATTACCTTGGTCATGGATCAACACTTGTCCAAGCCAAGTAAACCAAATTCAGTATTCAAAACAAGAAAACCGAAATATTGTCTCATCAAAACTGGAAATTGTTCTAAAATCATGATAAACTAATCAAAATTTAAAACTATGAAGCTATCTCTGGCCACTCAAACACTTCTAGTGAACCTTCAAGCTCCATTTCCATGCTAGCTTCACTTGTTTGCAGTTCCTGCGCAACATCACTATGTTAAGCACTGCAACTTGGTATCATATACCTAAGTGAAAGTTAAAATGTTTAAAACATTATACCTGAGGTTGATGCTCCATTCTTCTTGAGGAAGTCATGGTATTTCTGGCAATTTCGCTTCCAATGCCCCTTCTTCTTGCAGTAAAAGCATTCACTTTAACTTGTAGCCTTGGGCTTTGGAGTCGTCTTAGGCTTCTCAGGAGCCTTGGCAACTTGCTTGCCCTTGCTCTTGGCACTAGCCTTTTGCCCCTTCTTCTTGAACCCCTTTTCCTTTTGAATCATAAGAACTTCCTTCTTAGGTTCCTTAGGGATTTGTTTCTCAGCACTAACCAGCATTGCATGCAATTGATTCATAGTCTTTCCAGTGGCAGTCATGTTAAAATTCATGATAAACTGGTTGAAACTTTCTGGTAGTGAATGGAGAATGATGTCTGTTGCCAAATCATCACTGTATGGGTGCCCCAGTTTTTCCATACTTTGAATTAGGCCGATCATTTTGAAAACATGATCCTGAACTATGGCACCCTTCTCCATCCTACAATCCAGAATCTCACGATGGAGCTCATACCTTTCAACTCTAGCTTGTTTCTTAAACAAAGTTTTGAGTTCTTGCATGATTGAGTAGGCATCCTGGTCCTCAAAACGCTTTTGAAGACTAGGCTCCATGGTAGCAATCATTAAGCAAGTGATAGGTATAGCTCTGTCATGAGCTTCCTTATGCTTCTTGATCTCTGCCGCAGTTGGATTTTCTGGCAGAGGTCCTGCTAATGGGGTATCAATGATATCCTCTTTACCCTCAGATTTCAGAACAAGTCTTAGCATTCTTTCCCAAGTGGAAAAGTTCTCCCCTGTCAACCTATCCTTCTCAAGGAATGGTCGAAGGTTGTAAAAGTTGTTGTCATTGTGGTTACGGCTACCCATCTATGTCAAAATAAGGCAAAGTTCAATAATTATGTTTAATATAAAATTAGAGTACCATAAACGCATTCATTTGGTAACTTTAAAACACTTTATTCAATAATTAATTGATCCCATTTGAATTTAAGTGATTCCAAGATCCTTTATTTGTGCAATAATTGATCGGACTGAGGCCCTACCATCAACCATTACATTTTCAAGGTGAGTAAACTCTTTAATGATTACAACTCTTGTAACTCTTGGTTGAATAATTAATCATGACATGCTTAATTATTACCCTTAGCTTCAAGGTTCTAAACTCTTTAGGTAACCTTGTTGAGTATAACCAATTAAAAGTGTAAAACGTGATTTACCCCCACTCCCCTAAGATATAATATGACACCCAGCTGAGGCATGACCCATCATAAAATATCAAAGGTTTCATCGGGTTTGTAATTGGAAAAGCTACCTCAATATTTCTGGGACCTAGATTTATTATGTTGTGATTATTTAGTGAACTCTAGCGTATCATCAATCAACATAACTAAAATCTAACATGCATAATCTACTAATGCAATAAATCATGACATAGTATGGCCCCTTAGTCCTAAGAAAACTAGAAATGAAAAAGCTCCCACTTGAATCACCATGGATCTCCATCCACCTTGCTCCTTTGGGCCTTCACTTCATGGGCTTCTTTGGACCAACACTATTTAAATAACTATTCTATTTACTTTAAATAAAAGTTACAAAAATACTTAACGGTACGCAGACCGTATTTAGATTACAAAAATACTTCACAATGCGCAGATCGTATTTAAGAATATATGGGCCATACTAGTCTATATATAGCAACATAATATCATATATTATAAAATGCCATATAATAAATCACTCAACATGCTTGTCTAAACTACAACATCGAATGTTCATAATAAAGTCAACGCATTTCCTAAAATATCTCATATTTTAATCATAATTAGATAATATCATATATTATTCATGACCGTTTACAAAATATCATATATATAATTTAGTCATGAGATAGAATCACATCATATTTTAATCTAGAAAGATAAATCATATTTAATCTTTCATGATTATCCTAACAAATTTAGGAGATTCTATCCTAATTACTAGCCAATCAAATAATTTTAAAATCAATTATATCCTAATCTAATTATGGGATAATCACATTATATAAATCAATTATTATCCTTTTGGAATATGCTAGGAATATCCTAATCAATCTTATCCAAAATTAACCACTTTAATTAGGATAATTACCAATTTAACTACTTTAAATATGGATAATATCAAATATAACAAATTTTGAATATTTGATTTTATCCTAAAATAAAAGATTTTATCTAAATAAAACCAATTTTATCTTTTAAAATGAAAGATCATATTTTCAAAATATTCTATCTTATCCAAAATAAAATTGATTTTATCCCAAAATAATTCACAATTATCTTGAAATAATTTTAAAATAAGATAAATTTTTTTTTTTGAAAGACTTCAAGCCACCACCGCCGGCCACCGTGGTTGGCTAGCCGAAGCTAGCCACGGTGGCTGGCTGCCTTTATAGCAGCCACTGCCGCAAGGCAGCTGCTCTGGCAGCCGTGGCAGCAGTCGTGCAACGCTTGCACGCTGGTGCCCACAGCCGCCCTTGACCGCCTGCCCTCCCTCCCTCCCTCTCGGACTGCCACCTGGTCGGCAGCCGCCGTGGCTGCGCCACCCAGTCGCGGTTGCCGACCACCTAAAACAATTTTTTTTTTTTTTTTTTGTGTTTTTAATTTAATTAAAATAATACATATCATAATTAAATTAAATCAGTCCATAAGATTAAAATCAAATCTCATTCAACTTTAAAATTAGGGTTCTTTATAAAATTAATCCCAATTTAATTCTAACTTTTAAAATTAAATTAATCCTCATACATAAAACATTTTTATGCATAAATCAATCTGATTAAAATTAGGGAATTTTGACTTTTACCACATTCAAATAACCACTTAATTTAATTTACCACCTCCAAAAAAAAAAAAAGATTTACTTTACCACCTCATAAAAAAATAAAACATCAGTTTTCCCACCAATCACCTCCTACTAACGGATTCCGTCCATAAATCCGTTAGTGGGGCCTACCTTGCACACGTGTCGCAATATTATTGGGTAAGCTTTAGAAAAAAAAAAACAAAAAAACAAAAAAAAAATTAAAAAATCCCCATCCATCAACCGGTGGTTGCTGCCACCGTCGAAACCCCACCACCGGACCGACTACGACCTGCCCCACCACCTGACCGCTACGACCAGCCCCCACCACCTAACCGCTACCAGCCCCCACCACCTAACCGCTACGACCAACCCCACCACCAATTAACTACCACCGCACCGCACAGCCACAACCACCGCACCGCACCGCACAACCACAGCACCGATTTTGACCCCCTTTCCACCAATTTCCAACCTCAAAACCCTACCCACCACCTAATCACTAATACCAACCCCACCACCTAACCGCTAACACCGCATCGCACCGCACAGCCACAACCCACACACCGGATTTCGACCCCCTTTTCACCAATTTCCGACCTCAAAACCCTAGCCACCAAATTCCGACCACCCATATAGCCCCCCCTATTCCGACAACTCTTAAAACCCTAGCCACCACCAAATTCCGCACTCCTTAAACCCTAACCACCACCTAATTCCGACCATCTCCCTAGGTTACACCAAATTCCGACCCCTCCCTTGCCCCCACACGAAATTCCGACCAACCACGGTGTGTTAATTTTGTCGCCGACTGTGTTAATATGGAAATCGGGGAAGATGAAGAAGAAACGTCAAAAAGGTGGGCCTTACTAACGGATTCATGGACGGAATCCGTTAGTTGGTGGTTAAATTGAATTTTTGGAAATTTTGGTGGTGGTAAAGTAAATCTTTTTTTTTTGGAGGTCGTAAATTCAGTTAAGTGGTTATTTGAAGGTGGTAAAAGTCAAAATTCCCTTAAAATTATGAATCATAAAATAAATCGAATTAAATCAAAATCAAGCACAAAATTAATATTTTAGGGCTAGGATTTTCAAAAAATTCGAAATTTAGGGTTATGGGTTTCGAAGTTTTCGAACATATTAGGGCTAAAATTCGGTCTCTTCATGGCTATTTTGAGCATAATTAAATCACATTTAATCGATTCCAAAAGTTTAATCACATTAAATATAATAATTGAACCATAATTAAATTAATTTCTCCCTCTTAATTGATTATAAAATTAACGTGGACATCAAATAATCGTATAATTATGATCTAGCGCGTTCATGCAAGAGGCTAACTGATACCATTGTAGGAAATTATAGGTACTACGCAGCGGAAATAATATGAATCATATTCAAACAAGTACCAATCCCAAGAATCACATGCATAACACACATGACACATGATCATACCTTTGACGCGTGAATTCCACGAAGCTATTCGACAGGCAAATTAGGGAGAGAATAGAGCCCCAAGCGTTGCTCTTCTACTTAGTCCACGAGATTCAAACGAGCCGTCCACCAATATTAGATTGGTCGAGTGATTGAGGAAAACCGCGATCACCACCTTTATGGACAACCGACCACCGCACGAACCACCACAACCATGACACACCACCGGTGTCTAGGAGGAGGAGAGAGCCGTGTGAGAGAGAGGACTTTGAGAGGGGTTGGGTTTCATGTTTGCTAATTAGGGTTTGATCACACTCATCAGTTAATTGCTTACTTACTGCAAACCTAGGCACCTAGTCTATTTATAATCTCATTATAATTAGACTAGGGCACGAAGCCCAAAACCACTTCTTAATCCCCATATGGCCGGCCACCTAGAGTAATGAGGCCCATGACGGGCCTCGTCCTCTAATGCTCGATCTAGCCCCTTTGTGTGACTTTATAGGATCCGTCCAATTGGGCTTTGGGCTATTTTACTAGTCCAAAGATCGTTAGTACCTCTAGCTATGGCAAAACGACGACCCTAATGTACGAACTTAATTATCTCCATAATTTGATCCATTTATATATCTAGTAATTGCACACGACGAAGACATAACTCCTTCATCCTGTCCATAAGGAGAAAACACCCCCATGCTTTGACTTTAACGTCATGGGATTATTATTTAGGCGAGAAAAAGATGAGCGGACATATAAAGAGGATAATTCCTCGCTCATTCAAACACTCCTACAAAGTGAAAACTTTAATCCCTCGAAGCTAATCACTCCAGCGTAAGGATCACTACAAGGGTGGCGCAAGACCGTCAACGTGACTACTCCAAGTGGAAGGAAGATATCCATCATGACAGGGCAAGGACCGATGTTCGAAGAGTCGTCTGAGTCTGAGTCAGAATCAGAGTCAGAGTCTCTCCCTATAGAGTCATCTAGGTCTTTAGTAGTAGCACCTTCCCCTTCTATCTCTTCTCCTAGAATAGTTAGTGATCAAGTCCCTAAGGACATATCACTCTTTGATGTAATGATCTCAGAGTATAATGATATAATTTCTTCTCCTTACTTCTTGTGTTTTTCTTTAATTCAAGATGACGAGCGTTGCTTAACTAACAATGAAAAAGACAAAGAACTTATTAAAGCAATGGAAACAATAAAAAAGAAAACACCGGTAATTGAAGAAACTTAGACGGTTGATATCTCAAATGATTCAACCAATAAAAGAGAAGTTAAAATCGGACTAACACTTAATGAACAAGAAAGTATCGCTTTAATTAACTTACTTAAAGAATTTATCGATGTATTTGCTTGGTCATACGAAGATATGCCAGGCATTAATAGAGAAATAGCTCAACACACTATACCACTAATTCCGGGAATGAAACCTGTAAAACAAAAGTTGTGTCGAATGAAACCCAACGTAGCTCTTAAAATAAAAGAAGAGGTCCAAAAACAAATAACTGCAGGTTTCATCAAGGTATCTAAATACCTTGAATGGGTCGCCAACGTCGTACCAGTTCCGAAAAAAGATGGAAGGGTAAGAATGTGTGTCGACTATCGAGATCTAAATAAGGCAAGTCCAAAGGACGACTTCCCTTTACCACACATCGATATTCTGGTAGATAACACGGCAAATCAAGCACTTCTCTCGTTCATGGACGGATACGCAGGTTATAATCAGATTCTCATGGAAGAATAAGACATGGAGAAAACAACTTTCATGACACACCGGGGAACTTATTGCTACACGGTAATGCCATTAGGGTTGAAAAACGCGGGTGCTACTTACCAACGCGCAGCGACTGCCTTACTCCATGACATGATGCATAAAGAAGTCGAAGTATATGTAGACGACATGATTGTAAAATCAAAAGAATGCCCAAGCCATCAAGTAGCCTTAAGGAAATTTTTCGAAAGGCTAAGAAAATACAATATGAGGTTGAAACCATCTAAGTGTGCTTTTTGGAGTCACCTCAGGCAAGCTTTTAGGTTATGTCATAAGCTCTAGAGGAATAGAGATAGACCCAACCAAGATCAAAGCATTCATGTCAATGCCACCCCCCAAAACTGAGAAGCAGATTCGAGGATTTATTGGCCGGTTGTAATACATAAGTAGGTTCATATCAAAATTGACGATGATATGTGAACCGATCTTTAAAAAGCTTAAGAAGAATGTACCAGTGATATGGGATGACGAGTGTCAAAAAGCCTTTGAAAATATCAAATCCTATCTCGCAAATCCTCCCGTATTAGCACCAGCACTTCCTGGAATACCTCTTAGGTTGTAATTAACAGTTACCAAAGAAACAATGGGAGCTATGCTAGCACAAGAAGTAGAAGGCAAAGAAAACGCAATCTACTCTCTAAGCAAGAAAATGCTCGAATATGAAGCACGTTATACACCACTTGAGAAATTGTGCCTCGTCTTGGTGTGGGCCACAACCAAGCTAAGACATTACATGCTAGTGCATACCGTCTTTGTAGTCTCCCGATTAGATCCACTCAAGTATCTATTCGAGAAATCTACACTCAATGAACGCATATCGAGATGGATAGTCAATTTAGCTCAGTTTGATGTAAGGTTTATGCCACAAAAAGCTATCAAAGGATCTATGGTGTCAGACTTTCTAGCGGACTTTCCAATAGAAGACTCGACGCCGATACAAGACAATGAATTTCCAGATGAAGACTTAATTGTCACTGAATATGATAATTGGACCTTATACTTCGACGGAGCCTCAAACCAAAAGGGATGTGACATTGGAGTATTACCAGTATCACCTAAAGAAGAGCATGTCCCAACTCCATACAGCTTGACTTCGACGTTACCAACAACGCTGCTGAATACGAAGCATGCTTGGTAGGCCTTGAAACAGCTTTGGCATTGGGAGTAAAAAAGTTACGGATATTCGGAGACTCTTCATTAATCATCAATTAATTATCCAAAAGGTGGAAAGTAAGGAGCGAAAGTCTAGCCCCTTACCAAACCTATCTGGAAACTCTTACTAATCAGTTAGAAAAGGTAGAAGACACATATCTACCTAGAGAAGAAAATCAATTTGCAGTTGCCTTTGCAAGACTAGCCTCGATGGTTAGGATTCCCAAGGAAATCGAGCAAATGCCTTTAACTATAGAAAAAAGGCACAAACCAGCATATATTCAGGCTATAGAAGATGATGAAGTAGTCCAAGACGAAGAAGAAGAAGAAGAAGAAGAAGAAGAAGAAGAACCGTGGTACACGGATAAACTCAATTATGTCACCAAAGGAGAATACCCTCCCCATGCTGACAAAAGAGCAAAACGAGCTTTAAGACTCTTGGCTTCCCAATATGTACTCATAGACAACGAGCTACATAAAAGGGTACCTAAGGGTCGTGCTCTCTTATGTGTAGGAAAAAGGATGCCCAAAAGGCAATGAGGATAGTCCACGAAGGAGTTTGTGGCACTCACATAAATGGCAAAATGTTAGTCCAAAAGATAATGCGAGAAGGATATTATTGGACTACAAGGAATAGGGATTGTCATCAATACATAAAAAGATGCCCTAAGTGCCAAATATATGCCAATTTACAACATGTTCCTCCATCCTTGCTCTACACCTACACGTCGCCATGGTCATTTGCTACATGGAGAATTGACATCATCGGCGAAACCACTCCCCCAGGAACAGGAGGCCACGAATATATCCTAGTGGCAATTGATTACTTCACAAAGTGGGTCGAAGCACAATCATACGCTAAACTCACTGCAAAACATATAGCACTCTTTATCGAGAGAAATATTATTTGTTGATACGGAGTCTCACATAAAATGATAAGTGACAATGGAACTCACTTTCAAGACGAATGTGAAGAATTGCTACAAAAATATGGCATTGAACATCATCATTATTCCCCTTATTGGACTCAAGCAAATGGAACAGTCAAGGCAGCTAATAAAAATCTAAAGACTATCATCGAGAAAATGACGGAAAATTATAAGGATTGGCCTGGCAAACTTCACTTCGCATTGTGGGGTTATCGCACGTCAATTCGCACATCAACAGGGAATACGCCATTTTCCTTGGTATATGGAATGGATGTCGTACAACCTGTCAAACTAGAGATTCCATCTCTACGCATCGCGTTAGTGAGCAAACTCGATGAAGTTGAATGGACTAGGGCAAGATATGAAGAGTTAATTCTACTCGATGAAAAACGACTAGAAGCTCTACATCACACTCAGTGTTTTCAAACTCGTATGGCTAGGCATATTAATAAGAAGGTCAAGACGAGAAACATCAAAGTAGGAGACTTGGTGTTGAAAGCATTAAGGAAAAATGTTTTAGATCCAAGGGGAAAATTTAGACCTAATTGGTCTGGACCCTACATTGTCAAAACAATCCTGTCAGGAGGTGAAGCAAAATTAACTGATATGGTTGGCAATGAGTTCTCGAACATGATAAATCTTGACCAACTTAAGAAATACTGCCCATAATTACTTGAGTAGGATACTCAAGAGAGCTTCGTTTGGCCTGATTCCTTAAGAAAGGAAACGTAGGCAACCCTTTACGGGTGTGGCCACTTATTTTTTTAAAAATCTCGAATCCTAGAATTAATTAAAAATTCGACAGAAGATCGACGGAACATCGGCGTCACAGAAAAAATTCTGGCGCTAGCCGATGATCGTTAGCGCCAGATGGCGACGTCCGTCGCCTGACACCAGACTGCCGCAACCGGCGCCAGTCGCAGATCGGTGACGCCAACTAATAGTTAAAATTCTGGGAACATTTCAGTGTTTTCGGAAAATTTCGACTTCCGTACTCGAAAAAATTTCTGGAAAATTAATTTTTCGGTTTTCATTGCTTTTATAAAATAAATTTATAGTAAAAAATATAATTAAAAAGCTGGAATTTCATTAATATAATAAATTACATTATTGATGGAATTTAAATAAAGCTTAAATAAATTAACTTTAAATAAAAAAAATAAACTAAGTCTAATAATTGGAAATTAAGCAATGCTCTTAATATTCTTTCTCTTTCTTAGCCCTTTTCCAATATTTGTCTGCTTCTTCCTCCTCATCCATAACCTTAGATAGTAGGCATTCTTTAGAGGATCTACATTCAATCTTGGAGTAAATAGTTTTCCCCTCAGCTAGGACTCCATGCTTCATTTCTACCCAAGCTTTCTTTTTTGTGGTGTCAGCTTTCCTTTTTCCCTTATCTTTTGCAGTACTCTTCTTCCTAGGCTTTATAGGTGTTTTGAATTCAATTCTTTCACCTAAGCGTTCCTTAACAGGAACGACTTTGTCACATAGACGACTCTTCACATCAGTTTTACTCTGATTTTTCTTCATGTCCTTCGTGGGTTTCTTTTTAAGCCACTTTTTCACATCATTGGCAAGGAAGGAGGAACCTTTTGGGTAATTACCTCCCATAAAGGTCTGGCGCTCCAATAAGCATCAAACTTGTCTACTTCCTGGGAGACAGGGAACTCGTAGAGACGACGAAGATCTCCGGAAGGAATAGTCTGAAGTAGGCCGTATTGTCTTTTTACCCTGTAGGGATAATAAAAAGTCATACGGGACAAGCGTAGAAGACGGCAGAATGGTTGCTTGTTGACACCAACCATTTTTTCTATTTTCCACCAAGAGATGACCCACGTGATGGCAAAATTGCAAGATTCGAAGACCTTCTTCCATTCATGGCGCCTCATCTTAGAGAAGCGTTTCTTCCTCCTCACGAAGCAATTTGGAGTATACTTCTCAATGTTGTCTGGAGGGCTAATTAACTCCAGTCTTTCCATTAGCCACATCTTTTAAAAAAAAAATTGCAATGCAAATAAATTTTTAATATTGTACAAAAATATATTTTTGATTTCTGTAATTAAAAATATTATTTTTCTAACTGTAATGAAATTGGAGAGCCCCGAAAAGGTGCTTTTGGATTCCTCTTTAATTCATCGAGACTAAGCATAGTCTCTCCAACTATTAAAGGCATTGGATTTCTCCCTGATTCAATTTGTTCTAAAACAGTGGATATAATTGATTGACCCTCATTATTTTTACCACTAGTAAGAAAAAATTGATCAAGCATGCAAAACAGGAAAGCCCTTCTTCTATAAACATCAAAAGATTCAGAATAAGGTCTATCAAAATAATGGCGAGCAAATTCTTTCAAATTAACTATGTTACCATCTACTATTTTTTATAGATCTCTGTCTTTTAAATTGAAGAAGCATTCAAAATCCTTATAATAATGTTCATTTATTCTAGGGATTACTACAAGATCTATTGCAGGGAAGCCTAAAATAGCACCAAATTCTTCCGGCAAAGGGATAATTTCATCATACCCTATTCTAAAGCAATGAGTATTTACATCCCAATATTCTAGAGCGGTATGAATAGAATCTGAATCAAGATCTACCCCTTTGACACCATAAATACCCCGCAAGTGAAAGACATCTAATTCTTTTCTCTCTTTGGCATTAAGGGACCAACACCATTCATGGGTGTAGTTGGTAAAACTTTTGGAGACCAGAGGCATGATATTATTTTTCTAAAACCTAAGAAATATTTTTTCTGCTGAAATTATGAAGAGAATCGGCTGGGAAGGGGGCTATTTATGCACAATATCGGAGCAGTTTTAATCCAGCAAGGATTCGGAGTCACCTCTCTTTAGCGCCAGACACCAACTATTGGCGCCTGACGCCAGAGCCTGGTGCCAAACGCTAAGTGTAGCGCCCGGCGCTACACCAAAACGCGTGGCGCCAGCTGACGCCAATATGCCTCATCGTACACGCTTTCTAAAAAAAAGGCGTTTTTAACTTAATTCGAGTCTGCTAATGACTTTACGGTTTCCATACCTTTTTCTAAATATTAATTTATTCGTCTATTTTAATTAATATAGCTATTATATTAATAATATTATTTATTTGGATTTTATTTAGACTAACTTCCAAGTTTTTATAAATCCAATATTTTATTTGATTTTTCTTTTTTTTCATTTTTTTTCTTTTTGGGGGAGAAAGTTGGATACCCTCCATCAATAATAAAAATGACAGAATTTTTGCGCAAAATTATTTGTCACATTTCTTTGCACACATAAACATGCACATAATGATAATAATAAATTAAAAAAAATGATAAATAAAATAAACTCATAATAGTATGTATATACAAAACGTGTCTAAAAAATGAGTCTAACTAAAAGGCAAAGTTCTATAAAAAGTCAAAATAAATAATAAAAAGCACTAGAATAAGCTACGGCGCCGGGGGACGTATACCCATCATCGCATAAAAATCCGTCGTACGAGGAGTAACCTCTCCACCAGCTCCAGCTCCAGTCTCCACGGGAAGAGGAAATCTCAACACAGGACCTGTCCACCCAAGATCAACCTGAGGCTGAGGCTGCGGAGGCTGCTGCGATGACGAGCCAACTTCGTACATCCCACCACCTCTAAGAGACAAGGTAGCCTCTCCCTGGCCTACCGGCGCAGCATGTGCACCCTCAGATGAAGAGGTTGAGCCCTCTACCGCCTCGGTACGGGCAGCCTCTGAACGACCGCCCCGACCTCCCAAACCAGTACGGTGACGTCTTGAGCTAGACCTTGCCGGATCCCTCCGCGCCTCAGGTCTCGTGCGGGTACGAGAAGGAATGGGCTGACCCTTGATGTGTCTATTTTATATAGTATTTTACCCCCGTCCCTTGGTCGTAATTAGTAGTGGTTTTGGCTCTTTAAAGCTACTTTTATTACTAATTGTTGTTTTCTAGTGTTTTAGTAGATTTGGTTGGCTTTTGCAGGGAATTACGCTTTTGGAGTATTTTCCCGAGTTATTTTGGACCAATCACAAGCATTGGAGAAACACGAACAGATTTTATAGCCCAGGGCCGGTTAGAGCCATCGAACCGGTGATTAAAGGCTCGGTATAGGTGATACCGGGGCATTTGGACCGAGTATTCAAGACCGGAAGAGGAAACCCAGATTGGCCCGAAGAAATGGAGCCCAATCGTAGTCTAAATAGTGGCCAAAGAGAGCCGTCCGGCCAAAGAGGCTAGCGCCCGGAGGCGCGCCCGGCCGGGCGGGAGAAGCAAAGGTTGGCGCCTGGTAACGCGCCAGGCCGGGCGCAAGATTAGTATTAGGAAGCAAAAAGGCGCGCCCGATCGGGCGCATGTATTTATTAGGAGACGATTAGCGTCGTTTTAATTTTTTTTAGTTTAGGATTTGTACGGAGTATAAATACTCCTCCGTAATACGATTTTATCTCTCTCTCTTTTTTTTTTACTCTTTCTTGACTCACTTATTTCTTTTCTTAGATTCTCTCCCTCTTAAACCTTTGTTCTTAATCCGTCCTTAATTCTAGATTTATTTTGGTAACGATTTCTCTTCTCTTAATCTTAGTTGTTTATTTTATTCCTTTAATCATGTCTTGATTTATTGCTTTGATTAGTATAGTTTTTAATATGTGCGAGTAGTTTTATTTCCAGGGTTTGTGGGGATCCTTAAATAATATGAAGGGGTAATTTATTGTTGTTAATTATCAATGCTAGATTAATTTCCTATTGATTGATTAAATGCTCTGTGACTAGATTAGGCCTGATCTTTTATGCATGAGTTTGACAATATTGATTCGAGATTCGATAGATGAGAATTAATGTTTAGGTCTAGTTTCAATAGGCAGGTTAATTATTATTGGTTAAGTCGAGATTTGAAAGATGAGATTTAATACCGGTAAATTAATTGTGTGATTATAATACGTAGCGAAAGCCCTTTATGATCTGATTAATTATGCATTGATGAATGATTATTATATTCAACCTTGGAATATTATTTATTGGTGAACCTATGCCCTAGATCCTTTTATATATTATTTTCTCCTTATTCTTGATCTCCGTAGTTTAGTTTATTATTCAAATATAAATATTTGTTACCTCATAATCTAGATTATATTAGTTAATTAGGTTTAGAAAGATCTGTTTCTCTGTGGATTCGACCCTACTTCCCTATCTACATTAGTTAGTGGATTTAGGAATTAATTTTGATTTGGGGATACGACTTTACCCTGTCAACCCTGCAAAAGAAATTAAAATCAGAAATAGGCAAAATAGAAGCGGTAATACAAAAACATATGAAGGGAAGACTACATCCTGAACGACGTCATCTCGACAACAGGTAGCCACGTTCCTCATCCGGACAAGCTGGCTCCGGAAGGCATCTATGCATCGTGCCATCGCCGAAACCACCTCGCGTTATTATCAAAGAAATAAATTAGTAAACATGCATAACATATATGGACAAAAAGTTTCAAATAAACAAGCTTACCCGAGTCTGGTGGCGAGGAATCGACCGCTCCACAAAGCGTTCGTCCTCAGGAGCCGGTGGAATCATCTCCTCAATCGGCCGATATGTCTTTTGATAATGGATAGATATACGGGGTGGCACGAACTCAGCAACATCGTCCTGAGAAGGAAAAACAAAATCAGTGAAGCATCACTTGGGGGCTACTTAACAAAAGGTAAAAGGTGAAAAATCATACCGCCACATCCTTAGCAGGTACAGGAACTGGAGCTAACAAGGACAATAGCTCCTCCCCATAGCATCGCCCAGGGATCGTGTAAGATCGCCAGGGGTACCAGCTCCCTCTAACATGCTCACCAACCTCGTGGCGTTAAACATGTGACGTGGGGGAGGAGTAGGAACGACAAAGGTATCAGAGGAATGCTGAATAGCAACCCTCTCTCCAAGATATGCAGTCGCTCCATAAGTCCCTAAGAAATAGCGACGCTCAGCAGAATACTGCGCAGCTAACCCAGGGACTGCCAGGTCGACCCACGGTCGGTACAACACCTCAGGCTCCTGCAAAGAGCGTCAATCAGGCAAGAATCTATCTAAGGCATCACAAAATGTCAAATAAGAAAAGAGTCATACCGAGATGATCCAGTCTCGAACATAGGTAGTAGACATCCCCACACGGCGGCTGCCCTAGGAAGCGCTAACTGGAAGCCTGCGCGGCGACGGTCTCGCCTGCGCAGCTGAGGGGAAGCACTCGTAGAACCAGATCTACAAGAAGCTAAAGTTATGAGCAAATGCAAACTAAAATGTAGAGCTAAAATTTATAGGGAATAAGGTTTACCTCTACGACCCTCCAAAAGCCTGTCAAAGCAACATTCGACCCAAAGGACCGATGTCGACACGAGTCCCGCAGCGCTCGAATGAAATCAACGTAGGCCAAGCTGGCCCAGTCATAAGTCCCAATCCGGTGTAGATCGCGGACGGCAGGAAGATAGTAAAGCAGCGCCCTACTACCCTTGTCAGGGGAGAACATCCCTGACAGCAAGATAAGTGCAAAGATGCGCACCCGCTGCTCTCATGTAGTCGCACCATCGTTAAAAGCCGCTGCTAGAGTCGAGCGACGAATCCCCCTAGCACTGAACTGAGTCGACTCTACCTCAGCTCGAGCCCGAATAGAAATCGGACCCAACATCTCCTCGATGTCAGGAGAAAAGATGTCGATCCCGCTATCGAACGGCAGTGGCACGGAGCTGAACTCTAGTCTTGTGATGAGACTGAAGTCGGTAGGAGTAACCATCATCTCACCCCAGGGAAAGTGGAAAGTGTTGGTGTTGTCCCAAAAGAACTCCACCAGAGCACGAACTACATGATACCCCTGCTAGAGGCAACCATTGCCTCGGAGGTCTCGAACAGTGTAGTAAGCCCGCAAGACTCCCATAGCAGTCTCGTCTGATCGTCTCTAGCGATGTACATCTTGTACAGATCGCCCAAGCCGTCACAACCAGAACCATGACAACGCGTCCTCCCAACAGTGATGCCTCGTCTCACCCTCTCAGAAATGTGATGGACGGGGGAAAAGTACAAGGTCCGCTCATCCCACTCGGGGAGTCGGCTGAGCGAAGTGGACGGTTCGGCATTGTCCTCTACGGGCTCATGCTCCGTCGAACGTCTCGGGACCGTGAACCAGAACCTCGTTGTCTAGCCATGCTATATTATGAAGAATTATCATAAATTAAGGTTCTATAGTATCTAAGGTTTGCCTAGCCGCATGATACTATGTTCGCAAAAAAAAAAAAAAAAAAAAATGGAGTACGTAGTACTAAAACAGAGCACAAATTCAAATTGAGCATAACGACATTTTTCAAGCAATCAAAAAATTTCTTGCAATACTATAGTAATTATTGTGACAAATTGGACAAGAATTGCTAGCAAAAACATCAAGAACAAGCCACATTGTATTCCCGACCTTAAGAGGTTCAACAATGGTGATTTGTTCATTTCTTCACCAAATTGAGTCAAACAAGTCTTAAATTACTCCCTAGGCAATAAATAAACATAATCAAGACATTTCATGGCACAAAAGTTGATAAACAAAGAGAATTAAGCATTCTAAATTTCGAATTTTCAAGAAATTTGGGAATAAACACATGCAAAATTCATTAAAACCGGTGTGAGTTTAAAGGAAACTTACATAGATCGGGAAAATGGATGGAATAAGCTTTGATTTGCAACAGATTTGAGCGAATTTGGTTGAAAAACGAGGAAGAACAAATCAAATGAAGTTCTGAGAATTTTCGAGCAAGAAACGCGAAAAAAAGCAGCGAAAATGAAGAAAAGAAGGGTATTTAAGGAAAACCCGACTCTAGCACCAAGCGTTAGACCTTGGCGTCAGTCGACAGGCTTTAGCGCCTGGGGCTAGCTCCAGCGTCTGGTGCTACAGCCAGATAAGTGGCGCTGATGTTATTTCAGCGGCGCCAGAATGTTCAGCTACTCAGTACGGTTGTTCTAACCTTTTGCAATATATTTTGGGTTCCTTGGTACGCAATTTGACACGATTTTTAGTAATTGGCTTGATTACATAAAGTGATCGACCTGATGAAAGATCGTCTCACTTAGCTTAATGCGCCTAAGCATTGGGTCATCGCAAAAGGCACCGACATACTGGTTTATTCGGAAAGGCACCAATATACTGGTTCGTAATTCAGCAAAAGGCACTGACATATAGGTTCAAAAGCAGCAAAAGCGCCGACGTACAGGAATAGCGGAAGCAAAGTTCAAGCGAGCTTTTTAAAGATCGACAAGCGGAGGTCTTTGGTAATTTCTTTTGGAAAATTATCGCAACAAATGAGGATAGCTTCAAGCGAGGATATCTTCGGCAGCATTCCCTAGATTGTGGAAGGTTGTCACAAACAACTAAAGGTGATTTCAAGCGAAGTTGTCTTCGATCGTGTTCCCTAAGATGTGGAAGATGGTCACAAAGCGGAAGAGGATCGTTTCAAGCGAAGAAATATTTGATAGTGTTCCCTGGTTTGTGGAATATTATCAAGGCGGAAATTGGAGGCAGTTACAAGCGTAGCAGTTTTCAAGCGGGATGGCATTCTCTAGCTTGCAGGAGGTCGTCAAAACAGAATACAACAGCAAATCGGTTACTTAAGAGACGTGTGCTTGACGGTGCAAGATACGCGTTTCTTAACTCTTTTGTCAGTTTAACAAACGCTAGTTTGCTGGTATCGGCGTTGCAAGAGCGATTTGGGATCGCAGAACGTTTTGAATCATTCTCCGTCCCTATCGCCACTTTGACTTTTGTTTTCGAAACTTGCATTTCTCCAAACTCAGTCAAAGTGGGGGCTTCTGTAGACACCCATTTGTGTCTCCCCAAAACCAAACCCAGTGATGTGTACCTTTCACGTCAAATCATAATCGAATGAAATGAAAGTGCGGAAAGTTTAGTGTTGCGGATAATTTTAATTTCTTTTCTCTTCTCTCTGTTTTTGAAAACCTATTTTAAGAAAACAGCCCATCCAGTTTAGTTGGTCCATTATATGGGTCTAATAGTAGTGTAGTTGGATAGGGTTTGAAAAGTGCTTTCCAACGATATATTTTTATCCCAATTCTGATGAATATTGAGGAAGTTATGGCCAAATTACTGAATTAGGCCTGGTTTTAGCCTTATATGCGGCCCAATGATCTAGAGGAGGGCCTAACATGGATTTATCATTTCTAATGCAATTAGGAATGGTTTTAGTCTTCTAGATTATTCTAGAAGGTTCTTTTCATTCCTAATTCGATTAGCATTGATAAATTGACTTTTGTTGACTTTTTAGAGTTTTTATCAGAATAAAAGAACGTTTTTGAGGAAAATACGATTTTATCCTCCTGTACGACAATTTCTATCTGATTTTAAGAAAACGCGTCAAAAACTTAGTCAGCGCCAAACGCCAGCATTAGCGCCTGACGCTAAGCTTGGCGCCTGGCACTAACGTCAGCGTTTGGCGCTAACCTCGTTTAACGCGTTAGAACTATGTTTTGATTTTCTATCTTTTTGGTTGATTTTCTCTATAAATAGTTTTCATTCACCAACTCTCATCAAGATTCTCTTGATTATTCTTTCTCTCTCTCTTCTAAACTAGCTTTTTCACAAATACAAAAATTCCGCATTCATTAGATTTAGAAACACCTAGCCAAGTTCGAAGTTTCCTTCACCCTAGACGTGAAAGGTTTAATTTATGAGGGTTTGGTCCCAAATCTCTCTTTCAATTATTTAATTTAATTGTTTGTTTTATTATTTTCCTTGAAGTTACTAATGCGTGTATTTTGTTATTAGAAAGAAGTACGAGGCATCCAACTAAGTACTTTAGTGATTTTTATTGATATTATGTAGAGATCATGCTTAGATTGTTATTATGATATTTCTAGTATCATGTCTAGGGTAATTTTAATATCAAGTATGATTAAAAGTATGATGCTTCCTATGTTCTTCCTAATATTTATTCATGTTATAATCAGGTTAGGGCTAAATAAATGATCTTTATTGTTTAGAGACATGCTAGGGTTTGTTATTAATCTTGTTAGTATCATGCCTAGGATCTTGTTATTCTTATGCTTTAACATGATTATTTATCATTATAGTTATTTTAAATTATGATGATTATTTATTAAGTTGTTGCTTGATATATATTTATTGTTATTGCTTGATCACGCCTTTTATGCATGTTTAAAGGGAATTTGTACTTGTAATCACGCTTAATAAGATAATTAATAATCTTTTTTAGGGTTAATTTGATTAAAATTCAAGTGATCGCCAATAATAGTTTTGTTTGTGCATTAATATTCAACCAACATAGATACACAGGTTTAAGGGTAATCCTATTGATTGCATGTTAGTCAGAAAGCGCACGTGAATACGATCAGAATAAAGTAAAGGCCTATTATTAGGGCAGGTTCAATCTCTTTTAGGTTGGATGTGTACCTTCATCTCAAAACCCTATTTGGTTCAAGACCTTATGGAGTTGACGATATCTTGGAGCGTTAAGGGGTGTAACCTTCACCTCGTGAACAGTTTACAAGTTCCTAAAAAACTTGTTGGTGACTCTTTTTGGTCTATCTTCTTTCCCTTTGGACGCCACCGTACTTTAGTGTATGATCACAGTGGGGTTCAAGCTAGGGGTTAATGCTTGAAATATTCCCTACATGTAGTAACCAATTTTTGTTGCTGTATTCATTAGTGACAACATCCACAGTACCTCGTGAACGCCATCGTCAAAGATCGTTTCTTGTAACCATCTTTAAATGCTTATGACAATCCTCCACATCCTAGGGAACATCGTCAAAGGTGTGCCTCGACATCTTCAAGGGTTGTGGCAGTGCCTCGCCACGGTTGTGCCTCGCCACTATAGACAATCTCCTCTCTGCTTCGGGACATCGTCGAAGATCGATGCCTGTAGCTATCTTCAAGGTTGTGGATGTAACTTGCCACGGCTATGCCTCGCCGCTATAGACAATCTTCTCCTTACCTTGGGACATTGTTGAAGACCGCTACTTGTAGCTATCTTCAATTTCATAGTGATAATAATCCGAGGAAAATTGTCGAAGACCACTGTTTATTGATCCTCTATGCTTTACTTGGATATTTGCTATTCATATGCTTCGCTGAAATTGGTGTTGTGCCAAAACCTCGGTGCATTTTGTGAAGGAGCTGGTACCTTGGCGCTTGTGCTTCTTTGTGAACTATTACTTCGGTGCTTGCGATGAGCCAATATTTAGGTGCTTTAAGCTAAGTGAGACGACCATTTGTCAGATCGATCACCTAGTGCGATTGTAATCGAGCCGATTACTTAATCATGTCAAATTGCTTATAGAGGCTAACTGGTGTACCAAGGAACCCGAAATTGATGTATAAGGTACATATAATCATTTATAGGGGTCATGCATCCTGTCGCCGCACCAGTGCACAACAGAGCATACTATCGCCAGGCGATAGACATTAGCACCTGGCGATAACCTTCTCGTCATACACTGGAGTCAGGTTTTCGAAATAAAACCCCTTTCTTCTTCAATTCGCTATCGCTAATGTTCATTGCTCGGTTTCGCTTTGAAATTTCGTCTTGCTCGTTCTCCTCTGTTTTTCAACCAAACTCGCTCAAATTTGTTGTAAATCAAAGCTTATTTCTTCTACTTTCCCAATGTATGTATGTTTTTTCAAAACTGACTTCGGTTTTGCTGAATTTTGCATATTTTTTTCACGAACTTTTGGGAAAATTTGAAACTTACTTTGCTTAATTTGCTTTTATTGTTGAATTTTACGTCATGAAATATCTTGATTATGCTTGTATATTTCCTTGGGAGTATTTTGAGACTTGTTTGACCCAATTTGGTAAAGACATTGTTGAGCCTTTTGAGTTCGTGAGAACAATGGGGCTTGTTTGATTGCTGAAAAATGTTATTTCTGCATGTATTGAAATTATGCTCTGTTTTAGTATTTCTGCATGTATTGAACAACCGGGAGGACGATCCCGTTGACGTCGGCGGAGGGACCATTACTAAAAAAAAGGCCAAAGAGATCCATCCAAAAGGGCCAATGAGAATGCTTTAGAGGCGGTCTCTAGCTAAGCGGTCTCTTTGGCAAAGAGACTACTTTAGTAAAAGCGGTCTCTAGAATTAAAAAACTAAGACCGCCTATTGCTGAAAGGCGGTCTTTAGAAACAGAAAACTAAGACTAGTTATTGATGTTAGGGAGTCTCTTTTTTGAGACAACTAAGACCGCTTTTATTACTTCACAGGTCTTTGTTTTTTAAAAAGAGAGATCACTTTTCTCACTTCACAGGTCTCTCAGTGTCATTTAAAAATTAAAAAAAAATAGCTTATTTATTTGATTTCAGTAATTTAAAATTTTAAAATTACAATTAATCAAAATAACCAATTGATTTTTATATATGTATTGTAAAATTACCATCTTGAATATATTGTACATGGTACAGAGTACAAATTATACGAAACCAATATAATCATAAAAAAGACATTAATCTTCTTCATCGTGAACTTTAACAACCCATTCGTGTAGATCTTCGTCTTTAACTTCAAATATGAACTGATCTATATGATTATAATAAGCTGCAATTAACATATAAAAGTTAGCTTAACTGAAATTAAATTGTAGATAACAACTACCTCCACCAAAAAAAAACATCCAAATCTAGATTTCAAAAGCAAATTCAAATTAAAATTCCACAATATAGATGACGGAGTACCCTAAAAAAACTACTCTACCCCAATTGAATTGATAAAAGTCATTTATAACTTGCGAAAAATGAAAGAAATTTAACATTTTTTTTATAACAAATTCGCTGAAACAAGTGATCTTTAATTGATGATATAAATAAAATAAATTGTGAAATGAGATCTGACTTTCACTTTTAATATACTCTTCCGTTTGGTAGTTTGCTAAAAATGTGAAAATTGATTTTTGCTCGAAAAATAAATCTCCAAAATTCAAACCAGTTCACAAAATAAATTACAGAAGGAAAAAATTTTCCACAAATACCAAATTGAAAATCAATTCATTCAGAAAATAATTACACCGAAAGATAGAAAAGATGAAGAGGAGGAAGAGAGACAAACCTTTGAACCCAAAGAGAGAGTACTGAATGTTCAGAGCAAGGGAATGACAAGCTGATTGCAAACGCTGCTGTCGTGCAACAAGCGGTGATGTATGTGGCGAAGTTGTTGGTGGTAAAGGGGTTGAGATAAGGAGAGAAAATGGATGAAGTAATGTGAGTGATAGTAATGGAAGTGAAAATATGAGAGGTGGTTGCAAAAGAAGTGGAATAGTGGACATAAGAAGCAAGCTAGGGTTTTTAAGGAGTGGGTTGGGCCGTTGGGGTAAAGGGGATTATAAAGAAAGTGATAGAAAAGAAAATAAAAGTGCGTGAAAGCTGGAAAAAAAATAGTAAGAGACCACGTAACTTAAATAAGCGGTCTAAGGTCTAGAGACCGCTTTTTTAAGAAAACAGGTCTCTCCAATTTTATATTAAAATTACAAAAATCAATAGAGACCGGTTATCTTTGATAAATGGTCTTTCTTAATTTCCACCTCCCTAAGATTGTATCAAAGAAACCCGTTGTTTTTAATATTGGGTCTCTTGAAACAAAGAGACCCGTTATTTAATTAAGAGGTCTCTTATCTTAGGTCTCTTTGGCTATTTTTGTAGTAGTGGACCTCCTCTACTCTCGGGGCGTTCAAGGAGTGGGACGACCGTACTCTGTATTTTGCACCCGAGTTCCATATCTCAGAGCGCGTTCGGCGCGGAATTCATTGTGGGAGAGTTCATGGCCATGGTTTAGGCAACGACACCATTGGCTCCCTGTATGATACCTACTTTCGCGACCATGATGGTTTGCGTAGATTAAGGGAGCCTTGGGGCTTGACTCCTTTATTTCGAGCCACTCAAGTTTTGTATTCTTTTGGGCCGAGCTGCTTCGTGGTTCGAGCTTTCGTGGAATTCTTCTGGGACACCACCAACAACTTTCATTTCCCCTAGGGTGAGATGACCATTACCCCCGCTGACTTCAGTCTCATCTCGGGGCTGGAGTTTCGTTTAGTCGCGCTTTCGTTCGATAGTGAGATCAAAGCCTATTCTACGGTGGTACAAGAGCTGTTGGGCCCTATTGTTATTCGGGCTCGTAGCGAGGCCGAGCCGACGTATCTTAGCTCTCGATGTATCCGCTGGTCCACACTCGCGGCGGCTTTCCATGATGGTGCGACCACCCTAGAGCCTTTGCGACCTTCACATGGTCGGGTCGTATGACTTGGCCAGCTTGGCCTACGCGGATTTTTCTAGTCAGATTGCGACTCTATAGTCGTCATGGCTTATTCGAGGGAGATATCGCGCTATCCAACTTTTGGAGACTCGTAGAGGTATACTTTATTTCCTTTACTAAAGTTAGCTCTAGATCTGCTTTAGCATCTATTGACACTTTATTATCCCCGTAGATATGGTTCTACGGGTGTTTCCCGTCTCTTACGCCGATGAGACCTTCGCCTCGCGAGCTCCCCGTTGCTGCCTTTTGGGGAGGCCACCTTAGTGACCAGGATGCTACTACTCCCGTTCAAGAGTTGATCCCCTTAGTATGTTCCTTGGATACTTGTCTTTCATTACCTTTTTAGTAGGATTTTATCTTATAAATATGCGTTTTGTAGGAGCCTGCTGTAGAGTTTCGGCCGTGGGCCGATTTGGACATTCCTATGCTTGCTGCACAGTACACTGCTCAGCGTCGGTACTTTTAAGGGATGTACGATGCTGTATTGTACTTAGGTGAGAGAGTGGCTATTCAGCACTCCTTAGAGGCTTTTGTCGTTCCTGCTCACCCTCCTTTGCACATGTTTAACCAGGCGGACTTTGGCGAGTAGGTCGCCGAGGGGTACACATAACTCATGCCCGTGCGTAGCAGTCTTATGGGGAGTGTAGGGAATATTTCAAGCATTACCCCAAACTTAAAACCCACTGTGATCATACACTTAAGCATGGTGGCGTCCAAAGAGAAGGAAGCTAGAGCAAAAGAGTCACCAACAAGTTTTAGGAACTTGTAAACCGTTCACAGGGTGAAGGTTACACCCCTTATCGATCCAGGAGATCGTTAACTCCAATAGGTCATGAACCATGACTGGTGTTCGCGGATGAAGGTACAAATCCAACCTAAAAGAGATTGAACCTGCCCTAATAATAGGCCTGTCTTTTATTCTAATCGTATTCATAGAGATTGAACCTGCCCTAATAATAGGCCTGTCTTTTATTCTGATCGTATTCACGTCTAGGGCTAAGGCAATTTCGAACTTGGCTAGGTTTTTCTAGATCTTGTGAATGCAGAATTTTGTATGCAAAAGGGTTGGTTTACAAAAGAGAGAGAGAGATATCAAGAGAATGTTGAAAAGAGAGAATTATAGAGTTGTTGATGATTGAAAACGAAGATTTAAGAGGCTATTTATAGAGAAAATCAGCCGGATGGATAAAAAAACGAATCAGAGTTTCGAAAAGAATAAAACGCTATTAGCACCAGACGCCAGACATTAGCGCCAGTCGCTAAGGCTAGCGCTAGACGCCAAGCACTAGCGCCAGGCGCTAATCATGTCGTCAGGCGCTAGAAAATAATTTCCACGCATTTTCTTAATTTTGATAAAATTTAGTTGTACAGGAGGGCAAAATCGTATTTTCCTTAAAAACCTTTCTTTTATTCTGATTAAAACTCTAAAAAGTCAACTAAAGTCAAATTATCAATGCTAATTAAATTAGGAATGAAAAGAACCTTCTACAAAAATCTAAAAGACTATAATCAATTCTAATTGCATTAGGAATGATAAATCAATATTAGGCCCTCCTCTAGATCATTGACCGCATATAAATATCAAACCGGGCCCAGTTTAGTAATTTGGCCATAACTTCCTCATTATTCATCGGAATTGGGCTTATATTATATCGTTGGAAAGCTCTTTTTGAACCCGACCCAACTACACTATTATTGGACCCTTTTCATGGACCAAAACAAACTGGATTGGCTGTTTTCTTAAAAAAAGGTTTTCAAAAACAGAGAGAAAGACAAGAAATAAAAACTATCCGCAACACTAGACTTTCCACACTTCTACTTCATTTAATTATGATACGACGTCAAAGGTACTGATCACTTGGTTTGGTTTTGGGCAGACACATTCGGGTTTCTACAGAAGCACCCACTTTGACTGAGTTTGGAGAAATGCAAGTTTCGAAAACAAAAGTCAAAGTACCCATGGGGACAGAGAGTGATTCAGGACGTTCTACAATCCTAAATCACTCTTGTAACGCCGATACCTGCAAAATAGCGTTAGTTTAAAAAAGATAAAAGAGTTAAGAAATGCGTATCTTGCACCGTCGAGCACACGTCTCTGCTGGTAACCGATTTGTTGCTGTTGCATTGTTGTATTTGCTGTTGTGACAACCTTCCACAAGCTAAGGAACGCCATCCTGCTGCTTTAACGATCTTCTGCAAGCTAGGGGATACCGCCTGAAGACTGCTACGCCTATAACTTTTTCCAATTCCACCGTGAAAGTCGTCGAAAAGACCACTGCTCGTTGATCCTTAATGCTACTTGAATTTTGCTGTTGATGAACCAGTATGTCGGTGCTTTTTCTGTGATCACAATCCTCTTTTCTTTGGGAATTGTTGCCAGCACAACTCTTGTATGATGTATGAAAATCCGGTTTAGGGAAAGTTGTCAATGCTTCGTAACAATCCATCCTTGGAAATGTTGCCACGATGAAGCGACAATCCGTATCTCAAAAAATTTGCCAAAAACCAATTTTTGGAAAAGTTGTCAATGCTTCGTAACAATCTTTCATAAGAATTTTGCTACGATCGACAATCCACATCTTGGAATATAACTCTTGAAAGCAATCCATCATGGAAATTTTCCAACGCTATGCGACAATCCATTTTTAGGAAAATATTATCACTATTGACAATCTGCGTCTTGGAACATTTGCAAAAAAAGGTCGACCAACAATCCACTTCGGGAAAATTTGCCACTTACTGAAATGAATAACAATCCACGTTAAGGAACCTTTGCCGAAATTTATGATGAATAGAGACCTACAACAATCCTTTGGGAAATTTTGGCATAGGGAATTGGGTGTATGACAATCCAATCTCGGAAAACTTGCTAAAGATCAATGAATGTATGACAATCCGAACTTGGAAAAATTTGCCAAACAGAGAAAGAGCACGACAATCCACGCTTGGAAACTTTGCTAGAGATAACAATCCAATCTTGGAAAAATTGTCGTTAAAGAAGAATGCGCGACAATCCACATTTGGAAACATTGTCAGTTAGAGATGACAATCCAATCTTGGAAAAATTGTCGTATAAGTGATGCGCTTGCTTTTGAACCGATGCCTTGGTGCTTGTAATGAGCCAATGATTAGGCGCTTAGGCTAAGTGAGACGGATTTTTGTCAGGCCAATCACTTATTGCAATTGTAATTGAGCCGACTACTAATAATGTCAATTTGCTTATAGGGGCTAACTGGCATACCAAGGAACCCGAAATCGATGTATGAGGTCGAAATAACCGTTCTGAGAGGCTTCGAGATCTGCTGCTGCAGAAATATTGCTTACGCCAAGAATTGACTCTGTCACCAGACACTGGGATCTTGCGCCAGGCGCCAAAATCTGTCGACAGACGACAACCTTGTCGTCTGGCACTGGAGTCGGGTCTTCCCTATTCTGCTCTTGCTGCCGCCATTGCTTGGTTTTGCTCCGAACTTTGAGCTTGGTCGTTTCCTTTCAACCAAATCCACTCAAATATTTTGTAAATTAAAGCTCTTCATCTCTAATTTACTGATCCATGTAACTCCTCTTATCTTGGAGGAATCTCTTGTGTCATATTCGCGACTTTTTGAAAAAATCCGAGAATGTTCTTGCTTTCTGGATGTACCTGCATTTACATCTTTGACTATAGGACTTTGCTTATATTTCTTTAGGGTTGACCTAAGACTTAGTGTTGCTTGACTCATTGACTTGACATGACTCAAGGTATAAACATGACTCAATGATGACTCACTCTATGTGACTCGTGTGTGCATAGTGTTGACTCAATGTGATAACACGACATAACTCAATGTGTACATGACTCGTGTGTGCATTGTAATGTGATCGTGCAACTCGAAAATGCAAAAAATAGCAAATATTTTCCGTCATTTTTGTGGAGGGTACCGACTTTCTCCCGAAAAAGAAAGACGCGAAAAAAGAAAGAAGCGAAGTTTTTGAAGGTGCATGTTGAATGAGCTTAGTCAAATGTTTTGCGATGGATTAATTCATCCTAGGCTATCTCAATTGTTGACTCCATGATGAAAGTATTTGGGTAACTTAGGCACAGAGGCTAAGCACTTCGTACTTTGTGATGTAATGTTCGGTGATGAGAGATTTTGACATGACAAGGCATGCTTTAGCGTTATGTTAAGATTTCATGACAAAGGGTTCCTAAGGGAAGTATATTTGGTCATGTATCTATGAAGTGTGTGAAAGTGACACTAAGGTAAGGCCGCAAAGGCTTGGTGTGTGGAAAAATATATTGAAAAGAGTCAGATAGTGTTGACTCTTAGGCTAGGTAAGCTAATGATGTAGGGATCAAGCCCCCAAGTCTAGATCTAAATGAATAGGGATGAGCACAGGGAATCCCTTGATATGATCATGGTGTGAGTGTGTGAATGTGAATATGAATGCATTTTTATTACGGCCGCACCTCGATGTGAGGTTCCCTACGTATCCGTTAGGAATCAGGCCGAACGTAGCTCTAACCAAATTTCGCACAAGTGTGTATACCTAAAAAAGGTCTTTTCAAGGGTTGTAATGTGTTTAGGCTAAAGGTTTGAAAAGAAGGGGATAAAGGCTCAAGACCCTAGATAAGCCCCTAAGGTGTGCAACCTTGCTTTTGAATCTTTATATTTTTATGCTTGAGGTTTTCTACTCTTTTTTAGCTCTTTCTTTTTCTTTAGCATTTATTTTATTTTTATAAGTGTGGGCAATCCTGATCACGCGGTCTATCACTCACTTGGCATTCATGTTTCTCAGGCACGGTACCAAGCACTCGATAATAGACTTAATCTGGGATGTGTTCATATCGAAGACATTTTCATATCAAATACATTGGAACACTTACCCTTTTGTACACTTTTATCATTATTATTATTTTTTGCTTCTTGTTTTGCTATTTTAATCTTTTGAAGTCACTCAAGCTTTTTATGAAATTGAAAATTGCATAAGTTGCACACCATACCATCCCAAGGTTAGGTAGATATGGGTTGGAAAAAGAAAGGTCTATCGTTAGACGAGGCTCAAAGTGGTTTATGAAGAAAGGATTGTAAATTAGAAAGGTGAAAGGTGATATAATGTAGCTACAAGGGGTGCCTCAAATCATTGGTATACCTTGTGCTTAATTCAACAAGGATTTTTTTTTTTATATATACATAATGCAATGTAATGAAATGATCATATGTAAGGAAATAAATGCTAATTTATTTAAAAAGTGAAGGGAAAAAAAATTAAACTCTAAGAAATAATTCAAGGAGGATGAAGGGTGCCTATGCTAGACTTATTGAGGAAAGTGTTTAAAAAAAAAGAAGAAGAAAGCATAAAATCATGGTGAGAAGCTTGCCTTGTGCATTTACTTCATCATTACCCTCATTTTTTTTTGTCAATCACATGACTCAAACTCGATTCAACATGCATGGATGGAAGAAGGTAGGAAGAATGAAGGTTGTGATATGGAGAAAGCATATAGAGAATGGAAAGATGATGTAGATGGAGAGATATGAAAAAATTAGGAATAGAATGTACCCCCAACTCAAATGACAAAAAAAACCAACTCATGCAGGAACCTAAGACATGGTCATGGTGACATATACACAGAGTGTGTGCTAAAGACTAGTGAGTGTAGGTGACATGTTAAGACTCGTGTCATGACCATGTGGCTAGACCATGTGACTAGACTCGAACAAAGACTAAGTTAAGACCTCACGTATATGCATTAAACTAGACATGCTGTGGTATTTTAGTCATAACTTTTGATCTGTGACTCTGATTGGGACGACACCAACGCCAAATTAAAGATAAAACTCAGGGCTACAGATCCATAGATTGTACAACTCGTAAATCTTCCTAGAACTCCGGCTATGACCAAAACAAGTTGGCATTTGTGCAGTATAAGGGAATAAAAATCCGGGTTGACTTAAAGGAACTATGACTCGATTTTAGGTATATTTTTTTAGCTCAAATTAATTAATTAAAATTAATTAAACAAATTCCTTTATTCATTAATTAGTTTGTTTAGGCTTAATCACAAGTCAAACAAACGGTTAGGAAAAACACATAGAGTATGCACAACAAATAATGCACAATTGGGCAAGTAGGCACAATATGATGCAATGAGTTTGCAACCTAACCATGGTTCTAGTTCTCTAAAGTTCGGGATATAGGTTAGTCAAAGATGTTCCATGGTTAATTGTCCGGATGTACCGCGTGGAAGCCTTACCTTTGAAGGGTTGGCGCGAGTGGATGGGACACCGCAAGTTAGAAACTCGCTTCCATGGTTTGGTGAATTCAACATTCTCGGATGTACCCTTTGTTGCACAGAGCGTTCAATCAGGTAGATGGAGCATGAATTCCCAGAGGGTTATGTCCATATGTAGAACACATATGGGTTTCAGAAAAGTGAGAAAAACTCAATCAGGAAGTAGGATCGAGCAAATAGTGTTAAAAACTTGTCTAAACTAGAACGCATATTTCTGGCTCAGTATTGGAAGAACTTGGCGCCAGCGAACAGAGGTCGGCGCCGCGATTTGGCTTTGGCGCCTGGCGCCAGAGTCAAATCCTCGACGCTAGGCTCTGTTTTCTGAGGCTAGTTCCTACATGCCTTAGTAGCTTTCTGTGCTCGATAAAATTTTCCAGTTTCATGTAGCATTATTTCGGTCCTAGTTGTAAAAGAAATTTCTTAAATTTCCTACGTGTTAAAATCCTATGTTTTTAACTCATTACGGATGGTCTTTCCAATGAGATATTTTTTATGCATATGATAATAATATTAATCAAAATTACGCACATGAAATACTTAGAACTTTTCGAGTCTCATCCACTCATTCTAAATCATTGCCGAAATAAATTTTAGGAATTAAAATAGAAATCCTCCCCAGTGGAGTCGCCAAAAAATGTAGGGAATATTTCAAGCATTACCCCAAAGTTGAACCCCACTGCGATCATACACTTAAGCATGGTGGCGTCCAAAGGGAAATAAGATAGAGCAAAAGAGTCGCCAACAAGTTTAAGGAACTTGTAAACCGTTCACGAGGTGAAGGTTACACCCCTTAACGATCCAGGAGATCGTCAAATCCAATAGGTCTGGAACCATGACTGGTAGTTCGGGGATGAAGGTACGAATCCAACCTAAAAGAGATTGAACTTGCCCTAATAATAGGCCTCTACGTTATTCTGATCGTATTCATGTGCGCTTTCTGACTAACATACAATCAATAGGTTTACCCTAAACATGTTTATCTATGTTAGTTGAATATTAATTCACAAATAAATCTATTATTGGCGAACACTTGAATTATAATTAAATTAACCCTAAACAAGATTATTAATTATCTTATTAAGCGTGATTAAAAGTACCAAATTCCCTTTAAACATGCATAAAAGGTGTGATCAAGCAATAAAAATAAATATATATCAAGCAACATATTAATAATTAATAATCATAATAATCATAATTAGGTTAAAGCATAATAATAGCAAGATCCTGGTGTAGGCGTCGTTCGAAGTGCGCCTACGTTAAAGCATGTGTGAATATGCTTGGCACTCATAGGAAGTGGGAATTGACATATACGATTAGGGATAACAATTAGGGAAAAGGAAAGTAGGGAGCCGCCAACAAGTTTTTAAGGAACTTGTAAACCGTTCACGGATAATAAAAGGCAACCACGATAAAGGGACAACGAAGGCAACAACGATTGACCCGTGAAGGTTACACCCCATTCATAATCCATGAGATTACTAACTCCATATGGTTCGGAACCACGAAGGGAGGATCGGGGATGATGGTACGAAGTGAGTCATGGAGTCACATTCGCCCGTATTGGCCTCTACTCGATTCTTATAGTGAAAAATGATTCCTGCGATCTCAAAGGCATACAAACAAATATTCAATTTGCTCCAATCTATTATTATGCTAAATTGGTTTAATATTAATGCAACACATAATTCCAATATTAGTGATCACTTTATTTAATAACAAGATTAAAAAGGAACCTAAATAGGTTGTCCAAAATCTTATTAGGCGTGATTTTCAATTACATATTCCGTTTAAACATGCAATATGGTGATCAATAAATAAAAATAGAATAAACCTTAATATTGGAAGCAATTCAACAATAATAGCATTAGTCAAATCAAATATAAAATGACCCTAATCATGATACGAGCAATTTAAAAATAAAATCAGAGTAATTAAATTAATTAATTACTCATATTCCGCGCGTTCCTTTAAATTGCTACATCATGAATAAATTGTTAGTAACTTCAATTAAAATATAAATCAAATTGAAACAATTAAATTAAAAAGTAGAGTTGATTTGGTCCAAACCCTCAGTCAATTATACCTTTTACACCTTGGTTTAAGTATAGAACTTTGGATATTGTATGAACTCCTTTGAGTGCTTAGGGGAAGTATTATGGAAGAATAGGGAGGCTAGTGTTTAGGCTAAAGAAGGAGAATAGAATTATTTGATGATCAAGCTTGTTGATGATTGAAAAAGGGGAGATATGACCTCTATTTATAAGGAAAAAAGAGGGTCGAAGAATCAAGAAAAGATAAGAATTCGAATCGGATAAAACTCTTGCGATAGACAGCAGTTTTTGCGGTTTTTGTTTTTATCATATCTTTTGATCCAGAAATCGGAATAAGATGAATAATATATAGTTGAAAAGATATTGAAGTTTACTTTCTAACCCAATTGGAATCAGATAAAATATTTTATAAAATAAAAGATGTGGCCGAAATAGCGAGACGGTGTCAGTTTTGGATAGAGTTTGACATTTTATTCATATCTTTTCCGTTATAGCTCGGAATTGATATTATAATATATCATTGGAAATATAATTTCAAGGGCTATCCAACCATATAAAATTTGGATAAAAAATATGAGGCATGAAAATCATATCTGACAATCTTTGAATGTCTTTCAATTCGAATAAAATTAGGACTTTTAAAAAAAAGAGTTGTATTCAATTTCAAACTCTTTAATCTTATCTTTTTAAAAAGGATAATTAAGATCTTTTAGAAACTTATAGAAGCTTCTAATTTATCCTAATTGGTTTAGTTATGGGATTAAATAATTTGGACCCTCCACATGATCATTGGGTCGTAGGTAAGGTGGGCTTAGGTTTTGTTTGAGCTCAGTTTAATATTTTGGCCATAACTTATTCGTTATAACTCGAATATGGGCTTATAATATATCGTTTGAAATATCTTTTAAAGACCCATCCAACTATGTAACCATTGGACCCATATAATGGAACAAAATAAACAAGACTAAACGTTTTTATAAAAAGGACACGAAATGAATGGTTTTAAAGGACACAAAATGAATTATTTTGGGTTTAAAGGCACGAAAAGAGGAAAATAAGTTATGGTTTGGGGAAATGGGCTAGAATTTGGGTTGGTTTATGAAATGAAAATATGGATTAAGCACTCCAAGATTACTTACTCAACCCGACCAATAATGGTGGTGAAAGGTTGTTCATTATCGGGTTTGGTTTTGGGTAGACATTTTTAGGTGTCTACACCTGGGCATGATACTAACAAGATTAATAACAAACCCTAGCATGTCACTAAACACCAAATATCAAATATATAGCCCTAATGTGATACTAACATGAATATTAGGAGAGAGAATAGGAAGCATCGCAGGAATCACAATAAGCATATTTGATATTATAATCTTTCTCCTAAACATAATACTAGGAATCATTGTTGTCATTCAAAACATCAAGCATCCTTACATGATACTGGGAATCATAATAAAAACCTAGACATGATTTCTATTTCATAATATCAATGCAAACAATTAAACACTTAAAGCACTTACTTGGATGCCTCGTATCTCTTTCTAATAACAAAATACACACGTTAGTAACTTCAAGGAAAATTATAAAATAAAATAATTAAATTAAGTTATTGAAATAGAGATTTGGGACCAAACCCTCAGAAATTAAAACCTTTCACGTCTAGGGCAAAGGCAACTTCGAACTGGGCAAGGTGTTTCTAGATCTTGTGAATGCGAAATTTTCTATGCAAAAAGGTTGGTTAAAAAAAGAGAGTGAGATCATGAGAATCTTGAAGAGAGAGAATTAGAGAGTTGTTGATGATTGAAAACGGAGATTTAGGAGGCTATTTATAGAGAAAATTGGTCGGATGGATAAAAAAACGAAGTAGAGTTTCGAAAAGAATAAAACGCTATTAGCGCCAGACGCCAGACATTAGCGCCAATCGCTAAGGCTAGCGCCATACGCCAAGCATTAGCGCAAGGCGCTATTCCTGCCGTCAGGCGCTAGAAAACAATTTCCACGCGTTTTCTTAATTTTGATAAAATTTAGCCGCACAGGAGGGCAAAATCGTATTTTCCTTAAAAACACTTCTTTTATTCTGATTAAAACTCTAAAAAGTCAACTAACGTCAATTTATCAATGCTAATTAAATTAGGAATGAAAAGAACCTTCTAGAAGAATCTAGAAGACTATAATCAATTCTAATTGCATTAAGAATGATAAATCAATATACGGCCCTCCTCTAGATCTTTTGGCCGCATAAAAATATCGAATCAGGCCCAGTTTAGTAATTTGGCCATAACTTCCTCATTATTCATTGGAATTGGGCTTATAATATATCGTTGTAAAGCTCTTTTCAGACCCGACCCAACTACATTATTATTGGACCCTTGTGATGGACCAAATCAAACTAGATTGGGTGTTTTCTTAAAAATAGATTTTCAAAAACAGAGAGAAAGAAAAGAAATAAAAACTATTTGCAACACTAGACTTTCCACACTTTTACTTCATTCAATTATGATTGACGTGAAAGGTACTCATCACTGGGTTAGGTTTTGGGAGACACATTTGGGTGTCTACAGGACAAAGCTCTCTCTCCTTACTTTCCATCTTTTGGAAATTTTGTTGATGATCAAAGAAGAGTCTCCGAATATTTGAAGTTTTATTACCCCTAATGCCATGCTGTTTCGAGGCCTACCACACATGCTTCATGTACTGCAGAGTTGTTGGTATACTAATAATACCCCTACACCACATCCCTTTTTGTTTGAGGCTCCGTCAAGTATAGAGTCGAAGTATCATTTTCTGTGACCATCAAATATTTTTCTGGAAAGTCTTTCTCATGTATTGGTGTGGAATCTTCTATTGGGAAGTCCCCTAAGAAGTCCAAGACCATGGATCCTTTAATAGCTTTTCGGGGCATGAATCTTACATCAAATTGGGCTAAGTTAACTATCCATTTGGATACTCGCCAATTTAGTGTAGATTTCATGAAAAGATACTTCAGCGGATCCATTCGAGATACTACGAAGACAGTGTGAACGAGCATGTAATGTCTTAACTTGGTTGTGGCCCACACTAATGCGAGGCACAATTTCTCAAGTGGTGTATAGCGTATTTCATACTTGAGCATCTTTTTACTTAGATAGTAGATTGAATTCTCTTTTCCTTCTACTTTTTGTGCAAGCATAGCCCCCATTATCTCTTTGTTGACTGTTAGGTACAACCGAAGAGGAATTCCAGGAAGTGCTGGTGCTAATACAGGAGGATTAGCGAGATAGGCTTTGATATTTTCAAAAGCTTTTTGGCACTCGTTGTCTCATATTACTGGCACATTCTTCTTGAGCTTCATGAGTATTAGTTCACATATTGTTATTAACTTGGATATTAATCTACTTATGTATTGCAACCAGCCAATGAATCCTTGGATTTGCTTTTCGGTTTTAAGCGGCGACATTGACTTGATTGCCTTGATCTTGGTTGTCAAAAAAGGTGATCAAATTGATGGGACTAGGAAGATCACTCGTGAGAAAGTTAGCCAAACCCTCAGGAGTGGTTTCAGAATCTATTCCTAGCTTATCTAGAGCATCCATTACTTCTACCTTATGCTGATGGGATGTAGCTAGTATTTTCCATACATTCATCTCGACCTTAGAATTTTTGAGTTGTTTGACAACATCGTTGTCTTCTATGATAGGTATGGGAACTTGTTGAGTAGTAGGAATAGGTTGTTGTGCGGTAATGGGAGGTTGCATTCTCCCAGATCTTATGAGAACGTCTATGGGCGAATCTTCTTCATCCCAAATATCGTCCACTTGATATATTGTACAGAGGTGGGGTTTCCTCCATATCCTTGAGGTAGACATCCACACCATCACTTTCCCAAAACTTCATTGATGGTAGCATCTTTCTCTTGTGGAATTTGGATAAAATTTTTATTATCAATAAGTTTTTGAATTAAATCCTTAAATTTAAAACAATGTTCTACAGTGTGTCTTCCTGATTGATGATATGGGAAATAGAATCCGTCTTCCCTTTTGAACGATTTAAATGGTCTTGGTCCAAGAGGTTTGATCTTCCTACTCTCAAAGAGCATTTTGAACATGTTTAAATAAGAAGTCCCAATTGGAGTATAGGTTTTATTGCTCCTTTTGGGTGTTTCGACTACTTGGAGGAAAAACGATTTCCTCTCAGTAGTGTCCATAGGCGTTACCTCTTTATTGACTATTTACTTTGTTCAAACTTTATGCATTTGAGAACTTCACTATACATGTCTATTGTTTTCCTCATTATATTCATGAGAATCAAAACGTCTTCTCTAGTGGCAAGCTATTGACCTAGGGCCCAATCACTCATGGCATCGAAAAAGATTTCCTCTTCTTCTTCAATGAAATGAATTTGTTCAACTGGTTCGATTAGGGATTATGGATCAACACGGTTTTCGTCATCAGAAATAGACAAAGAGTCAAAAAGTGGTGCATTGTTGATACTTGGCTTCTTGCTTGCTGGAGGCACTGGGAGTTTAATGATATCGATTAGGTCTTATATAACTCCTTTTATCTTCCAACAATTCTCAATAAGATGGCCCCTACCTTGATGGTATTTGAAGTGTGCATTGGGATTCCAACTAGTCGTTCTCCTTTCGGCTGGTGGATCTCTAAATGGTCCAATAGGATTTATAAGACCTTTTGCATGAAGACTGTCATATATTCTTTAGGTTGAGAAAATTGTCAAAACTAAAGATGACTACAAGCAATCACCTTTGACGATGTTCCCTGTGATATGGAAGATTGTCACAGCAAAACTGAAGATGGATACAAGTAGTCACCTTCTACGATGTTCCCTAGGATGAGGAGGTTTGTCACAAATAATTGAGGATGGCTACAAAATACAGTCTTCGACGATGGCGTTCACGAGGCACTGTGGAGGTTGTCACAACAAAAAATACAGTGACAAAATCGGTTACCCTAGAGGCATTTACTCGATGGTTCAAGATACACGTTTCTTAACTCTTTTATCTGTATAACTGACACTAGTTTGCATGTATCGGCGTTACTATAATGATTTAGGATCGAAGAACGTTCTGAATTATTTTCCGTCCCTATCGAAACTTTGACTTTTGTTTTTTAAACATTCGTTTCACCGAACTCTGTCAAAGTGGATGCTTCTATAGACACCTTATTGTGTCTCCTGAAAAACCTAAACCCTCTGATGAATACTTTTCACATCATTGATTATCGAATGAGGTGAAAGTGTAAAGAGTCTTGTGATGCGGTTGTTCTAATAAAAAACTTTCTTTCCGTTTTCAAAGATCTTCTCTATTTTATGAGAATATCCAATATAATTTAGATTGGTCCAAGACAAGGGTCTAATAATAATTTAGTTGGATTGAGCTCGAATAGAGCTTTCTAATGATATATTATAATCCCAATTCCGATGAATAATGAAGAAGTTATGGCCAAAATACTAAATTGGGCTTGGAATGGTTGTATGGCCCAATGATCTTGTGGAGGGCCATTAATTATTATTCCTAAAGTTATTGGGATTGATTCTAATATTTTAGAATAATCAAGAAGGTTCTTTTAAATTCTATTGAAGTTAGGATTGATAATTATCTTTTTAGAGGGTAATGAATTTGATTTAAAATAAAATAAGTGTTTTATTATGATAAAATCTGATTTTAAATTGATAAACACGGAGTTTAATTACTTAATTATATTAGGAATAGGATACCGTACAAAAGCGCTTTTTAATCTTTTAGCAAGCGCCAAACGATAGCCTTGTCGCATGATTACATAGCTTGTCGCCATGCCTGATCCCTGTCATTTCACGCTGGGTCCTGTCGTTCGCGACATGAGCTAATTTTATTCCGAATTGAATTCTGATTCTTTTCAATCGTTTTCAGACTATTTTATCAATAAATATGGTCGTATTTATCCATTTTCATTCACCAACATTCATCAATAATCATCATTTATTCTCTCAAGCTAATAGCTTATTCTTCTCTCTTTCTAAACCTCCCATTTTACAAAATACCGCATTCACAAGTTCTAGACACACCTAGCCAAGCTCAAAGTTGCCTTCGCCCTAGACGGGAAAGGATGATAATTTCTGAGAATTTGGTCCCAAATCCATATTTCAATTATATAATTTAATTGTTTGAATTAAAATTTTCCTTGAAGTTAATAACGTGTGTATTTTGTTATTAGAAAGAGATACAAGGCAACCAAGTAAGTTGTTTTTAACTATTATATATCTTTAGAAAGCATGTTTATATTATTTTGATTCCTAGTATCATGTAGGATGTTTTTATTGCTTCTAGTATCATGTTTAGGTTGCTTCCTATTTCTTATATCATGCTAGTATCATGTTAGGGTTAAAGATTTTATTTTTAATGTTTAGTGTTATGCTAGGATTTGTTATTAAATTTGTTAGTATCATGCCTAGAATCTTGCTAATATTAGTATGCTTTAATAAGATTGAGATTGTTATGATGATTGTTGTTATTATGCTGCTTCACATCGTTATTGCTTGATCACGCTCTCTCTTGATAGTTTAAAGGGAATTTTTACTTGTAATCACGCTTAATAAGATAATTAATAATCTTGTTTAGATTAATGTGATTATAATTCAAGTGATCGCCAATAATAGATTTTTTTGTGCATTAATATTCAACCAACATAGATTAAACAGGCTTAGGATTAATATATTGATTGTATGTTAGTCAGAAAGCGCACATGAATATGAGAAGAATAAAGTAGAGGCCTATTTTAAGGGCAATTTCAATCTCTTCTACGTTTGATTTGTACCTTTATCCCCGAATATCCAGTTATGGTTCCAGACCACTATGGAGTTAGCGATCTCATGGATCGTGAAGGGGTGTAACCTTCACCTTGTAAACGGTTTACAAGTTCCTAAAACTTGTTAGCGACTCTTTTTCTCTAGCTTCCTTCCCTTTAGACGTCACCATTCT
Organism: Chenopodium album; assembly: GCF_948465745.1. Lineage (NCBI taxonomy): Eukaryota > Viridiplantae > Streptophyta > Magnoliopsida > Caryophyllales > Amaranthaceae > Chenopodium > Chenopodium album. The sequence goes on from NC_137838.1 coordinate 32,025,294, forward strand.
TGATTGTATGATCACAGTGAGGCTCAAGTATGGGATTTTTGAAATATTTCCTACACCTCAAAAGACGTATTCAAATACTTTTTCCATATTGACTATTTTAAGTTTAATATTAAGCTTATTTAAGTCAAAATTCATTTTATTTTTTCCTTCTTTTTTTGGGGAGAAAGTCGGATACCCTTCAAGATAATAATAATAATGACAGAAATTTTTGCCCAAAATTTATCACAATGTTTTCACATACACACATGCACATAAAATAACATAAAATGAAAAATAAAAATGCAAAGTATAAAAACTACATAGTAATACTAGTATGTATATACATCGCATAAGATTCAATATTATAAAAATTCCTATATATTCAAAATAAATAAGTACTGGTACAACTATGGCGCCGGAGGACAAATGCCGAAGGTATCGTCAAACCGCAAAGTCCGCGGAGTCACTTCCTGCCTAACACCAGTCACTCTAGCCGTAGAAATCAAAAGAATAGGGCCACCTCATCCTAGCTCATCTGTTGAGGCTCTTGTCGCTGCGGCTGCTGCGATGACGAACCAACCTCGTACGTGTCACTTGTTATGAAAGGTGCAAGTGTTAACGTACCCTGACTAGGGTGTCTCATCGCCACACCCTCAGAAGAAGAGCTGGAGTCGTCTAAGACAACAGTGTGATCTGACCCCTCTAGCCTGTCCCGGTTCTCAACCGAGGTAGGACGGTGCCGCGATCCGGATCTCTCCTTCCTACCCCTCTTGCCTCAAATGAGAACGAGTCAGAGGAAAAAGCTGAAAGGATGATGCCTGATGGCTTAACCTCCCAAACTGATAACGAAAGGGCTCTATAGCTTTTTCCATCTTCGTCATCACCACATTAGTAAACTACAAAAGAAAAAGATTAAAAATAATCAAAATATACTACAGACAGAAACCAGGGGATAAACCTACCCAAGTCTTACGTTCAGGGATTGATCTCTCCACTAGACGCCACTGCTCAGAAGCCGGAGGTATCACCTCCTCGACCAGCCCATAAGACCCCAGATAGGTGATGAACATGATCAGAGACACAAACTTTGCAGCCCCTACAATAACCTGCGAAAATTAAAAAATTAAGCATCATTAGGGGCTACCAATAGATAAATAAAAAAATACAAAACACACCTCTACTTCCTCTAATATGGAAGGGGGTGGAGCCAACCGCGGAAAAAGCCTCTCAGCATAGTACTGGTTCAGGTGGCTAAACCTCTACCAATCAACGCCAGCTGGCGATGTATCTATATGAGTCCTAAGACTTTTCTGGTCCATCATATGCGTTCGAGGATGAGTCAGAACAATGAAAAACGCAAACGAGTGCTTAATCGCAACTCTCTCGCCCAAATACACCACAACGTCGTACGTCCCCTGGAAATAACGCCGCTGATCTGTATACTGAACAACCTGCACGAGAACGTCCAATTCGACCCATGGACAGAAAATAGGATCAGGATCTTATAAAACGAGATATCCATAAGACAGAGTCCTACAAAGAAGAGTAAACAAAAATAATGGTAATAATTCATACCGCTAGAAGCGACTCTAGCACGAGTCCAGTAGAAACCATGCATGGATAACGGTCTCCCTAACTAGCAACAATGGGGAGCCCTTGAGGAAAAGATCTGGCCGAGACAAGGTCGGAATGTACTCATAGAACTAAACCTGGAATAACAGGGAAGGATCGACAAAAGCTAGCTAGCACGAAACAATCAATTCTTTTGAGAAAAACAAGAGTATGCCTCTACGATCCTCCAGAAACTAGAAAGGGTGCTTCTCGTCGTAGCTCTGATGGAAATAGGTGAGTGGCAATACAAGCAGGAAGTCAGCATAGGCCAAGCTGGCCCAGTCAAAAGTCCCTGACCTGTCTAAGGTCGCGAAGAGCAAGGAGGTAGTAGAGCAATGCTTGGCTACCCTTGTTAGAGGGGAAACTCCCTGACAAAAGAATCAGAACAAAGATGAACACCCGTTGCTCTTAGGTAGTCGCATCATCTCGGAAAGCCTCCACTAGCAGAGACCGGTAGATAGATCGACCGCTCATCTATACCGACCTAGACTCAGCACGAGCTCGAATAGCGATAGGACCTAGCATCTCGTCCACCTTTAGTGAGGAAAGAGTAAGGTCCCTACAAAAGGAACATCAGTCGATTGGAACTCCAATCCAGTGATGACAGAAAAGTCGAGGGGAGTGTCAGTCATCTCGCCAAAGGAAAAATGGAATGTGTTGGTTGTGTCCCAAAAGAACTCCACTAGCGCCCGAACTAGGAAACGGCTCAACTGCAAAAAGAAAGGCGCATGCATAGTCTATAGCATAGGAGTCAAGTCGCATGACTCCTAAAGCGTGAGCAGCTCCATCTTGTTGCAAAATTAGGTGTTATACAAATGCCCAATGTCACTGTTGCCTGAGCCATGGCAACAAACTCGATCGTCGATAATTTCACGACGAACGCGCTCTGAAAAGTGAAAGGTGGGCAAAAAGTACAGAGTATGTCGTCCCACTCAGGGAACTGGCCAAGGCTAGTGGACGTACCCTCGCCTACATCGACAGGCTCATCCTCTTGGTGAGCCCCACGAGAGCGTGAGCAGAAATAAAGGCGTCTAGACATGCTAATTATATTTCAAACATAAAAATAATAAATTAAAGGGTTCTATAGTAGCTAACATTCGCCTAGCCGCATGATACTATATTCATCAAAAACAAAGTATGTAGTACTAAAATAGAGCATGTTTTTTATTCAAGAAATAACAGCATTTCTGAGCAATCAAATAATTTTTTACAATATTAAGCAAGTATTTTGACAAATTAAGCACAAAGAGCAAGCCAAAACATGAAGAACAAGCCACATTTTGTTCACAAACTCAAGGTTCCTAACAATGGCAAAACGTTCGTTTCTTTACCTTGAATCAAACAAGTCTTAAAACATTCCTAAGGTGATATACAAGCATAAACAAGCAATTTCATGGCAATAAATTTGACAAACAAAGTAAAACAAGCAGCTTCATTTTTAGATTTTCCTAAAATTCGCAAAGAACATGTACGAAATTCTTCCAAATTGGGAGGAGTTTGAGCAAAACTTACATAGATCAGCAAACTAGAGATTGAGAGCTTTGATTTGCAACAAATTTTAGCAAATTTGGTTGAGAAACGAGTAAAAAGAAGATTTGAGCGAAACTTAGTGGGAAAAAAGGCAAACAGCGAAAAACGAAGAAGAAGAGGTTTTATTCCAGATAACGCGACTCTAATGCACCACGCCAAAACTATCGTGCCGCGACATAGCTCACACACCACGACAAAATTTACGTGTCGCGATGGTACGTGAAGACATGCGTCGACTCTCCTTCCTTCACAAGCACCGTGGTATTAGTTCACAAGCAAACACAAGCGCCAAAGTACTGGCTCATTATTACATCTACAAACGCGCCGAGGTACTGGCACAACAAGACTACAACAAAGCAATATCACAAAAAGCATTTAAGCAAAGCATAAACAAATTGAGGGTTACAAGGTAACGAGGTCTTCGACGACTTTCACTAGGATTTAAAAGTTGTTAAAAATAATCAGGTATAGAAAAGATTTTGGAGACAACTACAAGCAGCGGTTTTTGACGATGTGACGAGAGGAAAATATAGGTCGTTCTCTACCCTTCCCTAAAACCAAACTAAATTTGTAAACACTCGACCAACCTAATACTAGTATATGGCAAGTCAGGGGTCGAACCCAAAGGAGTGAGTAAGTACTAACTATAGTTTAAGTCAAGCTACTTCGAAGATTGTAGTGAGAAAATGGTTAGTAATATGGTAACAAAATCTAGATTGATTAAGTAATTCAAGATGCTAAACACTAGGGATATAGGTTCCACATGCAAGTTCAATAATCATGCTAATTGATAGTTCATCCAATTGATTCGAGCATTGCAAAGGACAAACAATAGTAGCAATCAAAAGAATCCAAAAGCTATATCCTAAAAGCCAAGCTAGGGCTCACTATGAATGGCTAATGAAGGAAAATCACAATCAAACTCAATCAATTAAAGCAATTCTCAAATTGATGGTTCATATCATTAAGAATTGCAATGCAATCTAGATTACTATTATAGGTTAATCACTCTTAATCTAATTAATCACATGAAAAACTATGTTAACCAATTTAATTGTAACAATTCAATCAATCAATGATCATCAATTAGCATAAATCATCAATCAGGCATGCTTCCCCTTCTCCTTAGCAACTAATCTACTCACTAATCATGGTGTAACTCCAGAATAAATCACTAGAAATTGCATCGATCATCATTCTAAATTAAAATCAAGAGAAAACAATATAATCTACAATATCAAATTTGAATCCAAAGAAATCAAACAATCAAACATGAATCTAAGACAAATAAGTAAAGAGAAGAAACAAAAGAAGTGATTCTCACTAATATTAATGATTGAAGATGAAGAAATCCAAACTTGATTGAACCAATGTTGAAATACAAATCCAAATCCAAGAACTTCTCTCTAACTTTTCTCTCTTAAACTAAGCTAATGAAAATTATCTAAAAGTTTTTTAAAAAAGGAATTACAAGTGTATTTATAAGCAAAAAAGGAAATTGGGTTCCCCGCCCCCTCTCAAAGAAATCCCGCGGGCGCGGAGAAGTGGTACGAAACCCATAACAAACTTTGCGGGCTGTTTAGGAAACTCCCGCGCCCGCGGGTCATCTAGCCCGCGCCTGCGGCAAAAGCCACCGCGCACGCGGCTAACGCGCGGCGAATGCCCTGCTCCCAAAGTAAGATCAGGGGGCCGTAGTCTCTCTAAAGAAGAGCGCTCTCTCCAATCTTTTTGCACCCGTGGGAAGCGCTTGGGGCAATGATGAGTCTATTTTATATAGTATTTTACCCCCGTCCTTTGGTCATATTTGTAGTGTTTTTGGCTCTTTAAAGCCACTTTTATTACTAATTGTTGTTTTCTAGTGTTTTCGTAGATTTGGTTGACTTTTGTAGGGATTTACACTTTTGCAGTATTTTCCCGAGATATTTTGGAGCAATCACGAGCATTGGAGAAGCACGACCAGTTTTTATAGCCCATGGCCGGTAAGAGCCATCAAACCGGTGACTAAGGGCTCGTCTTGTGTGATACCGGGGCATTTGGACCAAGTATTCAAGACCCGAAGAGGAAACCCAGATTGGCCCGAAGAATTGGAGCCCAATCGTAATCCAATTAGTGTCCCAAGAGAGCCGGCCGGCCAAAGAAGCTGGCGCCCGAAGGCGCGTCTGGCCGGGCGGGAGAAGCAAAGGTCGGCGCCTGGTGACGCGCTCGGCCGGGCGTGAGACACGTATCTGAGGAGCAAAAAGGCGCACCTGATCTGGCGGTGCCTCACCCGATCGGGCGCGTGTAATTATTAGGGGTTAATTTCGTCGTTTAAGTTTGTTTTAGTTTAGGATTTGTATGAAGTATAAATACTTCTACGTAAAACGATTTTTGGATTTGCTTGAAGTCTCTTCTTTACTCTCTTAATTATTATTCATAGATTTTCTTTCTCTACTGAGCTTTTAGATTAGTTTTCTCTCTCTTATACTTTTGTTCTTAATCTATTCTTAATTCCAGATTTATGTTGGTAACGATTTCTTTTCCCTTAATCTTAGTTGTTTATTTCATTCCTTTGATTATGTCTTACTTTATTGCTTTGATTAGTTTAGTTTTATTATGTGTGAGTAGTTCAAATACTAGGGTTTATGGGGATCCATAAATAATATGAAGGGGTAATTTATTGTTGGTGATTGTCAATGCTAGATTAATTTCCTATTGATTGATTTAATGCTCTGTGACTAGATTAGGCCTAATCTTTTATGCATGAGTTCGACAATATTGATTCGAGATTTGACAAATGAGAATTGATGCCAGGAGCAAAAGGAGCGGCTATAAAACCTAGTCGAGCGCGAGGTAATTCCTTCACAGTGGTTACACCGTACTACTTTAGAATCATTTGGTTTGTATGATTTTGTAAAATGGTTTTTAATTGACATTGGCATGAGAAAATTCGATGATATGCATTATCCTACTTACCGAGAATTAACTTGTGAATTCTTGTCTTCTTTAAAAGTTGTAAATAGTAGAAATGGGCCGAATTTAATTTTTAGGTTGAACAATAGGAATATTAGTTTAACTTATGTAGAATTTTTTAAATTATTTGAATTAAATTCTGAGTTACCTCACCAATGGCATGCGGACTATAAAATGGGTGACATTTATTTTGCTCTGACTGGTTTGCCTACTCCCGACCCCCAACATGCTACTACGAAACCTATTCATCACCCTGTCCCGATGGATGAGGATGATCAGGACTAGCTATGCTGGGCTAGTTCCCGAGCCAATGAGGACATTATCTGATTCTGGCTTGGGGGAGATTTTAGATTTGGTATCTTTCTTTTTCTCTTTTCTTTTATTTTTGGTGTGTTTTCTTAGGTTAGATTTATTTCTTTCTAGGTTAGTTTTATTTCTTTCTTATATATGAAAAATACAAAAAAATTGAAAAATAAAAAATCCAAAAATACGTTCCAATGAATTGTAAATCATGCTTCCCTGTGCCCCTTACTTGAGAAAATTATTTTTATTCTTGGTATATGATGATAAGAATTGTAGATTAGTTGATCATGATTTGATGTTTGATTGTCTTGAAACCTTAACATGCGTCAATTTTGCCCAACTACTTGTGAATATAGTGTTTGACTAGTTGATTTGGTTAGGAATGTGTGTTAGTTCCTGGTATGTCATTGACTTTGAGTATTGGTTTGCAACTATAAGTAACGTTTATATGATTCATTATTATGCACATTGAGGAGGACGAAGGCATTTGTTCTTTTAGGTAGCCTCCAGATGATTTTTGATACATTTGTTCCCTTCTTTCTACCCGTGTTGTTGCCTTGACTTTTTGTTGTTTTATTAGCCACATTACAAGCCTATTTTTGCCCCATTGGTTACTATTCCCAAGTTTGGCTTGGGGGAGCTATTAGTGAGTGAGGTGAGGGAGTTTGTAGTGTGCTTATTATTTGCACAATTTTGGTGGGATTTGAGAAGTAGTTTTGTTTTTTATCATGTTTATTTTTGATGAGTTTGAGAGTTATATTTTCTTAGAAAAATAAAGAATGATGTTATGAAAAAAAAAAGTGAAGTTCAAGAAAAAAAAATAAGTGAACTTCAATAGAAAAAAAAAAGCAAAAAAAGAAAAAAAAAAGTGTTTAATGTTCAAATGTTATAGTTGGAGGTTGATCAAAAGAAAAAAAAAAATAAGAGCTTCAATGAAAAATTCAAGTTTGGAAAATAAAGTTGTTTATTTACTCCACTTCTTCATTATTATATTTTGATGAGTGAAATTGTAAGAGTTGGGATTGTTTATTATGATTGGAGTATATTTGGTGGATGTTAGAGTTGGTTATGTAGGAGATGTTGATCATTAATTATTTTTATCATGCGCTTTATTAGGATTTGCTCCATTAAGCATAGCTTTTCTCTCACTTGTTCCCAAATGATTCTTACCCTTTACCCTGGCCTTACATTACAAGATTTAAAGACCTTCCGACCTTGTGCATAGAATTGTATGAATGTGAAAGTGTTGTTTATCAATGCAAGTTATGATTTGACATATTTCGAGTCGACTAGTAGGTTGAGCGTTCATTATTTTATACACACGAGAGTGTGAGTTGGGAGGGCATTGTTCACATAAAGGAGTTGGTTGGAGAGCGATTGAGTACATCTTTTACTCGCCACATAAATGAGAGTTGAGTGTGTGAGCACTAGTCTTGAATTCTATATGCTCTTGTGGTTTGCTCTATTTGACATTGTTAGGGAGGAAAGGTAATTCGATGGATTTGATTGCTCTATTTGACATTCTATATGCTCTTGTGGTTTGCTCTTGTGCTTGATTTTTACTTTTTGGGGCGAAGCATATTTATTGATTCATTGATGAGATCTTTGCTTAGGGACAAGCAAAGGTTTGGCTTGGGGGAGTTTGATGTGTCTATTTTATATAGTATTTTACCCCCATCCCTTGTCACAATTATTAGTGTTTTTGGCTCTTTAAAGCCACTTTTATTACTAATTGGTGTTTTCTAGTGTTTTCGTAGATTTGGTTGACTTTTGTAGGGATTTACACTTTTGCAGTATTTTCCCGAGATATTTTGGAGCAATCACGAGCATTGGAGAAGCACGACCAGTTTTTATAGCCCATGGCCGGTAAGAGCCATCAAACCGGTGACTAAGGGCTCGTCTTGTGTGATACCGGGGCATTTGGACCAAGTATTCAAGACCCGAAGAGGAAACCCAGATTGGCCCGAAGAATTGGAGCCCAATCGTAATCCAATTAGTGGCCCAAGAGAGCCGGCCGGCCAAAGAAGCTGGCGCCCGAAGGCGCGTCTGGCCGGGCGGGAGAAGCAAAGGTCGGCGCCTGGTGACGCGCTCGGCCGGGCGTGAGACACGTATCTGAGGAGCAAAAAGGCGCACCTGATCTGGCAGTGCCTCACCCGATCGGGCGCGTGTAATTATTAGGGGTTAATTTCGTCGTTTAAGTTTGTTTTAGTTTAGGATTTGTATGAAGTATAAATACTTCTACGTAAAACGATTTTTGGATTTGCTTGAAGTCTCTTCTTTACTCTCTTAATTATTATTCATAGATTTTCTTTCTCTACTGAGCTTTTAGATTAGTTTTCTCTCTCTTATACTTTTGTTCTTAATCTATTCTTAATTCCAGATTTATGTTGGTAACGATTTCTTTTCCCTTAATCTTAGTTGTTTATTTCATTCCTTTGATTATGTCTTACTTTATTGCTTTGATTAGTTTAGTTTTATTATGTGTGAGTAGTTCAAATACTAGGGTTTATGGGGATCCATAAATAATATGAAGGGGTAATTTATTGTTGGTGATTGTCAATGCTAGATTAATTTCCTATTGATTGATTTAATGCTCTGTGACTAGATTAGGCCTAATCTTTTATGCATGAGTTCGACAATATTGATTCGAGATTTGACAAATGAGAATTGATGCCAGGAGCAAAAGGAGCGGCTATAAAACCTAGTCGAGCGCGAGGTAATTCCTTCACAGTGGTTACACCGTACTACTTTAGAATCATTTGGTTTGTATGATTTTGTAAAATGGTTTTTAATTGACATTGGCATGAGAAAATTCGATGATATGCATTATCCTACTTACCGAGAATTAACTTGTGAATTCTTGTCTTCTTTAAAAGTTGTAAATAGTAGAAATGGGCCGAATTTAATTTTTAGGTTGAACAATAGGAATATTAGTTTAACTTATGTAGAATTTTTTAAATTATTTGAATTAAATTCTGAGTTACCTCACCAATGGCATGCGGACTATAAAATGGGTGACATTTATTTTGCTCTGACTGGTTTGCCTACTCCCGACCCCCAACATGCTACTACGAAACCTATTCATCACCCTGTCCCGATGGATGAGGATGATCAGGACTAGCTATGCTGGGCTAGTTCCCGAGCCAATGAGGACATTGTCTGATTCTGGCTTGGGGGAGATTTTAGATTTGGTATCTTTCTTTTTCTCTTTTCTTTTATTTTTGGTGTGTTTTCTTAGGTTAGATTTATTTCTTTCTAGGTTAGTTTTATTTCTTTCTTATATATGAAAAATACAAAAAAATTGAAAAATAAAAAATCCAAAAATACGTTCCAATGAATTGTAAATCATGCTTCCCTGTGCCCCTTACTTGAGAAAATTATTTTTATTCTTGGTATATGATGATAAGAATTGTAGATTAGTTGATCATGATTTGATGTTTGATTGTCTTGAAACCTTAACATGCGTCAATTTTGCCCAACTACTTGTGAATATAGTGTTTGACTAGTTGATTTGGTTAGGAATGTGTGTTAGTTCCTGGTATGTCATTGACTTTGAGTATTGGTTTGCAACTATAAGTAACGTTTATATGATTCATTATTATGCACATTGAGGAGGACGAAGGCATTTGTTCTTTTAGGTAGCCTCCAGATGATTTTTGATACATTTGTTCCCTTCTTTCTACCCGTGTTGTTGCCTTGACTTTTTGTTGTTTTATTAGCCACATTACAAGCCTATTTTTGCCCCATTGGTTACTATTCCCAAGTTTGGCTTGGGGGAGCTATTAGTGAGTGAGGTGAGGGAGTTTGTAGTGTGCTTATTATTTGCACAATTTTGGTGGGATTTGAGAAGTAGTTTTGTTTTTTATCATGTTTATTTTTGATGAGTTTGAGAGTTATATTTTCTTAGAAAAATAAAGAATGATGTTATGAAAAAAAAAAGTGAAGTTCAAGAAAAAAAAATAAGTGAACTTCAATAGAAAAAAAAAAGCAAAAAAAGAAAAAAAAAAGTGTTTAATGTTCAAATGTTATAGTTGGAGGTTGATCAAAAGAAAAAAAAAAAATAAGAGCTTCAATGAAAAATTCAAGTTTGGAAAATAAAGTTGTTTATTTACTCCACTTCTTCATTATTATATTTTGATGAGTGAAATTGTAAGAGTTGGGATTGTTTATTATGATTGGAGTATATTTGGTGGATGTTAGAGTTGGTTATGTAGGAGATGTTGATCATTAATTATTTTTATCATGCGCTTTATTAGGATTTGCTCCATTAAGCATAGCTTTTCTCTCACTTGTTCCCAAATGATTCTTACCCTTTACCCTGGCCTTACATTACAAGATTTAAAGACCTTCCGACCTTGTGCATAGAATTGTATGAATGTGAAAGTGTTGTTTATCAATGCAAGTTATGATTTGACATATTTCGAGTCGACTAGTAGGTTGAGCGTTCATTATTTTATACACACGAGAGTGTGAGTTGGGAGGGCATTGTTCACATAAAGGAGTTGGTTGGAGAGCGATTGAGTACATCTTTTACTCGCCACATAAATGAGAGTTGAGTGTGTGAGCACTAGTCTTGAATTCTATATGCTCTTGTGGTTTGCTCTATTTGACATTGTTAGGGAGGAAAGGTAATTCGATGGATTTGATTGCTCTATTTGACATTCTATATGCTCTTGTGGTTTGCTCTTGTGCTTGATTTTTACTTTTTGGGGCGAAGCATATTTATTGATTCATTGATGAGATCTTTGCTTAGGGACAAGCAAAGGTTTGGCTTGGGGGAGTTTGATGTGTCTATTTTATATAGTATTTTACCCCCATCCCTTGTCACAATTATTAGTGTTTTTGGCTCTTTAAAGCCACTTTTATTACTAATTGGTGTTTTCTAGTGTTTTCGTAGATTTGGTTGACTTTTGCAGGGATTTACACTTTTAGAGTATTTTCCCGAGATATTTTGGAGCAATCACGAGCATTGGAGAAGCACGACCAGTTTTTATAGCCTAGGGCCGGTTAGAGTCATCGAACCGATGATTAAGGGCTCAGTTTGTGTGATACCGGGGCATTTTGACCGAGTATTCAAGACCCAAAGAGGAAACCCAGATTGGCCCGAAGAATTGGAGCCCAATCGTAGTTTAATTAGTGGCCCAAGAGAGCCGCCCGGCCAAAGAGGCTGGCGCCCAGAGTTGCGCCCGGCCGGGCAGGAGAAGCAAAGGTCGGCGCCCGGTGATGCACCCGGCCGGGCGTGAGACACGTATCTGAGGAGCAAAAAGGCGCGCCCGATCGGGCGGTACCTCGCTGATGGGGCGCGTGTAATTAGTAGGGGTTAATTTCGTCGTTTAAGTTTGTTTTAGTTTAGGAATTGTACGGAGTATAAATACTTCTCCATAAAATGATTTTTGGATCTGCTTGGACTCTCTTCTTTACTCTCTTAATTATTATTCTTAGATTTTCTCTCTCTACTGAGCTTTTAGATTAGTTTTCTCTCTCTTATACTTTTGTTCTTAATCTATTCTTAATTCCAAATTTATTTTGGTAACGATTTCTCTTCCCTTAATCTTAGTTGTTTATTTCATTCCTTTGATTATGTCTTTCTTTATTGCTTTGATTAGTTTAGTTTTTATTATGTGTGAGTAGTTCAAATACTAGGGTTTATGGGGATCCATAAATAATATGAAGGGGTAATTAATTGTTGTTGATTGTCAATGCTAGATTAATTTCCTATTGATTGATTTAATGCTCTGTTACTAGATTAGGCCTGATCTGTTATGCATGAGTTCGACAATATTGATTCGAGATTCGACAGATGAGAATTTATGTTTAGGTCTAGTTTCAATAGGCAGGTTAATTTATAAATGGTTAAGTCGAGATTCGAAAGATGAGATTTAATACCGGTAAATTAATTGTGTGATTATAATACGTAGCGAAAGCCCTTTATAATCTGATTAATGTATGCATTAATGAATGATTACTATATTCTACCCTGGAATATCATTTATTAGTGAACCTATGCCCTACATCCATTTATTCATTGTTTTCTTCCTACTCTTAATCTTCGTAGTTTAGTTTTATATTCAAATTCACATATTGGTTACTTTATAATTTAGATTACATTAGTTAATTAGGAATAGAAAGACTTGTTTCTCAGTGGATGCGACCCTACTTCCCTATCTACATTAGTTAGAGGATTTAGGAATTAATTTTGATTTGGGGATACGACTTTACCCTGTCAGGCAATCGCGGAGTGCTACTACCAGAATTTGCAACTTTTGTGCATTATCCCTGCGCCCGCGGCCCTCAGGACCCGCGCCCGCAGCTTCTTGGCGAAAGCTTACGCCCTCTCCAAGGCTCTCCAGGCCCTCTCCAAGCCGTCTATAAGCTTATTGTTTCCTCCTTGCTTATTCAATATAGCTCATCTTGATCCCTTTGCAAAGACAACTCCTAGGTACCTACAAAAGCAAACAGGGGAAAGAAGTAAAAGGGGAAAAGAGTCAAATAAAAGGAAAACACAAAGAAAACACGAAAAACACATAGAAAGAAGGAAAAAGGACCCAAAATAAGAGAAGAAAGCATGAAAAATGGATGAAATCATCCTAAACGACTACCCTATGAATGCCATAAATGACACTCATTAAATTCCCCCAAGCTAGACTTTTGCTCGTCCCGAACAAAACAAAAGATAAAAAGGAAAAAGAAGGGCTTATTCAAAGTAAAAAGAAAAAGGGAGGTGAGAATATACACTAACTCACTTTCGTAGGAATCACGGTTGTTTTTAGCTACATCAAGCCGTTTAAACCCCAAAGTCGCCTATGAGGACGAGTGAGGTCTCGTAAGGGTTTCCTAAGAGCTTGACCCACAACTCTTTGAAACAAAAATGAGGCAAAATCATTTAAAAAGAAAAGAAAGTAAAACAAAAGTTCAAACAAATAGCTCTTTACAAGGACTTTCACAAATAGTCAAATGCATATGCATAAACACTTTTCTATAAGAAATGGGTATGCATGCTTCAAGATATTCACGGTTGCTTGAAACATAAGGTATGCTAAGCATAGAGAACTAATGAGGCGCAAACCACTTTCATCCCAACCAATCTAGCCGCGTTCTCCCTATGCTTTCAAAACATCCCTAAGTGAGCGTCCTTATGGTTCCTCAAAGGAACCGGAAAAAGATTAGAATTTTTAGGGTTTCCCGACACCTTGACCTTGCATCCCTTTTCCTTAGGCTTTAACTCATAATGCCCTCCCTCGGTATATGACTCAACCACTAGGTCGAAAGGACTTTCCCAAAGGTTGTAACGTCTGGGCAAAAGGTTAGGGGTAGGCTAAAATTTTAAAATTTGGTGGTTTCCCTAAAAGTGAAGCAAAGAACGGGCCCTTTCTTAGAATCACAATTAAGTAATCACCAAAAAAAAACAAACTAACACCCCCAAGCTTATTCAAAGCTATATCCACAAATATATATATACAAAAAGCGTAAACGCTTCTCCCCCAAGCTAAAAGGAAGCATTGTCCTCAATGCGTGAAAAGGGAAAAGAAATTACATCAAAATATTTTTGAGATTTTCTCATTTTCACTTTTTTTTCTTCTTTTTTATGCTTCCATTACTTTAAAAGCAATTGTCCATGCCTCTTTAACTTTGGACGGCTTTTTCAATTTTGCAATTGCATTGTCTTTTCCTTTTAGAAAGTTAGGACGGCTTTTTCATTTATTCATTTGCCATTATTGACACACAAATCACAATATAAGCTTGCTTTAAAGAGAACCAAGTACCCAATCATCCATACCACAAACTCCAAAAATAAAGATCAATTGCTTCATAAATATCAATAATGGAAACGAAAATGAAACAAAAGGCTCAAGAACTAAATATGTAGCTTGAAAAGAAGGGGAAAGACTCAAATGGTTAGCAAGAAGGCAAATGTAAACCCAAATGAACTAAAAATAAAGAAAATTAATCTAGAAAAGAAAAATTACCACCCCGCAAAGATGCCTTTGTCCTCCCTAGTTAGCTCGGTCTCGAGTTTGAGAATTATGAGTCAAGATTCAAGATTAGGTCCGCAATAGTCATGGATCCATGCCACTCATACAAATAGATGTTGAAGTCTTGAAAAATATTGAAACTCACATGGATGTGGAAAAAACTCACTAAGGGAATCAAATCAACCAAAGCAAGCAACTCCGTCTTACCACAAACCCAACGGAATCTGGCTTCAAGGCCCCAAAAGGTCTAAACAGTTACCTTAGCATACCCTATCCTAGATTCAACCGCAAATATTCTCAAAACATGCATACCAAATAAACATAGGAAAGCATACATGCAAAGGCAAAACTCCGAACTGTAGAATGTCAAGAGAAAAGAACTAAACAAGAAAAGAGAAGAAAAATAGCCTCAAAAATGTTTTATTTGTAAATGAAAGAAAGAAAATAGCTAAAAATCAAAAGATAGAGTATAAAGTACAAGAATGGAAGCAAAGACAAGTAATACCCAATCGTCAAACAAGTGGTCATTCGGCAACAACGCCAATGACCCCAAACACGTTAGGTGTTACAAAGCAAACATCCTTGAACCATTCAACTCATCCTAAAGCTAACCCTAAACTAAGCAACCAAGAAAGAAAGAGAAAAGATATAGAAAGATCTCACCGAGCGCCAAAGCTATGCTTACAAAATCGAGGTGAAAGAGCACCTTACGCAACGTTGAAAATCCAAGCATAGACAATAGAGCAAAGTGAGAATAAAAGAACTATATATAAAGAAAAATTGTTAGTAATTTCTAAACAAAATCGAACAAAAGAAAAGGAATAAAATAGAATAAAGAAAATAAAGAAAAATCAAATAGTAGGAGGAGAAGTATCCAATGAGATGTCAGACTGAAATAGTAGCAAAGAGCATGATAGCAGATAATCATAAATCAGAGATATAGAAAGAAGCATCAGATAGCGAACAGTGAATCAAACAACAAATCCAAAGCATAGGATCATAATAAAACCAAAGGACTTAGAGATCGATACCAAAAGCAGATGAGACCAGGAATGAACTACAAAAGCAAGGGGTAAAACCAACGAAATTCAACAAAAAACGACATATAATACCCCCAAGCTTAAAATGGGCCACCCCCTAACTCTAAAACCTAATGTAAAATAGGCAAAAGAGAAATATCATATATATAAAGAACAAAAGAAAGGAAGGGAAACAAGGTAAAATCATTCCGCACTATGGTAAGGGGTAGAAAGAGAACTCCCCTCACCGGTCTCCATCAAATGACTAAAGATTTCCATCTCGCTCTCTTCCATGGGGGCCTTACCCCTCAACCGACTTTCCTTCCTAATTCTATCAAGCTCAAAATAATGAGACCAATCATCTAATATCGGCTCACCCGACCTACCCCACCGACCAAAAGTCTCGAGGTCCGGAAAAGGCGAAGGATTAGCAAGATCATACGCATAATCACAACCCTTGGGACGCCTATAGTCCTAAGTGCCCGGGGTAGTGCCTATGATAGAACTAGGGTTAATATGGGGGCCCTCCCAATAAGGATAACAAAGTCTAGGACCCACAGTAGGATCAAAGGGCTCCCATTGAGGGATAGGTCCTTGTTTGACCGGGAGGTACGGATAGTTGACGTAAGGATCAATCCCACCCTTAGAAACATGCAAATCATATAATCGATACGTATGGTAATCATAACCAAGGGAAGGGGGTTGCACAGAAGGCATGAAGTACAACATGTTAGCAATAGAATCAAGCTTGGCATGAAATTTTGACATATCAAAAGTAGAAGGAGTGGGAGAGGGGGAGGGAATAGATGTACCTCCCGGTTCAACCAGGGAAAGGGAATGAGCAATCGATGAGCATGCATTAGTTGAACGATCTCTTGTACAATTTGTCCTTTGTTGGATAGAGGGATGAACATCTTGCATCGGGGGCCTCCATGACAAAGAATTTCTCTGCTCAGGATGAGAAGTTGCCTCTTTGCAAGGGATAAAAAAGCATTACTTATACCGAGAGACCTTCCAAATAAAAACATCGTCCTTCCTTGATCGATCAAGAAATTTTTGATACACTAGTGCGGAGATGTTTAAGAAATGCGAGGGGGACTTTTCTCTAGGATCAATAATATGTGGAAGCTTGTCTAGCATAGCCTTGTAATTCTCATTGATGCAAAGTGCTAGTATAGAAATCATCCCACCCAATTGGATGCATCCCGAAAGGAAAACTCCATAACAAATATCAAAGAATCAAGAGATCAAACGCTCCGTGAAATCCATCGACTCAATCTCAAAGTCATTTTGGTCGGCTATCCAAAACCAACAAAGCTCCTCACGGGAAATAGCTCCCAAAGAGTCCTTGGAGCAAAGGTGGTAAGTGAGAATCCGGTTGAAATATCGCATAGCCGGATGAATCATGGAAGCGGTCTTTGAAGTTTGAGGGTCATACTTTCCTTCTTCCGAGATACTCCTCCACCAATGTTTGATCGCGGATAGATAGATCGTTAAGCTACTACCCTAACCAAATTAATCATTTATAATACCTAAACCTACACTAAACTAGTTAGTTGCAAGTAAAGGGTCGAACCACTAGGGAAGCACGCTAATTCAACATCAAATGTCACTAATGCAAGAGTGAAAAGGGGATTGTTTTTGTTGGTTTTGTTGAGTAAGAACACTAAAACTACAAAAAAAGCAAGAAAATGATGATTTAAAATCAATAGAAAATGACGCTAGGGATACGGGGGTGTCCAATACGATTAGAAAGAGGAGAATAATGATGATTATCATGAAACATATGCCAAAGAACACAAGATTCTACCTAAACAATTCATTCTCATGCAATAGACTAGGAAAACCATTGAAAGAGGTCTACACTAATAAGGATCATTCTCATGCATCCTATTAGTTACAATCAAATTAAGAGAATAAAGAAGCACAATCCATAAAAACTCCACTTTAATAACTCATTCTCATGCAATCATTAAAATAGAGATGATCCTAATTTAGTTCAAATCACTTTCATGCATTTAAACTAGAAAACATAAAATAGAGTGCAACAATAATCCCAAGCAAATAAAAATCATGTCTTTCATCAATATATGGCATAAATTCAATCCAACCATCATCATTCATCCAATATCAAATCATATCTTCCACCCCCTTCCCCTAGCTAAAAGTTTAGCCTAGAGAAGGGAGATTAAACATAATATCAAAACTAGAAATTAACTCAAGAAACTCAAAACAAAACATGATTAAAATCAATGAAATCAATAACAACTAGATAAGCTAATAAGATTGACAAGAAATAGTAACAATAAAACAAATAAATAATATTAAAGGAAAGGAAAAGAGATTACTAAAGAAAGGATTAATGAAAGATGAAAACTTGGATTCTTGCTTGATTAAAGGAAGATTAAAACTTGAGCAAAGTTGAATACAATAAAGGATGCTTGAATAACAATCTATTTTCTCTCTCTAGATTAGGCTAATGTCCTCCAAAATAAAACTAAGTTAATCCAAAATTACATCAAAACGTTCTAAGATGGGACTTATATAGTACGTACAGAGCCAGCTGAAAAAAGGAGTGGTCCGACCGAACATTAGGTAGGTTTGGCTGGACTATAGGATAGGTTCGGCCGAACCATGGGTAGGTTAGGTCGAACCTCCTTGATCCTAGTCTAGTCGAACTTCTGTGGTTCGACCACTCCTGCAAAATTTCCAAATTGCTTCTTGACCCTACCTCAACGTTCGGCCGAACCACTGAGCAGGTTCGACCACACCTTCAGGAGGTTCGGCCGAACCTCTACTGAATCTTGCTTCCTTCAGCTTCCCTTGAGCTTAGCTTCCTCCTCTTGAAAACCCCGATGGTTCCTACAAAGCATAAGCATGGAAATCGCAATAAAAACAAAGTGAGAAGATTAAGAAAAGGGAAGATAAAGGAGAAAAAAAAAAAGGAAGCAAAACTAAGTAAAAATGCTTAGAAAAAGGGCCAAACAAGTGCAAATGAGGGGAGAATCCTTAGAGAAAAAGGATAAAAGAGTGGCATAACTGCCACTCATCAATGTTGCTCATCATATCAATGCTCACTTGCCATTCTACTATGAGCCAGAGAAATACAATGATCCGGATCCTCGGCGCAAGGAAACTTGAAGTATGAACATAGTTAATCATCCGTCAAAGAGTGATCATTGTTGAAGAGTTGGAAAGTCAAAATCTTTAAGTAATTTGCACCCGGTTCATGAGCAACCTCGAGAAAAGAAAGGAATTCATAAGTCACCTTAGCATAGGTAGGGGCATTTAAATCCAAGAAATCCAAAAGATCAAGGCCTTCCGCATGGAGACGAACATCCTCATCAATCCCTAGAAACTTTGTTGTAGTTTGATCATAGAAACACGTTGGCCTAAGCTTTCTCTTTGAAAGACATTTGAAGCACTCCCATTGAGATTCCTTTGAAAACTCAATGCAATAAGTTTCCTCAACATCCGGTGGAGGCGGAACAATATACTTCGTCTTGCTTGAACTAGCTCTAGCACGCTTCCTATGACGAAGTGTGGCCATCTACAAAGTATCAAGACTAAGCATAAGTAGTTGTTCAACAACAAGCACAAAATGGAAAATTTTCACAATATAAGCAAGAAATGGTGACAAATGAACAATGCCATTGATAACATCATGAATATTAACCAAACAATTATGGATTGAAAGCAAAATTGAATATAAGAAACCAATTCATGAGTCAATTTGAAAAATAAATCCCAATCATTGAAATATCAAAGATAAGAAACTAATATAAAGAAAACCCATGAGAGAGAAAATAGCCAACAATTATTATTGAAGAATTCAATCAAATTTCATACAATTATCATGAGGAGACTTCAATTCAACATCCAACGATATCATTTAACATAAATTCCAAGTGAAAAGTACTAACCATAGAATTTCACCATGAAAGCATAAAGGTTCAAGCTTTAAATCAAAAAGAAAGATGATGAATAGACAATAAGAAACCATACCTCAATGAATCCTTGAAATGCTTGAAAAATGCTCAAAATGGAGATGTAAGAACAAATAAGATTCCCAAAAACAAACTCCTAACCTCAACACAAAATTTCAAAATTTTAAAAAAGACCCAATTTTTTTCTTGCTTGAATTGGGGAAAGAAATCTGAAAAATTTATTTTGTGTTGAAGATTTGAAAAACTTGATTTTGGCAATTGAAATTGATGTTGAAATGATAGCAAAAGAGGTGAAGTAGGCTTGGTATTGCAAGAGAGGGTATGGGGTTTTAGGAGGGAAAAATGAAAGAAATGAAAGAGAAGGTGTGTTTGGGGTTATAGGGGCTGACAACAGGTGTCGCGCCCTCTCCTGATAATGCCCGCGCCCGCGGGTAGCCCACGTCTAGCCCATTAGTGGAAAAAATCTCATTTGTAATAGGCTATTCGTAACGGGCAAAGCTTTGCCCGTTACAATTAAGATATTCGTAACGGGCAAAATATTGTCCGTTGCGAATACTTATTTATTTGTAACGGGCAAAATAATGTCCGTTATGAATAATATGTATTCGTAACGGAAAAATCAGTGCCCGTTATGAATAAATAAGTATTCGTAACGGACAAATCAGTGCTCGTTACGAATAAATAAGTATTCGTAACGGACACTATTTTGCCCGTTACGAATACTATATTACACGTAACAGGCGTATTGTGCCTGATACAAATGCCCAAAATTAGCCTAACTGATGAGAGGAGCCTAGTACTTGGCATTTTAGGGTTTCACAGCCGTCATTCACCTCTCTCTCTCCTCTCCTCTCCTCCCCGTCATTCACCTCTTTCTCTCATTTCAAACTCAGGCCCTCTCTCCTCTCCTCCATCAATCTTCCCCTTAACAACAAGCGAAGATCTCTAAAGCTAACCACTAAAGAACAATTCTTAGATAGTTTAGGATATCTTTGCCGAAAACTTCAATCATTTTAGATCATGAGGTAAGAAGTCCTTCAATTGTTTTTTTCCTCTTCTTGAATTGATTTATGGGCATCTAATTGTTTAAATTCTTTAATTTGTTCTTGTGAATTCTAATTTGCTTTATTTTTTTCTACATGCATTTTTTATTTGATGCATTTTTGGCATTTATATGGTTCAATTATCCTTTGTACGTCTAAACGAATAATAAATCTAAAAAATATATATGTTCTTCCGTTGAAACGAGTAATACATGCAAATAGTAGTGAATTTAGTTCATCTTTGTCGATTAATACCTGATTGCCGAATTTTTTTGTAATTTTATTTGTTTATAGAGAGAATTAAGAAACTTGATATGACAAGTTGATTAATTCTAGGGTTCATTGAGTTCTTTCCTGAAATTGATCAATCTATCCCCAATACGTTCATTTTTAGTGGTAATTTATGGGTTGTTGGTATATAATCTCTGTTAATCTGTTTATTGAAGTGAGAATTTGGGTATTGATTGTTGATTCTCTATGCAAGGTTCTTTCTTTCTGCATTCTTTGGTGTTTTAATCTACAATTGGTGAATGTTGGTGATTTTTAGTTGATGTTTTATACCTGATAAGGTTGCATGCGCTCAGAAATTTTTGTATACTTCAGTGGCCTCTTCATGTTAGATTTTGTTTTACGCAACCTCTGCAATGTTGGCATTCTTACTAATTTTGAAGTACTTGATTTATTACATACGAGAGGGGCTGCCAAGGAACCTACCCGGGCCATGGGTTTGTTAAAATCGTCTGAATTCAAGGTTGATACTTTATCTTTGTTCGTTTCCTTTTTTTTGTAAGCTGAATGCCTTGTTTTTGATTTCGTGATATGGAGACAATTATACCTACAGTTGATGTTTGTTTTTATAATTTGTAATTAGGTTTATGATTATTTGGTTGACAGTGCTGCTTGTGATCAGACTAGAGAAAGTATCAATAATCTTATAGAGAAATTTAACGAGTATCAGCTACATAAAGCTGAGTTGATAAACATCATTAACAATCGACCCTCTTCTGCAGTCGAATTGGCTTCGGTACTATTCTGTTGAACATCTTTTCTTAATTTTGTGTTTAAATCTTCTACATTCTATCATTGTAATTGTTTTTGCATAAATCTTCCAAGTCCTTTGCTAGGTTAGTACTCTGTTAATGAGTGTTTGCAATTAGTGAATGTTGGTAATTTTTAGTTGATATCTTCTACCTGATAAGGTTGCATGCGCTCAGAAATTTTTGTATATTGCAATGGCCTCTTTATGTTAGGTTTTGTTTTACGCAACCTTGCTACCAATAGGAAGTGTATCTTGTAGTAAATGTACATAATCTAATAAATGCTTAGATTTAGGATAGAATCATTAGCAAGTATGGAGTATAAGATACTAAAATGTAAGCTCAACCTAGATGCATCTTAGGATAGACCTCAAACAAAATGATGTTTAATTTTCCTATAGTCTACTGCTAATATTCACATGCACTGCAAACTTTGACTCGTTCCCATTCAGATGAACTGTTGATGAATTGAAGGAAGATTACAAAGGTCACTAATGGAAGATATTTATATTTCACTGAATGTACCCAAAACAATAATTTCTCTTTTCAAATTTAACTTAGAGAAATTACTGAATGTGCCTGGAATAGTAATTTCTCTTTTCAAATGACCTGTTAATGAATGAGGGATGGCTAATTTATGAGGTTATGGCATTTGTATGTCCTTTGATGATTTATGCTTTCAAACCTGGGTCTAATGTTGTTCCTTTCTCCGAGGAGGTTGGACTTTGATGGAGGAGGAAATGAGGAAGTCAGTGAAAGCAATGCAGACTCTGAGGACCAGTCTTTGATAAGAAAACAGCTTCTTCAGATAGAGAGACAGCAATCTGATATGATGATTGTCATCCAGTTTAGTTGCATACTCTTTCTTTATTCCATTGTTAATAAGAACTTGCTTCTTTTATCTTTTTGTGTTTATTTACACCCGAAAAACAAACAACTATAATAATATGAGTGAGACTAGTGAAAAAAGATCATTGTAGTTTCTGCATTTTTAATTTGAAGATTGATAACTGACATCAACCTTTTGCTTTGCAATATTTAGAGATTTATGGGTAATTCTCAAAGTGGGATTGAATCTTTGGAGAATAGAGTATCTGGCATCGAGAGAGCATTGAATGAGATCTCACATGATTTAGTTGTGCAAAGCGGAAGAATTGCCAACAATGACTTAGAAGGAAGCACTTGCTGTCCTAGTACAAAATTCCTGAGTCCGAAATTCTGGAGAAGAACAGAAGGAAGGTCGTCCTCAATTCCAAATTCATCTTATTCAGGAAGTATGTCTAGTAGTCCATGGCAAACAGCAAATATGAGTATGTTAAGTCCTTTGAAGTACAAAATTATACTGCCCACTCTGATGGTCGTTGTCATTGATGGCTGGAAGATTCGAAGGTTCTCTGAAGCTCATAAATTTGAGAAGCCTCGTGATAGAAAAGCCTTGGAGTTGATGAGTTCATGTGCAAATGCTGTCATGGAGGAATACGCTGACATAATATTTTCATATGGATATAGCGATGAATTTAGTTTTGTATTAAAAAAGGAGTCCAAATTTTACCTGAGACGTGAAAGGTTTGTGGTTGAATCTACATTCAGATGTTAGTACCTGGGATTCACAAATTTCCTTGTTGACATACTTATGTTTTAAATGATGTTTCATATTGCTTTATTTTACCCTCTTATTATGAATTACTGAGCCCAGTTTAGTTTTAGTTATTAGGCGATAATAAATGTATTTTTTTTGGTGATTGTATAAATATAAAATTCTTTGTTTTATCTCAATTAATTAATAAAATAACCGTGCTATAATTTTTATGCAAGCTAGCTAATCTAGCACAACATGTGCTGGGTTTTTTTTAAAATTGAGGTACACAGTACACTATTTGTAACGGGAAGTCGTAGGGAATATTTCAAGCATTACCCCTAGCTCGAACCCCACTGTGATCATACACTAAAGTACGGTGGCGTCCAAAGGGAAAGAAGATAGAGCAAAAGAGTCGCCAACAGGTTTTAGGAACTTGTAAACCGTTCACGAGGTGAAGGTTACACCCTTAACGATCCAGGAGATTGTCAACTCCAATAGGTCTGGAACCATGACTGGAAGTTCGGGGATGAAGGTACAAATCCAACCTAAAAGAGATTGAACCTGCCCTAATAATAGGCCTGTACTTTATTCTGTTCGTATTCATGTGCGCTTTCAGACTAACATGCAATCAATAGGATTAACCCTAAACCTGTTTAATCGATGTTGGTTGCATTTTAATGCACAAATAAAACTATTGTTGGCGATCACTTGAATCATAATCACAGCAACCCTAAACAAGATTATTAATTATCTTATTAAGCGTGATTACAAGTACCAATTCCCTTTAAACATGTATAAAAAAGCCGTGATCAATCAATAACAATAAAATATAATTAATCAACATAATATTAAATAATAATTATAATCATCATAATAATAATAATTAAAATAATCATGTTAAAGCATAATATTAATAGCAAAATCCAAGGCATGATACTAACAAGATTAATAACAAACCCTAGCATGTCACTAAACAATAAAGATTAAAGTTTTAGCCCTAACATGATACTAACATGAATATTAGGAAAGAATATAGGAAGCATCATACTTCTAATCATACTTGATATTAGGAATTTTTAGTTGTTACCCTAAACATGATACTAGGAAGATCAAAACACCCTAACATGACGCTAGGAATCATAATAACGACCTCATCATGATTTCTACATCATAATATAAATAAAAACCATTAAAGCACTTGCTTGGATGCCTTGTATCTCTTTCTAATAAAAGAATACACGCGTTAGTAAATTCAAGGAAAATAATAAACAAAACAATTAAATTAAATAATTGAAAGAGAGATTTGGGACCAAACCCTCAGAAATTAAAACCTTTCACATCTAGGGCAAAGGCAACTTCGAACAATGCTTGGTGTTTCTAGATCTTGTGAATGCGGAATTTTGTATGCAAAAGTAGGGTTGGTTTAGAAAAAAAAAAAAGAGAAAGAAAGCTTTAGCTTCGGGAGAGTAGAGAATTAAAGAATTCTTGAGAATGGATGATATTTTGTTCATGAAAAATGGAGTTTTTAGGAGGTTATTTATAGAGAAAATCAGCCAAAAAGATAGAAAAACAAACCAGATTTTCGACATGAAAAACGAAGTTAGCACCAGAGCTGACATTAGCGCCAAACGCGCTAACGCTAGCGCAAGGCGCTAGGCTTAGCGCTAGGCATTAATGTCTGGCATCAGGCGCTAATCAAATTTTTTTACGCGTTTTCTAAATTCAAATAAAATTTAAGCGTATAGGAGGATAAAATTGTATTTTCCTCAAAAACACTCTTTTATTCTGATTAAAATTTCAAAAAGTCAACAAAAGTCAATTTATCAATGCTAATTGAATTAGGAATGAAGAGAACCTTCTAGAAGAATCTAGAAGATTAAAACCATTCCTAATTGCATTAGGAATGATAAAATCCATATTAGGCCCTCCTCTAGATCATTGGGCCGCATATAAGGCTCAAATCGGGCCCAGTTTAGTAATTTGGCCATAACTCCCTCATTATTCATCGGAATTGGGCTTATAATTTATCATTGGAAAGCTCATTTCAAGCCCCGTCCAACTGCACTATTATTGGACCCTTGCAATGAACTAACCAAACTAGATTGGATATTTTCTTAAAATAGGTTTTCAAAAACAGAGAGAAAAGAAAAGAAATTAAAACCATCCGCAACACTAGACTTTCCACACTTTCACTTTATTCGATAATGATTCGACGTGAAAGGTACTCATCACTGGGTTTGGTTTTGGGGAGACACAAACGGGTGTCTACAGAAGCCCCCACTTTGACTGAGTTTAGAGAAATGCAAGTTTTGAAAACAAAAGTCAAAGTATTGATAAGGACGGAGAATGATTCAGAACGTTTTGCGATCCTAAACCACTCTTGTAACGCCGATACCTGCAAACTAGCGTTAGTGAAACAGAAAAAAGAGTTAAGAAGCGCGTATCTTGCACCATCGAGCACACGTCTCTATAGTAACCGATTTGCTGCCGAATTTCTGCATTTTTGTATTTTTGACGACCTCCTACAAGCTAGAGAATGCCACCTGAAGACTGCTACACTTGTAACTGCCTCCTATTCCGCTATGATAGACTTACGCAAGCTAGAGAACCCCATCGAAGATTGTTTCACTTGAAACCAACTTCTAGCATTTTGTGACCATCTTCCGCAAGCCAGGGAACACGATCGAAGACAACTTCGCTTGAAATCACCTCCAGTTGTTTGTGACAACTCTCCAGAAGCTAGGGAACATTGCCGGAGATATCGAAGACCCACGCTTGTCGATCTTTAAAAGCTCGCTTGAACTTTGCTTCCGTTATACCAGTATGTCGACGCTTCTGCTTCTTTTGAACCTGTATGTCGGTGCCTTTCGCTTAATGAACCAGTATGTCGGTGCCTTGCTACATGAACCATTATGTCGGTGCTTTGCTATATGAATCATTATGTCGGTGCATTGCAATGAGCCAATGCTTAGGCTCTTTGAGCTAAGTGAGACGATCATTCATCAAGTCGATCACCTTATGTAATTATTATCAAGCCGATTACTAAAATCATGTCAAATTGCTTAGAGGGGCTAAGTGGCGTACCAAGGAACCCAAAATTTATTGCAAGAGGTTGGAATAACCGCACTGAGTGGTAGGACAGTCTGTCGCCACTGAAATATCGCTAGCGCCGCATATTTGGCTGTAGCGCCGGGCGCTGGCACTAGCGCCAGGCGCTAAGCTATATCGACTGGCGCTAAGGTCTGTCGCTTGGCGCTAGAGTCGGGTTTTCCATAAATACCCTTCTCTTCTTCATTTCCGCTGCTGCTGCTCGTATTTTCACTCGAGAATCACTCAAAACTTCATTTGGCTCGTTCTTGATCGTTTCTCAACCGAATTCGCTCAAATTTGTTGCAAATCAAAGCTTATTCCATCCATTTTCCCGATCTATGTAATTTTATTCTTCAAACTGACCCCGATTTTAATGAATTTCACACATATTTGTTCACGAATTTCTTGAAAATTCAAAACTTAATTTGTTTAATTCTCTTTGGTTGTCAAATTTTATGCCATGAAATTTCTTGATTATGTTTATATATTTCCTTGGGAGTAATTTGAGACTTGTTTGACTCAATTTGGTGACGAAACGAACAAATCACCATTATTGGACCTCTTAAGATCGGGAAGACAATGTGGTTGTTCTTGACGTTATTGCTAGCAATTCTTGTTAAATTTGTCACAATAATTACTATAATATTCCAAGAAATTGTTTGAATGCTTGAAAAATCCCGTATATGCTCAATTTGAACTTGTACTCTGTTTAAGTACTACGTACTCTGTTTTTTTTTTTTTTTTTTTTTTTGCGAACATAGTATCATGCGGCTAGGCTAACCTTAAATACTATAGAACCTTAATTTATGATAATTTTGCACAATGTAGCATGGTTAGACAGTGAGGTTCGGGTTCACGATCCCGAGACGTTCGACGGGAGCACGAGCCCGTAGAGGACGATGCCGACCCGTCCACTTCTCTTGGCCGACTCATTGAGTGGAATGAGCGGACTATGTACTTCTCTCCTATTCACCACATTTCAGAGAGGAGGCGATGGGGTATCATAGTTGGTAGGACGCGCTGCCATAGTTCAGGTAGCGACACCTTGGGCGACCTGTACAAGATGTACATTGCCAATGACGGAGAGGCGAGACTTCTATGGGAGTCTTGCCGATTGGCTGCTTTTTACGAGACCTCAGAGGATATGATTGCCTCTAGCGGGGGTCACCATGTGGTTCGTGCTCTGGTGGAGTTCTTTTGGGACACCACCAGCACTTTCCACTTTACTTGGGGTGAGATGATGGTCACCCCTACCGACTTCAGTCTCATTACGGGACAGGAGTTTAGCTGTATTGCGTTTCCGAGGTCGAGGAGCTCTTGGGTCCGATTGTTGTTCAAGCTCGTGCTAAGGTAGAGTCGACCCAATTAATTGCGAAGGGGATTCGCCGTTCGACTCTAGCAGCGGATTTTGATGATGATGCGACCACCCGAGAGCAGCGGGTGCGCATCTTTGTACTCATCTTGCTGTCAGGGACGTTTTCCCCTCACAAGGGTAGTAGAGTGCTGCTTTACTACCGGCCTGCAGTCCGTGATCTACACTTGATCGGGACTTATGACTGGGCCAGCTTGGCCTATGCTGACTTCATCCGAGCGTTACGAGACTCGTATCGACACCGGTCCTTCACGGGGAACGTCGCTCTATCCGACTTTTCGAGGGTCATAGAGGTATACTTTTATCTCCCATAAAGTTTAGCTCTAAGCTTTGGTTAGCACTTGCTGATAATTTTTTCCTTTTGTAGATCTAGTTCTACGAGTACTTTCCCTCGGTTGCGCCGGCGAGACCATCGTCGTCCAGGTTTCCAGTGAGTGCTTCCTGGGGAAGCCGCCGTGCTGGGATGTCCACTGCTTACGTAATGATTGGATCATCTCGGATGATTCTTTGTATATTTGGGTGCTTTGCATTACCTTCGATAGATTCTTATCTGATAGGCGTTCTTTGCAGGAGCCTAACGTGATGTACCGACCGTGGGTTGGCCTGGTTGTTCCTGGGCTAGCTGTGCAGTATACTACTGAGCGTCGCTATTTCTTGGGGACATATGGAGCGATCGCGTATCTTGGAGGGAGGGTTGCTATTCAGCATTCCTCGTACACCTTTGTCGTTCCTGCTTCTCCACCGCGTCACATGTTCGACGCTGCGAGGTTGGTGAGCATATTAGAGAGAGCTGGTACCACTTAGCAATCTTATACGATCCCTGGGCGATGCTAAGAGGAGGAGCTACTGCCGCTGTTAGCTCCAGTCCCTACACTGGCAGAAGATGTGGCGGTATGATTTTCAGCTTTTACCTTTCGTTACGTAGCCCCCAAGTAACATTTTATTGACTTTGATTTGCTTTTGCAGGATGAACCTACTGAGTTCGTGCCACCTCGAATGTCTATTCATTATCAGGGGACATACGGGCCGATTGAGGAGATGATTCCTCCAACTCTGAGGGTGAGTGCTTCGTGGAACGGTCGCTTCCTCGCCACCAGACTCGAGTAAGCTTAATTATTTACAACTTTTGTCCATATATGTTATGCATCTTTAGTGACTTTATTTTCTTGACACTTCTCGCGCGAGGTGGTCACGGCGATGGCACGGTGCATAGATGCCTTCCGGAGCCAGCTTGTTCGGATGAGGAACGTGGCTACATGTCGTCGTGACGACGCCGTCCAGGAGGTAGTTTCCTTTCTTATGGTTTTGCATTACTGCTTCTATTTTGCATGTTTCTGATTTTAGTTTCTTTTGCAGGGTCAACCCATTCCTTCTCGTACCCGTACAAGAACTGAGGTGCGGAGGGAGCCGGCGAGGTCTAGCTCGAGACGTCGCTACACTGGTTCTGGTGGTCGAGGCGGTCGTTCTAAGACTGCCCGCACCGAGGTGGTAGAGGGCTCAGGTTCTTCATCTGAGGGTGCACATGCTGCGCCAGTGGGCCAGGGGGAGGCAACTTCGACTCTTATAGGTGGTGGGATGTACGAGGTCGACTCGTCATCGCAGCAGCCTCGGCAGCCTCAGCCTCAGGTTGATCTTGGGTGGACGAGTCCTGTGCTGAGTTCTCCGCCTCCCGAGGAGACCGAAGCTGGAGCTGGAGCTGGTGGAGAGGTTACTCCTCGTACGGTGCAGTTTTATGAGATGATGGGTGTACGTCCCCCCGGCGCCGAAGTTTGTTCCTGTGCTTTTTATTTTATTTTGCCTTTGTATAGAACTTTGCCTCTATTTGCACTCTTTATTTAGGCATGCTTGTATATACATAGTACTTATGAGTTTATTCAGTATTTATTTATTATTTATTATTTTTTCATTTTTTAATGTGCATGTTTGTGTGTGCAAAGAATTGTGAAAATTAATTTGCGCAAAAATTCCGTCATTTATATTATTGATGGAGAGTATTCGACTTTCTCCACCAAAGAGAAAAAATGAAAATATAAAAGTAAAAAAATATTGGATGTATAAAAACTTAGAAGTTAAGTCTAAATAAAATCTAAAAAATAATATAATTAATACAATAGTTATATTAATTAAGAAGAAAAAATAAATAAAATTTAGAAAAAAGGTATAAAAAAGAATAAAAGACCGTAAAGTCATTCGAATCAGGCCAAAAACGCGGTTATTGGGAATCTCGTATAATAAGACACGTTAGCGCCACGCGTTTTGGTGTAGCGCCAGCCG
The DNA here is from genome assembly GCF_948465745.1 of Chenopodium album. NCBI lineage: Eukaryota > Viridiplantae > Streptophyta > Magnoliopsida > Caryophyllales > Amaranthaceae > Chenopodium > Chenopodium album. The sequence continues at coordinate 32,055,000 of NC_137838.1, forward strand.
CTACGCTTAGCATTTGGCGCCAAGCTCTGGCGTCAGGCGCCAATATTTAGCATCCGCCGCTGATGAGCGCTGATTCCGAATCCTTCCCAGATTAAAACTGCGCCGATTTTGTATATAAATAGCCCCCTGCCTAGCTGATTTTCTTCATAATTTGAGCAGATTAAATATATTCTTAGCTTTTGAAATAATAATCATGTCTCTAGTCTTTAAAAGTTTTACCAACTTCACTCATGAATGGTATCGGTCTCTTACTGCCAAGGAGAGAAAAGAGTTAGTTGTGTTTCACATTGGGGGTATTTATGGTGTCAAAAGGGTAGATCTTGATTTAGACTTTATTCATACCGTTCTAGAATATTGGGATGTGGATACTCATTGCTTTAGATTAGGGTATGATAAAATTAGCCCTTTGCCGGAAGAATTTGGTGCTATTTTAGGCTTCCTTGCATTAGATCTTGTAGTAATCCCTAGAATAAACAAATATTATTATAAGGATTTGGAACGCTTCTTCAATTTAAAGGACAAAGATCTAACAAAAATAGTAGATGGTAGCATATTTAAATTGAAAGAATTTGCTCGCCATTATTTTGATAGACCTTATTCTAAGTCTTTTCATGTTTATAGAAGAAGAGCTTTTCTTTTTTGCATGCTTAATCAATATCTTCTCACTAGTGGTAAAAGTAATGAGGGACAAGCAATCATATCAATTGTTTTGGAGCAGATAGAATCTGGGAGAAATCCAATGCCATTAATAGTTGGAGAGACTATGCTTAGTCTTCACGAATTAAAGAAGAATCCAAAAGTTCCTTTTTGGGGCTCTCCAATTTTATTACAGGTAGAAAACTAACATTTTTAATTACAGAAATCAAAAACATATTTTTGTATAGTAATAATAATTTATTTGCATTGAATTTTTTTTTTTACAGATGTGGCTAATGGAATTAAAGACTAGAACTAATTAGTCCTCCAGACAATATCGATAAGTACACTCCAAATTGCTTTGTGAGAAGGAAGAAACGCTTCTCTAAGATGGGGCGCCACGAATGGAAGAAGGTCTTCGGGTCTTGCAATTTTGCCATCAAGTGGGTCATCCCTTGGTGGAAAATAGAAAAGATGGTTAGTGTCAACAAGCAGCCTTTCTACCGTCTTCCAAGCTTGTCCCGAATGACTTTGTATTACCCCTGCAGGGTAAAAAGACAATACGGTCTACTTCAAACAATTCCTTCCGGGGGTCTTCGTCGTCCCTATGAGTTCTCTGTCTCTCAAGAAGTAGACAAATTTGATACTTATTGGAGCGCTAGACCTTTATGAGAAGTGATTACCCAAAAGGTTCCTCCTTCCTTGCCCAATGATGTGAAAAGGTGGCTGCTGAAGAAACCTTCAAAGGACATGAAGAAAAATCAGAGTAAAACTGATGTGAAGAGTCATCTAGGTGATAAAGTAATTCCTGTTAAGGAACGCTTGGGTGAAAGAGTTGAGTTCAAAACACCTACAATGCCTAAGAAGAAAAGCTCCGCGAAGGATAAAGGTAAAAGGAAAGCTGACACTACGGAGAAGAAGGCTTGGGTTGAAAAGAAACATGGGGTCCTAGCTAAAGGAGAAACTATTTACTCCAAAATTGAATATAGGTCCTCTAAAGGATGCCTACTGGCTAAAGTTATGGATGCGGAAAAGACGCATATAAGAATTCGAAGAGGGCAAAGAAAGAGAAAAAAGATTAAAAGCATTGCTTAACTTTCAATTATTAGACTTAGTTTTAAATTCAAAGTTAATTTATTTAGGCTTTATTTAAATTTCATTAATAATATATTTTTTTTACTAATGAGATTCCAGCTTTTTAATTAAATTATATCATTTAAATTTAATTTATTAAAGCAATGAAAACCGAAAATTTAATTTTCCAGAAATTTTTCCGAGTACGGAAGTCGAAAATTTACCGAAAAACACCGAAATATTCCCAGATACTTTACAAAAAATTAGCGCCACGATTTTATGACTGGCGCCAGCTGCGGCAGTCTGGCGTCAGGTGACAGGGGTTGTGATTGTCGTCTGGCGCTAGGTTCATGGGCTGGCGCCAGAAGTTTTCTTGTGACGCCGATATTTCGTCGATCTTCTGTTGAATTTTTTATTAAGTCTAGGATGCGAGGTTTGAAAAAAAAGTAAAGTGGCCGCACCCGTAAAGGGTTGCCTACGTATCCTTTCTTAAGGAATCAAGCCAAACGTAGCTCTCTTGTGTGTCCTACTCAAGTGATTATGGATAGTATTTTTTAAGTTCGTCAAGATTTGTCATGTTCGAGAACTTATTACCATCCATGTCAGTTAATTTTGCTGCACCTCCTGACAGGATTGTTTTGACAATGTAGGGTCAAGACCAATTAGGTCTGAATTTTCCCCTTGGATCTAAAATATTTTTCCTTAATTCTTTTAACACCAAATCTCCTACTTTGATGTTTCTTGTTTTAACCTTCTTATTAAAATTCCTAGCCATACGAGTTTGATAACATTGAGTGTGATGTAGAGCTTCTAGTCGTTTTTCATCAAGTAGAATTTGCTCCTCATATCTTGCCCTAGTCCATTAAACTTCATCGAGTTTGCTCTCTAATGCGATGCGTAGAGATGGAATCTCTAGCTCCACAGGTTGTACGACATCCATTCCATAAACCAAGGAAAATGGCGTATTTCCTGTTGACGTGCAAATCGACGTGCGATAACCCCACAATGCGAAGTGAAGTTTGTTAGGCCAATCCTTGTAATTTTCAGTAATTTTCTCGATGATAGTCTTTCAATTTTTATTAGTTGCTTCGACTCCTCCATTTGCTTGAGGTCTATAAGGAGAAGAATGATGATGTTGAATACAATATTTTTGTAGCAATTCTTCACACTCGGCTTGAAAGTGAGTTCCATTGTCACTTATCATTTCATGTGGGACTCCATATCGACAAATAATATTTCTTTCGATAAAGAATGCTACATGTTTTGAAGTGAGTTTGGCGTATGATTGTGCTTCGACCCACTTTGTGAAGTAATCAATTGCCACTAAGATATATTCGTGACCTCCTGTTCTTGGGGGAGTGATTTTGCCGATGATGTCAATTCCCCATGTAGAGAATGGCCGTGGCGTCATGTAGGTGTATAGTAAAGATGGAGAAACATGTTGTAAATTAGCGTACATTTGGCACTTAGGGCATCTTTTTACGTATTGATGGCAATCCCTATTCATTGTAGTCCAATAGTATCCTTCTCGCATTATCTTTTGGACTAACATTTTGCCATTTATGTGAGTTCCACAAATTCCATCATGGACTATCCTCATTGCTCTTTGAGCATCATTTGTTCCTACAAATAAGAGAGCTCGACCCTTAGGTACCCTTTTGTGTAGCTCGTTGTCTATGAGTATGTATTAGGAAGCCAAGAGTCTTAATGCTCGTTTTTCTCTTTTGTCAGCATGGGGAGGGTATTCTCCTTTAGTGACATAGTTAAGTATATCCATATACCATGGTTTTTCTTCTTCTTCATGGGTCACTTCATCATCTTCTATAGCTTGAATGTATGCCGGTGTATACCTTTTTTCTATAGTTAGAGGCATTTGCTCGATTTCCGTAGGAATCCTAACACTAGTAGAAAAATGTACATTTGCGTCGCCATATTTGCGTCACTCATTCTAAGGAGCGAAGCAAATTTTATTTTTACCTTCCTTTTAAATTATTTGCGTCGCATATTATTTAAGAAGCGACGCAAAACTCAAGTGCATTTCAGCTTTCTATCATTTGCGTCGCTCCTATTTATTAAAGCGACGCAATTAATAAACTTATCTGCGTCACTCATTAGTTAGCAAGCGACGTAAATAAGTGATTAAGTAAATTGCGTCACTCTTTTACTAATGAGTGACGCATATGTACATTGTACAACATTATAAACAAGGTTATTTGCGTCGCTTTTTTATAATAAAGTGACGCAAATAACTCTTTTGGCTTTAGGTTTTTCTGCGTTTTTTACCTTAGTTTTTCATCAGGTACCTACATTCACTATACAAAAAGAAAAAAAAAAACAAGAGTTCTTAAATTCCAGCGAATTTCTACAGCAAAACATCCACAAATTTGTCTCTGAAATCCAACAAATTCGGCCAAAAACTTGCGTTTTCCCAGCAAATTTAACATCTAAAATTGCAGTGAAGTCGAAGACCCATAATCGGCTGCAAATCCGAGCAATTTCGAGCAAAAATTTAGACCAAAAACCCTAAGAAATTCGAAGCCTTAAACCCTGAAAAATTGATTGTTTCCGACCAAAAAATCCCCCATTTCGAGCAAAAAATCAACTCAAAAGCATACAAATTCGAACCCTAAAAACCCCAAAAAATTCAATTTCGGTCTTCAAGTTCGATTGGGGGATTTCGTGGGGGGATTTCTAGGGTTTTTGGCAGCGACGCAATATACCCTAAGAAATTCGTCCCATTTCAATAATAAAAAATTTTTGTTCGAATTTCAGTCAAGAAATTACAGCAACAATAGGTTAAGTCAAGAAATTACAGCAACAATAATTGTTTGAATTACGTCTTTTTCTGGGTTCAAGTCAAGAAATTACAGCAACAAAAATTCGAGCAATAACTGAAATTTTCGAGTGGAAAAATCGCTTAATTTCGCCCCAAAAAACCCGAGGAAGTTCAAGCAAATTACAGCAACAACAATTGAAGTTCGATTTCGGCTCGACATTGTTGAATTTTTGAAGTCAATTCCACCTATGGTAAGATTGCTTCTATTTATGTTCAATCTTTTCTTGGTTTAAGGCTTCGAATTCGGGGAAGATTAATGAGTGTGCTGAGTAAGCTTAATTTGCAAACTTTGGCTATTCTTACATGATTCATAATTATTGTGTCTCTGCTTGGTAATTTTGCAAACTTTGATTTAAGTTATTACTGCCTTAATCTATTCTAGTCTAGTACAAATGTACATTACTTGATGATTTAAGTTATTACTGCCTTAATTGCAATTAAAAAGTCCATTATGATCTCGGGTTTAGTCATTGAAGCATGCTGAACGAGCACTTCAGTCGAGTGATACACTGTTATGTCTATCTTAGTTGTAATTAGCCTAACAGATGATTAAGGTTTACGTGCTCGCATTTGTAAGCATCGAAAAGTCGATATCCATCATACATACTGTCATGCAGCTTGATTATTGCTGGCATGCTGTTCAACATACCTTAAGAGCATGGTTCAACCCCTGGCCTAAGATCTGCCTTTTGGTCCAAACTTAACTTTTCCGACAGTTGGAAATTGAACCTTTTCTGAACTTGGACCACAACAAGCAATTCAAGAATTAACATGAAAATATAAATATAAATATAAATATAAATGGAAGTATAAAATGTCAGTGTAATCATTGAAGTGTAGCAAACTTAAAATTTACTGTAATGAAGCTTTAGGTGTCGGCTCCTGTAATGGTCTTCACATATTCATCAGTTCTGTAAGACCTTTTTGTTTTGCTGGTATTAGAAATTTAGTTTAAACCTTTATTGAAAAGGAGGCAATGTCAGTATTTCTTACTCAACTAATGTTATGACTATTTGGCTAATAATGAAAAATAGTGTAAATGTACTTTTTTAACTAGTGGTTTTTAGTGATGATGGTTTTTAACTTGTTTTTAAACCTAGTATCAAGTTTTCTTATCTGTTAAGCTACTTTTGAAGGCCTAAATCTGGAGGAAAAAACCCAGAATTATTATTATTATTATTATTATTATTATTATTATTATTATTATTATTATTATTATTATTATTATTATTATTATTATTATTATTATTATTATTATTATTATTATTATTATTATTATTATTATTATTATTATTATTATTATTATTATTATTATTATTATTATTATTATTATTTTCAATTTTTTTTTTGTAAGTCTCAAGCATGAACAACTGTCATCTCCGATTCATTAAAATGGAGAATCCGTATGTTCCCTTGTAAATGGTTGAATAAAAGGAAGTTATTGTGAATCAAATGATCATTGATAAAACAATTAATACATATGAAATTATATAAGGGAATGGTGTTCTATGCATTGCTTTTTATCTTAGTCTAGGGCTACCGGGGTAGATTCTAAAACATTGCTAATTGCAGATCATTTGATCCTTACGCTTAAGTAAAAATTGATATGTACTGTAATACACTTTGGTTATGCATGACATATTCATCCTTTGTTACATTAATTCACTTATGATTCTAGTCTATTAGCCGCTTCATCTATATATACTGCTTGGTTAGTTCTCATCTGGAAATATTTTTTTCTTATTGATTTCTAAATTTTGGTTGGTTTAAATCTTGGCAGTACTTGGATGAAAACAAGTCTTTGATTCTGAAGATTGTGGAAAGCCAGAATTCGGGGAAGATTAATGAGTGTGCTGAGTATTGTGTCTATTCTTACATGATTCATAATTGTGTCTCTGCTTGGTAATTTTGCAAACTTAGGCTATTTCTCTCGTGCTCGCTCTTGTTCTATGAGATTTAGGATCACGAGCACATACGCAACTATGTTGGTTTAATATATGTAATTTTTTATGGCAGATTCTTAATTATGCGGAAGTGAATTCCACAAGTTGCTCGAGGTATGAGTTGTCAAATATTTCATTTTTGTTTGATAAATACAATTTGATGTTAGCTACAATCTTGAATTAAAACTTTCCTCTTTGTATATTTGTTGTGTTGATAGGATTTTTCAAGAACTACACCGTACACCGAGGAGGAGATAAATGAGATCCGAGATATTTGGGCAGAGTATTTTATATGTAATGTTGAACTTTAGATTTACCACTTAGCGCATGTTTGACTCTTGTTTTGGGTTATAGGCTTGAAATGAAGTAATTTGGTTAATTGGTGTTGGGATGATGAGTATAATGTCTATGATATTGAGATGTAAATTATTGGACAGGTTGTTAATATAATGCTGTTATTCCCAATTTTATGGGTAGGCCAAATTACAAAGGAGACTCTGCCGAAATTTACATTTGCATTATTCAATAATATTGCATTTTAATTTCAATTATATTAGCGTTAGCATATTACTTTATACCTAGGAAAACAGGTACTACAAACATATACAAGGCAATTATATTATTATAATTAAAAAAAAAAAAAAAATTCACCTCATTTGCGTTACTCATTAAACAAACAAGTGACGCAAATATAGCAGTTTTGTATATTGTCTACTCAGTCATTTGCGTCACTCCTATATAAACAAGTGACGCAAATAACAAAAAATAAGTTTATTGGAAGACTCATTTGCGTCGCTTGTTTATAAAGGAGCGACGCAAATAACAAAAAAAGTTTATCTGAAGAGTCATTTGCGTCGCTTGTTTATAAAGGGGCGACGCAAATGACTAAAAATAAGTTTATCAGTAAAGTCATTTGCGTCGCTCTTTTATAAAGGAGTGACGCAAATAACAAAAAATAAGTTTATCTGAAGAGTTATTTGCGTCGCTCCTTTATAAAAGAGTGACGCAAATAACAAAAAATAAGTTTGTCAGAAGAGTCATTTGCGTCGCTTATTTATAAAGGAGCGACGCAAATGACATAAAATAAGTTTATCAAAAAAGTCATTTGCGTCGCGCCTTTATAAAGGAGCGACGCAAATGACTCTTATTTGCGTCGCGCCTAGGAGCGACGCAAATGACTTAAAAGTCATTTGCGTCGCGAGTAGTTGCGTCGCTCATAGAAGCGACGCAAATACACTATAAATGAGCGACGCAAATAAGCCTTTTTCTACTAGTGTAACCATTGAGGCTAGTCTTGCCAAGGCATCAGCAAATTGATTTTCTTCTCTTGGAAATATGTGTATTCCACTTTCTCTAACTGATTAGTGAGGGTTTCCAGATAAGTTTGGTAAGGGGCTAGGCTTTCGCTCCTTACTTTCCATCTTTTGGATTTGATTGATGATCAATGAAGAATCTCCGAATATCCGTAACTTTTTCAATCCCAATGCCAAAGATGTTTTCATGCCTACCACGCATGCTTCATACTCAGCAGCGTTGTTAGTAACGTCGAAATCAAGCTTTATAGAGATTGGAACATGCTCTTCTTTGGGTGATACTAGTAATACTCCAACGCCACATCCCTTTTGGTTTGAGGCTCCATTGAAGTACAAGGTCCAAGTATCATCTTCAGTGACCATCAATTCTTCGTCTGGAAATTCATTGTTGTGTATTGGCGTCGAGTCTTCTATTGGAAAGTCTACTAGAAAATCTAAAACCAAAGATCCTTTGATAGCTTTTTGTGGTATTAATCTTACATCGAACTAGGCTAAGTTGACTATCCATCTCGATATGCGCCCATTGAGTGTAGATTTCTCGAATAAATACTTGAGTGGATCTAATCGGGAAACTATAAAGACTGTGTGCACGAGCATGTAATGTCTTAACTTGGTTGTGGCCCACACCAATGCGAGGCACAATTTCTCAAGTGGTGTATAGCGTGCTTCATACTCGAGCATCTTTTTGCTTAGATAGTAGATCGCATTTTCTTTGCCTTCTACTTCTTGTGCTAGCATGGCTCCCATTGTCTCTTTGGTAACTGTTAAGTACAATCTAAGAGGTATTCCCGGAAGTGCTGGTGCTAATACGGGAGGATTTGAGAAATAGACTTTGATCCTTTCAAAGGATTTTTGACACTCTTCATCCATATCACTGGTACATTCTTTTTAAGCTTTTTGAAGATTGGTTTACATATTGTTGTCAATTTGATATGAACCTGCTTATGTATTGGAACCGGCCAATAAATCCTTGAATTTGCTTCTCGTTTTTGGGTGGTGGCATTGACATGATTGCCTTGATCGTGGTTGTGTCTATCTCTATTCCTATAGAGCTTATGACATAACCCAAAAGTTTGCTTGAGGTGACTCCAAAAGCGCACTTAGATGGATTCAGCCTCATGTTTCATTTTCTCAGCCTTTCGAAGAATTTTCTCAAGGCTATTTGATGGCCTAGGCGATCTTTTGATTTTATAATCATATCATCCACGTATACTTCAACCCGAATGGCATTACCGTGTAGCAGTAAGTACCCCATGGTGTTATGAAGGTTGTTTTCTCCATGTTTTCCTCCGCCATGAGAATCTGATTATAGCCCGCGTATCCATCCATGAACGAGAGGAGCGCGTGATTTGATGTGTTATCCACCAGACTATTGATGTGTGGTAAAGGGAAGTTGTCCTTTGTACTTGCCTTATTTAGACCTCGATAGTTGACACACATTCTTACCCTTCCATCCTTTTTCGGAACTGGGACGACGTTGGCGACCCATTCGGGGTATTTGGATACCTTGATAAAACCTGCAATTATTTGTTTTTGAACTTCTTCTTTTATTTTAAGAGCTACGTCGGGTTTCATTCGACGTAACTTTTGTTTTACAGGTTTCATTCCTGGAATTAATGGTATGGTGTGCTGAGCTATTTCTCTATTAATGTCTGGCATATCTTCATATGACCAAGCGAATAAATCGATGAATTCTTTAAGTAAGTTAATTAAATCGGTTCTTTCTTGTTCATTAAGTGTTAATCCGATTTTAACTTCTCTTTTATTGGTTGAATCATTTGAGAAATCAATCGACGCAGTTTCCTCAATTATTGGTGTTTTCTTTTCAAGTGTTTCCATTGCTTTAATAAGTTCTTTGTCATTTTCATTGTTAGTTAAGAAATGATCATCATCTTGGGTTAAAGAAGAACACAAAGAGTAAGGAGAAGAAGACATATTATTAAATTCAAAGATCATTACATCAAAGAGAGATATGTGCTCAGGGACTTGATCACTAACTATCCTAGAGGAAGAGATAGAAGGAGGGCTAAAGACTTAGATGACTCTATAGGGAGAGACTCTGACTCTGACTCTAACTCAGACGACTCTTCGAACATCGGTCCTTGCCCCATTGTGATGGAGATTTTCCTTCCACTTGGAGTAGTAAACTTGACGGTCTTGCACCACCCTTGTAGTGATCCTTCCGCTGGAGTGATGAGCTTTGAGGGATCAAAACTTTCGCTTTGTAGGACTGTTTGGATGAGCGAGGAGTTATCCTCTTTGTATGTTGGCTTATCTTTTTCTCGCCCGAACAGTAATCCCATGACATTAAAGTCAAAGCATGAGGGTGCTTTCTCCTTGTAGACAGGAGTTAGGATTTTGTCTATGAAGTAGCAATCTAAGAAAATCTCGAATCCCGGTTGCCTTATGCCATTTACGACAAATGGTTCAAGAAATTCGTAACATGGATAGTCCTATCCTTCTTTTATGAATTGTCCATTAAGGGTAAGAGGATACTGATCCATTGGGATTGCTTTCTTATAGATGCGAGCGTCCCTACGTGCCTTTGACTTTTTATGGTCTCGCTTGAAATCTTCCCGAGTCGGTTCGAAACCAAGACCGAAAGTGTCTAATTTAGGGAGGCCAGGTGATTCTAGCGTTTTTGCTATTCCTTTCTTATTTCCTAGGGTCATCCCATGAAAATGTCCTTGCTTCTTTAAAATAGCGTTCATGATCATATTGGATAGGGGGTCGTAGCAGAGAGGGATTTTTTCATCCTCCTCGATTAAGGAGACCTCTTCATTAAAGCCCCACAAATCTTCATCATCTTCATCGTGCTCCACATTAATTATTGGATTCTCTATAGCTTTAATCCTCATGGGTGAAGCATCGATTGTAATGGGAATTCCTCTAACTATGGCTTTTACCTGTTGGTGGAATGATGAGGGGACAACCTTTAGGTCATGAAGCCAAGGGCGTCCCAAAAATAGATTGAACGAAGCCTTAATATCTACTACTTGGAACGTAGTAGCGTGTTCTATTACTCCCGCCGTTACGTTCATAGTAATTTTACCAAGAGCTTGATGACGAGAATTGTCATAAGCTCTTATTCCTAGCATTCTAGCATTTATAAGTGGACTGACATTAATGGCCGATCCATTGTCTACAAGAATCATAAGGACGTTCATTCTCTTGCAAACCACTATAAAATTTAACGCCTTATAATGCTTGTCACCTTCTGGAGGTAAGTCTTTGTCGGAAAAGGTGATCAAGTTGATAGGACTAGGGAGATCACTCGTAAGTTAGCCAAACCCTCAGGAGTGGTTTTAGAATCTATCCCTATCTTATCAAGGCATTCATTACAGCCAACCTATGCTCTCGAGATGTTGCCAGAAGCTTCCATACGTTCATTTCAACCTTGGTTTTCTTGAACTTTTTGACAATGTCATTGTCTTCTATGATAGGTATGGGAACTTGCTGCGAAGTTGGCATAGGTTGTGTCGAAACAGAAGGTTGCATTCTCCCGGATCTTGTGAGGACGTCTATGGATGAATCTTCTTCAATCCAAAAGTCATCCATGGCATACGAGACCGAAGGTGGAGGTGCTATCATGTCTTTAAAGTAAACGTCTTCTTAATCGCTGACCAAAACTCCATTATATTTACGTCTTATTCTTGTGGAACTTGGACTAGTCTTTTGTCATCAATCATCTTCTGAATTAAATCCTTGAATTTAAAACAGTTTTCAATAGTGTGCCCCTCTGATTGATGATATTGACAATAAAATCTATCGGTTCTTTTTAACGATTCAAATGGTCTCGGTTCGAGAGGTTTGACCTCGCCACTCTCAGAGAGCATTTTGAACATTTGAGCATACGGAATCCCAATTGGAGTGTAGATTCTATTACTCTTCTTGGGTTTATTGATTACTTGCAAAGAAAAATGTTTCTTCGTTTTCTCGCTAGCTAGAGGTAGTGGAATCTTATTCACTTCCATGAGATCTTGAATGAGGTTGCCAAACCTGTAACATTCATTTGTGGTATAACCGTTCCCTCAATGGTACTTGCAGTAGGATTTGGAAGCCCATTTTAAAGATCACTTTTCTTGTGTGGGATCCTCAGTTGGGCCAATAGGTTTGATTAATCCTTGATCATGGAGACGATCAAAGATATCATCATAGGTCATTCCCATGGGTGTGAACTCTTTCCTAGGTTTATTTTTTGAGGGTGGAACCTCGTCACACTATTTATGAAGTTTCGAGGGCTTCACGTAGCAAGTTTGATCCTTCCAACATGGACAGTGTATGGAATTATATGTCCTCTTTACTTGCTAATTCTGGAAGGTCATCCACAGCATCGAAAAAGATCTCATCCTCTTCTTCGAGAGCATGGATTTCTTCGACAGGTTTGATGAGAGATGAGGGATCAACCTCATTTTTCTCATTAGAGATGGCTAGGGAATGAGCGAGAGGCGCATTATCAATACTTAGTTTTTACTGGCAGGAGGAAATGGTAGCTTGTTACTGTCGATTAAGTCATGGATAGCTTCCTTAAGCTTCTAACAATTCTCGGTAAGATGGCCCCTACCTTGGTGATACTTGCAATGTGCATTGGGGTTCCAATTAGCCGTCCTCTTCTCAACTAGTGGGTCCCCAAATGGTCCAATAGGAGTTGTAAGACCTTTTTCATTTAATCGGTCAAATGCGGTGTCATAACTCATACCAATAGGAGTAAAGTTCCTCCTAAATGGTTTTTTTTGTCCTTGATTATTCATAGCAAGGACTTCAATTAAGTTAAAGATACCAACATTATTTGAGTGGGTGGTTTTGGAAGAAGAAGGATTGTCTTTCTTCTTGCCTTTCCAGCCACTGTTGGAGTCATTGTTAGCAGCTTTCAACTCAGCCAGGTCGTCTTCAATATTAATTCCAATGTCGTAGACGGCCTTGAAGGTATGGAGATTATTCTGGTATTTGAGATGCTTGGAGTACTTTTCTTAAAGGTTTTTGATGAATAACCTTACGGACTCTTTTTCACTTGGCACCTCAATCATCTTAGCTAAGTTTCTCTCCATTTGTTAAAGAAATAGATGAAACCTTCATTCTCTTTCTGCTTGAGGATTTCAAGTTACCTATAGTAAGTCTCAAGTTGAATATTGTATTTGAATCTATCAATGAAAGCGTTTACTATGGACTCCCAAGTAGAGGTTCTTTCTTTCTTAATAGAAAAGAACCATTGTTGGCAAACGGTTTCGAGAGATAGTGAGAACAAAGAGGGAAATACCTGCTTATCGATACTCTTAATACTCATTATTGTTTCGAAGGCTTTTAAATGAAAGTAAGGGTTGTCAGTTGCTTTTAATTTCGGGATGTCGTTGGCATTGAACTTCTGCGAAAGAAGATCCTTGTCCACCGAGACCCCTTGTGAGCTAATCCCTTGAAACTTGTAGTCACTAGACAGTTTTCTCAAACTCTCTTGCATGACGTTTATCTGTTGTTGTTTCACAGGATCATCAATCTTGAGGGTTAGAACCTTTAATGCCTCAGTTATAGTAATCAGTTGGTTCCTAAGCTCATTGACTTCCTCTTGTGTTTCCATTATTGTCTTAGCTTTCCTCTTACGAGCAAAAAGGTTGTCTTTAATCAAACGCCCTTCCTTTCTTGACCACGAGCTGTAAATTAAACCATTTTGTTTTAATTATTTGACTCAAATTGACCTTGACTTTACGGTTTGAAAGAGAAAAAGGAAAAATAGGTGCATATTTTTGGCAAAAAAATAAGGTATATATTTTTTGGGACAAAAATTAAGGTATATATTTTTGGGAGTTAAGTATAGGGTTTAAACAAGTTGATTTATTTGGAGGATTAATATCCGACTTACCCCCTTAAAATATAACGGAAAATACACGCATACAAGACTCCCTTAGACATGATCAAAGTGTACATTACTGTGTGCTTTATATGGTGATTGTAAGTGACATGCTTTGACCCTTGTGTAAGACCACGGGACTTAGTGCTTAGACTCGATTAATGACTTAACTAGGTATAATTACGAGTAAAAATTAACTAAATCAACTAGAAAACTGCTCAGTTAGACATAAGGTGATAACTCGAGTGATAAACCGAATTGTCGCCAAAACGACAGGACTAGCGCCTCTCTTTGTAGTGTAGCGCCAGACGAAAGGACTGTCGCCAGGTGCTACGCTCCACAGAGTGGCGCTGCAATTCAAATCTTGGCGCCATTGCTGGAACGTTGATCTGGAACTGCTTTCTGTATTTTTACTCTACAGGGTATGCTTAAAGTCGTAATAAGTCAATTCTGACTAAATTATTAAACTTTATTTACTCAAATTAATTAATTAGTTAGTTAATTAGGCAATGTTCTTTTAGTCATAAATCAATTTATTTAATCTTAGCACAAGTCAAACAAACGGTTAGGAAAAAACACATAGAGTATACACAACCAATAATGCAGAATTAGTCAAGTAGGCACAACATGATGCAATAAGTTTGCAACCTAACCATGGCTCTAGTTCTCTAAAGTTCGGGATATAGGTTACTCAATAGAGGGTCCATGGTTAATTATCCGGATTCACCGCGCGGAAGTCTAACCGTGAAGGGTTGGTGCGAGTGGATGGGACACCACAAGTTTAGAAAAACTCGCTTACGTGGTTTGGTGAATTCAACATTCTCGGATGTACCCTTTGTTGCTCAGAGCGTTCAATCAGGTAGATGGAGCATGAATTCCCAGAGGGTTATGTCCATATGTAGAACACATATGGGTTTCACAAAAGTGAGAAAAACTCAATCAGGAAGTAGGATCGAGCAAACAGTGCTAAAAACTGGTCAAAATTAGAACGCATATTTCTGGCTCGGTAATGGAAGAACTTGGCGCCAGCAAACAGAGTCCAGCGCCACCTTTTGGCTTTAGCGCCTTGCGACAGAAGCTGTCGCCTGGCGCTAACGTCAAAAAGTTAGCGCTAGTCTTTGTTCCCTGACGCTAGTTCCTACATGCCTCAGCGGCTTTCTGTGCTCGATAAAATTTTCCAGTTTCGCGCAGCATTATTTCGATCCTAGTTGTGAAAGATATTCCTCAAATTTCCTACGTGTTAAAATCCTATGTTTTAACTCATTACGGATGGTCTTTACAATGAGATCTTTTTTATGCATATGACAATAATGTTAATTAAAATTACGCATATGAAATACTTAGAACTTTTCGAGTCTCATCCACTCATTCTAAATCATTGCCGAAATAAATTCCAGTCATTAAAATAGAAATCCTCCCCAGTGGAATCGCGAAAAACTGTAGGGAATATTTCAAGCATTACCCCTTGCTCGAACCCCACTTTGATCATACACTAAAGTACGGTGGCGTCCAAAGGGAAAGAAGATAGAGCAAAAGAGTCGCCAACAAGTTTTAGGAACTTGTAAACCGTTCACGAGGTGAAGGTTACACCCCTTAACGATCTAGTAGATCGTCAACTCCAATAGCTTTGAATGACTGGTAGCTCGGGGATGAAGGTACAAATCCAATAAAAGAGATTGAACCTGCCCTAATAATAGGCCTCTACTTTATTCTGATCGTATTCATGTGCGCTTTCTGACTAACATGCAATCAATAGGATTAACCCTAAACCTTTTTAATCTATGCTGGTTGCATTTTAATGCACAAATAAAACTATTATGGACGATCACTTGAATTATAATCACACTAACCCTAAACTAGATTATTAATTATCTCATTAAGCGTGATTACAAGTACCAATTCCCTTTAAACATGCATAAATGGCGTGATCAAGCAATAACAATAAAATATAATCAAGCAACATAATATTAAATAATAATAATAATTGTATAGGATAGCTCCCGCTTAACTATCGCCCAGCCCCCAGGATGCACACTCACCGTCGTATAAGCAACTAAAGGAGTGCTCATTAGCCCGGCAGAGTCAGCCCGCAAGGCTGACCATGCTTAACTCCCCACGAAGGAGATAGTACGCCTATAAATAAAGGGTAAAGTACAACGGAAAGGAGGTGAGACACTCAAGTTATTACACTTTCTATATCTCTCTAAGTACACTTTCTCTCTCTAAACACTCTCTAACTTAAGCTTCGGAGAGGGGTTCCTCGAGCCACCCCCGAGGGCAGTTTACGTATGCTACCGTGTGTAGGTTGTTGACGGGACCCAGCTTACCCAGCAGAACCCTTGGATCCATACCTGGAACAATTAGCGCTAGAAGGAGGGGATTGGATCTTCTAACCTGAGGTTCACCAACAGAGCTAGGGACTAGTTAACTAACCACCATGGCCGAAGAAGAAACTATACAAACACCCACGTCCAAAACTAATGAGACCAGCCAAACACCACAAAAAACACCACCAGTAACCAGCGATCCAAAAGGATCCACCGGAAACCCCAAATCGACCATCTCACAAAAATCCAACCCCATCGGATTGACATCAGCCACTGCTAAAGCAGCGGCAAAAACAGTAGATCCAGTAGGATCCAGCTCTATTTTCAAGTACGAAATGTCGTTAACAGCCGCGAACAATGAGCTTATTGTTTCAGCACCTGTAACCCAGAAAACGCAGCCCGTAAATATGCCAGCCATTCTGCAGAATCTCTCTAAGTGCAGCAAGGAGCAGGTGGCTGCAATGACAGCGGTCCTTACCATTATGGGTAAGGGGGCAAGCCCATCACCAACAACGGCAGCTGCGGAGCCCGCAGCAAAAAAGCCGGAAGTCACAACTCTTTCCCCCAAGCAGAAAGAGCTCATTAAGCTTAGGAAAAAGGTATTGGAGCTGGAAGCTCGCAACCTGAATCGAGAATGGAGCGTGGAGGAAATAACCCCCGCCCGAATCAGCCTAGAGAAGCGGGTCCCTCGTAGTAGGTCACCGGCCGCAGAGCGAGGACCCAGCCCAGAGAGAGACAAACGAGCGCGAATCCAGGTTGTTCCACATGATTCCCCATTTTGCCGGGAGATTCTGGAAGAACCCATGGAGAAGGTGAAGATGTCGAGCTGCAAGTACAATGGAACCACAACACCCAAAAGCCACATATCAGCTTTCAAAAAAACATATGGTACTCTACACCATGACAGACTCAGTCTGGTGTAAGGCTTTCCCACCAACTCTGGAGGGGTTGGCAGCGGAATGGTACGACGACATCCCCAAATGTTCTATGTACTCGTACAGCCAGCTGAAGAGAATGTTCATGGAGCATTTCATAACCTTGGTGGATAGAACAAAGATGACAACCGAGCTGATGTCCCTAGTTCAGGGAAAGGATAAGCCCATGAGGGAGTTCATCACCAGATTCAACAAGGAGGCAACAACCATCCCAAATATGAGCCAGGAGGTAACGCTGTTAGCAATGCAGAGTGGCCTACTACCAGGGTCATTCAGAGCATACATGGGGTGTAAGAGCCTCAAAACGCTCGCTGAAGCGCTGGGTAAAACGCATGAGTTCATCAAAGCAGATGAGACTGACACAGCAATGCTGGGTAGGAAAGCAACAAGTGACTCAGTTAATCGGGCAAAGGTCACCCGGGCAGAGAACACACCCAGGGTGGACCAGCTAAGCAGGGCTAAGCAAAACCGCAGAGAAGTGGATAGGGCAGTGGGTCTGAGAAGGTCCGATCCAAGGAGAGGGCCAAGGTCTGGGATGTTTGATCAGTATACCCCTCTAACCTATTCCATATCTCACATATTCGGCGTAAATAAGGCTGATGATAAGTGGCAGAGGCCTCCAAGGATTTTAAACAAGAGTCGTGATAACAGTAAGTGGTGTGACTTTCAAAGGGACTATGGCCATACCACTGAAGAATGCACGCACTTGAAGGACAACATAGAGGACTTAGTCAGGAGAGGATACTTGAGTCAATTTAAGCAGCGTGATGACCCTCCCAGAAGAAGGGAGGAGGATAGAGCGGGCCGAGCTGACCGCAGAGGAGGTCATAGGGGTCCAGCTGGAGACAAGGATAGAGATGGCAAGCCAGAGGGAAGGGTGTATGTGATCAGCGGGGGTCCAGTACATGGGGGGACAGTTAATGGAGCACGGGCTGACCTACGGGCAATGATACATCAAATAAACGACAATGATAAGCGTAGATGGCCACCTCTTCCCCCGCAACCACGAGCCACGTTTGACGAGTATGACAAGGAGGGCATAATTTACCCTCATGATGACCTGCTGGTGGTGACAATGAGGACTGCAAACTGGAAGGTGGATAGAATACTGATAGATGGAGGCAGCTCAGCCAACATCATATACATCAGTGCGTTCAATGAGGTGAAGTTGGACAGAAAAGACCTGAAGAGAGTAAACTACGAGGTCACCGGGTTTAATGGCTCGGGGCTTACCCTAGAAGGCATAATCGAACTCTCAGTCCGGGTGGGAGAGAAGTCAAGAAGGCGTGATATCCGAGCAGAATTTCTCGTGATAAACTCCCCTTCACCCTACAATGTATTCATGGGAAGACCGCTCATCCACAAGATAGGCGGGGTGGTATCCACTTACCACCTGGCCATAGCTTACACAACTAATGAGGGTCGGTCAGCAAAGCTCAGGGGAAGCCATTAGACAGCCCAACAATGTTACATAACTTCATTAAAGTAGCCTGCCAAAACCAGACAGTAGTCTGGTTCCGAGAGAAGGCTCCCTGAGCAACCTGAGAGGAAGTCGAGGAAAAGGAAGCGTGAAGAGTATCACGGGGAAAAAGATAAACATAAGTTGGCAATAGAAAACTTCGAGCCTGCAAAAGAAGAAATGGCCAGACCACTTCCTAGTCGAGTTCACAGAAGGTGAACCCTAGAGGATGGTGAAGATTGGGAAAGACATTGATCCAGGAGTAGGGGTGCACCTCATAGAGCTGCTGAGAAAGAATAAAGACATTTTTGCATTTTCCGCAGATGAGATGCCCGGAATTGACCCAGTAGACATAGTTCATAAGCTTAATGTGAAGGAGGATATTAGGCCAGTCAGGTAGAAAAAGCGAAGCTTCTCCACGGAGAAAAACCGGGAAATCCAGGAAGAGGTGGAAAAACTCTTGGATGCAGGATTTATTGAACCCTGTGACTATCTAAAATGGTTAGCCAACGTGGTCATTGTGAAGAAGGCAAATTGCCAATAGAGAATGTGTGTTAATTTCACGGATCTTAATAAAGCCTGCCCGAAGGACTGTTATCCACTGCCACGGATAGATCAATTGGTAAACTCAACCAGCGGGCACCCCCTGCTAAGCTTCATTGACGCCCTCTTAGGGTACCATCAAATCAGCCTGCACGAGCCAGACAGACAGAAAACTGCATTCATTACCGAAGGGGGAGTGTATAATTACATAGCTATGCCCTTCGGGCTATAGAATGTGGAGTAACTTTTCAGAAGGCAATGGATAGAGTGTTCCTTCACTAGAAGGGAAGAAATGTGGAAGTATACGTTGATGACTCAATTGTTAAGAGCGTCACGCAGGCTGGACATATCATGGATCTGGAGGAAACATTTTCCACCCTGAACAAGTATAAAATCAAGCTCAACCCAAAGAAATGTTTCTTTGGAGTGAGCTCTGGAAAGTTCTTGGGTTTTCTGATCAGCGAGAGAGGAATAGATGCCAATCTAGAAAAGGTCGAAGCAGTCCTCAGTCTGCCCGAGCTTAAGAGCATCAAAGATATCATGCGGTTGATAGGCAAAATGGCCGCACTGACCAGATTCATCAGCAAGTCAGCAGACAAAGCCTTGCCATTCTATCAGCTGTTGAAAGGAAACAGAGAATTCAAGTGGGGGACTAAGGAGAAAGAAGCCTTTGAGGGTATTAAGGAGCATCTGACTAAGCTCCCAACAATGATCAGCCCAGAGCTGAGGGAAAAACTGCAGTTGTACATCTCATCGTCAATACAGACAATCGCAGTCGTTCTGCAGTTGTACTTCATAGTGGAAGCCACCTATGAGGAGAAAAAGGATGACATTGGGGTCTGGAAGGTGGAAGTGGATGGATCCTCAGCCCAAACGGGGAGTGGGGCAGGAGTCATAATGACGTCTCCAGAAGGATACGTATTTGAGTATGCCATCAAGTTCAAGTTCAAAGCGTTTAATAATGAAGCAGAGTACAAGGCGACGCTGGCAGGCCTGCGTATGAGCCTCGCATCCAGAGCCCGCAAAGTACACCTGCAGACTGATTCTCAGCTCGTTGCCAGCCAACTGCAGGGGGCGTATGAGATAAGGGAAGCCACTATGATGAAATATGTAACCAAAGTGAAAGAACTGGTAGCCCAGCTAGTCCATTTCCAAATAGACTTGGTCCCCAGAGCAGAAAACTCTCAGGCTGACGCCTTATCTAAGTTAGCCAGCTCTACCTTACAAAGCCTCACAAGAACAGTGATGGTCGAAGTGTTAGAGGAAAGCAGCATCGCTGAAAAGGAGCAGGTAAACTGCGTCGGGAGTCAAAGAGCCTGGTTCTTAGACATCTTGGCGTACAAACATCATGGCTCGCTGCCTGATGATGAAGTACAGGCTAAAAAGGTGAAGAAAGACGCAAATTGGTATGTTGTGATGAATGGAGAGCTCAACAAGAAAGGCTTCTCAATTCCGCACTAGCATATGTCAAAAAATGCGACAAGTGTCAAAAATATTCACCAGTCATAAATCAGCCAGCAAACGATCTGACTCCAATCCTCAACCCGATCCCGTTCGCTCGGTGGGGAATGGACATATTGGGACCTTTAACCACTGGGACAGCGGGCAGGAAGTATCTCATTGTGGCAGTAGATTACTTTACAAAGTGAATAGTAGCTGAACCCACCAAGTACATAAAGGCAACCCTGGTCAGAACATTTATATGGAAGAGCATCATCACTAGATCCGGGGTGCCACATTGCCTAGTCTTTGATCATGGGTGCCAATTTGACTGCGACACCATAAAGGACTACCTAGGGGATATGGGCACCAAGTATGCAAGTGCCTCGGTCTGCCACCCGCAAAGCAATGGCCAAGTAGAAGCAGAAAACAAGCTAATCCTGACAGCCCGATAGAAGAAGCCGGAGGAGTACAAGGGCCTGTGGGAAGACTTAGTGCCAGAGGTCTTGTGGGCAAATAGGACCACTAAGAAGGAGTCAACCGGTAAAAGCCCTTTCACCCTGGCCTACGGGGTTGATGTAGTAGTCCCTGTGGAAGTGCAAATCCCCAACCAGAGGATACATCATTATGAGCAGCAAGGAAATGAAAACCGCATGCTGGAAGAGCTAGACTTCCTGCCAGACTTAAGGCTAAAAGCAGCCCTTAAGCTGGCAGTCCAAAAGAGCAAGATCTCAAAAGCTTTCAACAAAAGGGTCAAGCACAGGAAGCTCCTGCCAGGAGACTTAGTCCTCAGGAGGACAACAGCAGTTGGAAGAGGAAATCAGCATGGAAAGCTATCAGCAAACTTGGAAGGCCCTTTCATCATCCACGAGCAGGTTGGACCAGGCGCGTTCCTCCTTGCACATCAAGAAGGTCGGGTCTTAAGAAACAGTTTCAATACTGATGTGTTAAAGAAATATTTTGTTTAAATAGCCTGAAACATAGCTGTTTCAAGTCGATAAACCTTTATTCAGTCCATGTTATGTTAACTAAGGCATTTGAGCCATTTTTATTCAATGAAATACAAGCCTCTGCGTGAGGAGTATATTGCATAAATTTGTTTCATATAGTATGCCCAAGCATCATATACTAACATGCAGAAATCAAACAAGAATAATAATAAAGTGTTAGAGGCAAGAAGCACTCTAGCGCAAAATGACGAAGTGAAAGCATCCCTCCTTAAAACCTCACTTCACCTGCAAAAAGCAAAAAAGGGCACCACCTCGGGGACGCCTGAGGGGGAGCCTGACACGTTCATCTTGAGCAGGGGAGAAAAGAAGAAAAGAAGAAGATGAGCTACATGGGCAACACTAAGGTTCTCTTAGTCCCATTCATCCCATCTCTTTGAGGGGGAGAGGAAAGGAGAAGATAGTCAAGTAGTAATCCCTTACAAAAAGAAGTAAGCAGGCAGTAAACAAGCTGAATGACATAAATAAGTCGCAGCATAAATAAGCTGAACGACATAAATAAGTCGCAGCATAAACAAGCTAAACGACATAAATAAGTCACAGCATAAACAAGCTGAATGACATAAATAAGTCGCAGCATAAACAAGCTGAACGACATAAAAAAGTCGTAGCATAGATAAGGTGAATGACACAAATAAGTCACAGCAAAGCAAGCTAATGACACACACGAAATAAGAAAAAAGCTGATCGACACAAACAAGTCTCAGCAAGGATAAGTCAAATAACGCTCAATGAAATATGTCAATCAGCACGCAGACGAAGCCTTTGGGCAAAGCCAAGTGAAGTACACAACGCGTAAACACTTGAAGCAGATAAAGTAGGAAGGACAAAATGTAACAAAGTCCCTGCTGAAGCACAGCAGAGCGCAAAAGCGCTAGGTAGCTAAATTAAAAGACAGGAAGGCCCAACCTACGAGGCCCCACCAAATGTAATAAAGAGCAAGCATGCAAACAATGAAGTAAACAACAAGAAAAGCAGCAAGAGGAGATCATAAGGAACATACATTATAAGGTTGAACCACTGCCCACCAAGGCAGAGTAAATATTCAGCAGGTCAGTCACAGAACAAATAAAACTAAGCCCTCATCCACTAGGACAAGGAAACACTCAGCGGGTAAAGTTAGAAGATCACAAATTCAAGGTAAGCTGGACAAACCCAGCAACGAAAGAAAAAGTATTCTGAAAATACACAGAGAAACATAATCTTTGGCAGCTATACACCCCAAAGATAGTAACAAAAACTACCTAGTTACAACAGATTTGGGTGAGGGAAACTCAGAGGAACCACTGGAGTAGGAGGGTGACAGCCGCCATAACCTTTATTGATAATCAGTAAGAGACTCAACTCCAATAGCTACAGCAACGTCAGGGCAGAGAGGCACCTCCAAGTTCTGCACGGCCTGGTTGGGGATCTTGCAGCCAGCAGCGCGATGGTGATCAGCGGGAAGATCGAACAAACCAGCCTCACCTGCAGCTTCAACTTTAGCACAGAAGGCATTAAAGCGAGCCTGCTGCTCTTCACACTCACCATACAAGCTGCTAATGCATCGAGCCGCAGCTTCCCATCCTCCATCATGGCGATCAGCCAGGAGCTTAGCAAAAATAGGAGAGAGCGCAAAAGACTTGAGAGCCTCTCTCCTAGCAGCCTCCAGCGCAATAGCATGCGCAACCTGTAAATCTGCCATCTTCGCCTCTAACGTCTTAACTCTAGCCTGAGAAGTCCCCAACTGCTCCTCGCAGTCCTTCAGCTTGGTCTGAGTGAGCTGAAATTCTCCCAATTGGAGCTGCAAGGCATCTGCCTTCTCCCTCAGCGGAGTCACCTCATTGGCCATAGCATCCCTCTCAGCTTGAGCTTGCTGAACCTCCAGAGTCTTCTAGGAAAGAGTTATACCCTGGCTCTGATATTCCTTCTCCACTGACAGCAAGGCATTGGACAAATCTCCCACAGACAAAAAAAGCTGCAAGAAAAGCAGAAAAAAAGAGTCAGCCAAAGTGGGAGTTAACAAAAGAAGTTAACAATAAAAATAAAAAATGTATAATAATAAGTAAAACAAGACAGCAGCAACAAAACAAGCAGGGAAAAGCTTAAAAGAGAAAAAGAAAAGCCAAAAGCAGAGACTAACCTTCTGCAAATCATGGGAAGCAGTAGCTGTTGGAAGGCTGACTGAGCTGCGCGTAGAATCCGTAGGGAGACGAACCCCCTGAGTCAGGCGGTATCCTAGAGTACCACCCTTCTTAGGGTCGTCTACAAATAAAGACTCATCAGCCCTCACATTCATCAAAGGCCGAAAGGGAGCGTTCTGAGCTCTAGAAGGACAGAGTATTGGGCGAAGATGAATGTCAATAGGGACCTCAGCAAACTCAATGGCCCCAGTAGGGCGAAAAGTCCCTCCAGCTAGAGTGAGGACGTAGAAAGAGGATTCTCAAAGGCATCACCCAAGAACTGATGAACGTAGCGGTTAAGCTCACTGGAGTTCTGAGTGTCTCCCCCACCAACGTTCCCACCTGGAAGTCCAGTGTTGGCAGACGTGGAAGCAAGAGGGTCTGGGCCAGGAGAAGTGCGAGCCTTTTTCGCCTCTGGCTCATCCCTAGCAGGGGCAGAAGACATAGGATCGTCCTCCAGGTCAATCACTGGACGATCCTGCTGGAGAGAGCCCGTAGCTCGGGAGAGCCCACCCCGGGTAGCGCTTCGGAGCCACCCCCTTAGCCCGTAGGGACGCGGCGGAATCCTTGGAAGCTCCATGAAAGATTCATCAGGGAGCTTAAAATTAGTAGATGCAACAGAAGGAACTGCAGTGCCCTTCGCAGCAGCAGTATCATCAGTCGAAGTAAGAAAGAGCATAACATGCTCAGCAGAGGAAACGGGTTTTTCACCTGCAGCAATGGTCTCAATCCCCTCAGAGGGGAACTGGAGAACACTGTTAGCAAAATCATCGGTAGTAGCCTTTGGTTCTTCAGAAGCTTGTTCACGTTGCCCTTTGGCAGCAAATGTCTGAGGTGCCACCCGGCCGGAAGCCGCGGCAGACTACTTCTCAGGGGAAGCACAGGCGCCATTAACGCCTCAGAATCTGAAGCCACCTTTTGAGGAGCAGGGCCAGTATCACGCCTACTCCCAACAGTAGAAGACGAAGGCTCAAGCTCAGCGCGGCTGAACCCAGCACGCTCGCCAGTAGCCACGGTGCCAACAACAGCCCGCAGCTCAGTAGGAGCCAAACGCACCTCGCCCTTCAGGGAACCCGCAAACACCTCCAGCATATCAAAGAGCTGAGGAGGGTTCTCAGGAGTGGCAGTCAAAGGGTCCTTCCAATTATCGGCCAGCCCGAGCATGCGTTTGTCTAACTTGTCATAGCCTAAAAACACAAAATCACAAAAAGTCAAATAAGGTAGGGAGGCAAGAGCAAAAAAAAAAAAGAAAAAAAAAGAAAAGACAGAAAACAAAAAAAGGCAGAAGACAGAAAGAGCTTACCAGACTCATGTGTATGGCACAAACGCATGGCAGAAAGCTGCTCATTACCTATGATGTAAATAGAGTTGGGCAGCCAAACCTTGGGAAACTTTGAGTCACTTGTCCCCGCTCCCTGTAGAGCTTTAAAAGCTTCCGTCTCACGAGCAGGTTCAGAGGAAGAAACTATGACCCCAGCCATGTTGGTGCGAATCTCTCTGAAGTTGCGCGGAGCAGCAAAATTGGAAGGCACCCTCACCTAGAAGAACTTGCCATTCCAGTCCCTGAAACGCCCAAGTTTTGGGTAGGACAAGACTCTACTCTCTTTGGGAGCGACATAGTACCACCCTACTTAGGGTACCTCCGAAACCTCAAAAACCACAGTAGACAAATTAGGGTATGAAGGGAGGCAGGGTTCACAAGAGATATGCAGATGTTAAAAGCACGTAGCAGCTTCTCTAAGGTGGGGTCCAAGGGGAACCTCAAGCCCAAGTCTAGCTGCGAGGCAAACACTGTAATATGACCTGCAGGAGGGGCTGATAACTTCGCACCATTAGCAGGCAGAACAAGCTCGTAGCCCTCCTGAAAACCGTAAAACTTCTGCCCAACAGCAGCCAGGCCCAATCTCTCGGCGTCCTTACGCCAACTGGAATCTAGCACGCAGTTCTTAGGCCCATAACACTTGTCATCAAGAACGAATTCAATCTTGCCCTCCTCTACGGGCTCAACAACATAAGTGGGCTGACAGTCGAAGTATAAGCGGTCACCAGGAGACTCAACCATTCTACTTGATTGAACTGCTGGGGAGGGAGAAGGTAATGGAGTCCTTGTATTCCCACCGCGCACTACATAATGATCAAACCGATGCATGTCAGCCATGTCATCAAGCCAAGCAAAACTGTTTAAAGGCTGAACATGGGGAATGGGGCTAACAGACGAAGAAGCAAGAACTTACCAAAACAATGGAGGATCAGAGACGCTTGACAGAGGAAGAGCAAACAGCGAAAATTTCAAAATGCCAAAGTAACGAAGAGGGAAGATGAAAAAATTGGAGGCGTAAAAGCAATAAGTGAAAGAGGGGGACAGTGAAATTTATATGGAGTAAATGGCCAGTTAGACACAAGGCAAAGCCAAACCGCCATGTCACTTCAGTAAAATCAAACTGACAGCCCTGATTGCCAGCACGTGTCCCACTCATGCAAATGCGATTCCCGCCTCAAAAAAAAAATTGAGAGGAGAGCACTTCAGCGGGAGTGATCGAAAATCCTCTCTACAAGCTCGTCATTTCTCAGACTTCAGCGGGAGTGATCGAAAATCCTCTCTGCAAGCTCGTCATTTCTTAAACTTCAGTGGGAGTGATCGAAATTCCTCTCTGCGAGCTCGTCACTTCTTAAGTGTGGAACCAACGTCACCATACAAGCAATAGGACAACGGACTCAGCAATAGCAATGTCTGACCTCCTAAGTCTCTAGGGCGCCTCAACAATTTAGAGACTTGAGGGGCTAGGAGTGTGCAGGTTATTTCAGTCAGACGACCCGTTAAGTCAGGGCCGATAAGGCTACACGCTCGGAACAGCTGGCATGAAAGAACCTCACGCCATCTCTTGAGTGGCTAGTTGTAGGGGATAGCTCCTGCTTAGCTATTCCTTCCAGCTGGGCTCAATTGAGAAGAACGTTCTTACAGGCAAAGAGTCGGCATGAGTGACCTCATACAACCTCTTGAGGGGCTAATTGTATAGGATAGCTCCCGCTGAACTATCGCCCATCATCAGGATGCACACTCACCGCCGAATAAGCAACTAAAGGAGGGCTCATTAGCCCGGCAGAGTCAGCCCGCAGGGCTGACCAGGCTAAACTCTCCACGAAGGAGATAATACGCCTATAAATAGAGGGTAAAGTACAACGGAAAGGAGGTGAGACACTCAAGTTATCACACTTTCTATATCTCTCTAAGTACACTTTATCTCTCTAAACACTCTCTAACTTAAGCTTCGGAGGGGGGTTCCTCGAGCAACCCCCGAGGGCAGTTTACGTGTGCTGCCGTGTGTAGGTTGTTGACGGGACCCAGCTTACCCAGCAAAACCCTTCGATCCATACCTGGAACAATAATCATAATAATAATAATAATAATTAAAATAATTATGATTAAAATAATCATGTTAAAGCATAATATTAATAGCAAGATCATAAGCATAATACTAACAAGATTAATAACAAACCCTAGCATGTTATAAAACAATAAAGATTAAAGTTTTAGCCTTAAAATGATACTAACATGAATATTAGGAAAGAATATAGGAAGCATCATATTTTTAATCATACTTGATATTAGAAATTTTTAGTTGTTACCCTAAACATGATACTAGGAAGATCAAAACACCCTAACATGACGCTAGGAATCATAATAACGACCTAAGCATGATTTCTACATCATAATATCAATAAAAACCATTAAAGCACTTACTTATATACCTCGTATCTCTTTTTAATAACAAAATACACGCGTTTGTAACTTCAAGGAAAAAAATAAACAAAACAATTAAATTAAATAATTGAAAGAGAGATTTGGGACCAAACCCTCAGAAATTAAAACCTTTCACGTCTAGGGCGAAGGCAACTTCGAACAATGCTTGGTATTTCTAGATCTTGTGAATGCGGAATGTTGTATGCAAAAGGGTTGGTTTAGAAAAAAAAAAAGAGAAAGAAAGCTTTAGCTTCGGGAGAAAAGAGAATCAGAGAATTCTTGAGAATTGATGATATTTTATTCATGAAAAACAGAGTTTTTAGGAGGCTTTTATAAAGAAAATCAGCCAAAAAGATAGAAAAACAAACCAGAGTTTCGACGTGAAAAAACGAAGTTAGCGCCAGATGCTGACATTAGCGCCAGACGCTAACGCTAGCGCCAGGTGCCAAGCTTAGCGCCAGGCGCTAATGTCTGGCGTTAGGTGCTAATCAATTTTTTTACGCGTTTTCTAAATTCAGATAAAATTTAACCGTACAGGAGGATAAAATTGTATTTTCCTCAAAAACACTCTTTTATTCTGATTAAAATTCCAAAAAGTCAACAAAAGTCAATTTATCAATGCTAATTGAATTAGGAATGAAAAGAACCTTCTAGAAGAATCTAGAAGACTAAAACCATTCCTAATTGCATTAGGAATGATAAATCCATATTAGGCCCTCCTCTAGATCATTGGGCCGCATATAAGGCTCAAACCGAGCCCAGTTTAGTAATTTGGCCATAACTTCCTCATTATTCATCGGAATTGGGCTTATAATATATCATTGAAAAGCTCTACTGAAGCCCCATCCAACTACACCATTATTGGACCCTTGCTATGAACCAACCAAACTGGATTGGCAGTTTTCTTATACTAGGTTTTCAAAAAACAGAGAGAAAAGAAAAGAAATTAAAACTATCCGCAACAAGACATTCCACACTTTCACTTCATTCGATTATGATTCGACGTGAAAGGTACTACTGGGTTTGGTTTTGGGGAGACACAAATAGGTTTCTGCAGTAGTTGAAATTCCCGTTACAAATAAGTCGTTATTTGTAACGGGCACTTGAAATGTCCGTTACGAATAACGGGTTATTTATAACGGGCACTTTAAATGTCCGTTACGAATAACGGGGTATTTGTAACGGGCACTTGAAATGTCCGTTACAAATAACCCGTTATTCTTAACGGACATTTCAAGTGCCCGTTATGAATAACCCATTATTCGTAACGGACACTGCACGTTACAAATAACACTAGCTATCCGTAACGGTGGTATACGTAACGCCCGTTGCCCATTATGGATAGGCCTTTTTTGCCCGTTACGTATAGCTATTTTTCTACTAGTGGCCCGCGGGAAGTTCCTGGTCGGATTTTGGCATCTTTGGTGTACAAGTATTCGCGCTTGCGGGAATATACCTGAGCCCGCGGGGTCTTCGAGATGCGCGCGTGCACAGCTTTGTGCGTGCACACCCCCCACATCTCGGTATGGCACTAAAAAGAGAAATACCCCTTAAAAATGCTTTCGTGTTTGCATTCTCACCGTCCCTATCAAATGTCATGATCAAGGACTTAAAAAATTTATGAGCAAGAATCCAAAATATGTTTGAACATGAAGAAAAATTGATGGGAAAGCAAACACGAGAACATATAACTTGAACGACCCCTTTCCTCTAAGCATAACCAAACCTTACAAAGTCTTGAAGTAAAACCAAAATTGTTGGAAATTTTCTCCGATTAAAATCCCATGGCACCTAAGATTAAAAGAACAAACCAAAATAGAAAGAAATAAGAAATGTTCTCAAAGGAGGAAATAAAGAAAAATATTAGACTAAAGAAAAAGGTTAGAAAACCGGGTTGCCTCCCGAGTAGCGCTTTTGGTTAACGTTGATAGCTCGACGTCCTCCACCAATTAAGGTGGTTGGCGGAGAAACAATGAGTCCACCAAACCAACAAGAGCATCGTTGAAATACTTCATTAGATGATTGCCTTTGGCCTTGAGCGGAGAAAGAAAATCTTTCATTGAGACTTCCACAAAAACATTTGGAAAACCACTCTTGACCAAATTGGGACCGCTCCAACTTGATCCCTTGATGCTAAAGTGTTATGGAAAAGGTTTGACCTCAAACATTGACCGCTCATCCACTTCCTCAATGCCTCCATCAAGCAAATCTGCATACATTTTCACTTTCTTGATAGGAGCACCTATCTTATCCTTATTCAACAAGACATTCTCAAGACGATCGTTAGAAGTGAGCAAATGCTAATGCATGGAAGATACAACAAGATCAAGAGAAACAATCAACATGAAATTTTCTAAAGATGAACATGGATATTTCATGCTTTCATTCAAATCAAATTCAATAACATCTTCTCCTACCTTGAGTGAAATCTTTACAGTCTTAACATCAATCATAGCACCCGAGGTAGCAAGAAAAGGTCTACCAAGAATAATGAGAATGGTAGCATCTTATCCATTTCAAGCACCATAAAATTTACCGGAATAACAAACTTCCCAACTCTCAAAGGAACATCCTCATCCTTCCCCTTGGGGATCTTAATTGACCTATCAGCCAATTGCAAGGTAATCTTAGAAGGCATAAGTTCTCCTAACTCAAGTCTTTGATAAATCGAATATAGCATTAAGCTAACAGTAGCTCCTAAGTCACATAAGGAATTATCAATTTTCATCTTGTTAATGGCACAAGGGATAAAAAAGCTTCCGGGATCTTTCAACTTTGGTGGCATCTTGTTCATTATGATTGCACTACAATTCTCGGTCAAGTTGAACATCTCCACCACATCACAAGACCTCTTACCACTCAAAATGTCTTTAAGGAATTTTGCATAGTTAGGCATTTGGGTAACAACTTCGGTAAAAGGTAGAGAAAGATGAAGTTGCTTAAGCATGTCAACAAATCTTGCAAATTGTTCATCCAACTTATGTCTCATGAATTTTTGTGGATATGGAAGCTTGGGTTTCACAATCTCTTTCTCCACTCTTGCCTCTCTAGGTTTCTCAATAACAACCTCTCTCAAGGATGCACCATTTCTCTCATCCTCAACTAAGACCTCCTTAGGACCCTCCTTAGTACCACTCTTCCTAGGAAAATTCTCCTCAAGAACCTTACCACTCCTTGTAACAATAGCATTCACGGGTCTTTTAGGATCTAAGCCTTGGAAAGGTAGAGAAGAAGGACTAGCATGGTCTTTCAAAGCATTAGCAAGTTGAGAAATTTGGTTTTCAAGCATTTTATTATGAGTCATTACTTCATTGAATTTCTTGTCACTAACGGCCATGTATGTGTTCAACAACTTGGTTTGATTTTCAATTATTTCCTCCAAATTAGTCCTAGAAAAAGAAGGTTATTTTGAAAATGCTTGGAACAAATCCGGGTGGGGGACCCCTTTGAGCATTATTTTGAAAATTGCCCCTACCTTGATTGTTCCAATTACCCCTATTTAGATTTTGATTATAACCTTGTTTATGGCTACCACTACCTTGGTTATGATTTCCATAACTTTGGTTTTCATTACCATAATTTTGGTTTTGATTACCATAATTTTGGTTTTGATTTTGGCTACTATAACCTTGGTTGTTATTACCACGAGAACCTTGGTTCCCTTGGTTCCTTTAACCACCACCTTGGTTATAGTTGTAAAAATTACCTTGGTTTTGGTAATTCCTATTACATTGACCCCTTTGGTTATCAAAATTTTGCACATTATTATTATTTGACACATAGTTCACATGTTCACTCTCATTATTGTCAAAATCATCATTACTCTCCGGGAAAGCATGAGGGCAATTTTTAGAATCATGATCATATGAACCAGACACATAACAAAACAAACAACCACTAGGAATGTTACTAGAAGAAGGAGGGGGATGAGAGTTAGAAGGAGTACCTCTCCCCTTAAATTGGGAGGGAAGACTTGGAGCTTGGGAAGAAGAACTCTCCAATTTTTCCTTGCTTGCACTTACTTCCTTCCCCAAGTTTGCCGTTTGTGAAGACAGATTGTTAATCGCATTCAAATGATCAACCGAGTACACCGTAGAGCTACTCTTGCTAGTTGATTCTCTCACTATCTTGCCAATCTCTATAATACTTCACAACATCCTCAATGATGTCCACCACTTCTTCTTCTGTCCTATTCATGATGGGACTACCGCCTCCTCCATCTAGGCATGACTTGTCTTGGGGACTTAGGCCTCCATAGAAAATTCGAATGATTTGATAGGTTGGAATCCCGTGGTGAGGAAACTCCCTTTGATACTCCTTGTACGTCTCCCATGCTTCATAGAGGCTCTCACATGGCTTTTGTTTGAAACCTTAAATCAAAGCTCTTGCCTCCGCCGTTTTCTTTTGTGGATATAAACGAGTTAGAAATTCCTCCGTAACCTCGTCCCATGTCGTTAGAGAATTGGCTTAACCTCCTTGTCTAGCCATTCCAAAGCACGCCGAATGAGAGAAAATGGAAAGAGCTTGAGGCGGATGAATTCTTGGGAAACTTCGTTCACCTTGATAGTATTGCAATATTTTTCAAACTCCTTGAGATGATTTAGGGGCTCTCATTCTTGGCTCCACTAAATTGTCGCCTTTCTATCAAAGTGATCATAGCCGGCCTAATTTCAAAATTGTTTGCCGAAGTTGTAGGTGGAGAAATTCCACTCTCAAATCTATATGCACCGGGAATCCCCAATTCTTTCAATGCCACTCTCGGATTCTCTCCCATTCTTGCTTGTTCCACTTGTTGCGGTTCTTCTTCACTTGAAATGCTAGAGCTTAAAGATTGCCTAGAAACCCTTAGTTTTGTAATAGTCCTCTCGATCTCCGGATCAAATGGCACAAGAGAATGACCACGTGCTCTATGCATACAACTCAAAGGAAACGATTAGTATCACAGCTACAAGTGTAGCCTTAAAGAGGAAAAAAAATTTGTGTTTTTTTTAGAATGAAATAGACTCAACAACTATAACAAAGTACCATTGTCATTCCCCGGCAACGGTGCGATTTTGACGAGAGGAAAATGTAGGTCGTTCTCTACCCTTCCCAAAAGCCAAACTAAATTTGTAAACACTCGACCAACCTAATACTAGTATATGGAAAGTCAAGGGTCGAACCCAAAGGAGTGAGTAGGTACTAACTATAGTTTAAGTCAAGCTACTTCGAAGATTGTAGTGAGAAAATGGTTGGTACTATGGAAACAAAAGCTAGATTGATTAAGTAATGCAAGATGCTAAACACTAGGGATATATGTTCCACATGCAAGTTCAATAATCATGCTAATTGATAGTTCATCCAATTGATTCAATCATTGCAAAGGACAAACAATAGTAGCAATCAAAAGAATCCAAAAGCTATCTCCTATAAGCGAAGCTAGGGGTCACTATGAATGGTTAATCAAAGAAAATCACAATCAAACTTAATCAATTAAAGCAATTCTCAAATTGATGGTTCACGTCATTAAGAATTGCAATGCAATCTAGATTAATCTTATAGGTTGATCACTCCTAATCTAATTAATCACATGCAAAACTATGTCAACCAATTTAATTGAAACAATTCAATCAATCAATGATCATCAACTAGCACAAACCACCAAGCAAGCATGCTTCCCCTTCTCCCTAGCAACTAATCTACTCACCGGTGTAACTCAAGAACAAATCACTAGAAATTGCATTAATCATCATTCTAAATCAAAATCAAGAGAAAACAATATAAACTACAATATAAAATTCAAATCCAAAGAAATCAAACAATCAAACATGAATCTAAGTCAAACAAGTAAATAGATGAACCAAAAGAAGAGATTCTCACTAATATTAATGATTGAAGATGAAAAAATCCAAACTTGATTGAACCAATGTTGAAATACAAATCCAAGTCCAAGAACTTCTCTCTAAATTCTCTCTCTAAAACTAAGCTACTGAAAATTATCTAAAAGTTGGCTTTAAAAAGGAATTACAAGTGTATTTATAAGCAAAAAAGGAAATCGCATTCCCCGCGCCCTCTCCAAGAAATCCCGCGGGCGCGAAGAAGTTGGTACGGAACCCATAACAAACTCCGCAACTCCCGTGCCCAGCCATTACGTTCGCGGCTAAGACGCGGCGAATGTCCTGCTCCCAAAGTAAGATCAGGGGGTCGCGGTCTCTCTAAAGTGGAGCGCTCTCTCCAATCTTCCCGCGCCCGCGGGTCTTCTAGCCCACTCCCGTGGAAAAATCCATTGCGCCTGCGGCTAAGGCGCGGCGAATGCCCTGCTCTCAAAGTCAGATCAGGGGGCCGCGGTCTATCTAAAGTGGAGTGCTCTCTCCAATCTTCCTGCGCCCACAAGAAGCCTTCGGGCTAACTGCAGGGTGCTACTGTCAGAATTTACAACTTTTTTGCATTATCCCCGCGTCCACGGCCCTTAGGACCCGCTCCCGCGGCCTCTTGGCAAAAGCCGACGCCCTCTCCAAGGCCTCTCCAGGCTCTCTCCAAGCCCTCTCTGATCAGATGGCTTCCTCCTTGCTTAGTCAATATAGCTCATCTTGATCCCTTTGCAAAGACAACTCCTAGGTACCTACAAAATCAAACAAAGGAACAAAATAAAAGGGAAAAAGAGCCAAATAAAAGGAAAACACAAAGAAAACACGAAAAACACAAAGAAAGAAGGAAAAAGAGGAACTAAAGGAAAAAGGACCAAAAATAAGAGAAGAAAGCATGAAAATGAGATGAAATCATCCTAAAAAACTACCTATGAATGCCATAAATGACACTCATCACGATTTCCCAAGGTATAGAGGAGATTTTCTACATCGGTGAGGTACTGCCATGATGACATATTGCCACAATAACTGAAGATTGCTACAAGCAGCAATCTTCAACGATGTTCCCTTACTTGTGGATGATTGCCACGGCAAAACTAAAGATGGCTTCAAGTAGCTATTATCGACGATGCTCCCTAGGATGTGGAGGATTTTCACAGAAAATAAAGATAGGGAAGCACTATTACTTTTTGATGGCATTCACGAGGCACTACGGATCACAACAAATATAGCAAACAAAATTGGTTACTCCAGAGACGTGTGCTCGACGGTGCAAGATACGCGTTTCTAACTTTCTTATATATTTAACTAACGCTTGTTTGCAGGTATTGGTCTTACAAGAATGATTTAGGATCGCAAAACGTTCAGAATCATTCTCCGTCCCTATCGCTACTTTGACTTTTATTTTCGACGCTTACGTTTCTCCAAACTTAGTCAAAGTGGGGGATTATGTAGACAGAAAGTTGTGTCTTCCCAAAAACCAAACTCAGTGATGAGTACTTTTCACGTCATTTGAAGTGAAATGTGAAAGAGTCTTGTGATTACTCTGTTTTAAATAAAATATTCCTTTCTGTTTTCAAAAATCTTTCTTTTTGTACCTTATTTATGGAAAATGTCCAATCCGATTAATTTGGTCCATGATATGGGTCCAATAAATGGTGTAATTGGATGGGGCTCAAAAGGAGCTTTCCAACGATATATTATAAGCCCAATTTCGATGAATAATGACGAAGTTATGGTCCAAATATTAAATTGGATATTGAAGGAGTTTTATGGGTGACCCAATGATCGAGTGAAGGATCCATAATTATCATACCTAAAGTCATTAGGAATTAATTTTATTTTCTGCAATAATCTAGAAAGTTATTTTAAGTTCTAAAGAGATTAGTATTAATAATTATATTTTAATATATTTTAGAGAAGATAAAGAACTTTAGTTGAAATAAAACAACTGTTTTATAAAAGATTTAATCTGATTTTAATGGTAAAGTACCTACTCTAACTACCTAATTATATTTGGAAAAAGGACTTTGTATGACAATATTATCCCGCAGCACCATCGCGCTGCGACAAGTTTATCGCACCGTGATAGGCCTGTTGCGCCGTGATGGGAGCACTTTTACTTTAATTAGAATTTAGTCTTCTCTAATCGTTTTCGGATGTTTTTCTCTATAAATAGAGTCGTATTTTCTCGTTTTTAATCATCAATGATCATCTATTTTATTCTTCTCTCTCTATAAAAGCTAGAAGCTTATTCTTTCTCCCTCTTTCTAAGCCTTGCCTTTTCAAATACAATATTCCTCCATCACGAGACATAGACACCCCTAGCCAAGCTCGAATTTTCCTTCGCCCTAGACGTGAAAGGTTGATAATTTCTAAAATTTTGGTCCCAAATCCCTACTTCAATTATTTAAATTAATTTTTTGATTTAGTATTTTCATCGAAGTTACTAACGTTTGTATTGTTTTGATACAAAGAGATACAAAGCAACTAAGTGAGTGATTTTATTGCTATATATCTTTAGAGAGCATGCTTAGATTATTTTAATTCCTAGTATCATGTTAAGATATTATTTATTGCTTTCTAATATCATGTTTAGGTTGCTTCTTATTTCTTATATCCTGTTAGGGATAAAGCTTTGATCTTTACTATTTAGTGACATGCTAGGATTTGTTAATGATCATGTTAGTATCATGCCTAGGATCTTGATAATATTATGCTTTGATGAGATTATTATGATGATGATTTGTTTTATCCGTAATTTTTTACGTTGCTTGATGTTATTGGTTGATCACGCCCTTTCTTGCAGGTTGAAAAGGAATTTGTGCTTGGAATCACGCTTAATAAGATAATTAATAATTTTATTTAGGCTAATATGATTTTAATTCAAGTGATCGCCAATAATAGATTTATTTGTGCATTAATATTCAACCAACATAGATTAATTAGGTTTAGGGTTAATATATTGATTGTATGTTAGTTAGAAAGATTACATGAATATGAGAAGAAAAAAGTCGAGGCCTATTTAGGACAGCTTCAATCTCTTTTAGGTTGGATTTGTACCTTCATCCCCAAATATCCAGTCATGGTTCAGGACCACTATGGAGTTAGCAATCTCTTGGATCGTGAAGGGGTGTAACCTACCTTCACCATGTGAACGGTTCACAAGTTCCTAAAACCTGTTGGTAACTCTTTTCCTTTAGCTTCCTTCACTTACGTTGCCACCATGCTTAAGTGTATGATCACAGTGGGGCTCAAGTGTGGGATGTTTGAGAAATTCCTTACACAAAGGAGAAGGAAAAACTGAATATAAATGGGGGTTAAAATGTGACGATTGATATGATGCATGGGCTTGTCAAAGATCCAACGGCTGGAGAATTTTAGAAATTTCAAAGTTTTTCAATCGGATTGAAGACATGTGTCCTAATAATAACTAAATTATCGCCTAAACAAAAGTAAAAAGAAGACCAAAAGTTGTAATTTTTATTGGAATGGTGATTGGTTTCTATATGGGAACATTGAAGTTTATCTGCGATCAGCAGATAAGCTAACTTGGGGGACAAATTGGAGATTTTTTACTCCTAGTTTAGTAATGAAGTGAAGCTTATCTACTATCAGCAGACAAGTCCACTAAGGGGGAAAATCGGAGTATTTTTGCTGCCAGCTTAATAATGAAGTGAAGCTTATCTAATATCAGTAGAAAAGCTCATTTGAAGGAAATAATTGGAGAATTTTTGCTCCCATCTTAATTATGAAGTGAGAGTTATCTGCTATCAGCAGACAAGCTCGCTTAAGGGGTAAATAAAAGATTTTTTTTTTGTCCCAGCTTAATTATGAAGTGAAGCTTATCTTCTATCAACAGACAAGCTCACTAGGAGAGCAAATTAAAGATTTTTTGCTCCCAACTTAATAATAAAGTGAAGCTTATCTACTATCAGCACACAAGCTCACTTGGGGGGCACATCGGTGAGTTTTTGCTCCCAGCTGAATAATGAAGTGAAGCTTATCTGCTATCAGCAGACAAGCCCACTTGGGGGATAAATCGGAGAATTTTTGCTCCCAGCTTAATAATGAAGTGAAGCCTATCTCGTATCAGCAGACAAGGTCACTACTTGAGGGACAAATTGGAGATTTCTTGCTCCCAGCTTGATAATAAAGAGCTTGTTAAAGGAAAGGTGTAGGAAAAAAAGTGATCGACAGAGTGCAAGAAACGTATGATACATGATTTTTACTCTCAACAAATTTAAAGAAAAGGTGTAGGAAGAAAAGTGCTCAACACAGTACAAGAAACATATGATACTGATTTAACAAATGAGTACTTTCAAATGAGGAAAAGTGAGAGCTCAGTCTCCTAAAGTAGAAACAACATAATTCATATAGAGGCTTAGTCACTTTCAACTTTTCGGAATAATTGATGTTTTCGCCGCAATTCAAAGTGAGAAAATAACTTACTCCGATGTCCTCACTTGGGGGGCTAGTTGTATGGGAGATACGGACAACAAGTGCATTTATGCCGATATCAACCCTTTTACAGATTGGATATGTCCCAGTTAAAAATTATGTCGATATCTGACTATGTCGGCAAATACTCATAATGACATAGCAACACATGGTGTCGACCAGCCAACACTTGGCATGAATAGTACTTGCATGGAATGCAACCATCTGGCAAATGAATTCACTATATGGTAGGTTAATCCCTCATTAAGAGGTAGCATTTATTACTCTCTCTCTCTCTCTCTCTCTCTCTCTCTCTCTCTGTATGTGTGTGTGTTTGCGCTTAGCTGGACGATAGGGTATTCACGGATCTCGGATACGGGTTGTCATGTCCTATTCGGAACATTGTCTATGTGGTAATTGTTTGCAATTTGCAAATTTTAATCACTTTAAATTTGAAAATTGTTTGGAATTTGCAAAATTTAATCATTTTAGAGATTACAAGATCATATCTATGTGGCAAAGATGTGGACACAAGTTTTGAAAGTCACAAATTGAGTATTTGAGAGCAATAAAAAGGGATGAAGAGTATTATTTCTAAGTTCTAATTAACAAGCCATCATAAAAAAAAAATAAGTAAAAAGAGAATTGAGTAATTAGTTTGATATTGGTGGCCGGATGATGAAGAGAAACGATTATGATGAAGAGAAACGATTATGTTAGTAAAAAGAGAATTGAGTAATTAAAATTGCCATTTTCATGTCGACCACCTTTTTTGTGCCAGTAGAAGGTCGGGATCGGATCTTTATAAGTTACATTGTGTTAATTGCATTCCTAGTTGTTGGCCTGATTGCGAATGCGCATTGTGTTTGTAATTGTGGTTGTTGAAGTAGATGTTGTGAGAATGATACATACTAAGTTTGTTAATTTATATATGTGCGTGTGTTTTGAAGAATACACCACCATCTGTGGCGGATCCAGGATTTGGGTAATGGGGGTACGAAATTAAGTTTAATAAAAAAAATTTACAAAATACAAAGTAATATGTGGAGCGTAATAATTTTTTCTTAACTAAATTTTTAGTTAGTAAACCATTTAAATATTGTATTAGTATTTGCGTGTACTATGCACCCTTCTTCCGACAACAAGGCTTATAATTGAGTAACGAAATATCTTTTTGAAAAGAGATTGTCTAAGCAACTTGTTATGGTAACAATAGATATCTTTGATCAAAAGTATAAATTGGAAAAATAAACAATATCACCTCAGAGACCTGTTATTGTAACAACAGGTCTCTTTGTTCAATAGCATTACAATGGAATATATCATCTAAGAGGCCGCCTGAGACCTGTTTTAAAGTAGGCGGTCTCTTAGAATTTCATACTTGTACAACAAAAAAGGCGCTGATTAGGTTGGTATGGTAGGTAACAGTATCTAAGAGACCGCCTATTATATAGAGGCGGTCTCTTTTTGTTTCAGTTTTTTTTTTTTGGCGGAATGGGGGTACAATTGTAACTCTATATAACCCCCAGATTCGCCACTGACCACCATACAATTGTTTGTGTGAGTACACATTTGCTGCCTTTTCATTCATTTTTTTTGAAAAACCTTTTCATTATTTAATTAGTGAATGCATTTATTTTTTTTCCATTAGATTGCATTCTTCACCATAACTTTTAATCGATTGCAAGATAATACTCTCTCTATCCCTTAATTAGATGTCTACTTCTAAAATTATACGGGAATGAAGGAACTTAGAGATTTCTTAAAACCCATAATTAAGAAGTACAAAGTGCATGTGGGGTTAGAGAGAGATAGACAGGGAAGAAAATAGTTGATAATTATTGAAGAAATAGAGAGAAAAAGTGTTGAAAAATAATGTCAAAAGTACAAAATAAATAAAAGAAAATTGATGACAACTCTTCAAAAAGAGGGAATATTGTCAAAATGTACATTCTTAAAATAGAAATAGGCATCTAATTTTGAAACCCACAAAAAGAGAAGTAGACATCTAATTAAGGGATGGAGGGAGTAGTAGATTTCTTCGTCAAACCAGACGAGAGACAAAGAAGTTAAAAGGTTTAGTTAAAGATTCATTTCTCTTTGTATTAAGAAAAATTTCTAAATTACCACCCAAAAATGTATCTATTATTAAAATAACCACCCGTTTAATTTTTATTTTACCATCCCTAAAATTAAAAAAACTACTCAAATTACCACCCATTTCAAATTTTCGGAGGATTTCTGTTATATGGACCCACCCAATGGCTATGTCTAGGCATTACAATCAGCCCTGTCTTCACTCTACCTCCCCCTTAAACCAGTTTATTGAGTACAAAACAATCTAAAACTAAAAGAAAACAACTAAAAAAACCAAGAGCTTGCTGTCTGAATTGCCACTCCTACTAATCATCTTCTTCATGTCACCACTTAGAGTGGTTGGGTTGGACCCACATAAGATATATATATATATATATATATATATATATATATATATAATGGGTGGTTATTTTGAAAATTGATACATTTTTTGGTGGTAATTTAAAAATTTCCTTGTATTACTTGGAACTATGTTAAAATCACGTTTCCTGGAGTGTGTATAGGTGGCTAGAGCCCACCACCTAGCCGGAAGTGTAATAGATGCATAAAAAAATCGATTTTTTGTTGATGTTGTAGATTAAATTTATTTATACACCCTAGGGTGCAAAGTACATTCAAGGGTAATTTTTGCTCATTTAGTTTATTGTTTTTCTCTTTTTAGGTGTTGTTTGGTTAACAAATAAAACATTGGAAGTTGAAATTCCTAGGAATTGAAATTGTTTAGAAAAGTTTGGTTGCCAAATTCATGGGAAGTAGAAATTCCCATGAATTCCCACTTCCTACAAAATGGAGGAAGTAAATTACCTAGGGTGACCTAGGTAAGTAAAACTTCCCATGGGAATTTCCTTTTCCCTTGATTAACCAAACACTTCTTAGAATTTCCTATGAAGTTTAATTTCATGGGAACAAATTTTCAAGGAATTTGCAATTGCTACATTCAATCAAACAAGCTATACATACATATGTATGTGTACGTATGTGTACACACACACACACACACACACACACACACATGTGTGTGTGTATATATATACACACATATATGTATATATGTATATATATATGTGTGTATATATGTATATATATATATGTGTGTGTACACACACACACACACACACACACACACACACACACACACACACACACACACACACACACACATATATATATATATATATATATACACACGATCCTAAGTCTATAATAGGAACAAGGAACTTATCTGGAGCGTTGATCACTCTCAATCCAACGGCCGATGCTTCACCCGCGTTTTTCATTTCAGTAATGGCATTTTGGTTATTTTGCCACTTTGAATGACCTCCCTTGTTTTTCTCTCTCTTCGCTTCATTTTTTCTCTCTTCGCTTCTGCACTTTCTCTCTCTACATTCGTATTATCTCGCCGCGATTTTTTCCGATCCTCATTCTTCACTTCTGCGATTTTAATCTACAATTATTTCTAATTCTTCGTTTTTTTTTCATTCATTGAGGTAATTTTTTAATTGTATTTGTATTTTCGTTTTTTATTTTGATTTCATTGTTTATCTTATTACGAGTTTTCCGATTTAGGGTTTTTTTTATTGTAATTTTTTTCAATTTTAACTTATTAATTGTTTTTTGAATTATCCTATACAATTTAGTATTTGATTTAGGATTTTATTTTTACGATTTAGGTTTTTTAATTTCCATTTTATGGTTTTACAGTTACGGAATTCATGGTAGATGTTGTACATATAGTTGCTATATGGCTTGCTGGCATTAATCAAGTAGTATAACTTGTTGTGTTTTAAATTTACATTTTACATTGAGTCATTAACTTTTCATTATTAGTTTTAATTAATCCTTATAACTTCTTGTGTTTTTTGTTTGTTTAATTTTTTCAAAATTTTTTTTTTTTTTGTACTTTTGCTCTGAGTCATCTACTTTTTAGTATACCTCTAATAGTTTTTATTAGTATATTTTAAAATTTTGTTTACTTTTTGTAGTTTATTTACTTTTTTCTTTGATTCATTTATTTTCCAGGAACATGATTGAAAGTGTAGAGCATTGTTCTACTACTATAAATACTGAAGATAAGAATGTAAGAATTTTCAAAACACACACTCAGCATGTGCTTCCTAAGATATATTATAATTCCGGAGGTGATAAAGAGTATATGCCTTATTGTTCTTTGAAAAACATACCTTTTGTTGGAATGATATTTGATACTCTTGAAGATGGTTTTGCCTTTTATTACAAATATGCTAATGAGTGTGGATTTAAAGTCCGTTCTAGTACTACTATGAAATGAAGAAAATAAGCAAGTAAGTAGCCATTTCGGCTCGAAGTGGCTTTATTTTGATGAAATGCGCCAAAAAAATTAGAACTTTGCTTCTTTTATGCAATTTCAACTGACAATCACTTATACATATGTAATTATGATATGGTTTGAGAATGTATAAATTTATTAGTTGAGAAATGAAGAAAATAGGCAAGTGAGTAGCCATTTCGGCTCAAAATGGCTTTATTTTGATGAATTGGACCATAAAACTTAGAACTTGGCGAATTTTATGTAATTTCAAATGACAAACACTTTTAAATATGTGATTATGAGTTGTTCTGAGATGCAAGGAGTTTATAAGTTGAGAAATGAAGAAAATAGGCAAGTTAGTAGCCATTTCGGCTCGAATTGGCTTTATTTTGATGAAATGTGCCAAAAAAATTAGAACTTTGCTTCTTTTATGCAATTTCAACGCACAATCACTTATACATATGTAATTATGATATGGTTTGAGAATGTATAAGTTTATTAGTTGAGAAATGAATAAAATAGACAAGTGAGTAGCCATTTCGGCTCAAATGACCTTGATTTTGATGAAATGATGAAAGTTGCTTAAATTTTTTTTTTTTTTTTTAAATATGCAACTTCCGCCGCACCTGAGGGAGCCGCCCCCGCTGCCGGAACAGCGAAGGCAGCCCGCGCCGAGGCCACAGCAGCCCCGACAGGTGGCTGCCAAGGCTGTAGCAGCCACGGCAGGTGGCTGCCAGTCTGCTGCAGCCTTGGCAGCAGCCTGCTTGGGCTGCTGCTGCCTCGACAGGTGGCTGCCATTGCTGTAGCAGCACAGGCAGGTGCTGCCGAGGCTGCAGCAGCCATGCCTGGGATGCTGCCGAGGCTGCAGCAGTCTGGCAGCCACCTGCCGTGGTTGCTACAGCCTTGGCAGCCACCTGTCGGGGCTGTTGTGGCCTCGGCGCGGGCTGCCTTTGCTGTTCCGGCAGCAGGGGGCGGCTCCTTCGGGTGTCCCGAGGCGGCGGAACTTGCATATTTTTTTTTAAAAAAAAATTTTGAGCCATTTAAAATCAACTTGGCGGACCTTACATATTGTAAAAAAAAAAAATATTTGGCGATTTTATTTTAAGAGTGTCTAACGGTTTAACACTGACAAAAATTGAGAACTAAATAATTTACCTCCTTATTAATCAACTTCACCCATGCACGTGGCCAATCAACGAAGCTACCTACAGCTTGCCAAAGCGTTGTTATCTCAACCTCCTCTATCGGTACGGGTAGTGGGATGTCTTCGAACCCCGCAACCACTGAATCGATCCCAACCGAGTAATGATGTGGCCCCGCCGTAGCACCCGTCGTCGGTTGGGCACTACCATACGCCACCAAACTCAATGTCGTACTATTTGCATGCCCCGGGGCTAGAAGTGCACACCGAGTGTCTTCCTACACAAGTATATATATAAAAAGAAGATAGTTAAATAGGACTGTTACAACAGCATAGATAATATAACAAAATTCATTAAGGTAGAGGGTTACAAATCACCTGTAACTCTGGAAATTCATGCGGTGTTGGATTTTCAAGCTCCCTCGAGTCCGCATGTGTAGGAGTAGGAACCTGCAACATTACTTCAATCATTGCACCTCAAATCTCAATTAACTCAGTATTTTAAAACTTTTAATAACCCAATTGATTTAACCTCAGGTGGCACATCTTCACCACGTATCTCATCTCCTCCATGTCTATCACCTTCTCCTTGTCCTTTTGGTTCAGAACATGAGTCGACCAGGGTACTCGTGAGGAACGGCAAAGTCGGTAAAATCATCAGCTTCGCCCAAGCATTCAATTCACAAACTAACTCGTTGCGTACTTGTTCCTTAATTGATGCCACCTTGGCATCCAACTCCCCCGGTGAGTTAACACTGGCTCGAGATCTACCCGATTTTGTGTATTCGGGACCCATCACCTTACTCCATCCAAGCAATGACCCTCCCGAACCTACTACTCGTCCTGGATGGTATGGCCTTCCCAAAGCCATGGTGAAAGGGTCATTCTCCACACCTGGTTCAAATTTGCCCTCGACCATCTCTTGAGTGTGCTCAAGCTATATCATAAGGAAAAATGAGGTCAGTAAAACAGTTAATGGTTTGTACAGTGATTTAGATGCAAAAGTGACTTAATTTCAACAATTCATAGGTAACTTACAAGCTTATCCGCCAGTTTTTTGGCTTCCGGACCCTTGATGACCCATTTTCCGGTTTTCTTATCAAACGAATGGAGAGAACAAAAGAAATCACCGGCACGACTCACCAATGTAGTGATCGTGGAACTAGAGGGTTCCTTCGATGCCACTAGAAGCGCTTTAGGGTATAAACCCGAACCGACCCACTCAGGTCTCTTTTCACCAAAAGTCTTAGGAACCATACGATGGACGTATTCCTTCTTTTCTGCATTCGCTTGATTTTGCTCTCGAAGTTCCTACAAAACAAAAAATGTTAGTCTCATTACTACAAAAATTGTCAAGATATTATTCAATTGAGATCATATTTACACAAACTTACAATGGCTTTCTTTTGACTCTTCATTCTAACGAACTCTTCCCAATCATCTTTTGACACGGTCGACCATATTTTCCACGGGAGACGGTCATCCTCTTTGGCATTCTTCTTCTTTGTTTGCACCTTCTTCTTCTTGTAGATCCACCGATTAGTCAACTTGGTCTTAAAGCCTCTAAATCTTTCCGCTAATAAAGATTCAAACACCCTTCTCTTCTCGGGATCATTAGGAATAAAAAACAGCCTCTGCAAGCACAAATTAAAACCGATTATTAGTTTCTATTTAGTAACAAC
This sequence comes from Chenopodium album, assembly GCF_948465745.1. Lineage (NCBI taxonomy): Eukaryota > Viridiplantae > Streptophyta > Magnoliopsida > Caryophyllales > Amaranthaceae > Chenopodium > Chenopodium album. Next base: position 32,099,752 of record NC_137838.1, read on the forward strand.
CATAAGGTTAAGGTATCTTAAATTATCTAAATGTGCCAAAAACACACTTACCCTTGTATCATCCCAAAATGCTTGAATCAAACCCAGAGGTACTTGCCGCATTACAAGTGTAATGGGGATTTTCCGCGAACATATGCCAACTTGATTAGCATATTGTCGACGCCATTTGGGCCCGGGTTGGCCTTTGTTGTCATACTCCAAGACCATGGGACCGTCCGGTTTCTTAAAGCTTCTCGTCGGAACCCTTCTTTTTCTTTGAGCCGGTGCCTTTTCCCCCCCCTCCACCACCTGTGTAGTTTTCATCTTGTCCTTGGCCTTGACTTTCAGGGTCGGGTTCTCACCAACAATCTCACGTGATGTATTTACAATGGCCGGTGCATGTTCAGCTGAAATTTCAAAATCGTCAAGCCTACGCTCGAACTCATCTTGAGCCTGATCCTCTCGCTCACCCAAGTCATCCTCCTTATTCACATCATAAGGCACATCGCTATCATCCTCGTCCTCGTCCTCATCCTCGTCCACATACTCATCATCGTCAATGTCCTCTACCAAATGAGGATCATGATCGTCCGCCATGAGATATAAGCACCTGTCAAAGCAATCATAAAACAATATTAGTGTATAGTAAAGTATATGCATGATAGTTATTATGGTTATGTAGAAGCTATTTAAGCCATTTTCACCTACTTATTATGGTCCTATAACCTTGTATATGCATGATAATGAGTACAAAATGGCAATTTCAATCTACAAAAATGTTAAATATATTGAATATAGGTTGTTAGAATGAATAAATGTTAGTTCATACACAAAACAAAAGAATTGGGTTAAGTAGAAGCTATTTAAGCCAATTTCACCTACTTATGGTCCTATAACCTTGTATATGCATGATAATGAGTACACTTAGGCAATTTCAAACTACAAATATATCATTTTTGCCTACTTATGCTCCTATATACATGATAACTAAACTATATTTGCAATGAAACCATTACTAACTTTTAATCAAACTACCTCATTCTGAAATTCCTTCGTTGTGGTCTGATCGCATATAACCTGCTTTGTCGTCTATGTCATTTAGTACAACAGGTCTAGGAACAGTGAAAGGTGCTGAATCATCAAACGCACCATATTCTTCCTCATCCTCAACATCTCCAATGCCTAGGATTCTTCTTTTGCCAGCTAGCACTATAGACCATTTTGAATCCATTGGGTCAGTTACGTAGAACACTTGCTTAGCTTGAGATTCAAGGATAAATGGTTCCGCACTATCATTCAAGTGGCCAAGATCTACACGAATAAAGTCCTCATGTTTGATGTTACGCCTGATATTATCAACCCACTTACACTTGAAAAGAGCAACCGTGAAGTCACAATAATCAAGCTCTCATATTTCTTGAATTCGACCATAGTATGACAACTCTGCATCGACAGGTGATTTATCCTTAGAACTTGCAAACTCCCTTGACGATGTCACAAGAGTTACACCACTGTTTTGGGTGGAGGAAGATTTCAAATCACGAGCCTCGGTCCAAAAAGTGTACCCATTGATGTCATATCCCTCAAATGAACGGACATCATCCCTAGGACCGTACGCAAGCCACCGTACTGTATCGGTCACATTAGTATCATTCAATCCACTAATTACTCGATCACGAAACCAATCAACAAATTTCTTATTATGCCACTGCATAAGTGCCCTTTCACCTTTGGATGGAAATTCGGCACGCAAACTAGCCATGTGCTCGTCTATATATGGGTGCATATCTGAAACATGGTGCAACACATAAAGGTGTGCTTGTAAGAACTGATCTCGGTCTGGTGACATTCGTTTTGACCGAATTGTGCCATGACCATCAAGTCTACCTTCATGTCGAGAAGTAGGAAGACCAATAGGTTGAGCAAGGGCTATGTAGTCCGCCACAAAGTTACCTATCTCCTCACCCACTGTCCCTTGCATTATACTTCCTTCAGGGTGAGCTCGGTTCCGTACTTTATCTTGTAATGTACCCATGTGTCTTTCAAAAGGGTAGCACCACCTCATGAACACTGGACCGCACAACTTAATCTCACGCACCAAATGAAGAACCAGATGAACCATTATGTCAAAAAATGAGGGTGGGAAATACATCTCAAATTTGCACAAAGTCAAAACCACATCTGCTTGCAAAGCATCTAGTGTACAAGGATCAAGAACTTTGCTACAAATTGTATTGAAAAACGAACAAAGGCTTGTAATCGCTTCCCTCACGTGTTTCGGTAGAATACCACGGATTGCAATCGGTAGGAATACTTACATCATAATGTGACAATCATGGGATTTCATACTTGTCAGCTTCAATTCTCCATTTAAGGTTACAAATCTTTTCATGTTAGATGAGTACCCTGATGGAACCTTAATGCCGTACAGACATGCACAAAACATACGTTTCTCTACCCTTGACAATGTATAGCAAGCCGGGGGTAAATAATTCTTTTAATCCTTCCCTTTACCCTTAACTTTCTTCTTTGACGCATCTTTGGCCTTTCCCTTTCCCTTGCTCTTCTCCTTCCCTTTTTTCAAAACATTTTCATCTCGTTCTGATGAGCATCAAAAACGGAAACCCTTCGTCCCACATCTTTCTCAATTCGTCAATAAGCGGCGCAAGGTAAACATCTATGTCGTTTCCAGGTTTCTAGGACTAGTTATTAGCAATGAAAGCATTACATACTTACGTTTCATGCACAGCCAAGGAGGCAAATTATAAATCACTAAAAGTACCGGCCATGTGTTGTGTTGGGTACTAAGAGTGCCAAATGGATTCATCCCGTCCATGCACAACCCAAGCCTTAAATTTCTGACTTCATTACCAAATTCATCAAACTTCAAATCAATGTTCTTCCACTGTGGAGAGTCAGCTGGATGCTTCAGCATTATGTTTTTCTTTCTTCCCTCAACATGCCACCTCAAGTTTTTAGCGTCTTTTGGTATTGAGAACAGACGCTTAAACCTTGGAATAATGGCAAGATACCACAACACCTTAGCAGGAGGTCCCTCCGTGCCAGGATTGCAACTCATGCGCTTGTACCGCGACTGCTTGCATCGTGGACACTCCTGCAATTTTTCATACTCATTTCGATACAAAATACAATCATTAGGACATGCATGTATCTTTTTATACTCCAAACCAAAGGGACACATGAGCTTCTTTGCGTAATAATAAGACTTAGGAATTTCATTCCCATCAGGAAACATATCACTTAATGAGGTCAATAAAGAAGTAAAACTGATGTCCATCCACCCATGCTTCGACTTAATGTTGAAAAGTGTTAGCACGGCCGATAGTTTGGAGTATTTTTTGCACCCGGGATACAAAGGCTTTTTGGAAGCCTCCGATAATAATTCAAACACTTCACCTTCAACACCATGCAACATCTCATCCACTTGTTCATCCTCGACCTCATCCGCCTGATCTTCATCGGCTCCATCCTCACCATTATCAACAATATACTCATCATTCTCGTATTCCTCGTCCACATGAATCTCATTGCTTCTAACACGCACATCATTCCGATCAAGATCCCCACTGTACTCTCCACTTTCTCCGTGCAAAATCCACACATGGTATAATTGCCTAAACCCACGACATAATACATGATCTCTAATGATTTCAACACTATCGACCACATTCACATTATTACAATCAACACAAGGACAATAAAGGCCTTTGCCTTCCAGTTTGCGTTGATAAGCTAAAGCCCTCTCGCAAAACTCTTGAACCCCATTCCAAAATTCCAATGTATCGCGTCTACCATACATCCAACCACGATCCTTCTCCATTTAGTAAATTGTCTCTAAACATATATAGCACCATATAATTATAATGTGTAAGTGCTACATATTTTATGTAAATCAAATTCAAGTACAAAACGTGAATATACCATTCATATAGTGAAAAAATACATGTTTCCAAAGGGTCCTTATCACTCCAACCTAACCCATCCTTGAATGTCTACTCTCACTAGTGAATGTATGTCAACTTTCCAATTTTAAGGAAAATCCGGCAGCATTTCCCCCTATTTCTCCAAGTACACGATGTAGATAATTAATTACCCACATATGTACCCAGAGAACATAGTGAGGAAATGGTAAGCCAAGATGTTCCTTAAAATCGAAAAGAAAACATACATTCACCACCTAAGTGAGAGTACACATTCAAGAACAGTCCCAACCGGGGACTATTCAAGACTTTCTCCTAATGAGAAAGCCTTGAACGGGTATCTAGGCATATGATGATGCATTTTAAGTACTTCATATATTGTTGTATTTATTTGCAATTAAACAATATACAAGTTGCAATTTCATGAATAAACTTTTATTAAATGGATAAATAGAAAGAAATATAGCTAAGTAAAGTTTATAAGTCATACCAATATAGCAACTATCCACTTGAGCTCAATATGTAGTCCTCAAGCTAATTAAACTCATGCTTCAATTCACAAATCTGTTAAAAAAAAACACAAAACAATATACAAAAATTAGGTTAAATATAAAGTATGTACTATTTCTTTCTCATAACATGTCAATTCACTAATTTATTTATAAGCTAAAACACATCATTCATTGAACTAACAATTGCTAAACTAACAAGGTTACTAATCTCTAATTTTTTTCAAAATTACCCATCAAAACAACTTAAAAGTAACCATTCACCCATTCCAAAATTCATCTACTTTAGTAACAAGCAAGGTTACTTAGCTAATCTCAAAATAATTCAAATATACCCATCAAAACAATTTAATATTAACCATTTAAACATTCCAAAATTCAACTTATTTAATAACAAAGTTAACTAATCTCTAACTTATTCAAAATAATCCATCAAAACAACTTCAAATTAACCATTAAAAGTAAAATACCAAATTTCACCTATTTAATTAAGTACCAAGATTAATATATTTTCGATAATTATTTCAAAATTATCCACCAAAACACATTAAATTAACCATTAAAACATAATAAAATCCAACTAATTGAGTAACAAGGTTACTAATCTCTAATATTTTCACAATTTCCCAATAAAAAAACCAAAAATTGGTAAAAATTGAAGTAAAATTATATTTAAACCTAAATTTTAATTTTCTTAACAATTCTTCAACAAGCAAAAGAAATTAAAAAAAGTACATAATTGATAAAATAATTGTGAATAAGGAAAAAAATTATACCAAGAACAACCGTGGAAGGTGGTGCAGCCGTGGAAGGTGGTGCGGTGGAAGGTGGCGCGGCGGCGACGTTTAGGGCTGCGGCACGGCGTCTTCAAGCAGCCCCATAGGACACGAGCAAAGAAGAAAAGAGGAGAAGAGAAGAGGAGAACAGAAGACCGAGGACGGAGGCTAGGTCTGGAGGCGCGGCTTCTTCAATTCGAACAGCAGAGATGGAGGGAAAAGGAGGGGACGGAGGCTAGGTTTGGGTTTTCTGGTGGTGTTCAAGGTGGCAGCAGTGGTGGAGGGAAAAGGAGGGGACGGAGGCAGCAGTGGTTTGGGTTTTTCCGTTTGAGTCGAACGAAACAGTGAATAAATGGTTAAGGAAAGGTGGAAGAAAGAAGGGGGGAGAAAGGAGGGAAAAGGGACGGGTTTTTTTTTTTAAAAAAAAAACCACCGGTTCACTAAGGCACCGGTTCAAACTGGTGCTTTTTATTTTTTTGGCACCGGTTTGAGTTGAACCGGTGCCTTTTATCAACTTATTAAATCCCGCCCAATTTTGGGCCGGTTTTTTGCACCGGTTTGGCTTGAACCGTACCGGTGCCATTAGGGGGTTGCCTTTTTGTATTTTTCTACTAGTGAAAAGAGTAAAGATGATCCTACTGGTAAAGGAGTTACTGTAATTAAATATTTATTATGTAGAAAAGAAGGGTATGTGATAAATAACAAAAACGCTGGTAAACAAGTTGAAGGTGCATGTTTTAAGAGAAAGACTGTGAAGAGATCAAAGTTGGATGTCCTGCTAAGTTAAAATTTAGGTTTTATACTGATGGCAAGTATATGGTTTTTTTTTTTTTTTTTTTTTTTTTTTTTTTTTTTTTTATGAGTCTCATTCTCACCCTTTTTCTACACCTATTACTAGCCAGGTTACTAAACATAAAGTAAATTTTTCTCAAAAAAGTTTATTTTTGAAAACTCAAAGTTAAATATAGGGGTTGTTATGTCTTATAGGATAATGAAATAACTTTATGGTGGGTTTCAAATGTCAAGAGCAGTACAAATGATTTCAAAATATTTTTTTAAGGACTTAAAAGTTTATATCTCTAATGCTGATGGTGCAATGTTTGTTCAAAACCTTGAACAAAAAGTGAAAACCAGTAAAGGGGTTATTATTTTGATTACTGTGTTGATGAAAGCAGGCACTTGTCTCGTGTTTTTTGGGCTGATGCTATTGGTAGACTAGATTATCTATTGTTTGGGGATTCTCTATCTTTTGATTCTACATATGATACAAATAAACATTCATTGGTTTTTTGTCCTTTTACTAAAGTTGATAATCATAAGAGATGTGTTACATTTTGTGCCTCTTTATTATCTAAAAAAGATATAGAATCTTTTGTGTAGCTAATTCAAGCTTTTTTGAAGTGTATGGGAAAAGAACCCTCTTGTATAATCATTGATCAAGACCCTGCAATGGGTATTGCCATACAAAAGGTTTTTACCAAAACTAAACATAGGTTATGTATGTGGCACATAATGAGGAAGATATCTAAAAAGGTTGGAAGTCAGTTTTGTAATAAGACCGACTTCTTGAAAAAAGCTAAGTGCAATAGTTTGGGATAGAGAAATTGATCCCCATGTATTTGTTGATGGCTGGAACAGTGTTATGGAGGAATTTGGCCTTGTTAATCATGATTGGTTTGCATACATGTTCAAGATTAAAAATCTTTAGATCCTTGCATATTTCAGGGACTTATTCATGGGTGGCTTACTACGTTCTACTTCTAGGTGTGAAGATGAAAACAGTTTCTTTTGCAATTTTACAAACCCCCATGTGACCTGTGTTGAATTCTTTGTCCGTTATGAAACTGCTCTTGATGCTCAAAGGCATGAACAGGATGAGTTGACCAGGATTAATAAATTCGAGCCTCGATTGGTTAATCATTTACATTTGGAAAAGCACGCTGCTATTGTTTATACTCGTGCCACATTTTATGATTTTCAAGAAGAATGCCAGGGACCCTGTTTCTCATCATGTGGTGTTGAAAGTTGTAGTTCTCTGTATGGAGATGATGTGGAGTTTTTTTGTTATTGTTGATCATGAGAAAAGGAAAATTTTTGATGTAACTTTTCACTTTTCCACATATAAGTCAAGTTGTACTTGTAAATTGTTTGAGAGTCAAGGTGTCTTATGTAGATACATTCTGTTTATTATGAAAGACAAGAGTATACGTGAAATTCCTTATCCTTATATCTTTAATCATTAGAGAAAAGATGTGCTGAAGAAAGCTTCTGCCATAAATGATGTTCTAGATGATGCTTCTAAGTATGATAAGAAGAAGCAATTGGTCAGTGATGTATTTTCCAAGATTTTCAGTTGTGTGAGTTTATCTGACCAATCTAAGGATGATTTATCTAATCATATTAGGACATTATCTTCATATGAGGAGCAGATGATGACAAAGAATAATCATGAAAATGCAGCTAGTTCAAAAGAGATGAAAGATGCTGATATTCATGTTTTTGTTGGGTGAAATAGATTTAAACATCTTGCTCCAAATCAGTGTCTTAATAAAGGTTCTGCCAGAAGTTCAAAGCGGTTGAAGAGTGCAAAAGAAATAGCTTCTGAAGAAAAATCCAAAAAGGACAGAACCTGTAAAGCTTGTGGGCAATATAGTGTTTCACATGACAAAAGAAACTATCCAAACAAGTAGTTTTTCAGGTATTTTAATTTTAAATGTGTTCCATTTACTTTAATCTTTTATTTATTTACTTTAACATTTACCTTGATTTTCTTTTTATTTTTGTGCAGGTATTATTATACTTGGTACTTTTTTTTTTGGTATTTTACCTTTGTACTTTTCCTATTTACTTTAAGTTGTTATTTGTTTACTTTACATGTACTTTATTTACTTTAATTTGTAACTGATTTTTTATATTTATTTTTGTGCGGTTATTATAATACTGGGAAAGTTGAAGATATTTTGGAAGATCAAGATCAAGATTTAATGAACAAATCTTTTTTTATTTTTATTTTTGAAATATTTTTACATTTACTCTAAGTAATTGTACTACAAAATTAAAGTTCAGTTTATTTACTTTTAGCTATTATACATTAACTTTATGAAATAATTCATTTACTTTTATGATATGTTATATCATATGAATTGTTAGATTTATGTAATGTCCTTATTTACAAAATTGAAGATAATATCATGTATTACTCCCTTCGTCCTAGAATACTTGGTACGATTTCCATTTTTCGTTCCAAAACACTTGACATAATTCTAAAAATAGTATGTGACCACATTTACCATGGGACCCTATGGTTCCATGGTATTAAAAGTAACACTATCACATGTAGAGTTGTCAAAAGTTGACTCTACCCAAAATACCGACCAAAAAAAATGGACACCTAAATCAAACTTTACTTAACCTTAAACCAATCCTATACATGAGTTGACTAGAATATTTGAGACCCGAACTCGATCACCAATTGACGTGTAGATGACCCGACCAAAATTTAACCCATAAATTATTGACTTGTTGACTTGAACTCAATAATGATTTGACTTGGAAATTAAAAGATTCAACTTGATTATAACCAACAAATTATTGACTTAAACCAAACCCGACTAAAACTCGAGAATGACCTGATTCTAACCCGCTAATTGTTGATTTGAACCAAAGCCAACTCAAACCCGAGAATGACCCTAACCCTTTTTAACCCGTGAAAAATCCAAATTAAACCCAACCAATTATTCACCCGACCTGAATGTAACCAACCCGACCTGTTATTAAACCGAGCTAAACCCAACCCAAACCTGATAAGATGTAAGGCCCGACGTAACCTGACCCAAGCATGACCCAATCCGAATTTGACCCACCACATAGGTTACAGTATTAACTCCAGTTAACCTGACCCAAGTGGACCCGACACATTCTTACTCAACCCAAAACCGACCCGTTCTTACTGAAATAGTGTGGTGTATGACCTTCCAACAAAAAATACTTTGGAAATGTGTACCTTTTTTTAGTTTGAACAAGCATTGACCTACCACCTCCACAACCACCTCACAACCACTTTCACAACCACCTCCACCTCCACAATCACCTCACAAATACTTTATTTTTTAATTTTTTATTTACTTTTAACTTCTTTCTTTTTACTTCAACACTAATTCCCTTTATTTAAAATCGAACATCATGTTTTTGACTTGAATTCTTTGTGCCATCTGCACCTCTACTTTCATTCTATTTTTACTTTAATGATAATTAGTTTACTTTTGGTCCATTTGCTATTAATTTAACAATATTTTTCTTTACATTAAAATCAAACACCATATTTTAGAATTTTTTTTTTTACCTCTAACATAGTGTTATTTACTTTAACATTATTTTCATTCATCTTTTGATTGATTTCTTCTAGTTTTATACCTAGCACTATTTTTCAATCTGAATAATTCTACTATTTCAACTCACATATATAATATGTATTCTTCATAAAAAAATACTACTTAAAACTTAAAACAAATGTTTTGCATTAATACTACATAATTTAAAGTACTCTAATGTCTATGATATATTCAAATTTATTGAAAACATTTACAATTCTTCAGATGCTTTCTTTTCTTCCCAATCATCAACATTTGTCAGCAATTTACATTGCATTTGATTGTTATCATTGAGAAGTAGGTCAAGTACTGTTCTTATATGATGGTGTGTCAATCTTTGAAATTCCTGTAAAAAAAAAAAAAGATTAACCTTAGTTTAAATAAATTGTACTCTAAGTAATCCAAATAAGTTATATAATTTAAGGACTTTAAAAAAAAACTTATCTCTTCTACTGTTCTCAATCCTATTCCATTAACACCATCATACACCTTCATATGCAGCAGTAGATAGCTTGCTGAGAAATTTTCTTCTTTTTCTTTTTGGAATGGTAGTTCAATTATTCTCAGTTTGTAGGACAATATATCATTTGCCCGTGGATGCTTTCTTTTTTTAAACAACTTTTGCATTTGTATGATCTGCAATGCAATGAATATTAATGTAATATAAGACATTGAAAAATGAATTTAAAGACACTCTTTTAATCTATTGATGTTTTACCGTTTCTAAGATAAAACTATGTATAGGCTCGTATTCTTCATTGGTCTCGTACAAAGTGTTGTCCAGATGATCAATTGTTTCATCTTGGAAGTTTATGACAACAAGAAAATAATGATCTTCCTTCTTCAGAGGAATAAATACCTTCACACAATTTTTTTATACATATTTACTTTTAAGTTGTTTTATATTACTTTAAACATACGATTTTTTCATCATATACCCCTGAGTTTTTTTGTTAATTCACCATATACCCATGAAAATTTTAAAATTCACCATATACCCCTAACTTATTACAAAAATTCCCTATATACTCCTAATGAAAATAAAATGAGTGGAATTTGGTTAATTATACCTCGAAACCACCTTAGATCTCTCCCCCTCATCCCAAAAATCACTCCTCTTCTTTTTCCAACCCCTTAAACCACTCCAAATCTCCATAATCATATTTGTATAATTGATTTTGAGGATGAGAAAAGTAAATTTAGGGTGGTTTTGGGGGTGGGAAAAAGGATTGTGGGTAGTTTCGGAAGTAAGGGAATGTATTTAGGATGGTTTCGATTCATAATTAGCTTTAATGATTGACAAAATTAAAAACCATTAGTCATCAAGGGTATGTGGTGTATCTTTGTAAAAACTCGGGCTTATATGATGAATTTACAAAAGTTAAGGGGTATATGGTGAATAAACAAAAAACTCAGGGGCATATGGTGAAAAACCCGTTAAACATATATTGTTCTACTTTAAATATTTATTCTATATCTTACACATTGAGTTGCATACTTTAAAGTTGTTTTTTATTACTTTAAACATATATTGTTCTATTTTAAATATTTATTTTGTCTTACACATTGAGCTTCATCCATGTCCAATGATTGTGAACTGTTCCAATCAATCCATAGTTTTTGCAGACTTGTTACTCCCTTTTTCCCATGAGCATTCAAGCACATAGTTAATTGAAGACACCTAAATGTGTCTCCCCACAATCAAACCCAGTGATGAATATCTTTCACGCCATTTGATTATCAAACGAAGTGATACTGTGGCAAGACTAGTGATGTGGATGTTCTTATTAAAATATCTCTCTTTCTGTTTTAAAAAATGTTTCTTTTCTTAATCTATTTATGAAAATAGCCAGTCCAATTTAGCTTGGTCCGTGATAAGGGTCCAATAATAGTGTAGTTGGATTAGGCTCGAAAAGAGCTTTCCAACGATATATTATAAGCCCAATTCCAATAAATAAAGAAGAAGTTATGGATTAAATTAGTTTGGCCCAAAATGATTTTACATTTGGCCCAATGATCTAGAGGAGGGCCTATTAATTATTATTCCTGAAGTAGTTAGGATTGATTTTAATCTTCTAGAAATATCTAAAAGGTTTCCTTTTAGTTCTAATAAGATTAGGATTGATAATATATTTTAAAATGTTTTATTTTGATTAAAATATGTGATTTGTCACTTTAATCTGCTTAACGCAGAATTAGCTGCTTAATCGTACTAAGAAGATGATTCCGCGTACAAAGGACGTTTTAATTTTGACTTAGCGCGAGACGAAAAAGCTATCGCCTGGCGCTAATAGCTGTCGCCTAGCGCTGCTCCTGTCGTTTGGCGCTAACTCCTGTCGTTGGCAACAGGAGGTATTTTATTCTGAATATGACTTGATTTGATTCCGAGCTATTTTTTCCATAAATAGGGATAGTATCTCCCCGTTTTTCATCATTCACAATCATCATCTCTCTCATTTCTCTCTCTAAAAGCTAGAAGCTTATTCTCTCTATATTCTTTTTCTAAACCTTCCCTCTTACAAAATTCCTCGTACATTAGTTTAATAAGTGGAAGGAACTCCCAAAGTATCAAAGAATAGAGTAGATCGCGGGGTATGCCCCTCGCTAGCTCCAGGATCACCGATATTCGGGATTGACAAAGTAGGGCCAGCCCATCCAAGCTCACCCTAATGCTGAATTGCCAATGACTGAGGCTGCAGCGGCTGCTGCGACGACGAGCCAACCTCGTACGTCCCACCACCCCCTAAAGGATCCGATGTCACGCCTCCTTGGCATGTCGGCCTAACATGTGCACCCTCAGACGAAGAGGCTAAACCCTCTAATCTCTTAGCGGGAGCCGTCTTCGACCGACCACCCTCAGCCCTGGAAGAGGTACGACGACATCTTAAGCCAGACCTGGATCTCTCTCTCCTAGCCTCGGGTCTTGTCCGAGTATGTGGAGGAGGAATAGGTTGTCCTTGAGAAAATAAATCGTGTCATATGAAAAATGAGTAAATAAAGCAAGAGATAAGGATAAGAGAAATACCTCTACAACAATGTCGTCACGGAGACAGGAGGCTTGATCCCTCAATCTCACCAGCTGGTAGCGAAAGGCGTCCAAACCCCTCGCCATCCTCGTTACCACCTCGCGAGAGAACTGTCAAGAGACAAGTCAGTAACAATCAAAGATATATGTACAAGTAAAACGGAAAATAAATGACTTACCCAAATCTGGTGTCGAGGTATCGATCGCTCGATAAAGCAATGATCCGGAGGAGCCAGGGAATCATCTCCTTAACTAGACCATTCATCCCCAAATAAGTGATGGGTATAGGTGGAGCAACGAACTCCGCATGTGCATCCTGGCAAAATAAATCTAAGAAGTCAGTATCTACTTAGGGGCTAAACAAAAGGAAAACACAGAAAATGAGAAATACCTCCTCCGCTCCCTCTAGCAAAACATGTGGTGTAGCCAAACGCGACAGCAAAGTCTCCGCATAGCATAGCTCTGAACGGGCATAAGTCCGCCAATGTATGCCTACTTGTGACCTACTCGCCAAGGTCCTCAATCTCGCCTTGTTAAACATATGCCGGGGAGGACGAGCAAGAACAACAAAAGCCTCCGAGGAGTGCTAAATGGCCACTCTCTCCCCTAGATACACCGCATCGTCATACGTCCACCGAAAGTAACAACGCTGAGTTGTGTATTGTGCAGCAAGCATAAGAATGTCAAGATCGGCCACGACTGAAACACTGCGGCAGGCTCCTACAAATTGCATATTCATAAGACAAAATCCTACTAATAGTACTAAAAAGCAAGTATTCGAGGAACATACCGAGAGGATCAACTCTCAAACGCGAGTAGTAGTAGCCTCATCACTGTGACGACCTCCCCAGCAGGCAGCAACGGGGAGCTTGCGAGGTGAGGGTCTCGCCGACGTGGGAGACGAAAAATACTCGTAGATCCGTATCTACGAGAATAAAGAAATGTCAATAAAAGCTAACACAGATCTAGGGCTAATTTTAATAAAGGAAATAAAGTATACCTCTACGAGTCTCCAAAAGCTAAAAAGCGCGATATCTTCCTTGAAGGAACCATGACGACTAGAAAGTCGCAATTTGACTAGGAAGTCCGCGTTGGCCAAGCTAGCCTAATCATATAACCCGACCATGAGAAGGTTGCGAAGAGAAGGCAAGTAGTAGAGTAGCACTCGACTACCTCTGTCAGGCGAAAAGGTCCGTAACAACAAGATAATAAAAAGATGCGCACCCGTTGTTCTAGTGTGGTGGCACCATCCTGAAAAGCCGCCACGAGCATTGACCGGCGGATACATCGAGAGCTGAGATGCGTCAACTCAGCCTCACTACAAGCCCAAATAGTTATAGGTTCCAACAACTCCAATACCTCTGGAGAAAAGACGGTGATCTTGCTATCAAATGGAAGCGCAATCGAACAAAACTCCAATCCCGTGATGAGACTGAAGTCAGTAGGGGTAATAGTCATCTCACCCTAGGGAAAATTGAAGGTGTTGGTGGTGTCCCAAAAGAACTCCACCAAAGCTTGGACCACGTAACGGCTTTGTCTAAAACAACACAAAGCTCGAGTGGCTCGCAACAAAGGAGTCAAACCATAAGACTCCCATAAGCGGCGCAGATCGTCATGGTCACGGAAGTAAGTGTTGTACAAGGATCCAATGGTCTCGTTGCCGGAACCGTGGCTGCGAACTCTCCCAACATGGATCCCACGCCGAACGCGCTCTATGATGTGAAACTCGGGCGCAAAGTACAGAGTGCGCTCGTCCCACTCTGGGAACGTCCCTAAAGAAGAAAAGGTCCCTACGCCGGCATCAACGGGATTGTCCTTCCAATAAGCCTCCCTAGAAGGAGAACCGGAACCTCCTTGTCTAGCCATGCTATATTATGCAAAATACCAGTAAATTAAAGGTTCTATAGTGTAAAAGGTTCGCCTAGCCGCATAATACTATGTTCGTAAAAAAAAAAAAACAGATCACGTAGTACTAAAAACAGAGTATACTTTCAATACATGCAGAAATAACAATATTCAGCAATCAAACAATTTCTTGCAATACTATGACAAATATTGTGATAAGTTGGGCAAGAATGGCTAGCAAAAATACGAATAACAAGCCGCATTTATCTCACAAACTCAAGGGGCTTAACAATGGCAATTCGCTCATTTCTTCACCAAATTGAGTAAAACAAGTCTCAAAATAATCTAAATGAAATATATAAACAAAATCAAGCAATTTCAAGGCATAAGATTCAACAAACAGAGCTAATTAAGCATAATTGGATTTGAAATTTTAAAAAATCCCGCGGATAAACATGTTCAAATTCAGCAAAAACCGAGACAAGTTTGAGTAAAATTTACATGGATCAAGAAACTAGATGAAATAAGCTTCGATTTGCAATAAGTTTGAGCGAATTTGGATGAAAAACGAGCGAGAACAAGCAAAGTGAAGTTTTGAGCGAAATACGAGCAAGCAGCAACAGTCACAGAAAAATGAAGAAGAAAGGGGTTTTATTCGAAAAAGCCGGCATTAGCGCCAAACGACAAGCTTGTCGCCAAGCGCTAATGCCAGTTGTCTGGCGACAGCACGTATCAGTGTGCGCTGGTGCGGCGATAGGATGCATGGCCCCTATAAATGATTATGCGGACCTTATACAACAATTTCGGGTTCCTTGGTACGCCAATTAGCCCCTATAAGTAACTTGACATGATTAAGTAATCAACTCGATTACAACCGCAGTAAGTGATCGACCTAATAAAAGATCGTCTCACATAGCTTAAAGCGCCTAAATATTGGCTCATCGCGAGCACCAAAGTAATGGTTCACAAAGAAGCACAAGCGTTAAGGTACCGGCTCATTCAAAAAATGCGCCGAGGTACAGGCACAACAACAAATATTCAATCAAAGTACTAAGGATCAACAAGCGATGGTCTTCGATAATTTTCCTCGGAAAGTTTTCATTAAATAATTGAAGATAGCTACAAGCAGCGGTCTTCGACGATGTCCCAAAGCAGAAAGGAGATTGTCTATAGTGGCGAGGCACAGTCGTGCCGAAGTATTGCCACAAACCTTGAAGATGGCAAAGCACGGTCACCATTGCGAGTTATTGCCACAAACTTTGAAGATTGTCTATAGCGGCGAGGCACAAACGTTGCGAGTTATTGCCATAAACTTTGAAGATGGCGAGGCACGGTGACCTTCGACGATTTTCCCGAGGCACTATGAAGGATTGTCACAAGCAAGTGAAGATAGCGAGGCACTGTTACCTTCAGATGGCGTTCACGAGGCACTATGGAGGTCGTCACCAACAAAAGCACCAACAAAATCGGTTATTCTAGAGGCGTGTGCTTGACAGTGCAAGATACGCATTTCTAATTCTTTTATCTGTTTAACTAACGCTAATTTGCAGGTATCGGCGTTTCAAGAATGATTTGGGATTGCAGAACGTTCTGAGTCATTCTCCGTCCCTATCGCTACTTTGACTTTTTCTTTTGAAACTTGCGTTTCTCCAAACTCAGTCACAGTGGGGGCTTTTGTAGACACCCAAATGTGTCTCCCAAAAACCAAACCCAGTAATGAATACCTTTCACGTCATTTGATTATCGAACGAAGTAAAAGTGTGGAAAGACTTGTGATGTGGATGTTTTTATTAAAATATCTCTCTTCATGTTTTCAATAATATTTCTATTAAAATATTTTCCCAAATGTGTCGCCTCGCGCTAATAGCTGTCGCCTGGCGCTGACAGCTGTCGCCTGGTGCTGCTCCTGTCATCTGGCGCTAACTCCTGTCGTTGGCGACCAGAGGTCTTTTATTCCAAATATGACTTGATTTGATTTCGAGCTATTTTTTCTATAAATAGGGGACGTATCTCCCCGTTTTTCATCATTCACAACCAACATCTCTCTCTATTCTCTCTCTAAAAGCTTGAAGTTTATTCTCTCTCTAAACCTTCCCTCTTAAAAAATTCTTCATACATTAGTTCTAGATACACCTAGCCAAGTTCGAAGTTGCCTTCGCTCTAGACGTGAAAGGTTGATAATTTTTTAGGGTTTGGTCCCAAATCCCTATTTAAATTATTTAACTTAATTGTTTGATTTAATATTTTCCTTGAAGTTACTAACGTGTGTGTTTTAATATTAGAAAGAGGTACGAGCCATCGAAGTAAGTAATTTATTTTTATATTGATCTTTTGATATAGAAATCATGCTTAGATTACTTTGTTGATTCTTAATATCATGTTGTAGACACCTAAAAATGTCTCCCCAAAACCAAACCTGATGATGAACAACCTTTCACCGCCATTATTGGTCGGGTTGAGTATTTAATCTTAGATTGCTTAAATCCATATTTTCATTTCATAAACCAACCCAATTCCTAGCCCATTTTCCCAAACCTTCACTGCTTTTCCTCTTTTTGTGTCTTTAAACCAAAAATAATTCATTTCGTGTCCTATAAAATCATTCATTTTGTGTCTTTTTATAAAAAAACGTTTATTCCAGTTTAATTTGGTCCATAATCTGGGTCCAATGATTGAATATTTGGATAGGGATTGAAAATATCTTTCTAACGATATATTATAAGCCCAAATCCGAGTTATAACGAATAAGTTATGACCAAAATTAAACTGAGCCCAAACCGAACTTAAGCCCACCTTACCTACGACCCAATGATCATGTGGAGGGTCCAAAGGATTTTATATCATTCCTAAACAAATTAGGATTAATTGGAAGCTTTTATAAGTTTTTAAAAGATCTGAATTATCATTTTTGAAAAGATAAGATTAACGAGTTTGAAATTGAATAAAACTTTTCTTTTTAAAAGTCCTAATTCTATCCGAATTGAAAGATGTTCAAAGATAGATGGATATTATTTTTGTGCGTCATAGTTTTTATCCAAATCTTATATGGTTGGATAACTCTTGAAATTA
Source organism: Chenopodium album (assembly GCF_948465745.1). NCBI lineage: Eukaryota > Viridiplantae > Streptophyta > Magnoliopsida > Caryophyllales > Amaranthaceae > Chenopodium > Chenopodium album. The sequence goes on from NC_137838.1 coordinate 32,117,266, forward strand.
TCTTTCTAATAATATATTATAATATCAATTCCGATCCGAGGTATAACGGAAGAGATATGAATAAAATATCAAACTATATCCAAAATTGTCACCGTTCCACTATTTCAGCCATATATTTTATTCTACACAATATTTTAATTTGATTCTAATTGGGTTAGAAAGTAGTTGCAAGAGCTTTCCAAAGATATATTATTTATCTTATTCGGATTTCTGGATCAAAAGATATGATAAAACCAAAAACCGCAAAAACTGTTGTTTATCGAGCTTTATTCCGATTTAATTCGGATCTTAGCTTAAATCTTCGACCCTTCTTTTTTCTCTATAAATGGAGGTCATATCACCTCTTTTTCAATGATCAACAAGCTTGATCATCAAATCATTCTCTTCTCCCTCTTTAACCTAAACACTAGTCTCCCTATTCTTCCATAATACTTCCCCTAAGTACTACAAGGAGTCCATACGACACCCGAGATTCCGTCCTTAAACCAAGGTGTGAAAGGTACAATTAATAGAGGGTTTAGACCAATTAAATCAACTCTACTTTTAATTTTATTTAATTTAATTTCCATTTGATTTATATTTTTGTTGAAGTTATTAACAATTTATTTATGATGTAGCAATTTAAAGGAACGCGCGGAATGTGAGTAATTAATTAATTAATTAATTTAATTACTTATTTTATTTGTAGTATTGCTAGTATCATGATTAGGTTAATTTATATTTGATTTGACTAACGCTATTATTGTTAAATTGTTTCCAATATTAATGTTTGTTCTATTATTGTTTATTGATATCCGTATTACATGTTTAAAGGGAATGTGTAATTGAAAATCACGACTAATAAGATAATTTGCACAACCGGTTTAGGTTTATTTTTTATCTTTTTATTTAATCAAGTGGTCACGATAATTTAGAATTATATGTTGCATTAATATTTAACCAATTTAGCTTAATAATAGTTTGAAGCAAATTGAAGATGTCGCTCGAAATGCGCCTAAGTTAAAGCATGTGGTGAGTATGCTTGTCACTCATAGGAAGTGGGAATTGACATAATACGATTAGGGACAAGGAAAGTAGGGAGTCTCCAACAAGTTTTAAGGAACTTGTAAACCGTTCACGGATCATAAAAGACAACCACGAATAAGGGACAACAAAGGCAACAACGATTGACCCGTGAAGGTTACACCCCATTCATAATCCATGAGATTACTAACTCTATATTGTTTGGAACCACGAAAGGAGGATTGGGGATGATGGTACGAAGTGATTCATTGATTCACATCCGCCCGTAATGGCCTCTACTCGATTATTATGATGAAAAGTGATTCCTACGATCTCAAAGACATGCAAACAAAGATTCAATTTGCTCCAAACTATTATTAAGCTAAAGTGGTTAAATATTAATGCAACATAAAATTCTAAATTATCGTGACCACTTGATTAAATAACAAGATTAAAAAAAAACCTAAACCGAATGTCCAAATTATCTTATTAGTTGTGATTTTCTATTACATTTTCCCTTTAAACGTGTAATATGGCGATCAATAAACAATAATAGAACAAACATTAATATTGGAAACAATTCAACAATAATAGCGTTAGTCAAATAAAATATAAATTAACCTAATCAGGATACTAGCAATATTAAAAATAAAATAAGTAATTAAATTAATTAATTACTCATATTCCGCGCGTTCCTTTAAATTGCTACATCATGAATAAATTGTTAGTAACTTCAATAAAAAAAATATAAGTCAAATGAAAATTAAATTAAATAAAATTAAAAGTATAGTTGATTTAATTTGTCCAAACCCTCAGCTAATTATACCTTTCACGCCTTGGTTTCAGGACGGAACCTCGGGTGTTGTATGGACTCCTTGTAGTGCTTAGGGGAAGTATTATGGAAGAATAGAGAGACAAGTATTCAGGTTAAAGAGGGAGAAGATAATGATTTGATGATCAAGCTTGTTGATGGTTTAAAAAGGGGTGATATGACCTCTATTTATAGAGAAAAAAGAAGAATCAAAGATTTAAGCTAAGATCCGAATTAAATCGGAATAAAGCTCGATAGGCAGCAGTTTTTGCGGTTTTTGTTTTCATCATATCTTTTGATCCAGAAATCTAAATAAGATAAATAATATATCGTTGGAAAGCTATTGAACTCTACTTTATAACCCAATTAAAATAAAATTAAAATATGTTTTACAAAGAAATATATGGCCAAAATAGTGGAACGGTGTCAGTTTTTGATAAAGTTTGATATTTTATTCATATCTCTTCCGTTATAGCTCGGAATTGATCTTATAATATATCATTGGAAATATAAATTCAAGATCTATCCAACCATATAAGATTTGGATAAAAAAATGATGCACGAATATAATATCTGTCTATCTTTTCACGTCTTTCAATTCGGATAGAATTTGGACTTTCAAAAAGAAAAGTTTTATTCAATTTCAAACTCGTTAATCTTATCTTTTCAAAAATGATAATTAAGATCTTTTAAAGACTTATAGAAGCTTCCAATTAATCCTAATTAGTTTAGGAATTATATTAAATCCTTTGGAACCTCCACATGATCATTGGGTCGTAGCTAAGGTGGGCTTAGGTTCGGTTTGGGCTCAGTTTAATATTTTGGTCATAACTTATTCGTTATAACTTGGATTTGGGCTTATAATATATCGTTGAAAAGCTCTTTTCAATCCCCATCCAAATATTCAATCATTGGACTAAGATTATGGACCAAAATAAACTGGAATAAATGTTTTTTATGAAAAGACACGAAATGAATGATTTTAAAGGACACAGAATGAATTATTTTGGGTTTAAAGACACGAAAAGAGGAAAATAATTGAAGGATTGGGGAAATGGGCTAGGAATTGTGTTGGTTTATGAAATTAAAATATGGATTTAAGCACTCCAAGATTAAATTCTCAACCCGACCAATAATGGCGATGAAAGGTTGTTCATCATCAGGTTTGGTTTTTGGGAGACATTTTTAGATGTCCATAGAAGCCCCCACTTTGACTGAGTTTGTCGAAACGTCAGTTTCAAAAACGATAGTCAAAGTAGTCGATTGGGACGGAGAATGATTTAAGACTTTCTGCGATCCTAAATCACCCTATATACCCCGAAACCTAAAGAAAAATGTTAAATCTACAGATAAAAGAGTAAAGGGATAGAATGCTTATCTGACACCAGTGTATCGGTGACAAATGTGTTTGATATCTTCCTATGATTGAAGGAATCCACTGGATGACATTTCGTTCAGATACTTTCCATGCCTGAGGAAAGTCGACTGATGAGTTTGATAACTTTCTATGCTTGAAGAAATCTACTGAATGATACTTTCCATGCTTTAAGAAAGTCGACACATGAATTTGGCGGCTTTCTATGCTTGAAGAAATCCACCTGATGACACTTTCCATGATTAAGGAAAGTTGACATATGAATTTGGCGGCTTTCTATGCTTGAAGAAATCCACCGGATGACACTTTCCATGCTTGAGGAAAGAATTCTCTAATGATGAGATTGCAAGTATTTTTGTATCAAGAACCTTGCGTCGTGAAATGATGGTGGTTCGCTTGTCCCCAAACATGGGCTGTAGTTGATTCGATTGTCCCCGAACGTGGGCTGTAGATGGTTCGCTTGTCCCCGAACGTGGGCTAAAGATGGTTCGCTTGTCCCTGGACGTGGGCTGTAGATGGTCCGCTTGTCCCGGGACTTGGGTTGTAGTTGTTCTGCTTGTCCCCGGACGTGGGCTGTACATGGTCCGCTTATCCCCAGACATGGGCTTTAGATGGTCCGCTTGTCCCCGGACGTGGGCTGTAGATGAGACCTGCAAAATAAAATTTTCCAAGGGACTCGTATAGACTGTGATTAACTTGACCAACTTACTTAACATGACATGACATGTGTATAAATTCTGGTTGTGTGTGTATATGGTGTGTGTGTCTGCAGACACAAGCAACCGAAAATGCAAAAGCAGAAATTTTCCATCATTTTTGTCATGAGACGAGTGGAGGGTATCGACTTTCTCCGAAAAAAGAAAGACGTGAAAATTGTACTTTTATTTTCAAAGTTCCCTCGATGAGAAAATTTTGAAAAAGTTTTTGAACTTCTCCAAAAGAAAAAGACATGAAAAAGGGAAAGAAGTTTTGAATTTCCTTGTAAAGCAAGACAAAATGAATCACATGGATTGAATTGCTTATCTTGAAAATAATGTATGCATGATGCATATTTTTAGGCCAGGAGGCTATGGACGATAACATCATGTGACACAATAGATGAATCAACTTAGGTCATGGAGCTAAGCATCATATATGGTGTAAAGAAGCGATCTTTAACTTCACTTAGGTCTAGAAGCTAAGCACGTATATAGATGAAGTGATTATTGTACAATGAACGTTGCTTAACTCAAGGAGCTAAGCACGATATGCTTTGTATGATTACAAATCATTCATACATAAATGGTACTCAACACATTATGCGATGCGTGAAACAATGACCATTGCTCAGGTCAGGAAGCTAAGCAAGTATACAATGTTTCTTCTAATGAATGTTGTCTTGAAATATGCACAGTGTTGAAACAAGATTTCATGATAAAAGTTTCTTAAAGGGGAGGATGATCGATATGGATATGGATGTGTGAGTGAAATATGTGAATGTGATACTAAGGTGAGGCTGCAAAGGCTATGGTGAGGGAAATAGATGTGAGAAGAGTCGAGATGGTGACTCTTTAGGCTAGGTAGGCTAAATGATGTGGGTTCAAGCCCCCAAGTCTAGCTCTAGATGGATAGGGTCATACAGATAAACATTGGATACTCTTTAACTCGGTCATGCATATGAATGTGAATATGAATGTGGTCGTACCTCGATGTTAGGTTTCCTACGTATCCGTTAGGAATCAGGCCGAACGTAGCTCCAGCTGAACTTTGCACAAGTGTATGTACACCTCAAAGAGGTCTTTCAAGGGTTGTAATGTGGTTAAGTTGATGGTTTAAGGAAGAAAGGGATAAAAGGCTCAAGACCCGAGAGAAGCCCCAAAGATATGCAATTATGTATTGGACTTTGTAGGTTTTATTTTTCATATAAATATATATTTTTTTTTAATTTCCTTTTTTTTTTAATAAATGTAGGCAATCTCAGATCATGCGGTCCATCACTCGCTTAGCATTCATGTTTCTCAGGCACAGTACCAAGCACTCGATGAGAGACGCAATTTGAGACATGTTCATATCGAAGACATTGGAATACTTGCCTTTAGACATCTTTTTTTTACTTTTTTTTTATTTGAACTTGCTTTTTACTGTTACACAAATTGCACACCTTCCCATCCCATGTTTAAGTGAATATGGGTTGAATAAAAAAGGGCAATCGTTAGACAAGACTCAAAATGGTTGATAAAGAAATGGATATGTGATTGAGTGGTTAATGGGGAATGAATGGGTTGCAAAGGTACCTCAAATCATTGGTATACCTTGTGTTCGGTACGACATTTTTTTTTTTTTTTGCTAATCACATGATCGAATGTAAGAAAGAGATGCTTATTTATGAAGAAGGTAAGAAATGTGACACATAGACACATGGATAAGGAGAACCTATGCTAGACTTTTAGGGGGAAGGGTTTGAAACAAAAAAAGAAGAAAACATGAAATCTTGGTGAGAAGCTTGCATAATGCTTTGTCTTTGTGGCTGTTTATGAGTAACTTCTTGCCGCCTGGTGTGGAAAAAAGTTTGTTTTTGTTGATGCTTTGATTGGAAGAAAAGAATCAAGGAATGGCGTTCCCCTTATTCTTCCAACTATTGCCAAGTGATTTTAGACTCAAGTACCATCGAACAAAATCAGATCACTTAATGCATTGACTCAATACTCAGATTTAAAAGGAAGAGTTATGAAAGAATTTGGAAAACTAATGGGGAATACTCCACTCATTGTTATTACGACGGAAAACGACGCGCGCATGGTCCTAGTATACTTTCATAAACAATATGGTGCATGACTCGGAGACAAAGTGTGTGCAATGACTCGTGGTATGATCGTATGGCTAGACATGAGAACACTATGAAAAACAAAGGACCCAATGACCAAATAGCATGGAAGACTAAAAGACAAACTAACTTGATTAATTTTGTCCAATTTTAATGTTTATGCTATTTACTAGGTGAAAACAATCCATTGGCAATCTTTAGTAATAAATAAGATCAATCACAGTCAAATACAAAGAACACATGGTAAGGTTGGCACAAAAATCAATCACAAGAAACTAGGAAGATGATTAGAATTCTAGAAGAGTTAGGACTCATGGGTATAAAAAAAAAACAAAAATCTATAATCCTATGCCATACAAGTTGACACGGATTAAAGGACTTGGCTAAGACTAGCTTGAAACAATTTTTAAAAAAAAAATAAATAAAATAAAATAAAAAAAGGTAACGCTAAAAAGACACCTAAACTGGACAGGCTGTAGTATATCAGTTATAACTTTTGATCTGTGACTTTCATTGGAACGAAACCAACTCCAAATGAAAGATAAAACTCAGGGCTATATATCCATAGGTTTCACGACACGTAACTCTTTCTAGAACTCAGGGTATGAACAAAACAAGTTGACTCTTGTGCAGTATACAAGAATAAAAATCCGGGTGACTAAAAAATTTTTAAAAAAAATCTATGGCTCGACTCTAATAATAATAAAAAAAAAAGGGCTTGATAAGAGAAATAAATAAATAAATAAATAAAAAGTCAAAAAAATGCACATATAATCACATTGTCACGAATGATGCAATGAATTTCGCAACCTAAAGTCAAGTTCTATGTTCGACGATGGTCAAACTTAAAAGGCTGTCAAAGGGTACCATGGTTAAGAGTTTGGACGCGTTAGCAAGGCAGCTTAAAAGGGTGTCAAATGATAATTAAGATCTTTTAAAAACTTATAGAAGCTTCCAATTAATCCTAGTTGGTTTAGGAATGATATTAAATCCTTTGGACCCTCCACATGATCATTGGGTTGTAGGTAAGGTGGGCTTAGGTTCGGTTTAGGCTCAGTTTAATATTTTGGAAATCTCTTTTCAATCCCCATCCAAATATTCAATCATTGGACCAAGATTATGGACCAAAATAAACTGGACTAAACATTTTATATAAAAAGACACGAAATGAATGATTTTAAAGGACACGAAATGAATTATTTTGGGTTTAAAGACACGAAAAGAGGAAAATAAGTGAAGGTTTGGGGAAACGGGCTAGGAATTGGGTTGGTTTATGAAATGAAAATATGGATTTAAGCACTCCAAGATTAAATACTCTACCAGACCAATAATGGCGGTAAAAGGTTGTTCATCATCAGTTTTGGTTTTGGGGAGACATTTTTAGGTGTCTAGCTACACTTGTTAGGATGTTTTCGTGCTTCCTAATATCATGTTTAGGGTTAACTAATATTTATGATATTGTTATGCTTATGATGCTTCCTATTTCTTTCCTAATATCATGTTAGTATCATGTTAGGGATAAAACTTTGATTTTTATTTACTAGTGTCATGCCTAGGATCTTGCTATTATTATTATGCTTTATTTTTAACATGATCATGATTATGATGATGATGATTATTATGTTTCTTGATGTTTATTATTATTATTGCTTGATCACGCCTTTTATGCATGTTTAAAGGGAATTTGTACTTGTAATCATGCTTAATAAGATAATTAATAATCTTGTTTAGGCTAATATGATTATAATTCAAGTGATCGCCAATAATAGATTTGTTTGTGCATTAATATTCAACCAACATAGATTAAATAGGTTTAGGGTTAATCTATTGATTGCATATTAGTCAGAAAGTGCACTTGAATACGAGAATAATAAAGTAAAGGCATATTTTTAGGGCAAGTTCATTCTCTTTTAAGTTGGATTTGTACCTTCTTCCTCGAACATCCAGTCATGGTTCCAGACTTATTGGAGTTACGATCTTCTGGATCGTTAAGGGGTGTAACCTTCACCCTGTGAACGGTTTATAAGTTTCTAAAACTTGTTGGCGACTCTTTTACTCTAGCTTCCTTCCCTTTAGACGCCACCATGCTTAAGTGTATGATCGCAGTGGGGCTTTAGTGTGGGATGCTTGAAATATTCCTTACATTAATGCATCCTGTTAAAAAAAATCCTAGGATAATTTCAAATATTTATTCAATGCATAATTTTATATTATAAAAGTAAATGTAAAAAACTTACCATGAAGTCAAATCTAAAGAAGAATCTGACCAAGTCATTTTCAGCTCTGTCTCTTTGCATTTTATTGTTATTGAGGTGGTTTGCCCAAGCAGTGATTAGATTACTTGAAACTTTCCTTTAATTGAGAAAAGCATTACATATTCCCTTACTATTTTAATTGAATTTGTAAACTAGTCTACTACTTCGCTGTAATGTTGAATTAAATTTAAAGTTAAACTTATGCCAATCAAATTTATATATAATGCAATAGGAATATTTGTTTTTTTGTAACTACAAAACATACCTCTTTTTTGGAAAGTTTTCATCATCATTGATTGCTAAGTAGTCAATCACTTGGTGACATTTTAAGCTCATGTTCTCTATTACTTCCTTGTGTTTCTTCAAGAAATCAAAAACACATATCATATCTTCCACCCCTTTCTCCTTCTCAAGTTTCCTAAATACCTTGAACCTTGAAACTTTTAGCACAAGTTGTCTTCTTTTGGTGTTTATATCTGCCAAAGCAATAGTAGCACAGATTTCTGCACGATACACCTTTTTCCAATTTGCTAATTCAAGGTCAAAATCAAAAGTGTCTCTAGAAAAACAAAGCATATGGATCATTGCAAAAATACTACAATCAATAGTATATCTTGGTGTCTTCCACTTGAAGTTAATTTCATCAAACTAATATTCTAGTATTTCACTAGCTTTTTCATGATTAATTCACTTTAGAAAGTTTGACATTTCCTCCACTTATAACATTTGTAAAGCAATATATAAGTAAAAAAAAAAAATTATAGTATAAATTACTTTAATAAACATATGATTTACTTTAATCAAAATATCTTTTACTTTATATTTTATCTTATATTTTTTACAGGAATTATAATGTGTACTTTTAATAAATCTTCATTTACTTTAATAAACATATGATTTACTTTAATCAGAACATCTTTTACTTTATATTTAATCTTATTTTTTTACAGGCATTATAATGTATACTATACATATTCATTTACTTTAATAGTATTGTTATTTACTTTAATAGTTTACTTTTTATGATAAAAAAAATCTTACCACAATAGATCCAAGAATTTTGTAGAAAGGCTTATCCTTCTCATCATACTCCCTGTTATCCAAAAATTGAATGGACTCTTTCAAAAAGTTAACCACTACCAAACTATAGTGGTTACTCAGACACATTGGTACAAAGATCAATCAATAAATTTACACTTATTAGTATACGAATTCAAAATCATAATGCTCTAGCTAGAATGTAGTTTAATTGACATGAATAATAAAACATACCAACTGAGATGTCATAATTTTCACCTGTACATTACAGAGGCACATCCAATCATACCATGCTTGATTCAATTCTACTGTGTGTACTGGAGGAGACTTCTGGTCTTTTTTATTTGTTGTCTGGGAAAGCATCTAGTGACATGAGAGACAGCTCTAGAGGTCTCTGTGTATTAATGAGGACATAAAATATATTACTTAATTACATCATACACATTTAATTATGAATTTACCTACATAGTTAATTTAACTCTTACACTGTGGTTAATACCAAAGAAAAAGCATGATGGATCTTCTTTCAATTGAGAATCATTCATAAGAAATGAGCAACATTAAACTACATTATATTTTATCGTTTGAGGGGGAAAAGTTGGAGCTAGGGATGTTGTGTCATCTCTTGTTACCATGAGAAAACCTTGAAACTTCACCATCTCTTCACTGTGCACATTTAAATATTTATAGTAAATAAAATATTATTTAAAGTATATCAAATATAAAATAAAGTTGATAGAATATTTTTAAAATTAGAAAAAAAATCATAACTTAATGTTTGAATGGACTGTACTTCACAAATCAATAATTAGCCACTACTTGGTACAGCTCTGGCATTTCATTCATTCTTAATTTGTTGCCTTTCATTGTCTTTGAAACAAAATCAATTTCAACATCTTTTTCTCCACAATCTAAATTGATTTTAACTTTTGAAATTATCTCGTAGTGAATGTCCTTAATCACAAGGTTTGTTTTTGGCACAAGTTGTTTATCAGCATCACCAGAAATAAAATAGCAGATATAGTTTCAAAAGAATCATACACTATCCACTATGGATTGATTAATATTTACTGAAGTTAACAACTTACTTTCAATTGTTTTTTCTGTTGCTTTCTCGGTAAGTGTTGGCTGGTGTAGATACCCATTTGTGTCTCCACAAAACCAAACCCAGTGATGAATACCTTTCACGTTGAATCATAATCGAATGAAGTGAAAGTGCGGAAAGTCTAGGGTTGCGGTTAGATTTTATTTTTCTCTGTTTTTCAAAACCTATTTTAAGAAAACAACCAATCCGGTTTAGTTTGGTCCATGGTAAGGGTCCAATAATAGTGTAGTTAGGTCAGGTTCGAAAAGAGCTTTCCAACGATATATTATAAGCCCAATTCCGATGAATAATGAGGAAGTTATGGCCAAATTACTAAACTGGGCCCGGTTTGATATTTATGTACGGCCCAATGATCTAGAGGAGGGCCTAATATTGATTTATCATTCCTGATGCAATTAGGATTTATTATAGTCTTCTAGATTCTTCTAGAAGGTTCTTTTGAATCCTAATTTAATTAGCATTGATAAATTGACTTTAGTTGACTTTTAAGAGTTTTAATCATAGTAAAAGAAGTGTTTTTAAGGAAAATACGATTTTTCCCTCTCGTACGGCTAAATTTTATCAAAATAAGAAAACGTGTGGAAATTTATTTTTAGCGTCTGGCGCTGCACTCCAGCGTTTGGCGACAGGCACGTGGTTGGCGCTGCGATCGTGTTTTATTCTTTTCGAAACTCTGATTCGTTTTTTATCATATCAGGCTGATTTTCTCTATAAATAGCCTCCTTTAACCTCCGTTTTCAATCATCAATTATCACGAATTATCATTAACAACTATTAATTCTTATCACCAACTCTCATCAAGGAATTCGTGATATACTCTCTCTCTCTCTCTCTCTTTTCTAAACTAGCTTATGCATAAAAAATTCCGCATTCACAAGATCTAGACACACCTAGCCAAGTTCGATGTTGCCTTTGCCCTAGACGTGAAAGGTTTTAATTTCTGAGGATTCGGTCCCAAATCTCTCTTTCAATTATTTAATTTAATTCTTTGTTTATATTTTCCTTGAAGTTACTAACGCGTGTATTTTGTTATTAGAAAGAGATACGAGGCATCCAAGTAAGTGCTTTAATTGATTTACTCATATTATGATTCTTAGAAATCATGTCTAGATTGTTATTATGATTCCTAGTGTCATGTTAGGGTGTTTTGATCTTCCTAGTATCATGTTTAGGGTAACAACTATAATTTCTAATATCAAATATGACAATTGTGATTCCTGTGATGCTTCCATTTCTCTTTCCTAATATTCATGTTAGTATTATGTTAGGGTTAAAGCTTTGATCTTTGATGTTTAGTGACATGCTAGGGTTTGTTATTAATCTTGTTAGTATCATGCCTAGGATATTGCTATTATTATGCTTTAACATGATGATAATGATTATTGATTATAATTATTATTATGATTATTTATATAATTGTATGGTTATTATTTTTATAATATGATGATTATTATTATGTTGCTTGATATTTATATTTATTGTTATTGATTGATCACACCTTTTATGCATGTTTAAAAGGAATTTGTACATGTAATCACGCTTAATAAGATAATTAATAATCTTGTTTAGGGTTAATTTGATTATAATTCAAGTGATCGCCAATAATAGTTTTATTTGTGCATTAATCACTAGTAGAATAAACCAAATTGGAAGCCCTAAATTGGAAGCGGATTTCCAATTCCGCTTCCAAAAACCCAAAAAAAACACTCTCCAAAAAAAAACCACTTATTACAAAAAGGAAGCGGTTTGAACCGAACCGCTTCAAAAACTCAAAAGGGAAGCAGTTTGAACCGCTTCATTTTTTTTAAAAAAAATTGTCGTCCTCGCAAAAACCCTCCCCTTGTGTTTTCGACTCCTCTAATTTTCATTCCCAAAAAATTTGCTTTTCCCTCCATTCCTCTCTACCTTTCGTTCCCCTCTCCATTGAGTCCGACCAAACTTCGGCCATTCCTCTCTGCCTTTTGTTCCCCTCTTTTTCTGTGTTGCTGGTGGTCTTAGGTGACTATGGGGTTGCTGGTGGTTGAATTTGGTTGCGGGGGTGTTGCTGGGTTAGTTGTTGCTGCTGAGTTGTTGCGGGGGTCTGAGTCGTAGGTGGTTGGTGGTTTGTTGCTAGTGGTCATAGGTGGTTGCTTGGTTGTTGCTGGTGGTCGTAGGTGGTTGCGGGGTTGCTGGTGGTCGTAGGGGGTTTCGTGCTGTTGTTGCTGCTTGGTTGTTGCTGTGGGGTTGCTGCGGGGTGGCTGCATGTGTTGTTGTTGTGGTTTCGGGGTTGCTATGCCGTGGTTGTTAATGTGGTGTTGCTGTGGTGTTGTTGCCATAAGCACCTAAGGTAGCACCACCACTACACCTCCCTCTCTAACTCCACATTCCATCGCTTTCTCACTCTGAAATTAGGGTGAGTTGTTGCTCCATTTTTACTTGCACTTGATATAATTTGTTTGTTTATTCCAAACTTAAAAGCTAGGGTTTCAAATTTAGTTAAGACAATTTTTACTTAATTGTTTTACTAATTGTTTGTTTATTTCAAGTTGTTAATTTTTTGTTTAATTTTGTACATGTTATATATTTATATGTTGTATGAATTAAAGTAGCTTTAAAGTAATTTTATTAAATATATTACTTGTTAGTTAACTAGTTAGTTTTTTAAAATTCCTTAGTAGAATATAATTTATGAATGGATTGTTATGAATGAATGTATGGATTGTAAAGTAACATTAGTTTGCTTGTAGTTACTCTAATTAGCACTATATAAATGAATGAACTTGTGTATTGTTGTAATGTCAAATAAATGCAAATACTTGAATGCTTACATCATCATTTGCTTAGATACCCGTTCGAGTCTTTCTTATTAGGAGAAAGTCTTGAATAGTCCCCGGTTGGGACTGTTCTTGGACGTTTGATCTCAGTTAGGTAGTGAATGTATGTCTCTTTTTTTATTTTAAGGAATATCCTGGCTTATCATTTTCCCACCTTGTTCTCTAGGTGCATGTGTAGGTAAGTTATTACCTACATAGTGTACTTGGAGAAATGGGGGGAAATGCTGCCGGATTTTCCCTAAAATTGGAAAGTTGACATACATTCACTAGTGAGATTAAACGTTAAAGGATGGGTTAGGTTGGAGTGATAAGTACCTTTTTGGAGCATTCATTTTTACGCAATATGAATAATATATATGGATTGTACTCTAATTGACATCATAAATGTTTTGGTATGCTTAATCATATATATATTGGTATGCTTAAAGGTAATTTAAAACGTCGATGGATTGCGGTTGGATGTATGGTAGACGTGATACATTGGAATGCTTCAATGGTGTTCAAGAGTTTTGCAAGACTGCTTCACAATATTAGCTCAGAACGGGTGTCAATGCCTTTTATTTCCCTTGTGTGAATTGTAATAATGTCACATTGGTCAATAGTGTTGATACTATCATGGTTCATGTACAATGTCATGGGTTTAGCCCTCAATATCATGTGTGGGTTTGGCACGGTGAAAAAGGATCGTATAGAGAGAATGTTGTTGGGAACGATATGCATGAAAAGAGTGCCGAGATTCGTGTGGAAGAGGAATATGGGAATGATGACGGTGGAGATGGGGATGAGGGGATGGATGAGATTGAGGATGGTGGCCTTGATCCCTTGGATGAGATGAAGCATGATGTTGAAGGTGACTTCGGGGACTTATATGATGTATTTAAGTCCTTATCAAAGGCTGCCAAAAAGCCTTTGTATCTCGGGTCCAAAAAATACACAAAACTCCCGGCTGTGCTAACACTTTTTAACATTAAGTCAAAGTATAACTGGAGTGACACTAGTTTCACTTCTTTGTTGACTGCGTTATGTGACATGTTGCCAGAAGGGAATGAACTTCCTAATTCCTATTATTATGCAAAGAAACTCATGTGTCCATTTGGTTTAGAGTATAAAAAGATTCATGCATGTCCTAATAAATGAATATGAAGAGTTAGAGGAGTGTCCACATTGCGGTAAGTTGCGTTACAAGCGAACAAGCTGCAATGTTGGGATGAAGGGACCTCCTGCTAAGGTGTTGTGGTATCTTCCCATTGTTCCAAGGTTAAAGCGTCTATTTTCAATTCCAAAAGACGTTAAGAACTTGAGATGGCATGCAGAGGGAAGAAAAAAAACGGTTTGTTGAAGCATCCGGCCGACTCTCCACAATGGAAGAACATTGATATGAAGTTTAGGGCATTTGGTGATGAAGTAAGAAATTTAAGGCTTGGGTTGTGCACGGACGGTATGAATCCATTTGGCACTCTTAGTACCAAACATAGCACATGGCCGGTACTTTTAGTGATCTACAACTTGCCTCCGTGGTTGTGCATGAAACGCAAATACGTAATGCTTTCACTTTTGATAACGGGGCCAAGGCAACCTAGAAACGACATTGATGTTTGCCTTGAGCCCCTTGTTGATGATTTGAGAAAGATGTGGGACGAAGGAGTTTCCGTTTATGATGCCCATAAGAACGAGATGTTCCTATTGCGGGCAGCCTTGTTGTGGACCATTAATGATTATCCAGCATATGGCAACCTGTCCGGGTACAAGAACAAAGGACACAAAGCATGTCCCATTTGTGTCGATGACACACCAAACGTGTACCTTGATCACTACGGCAAAGATGTGTACGTGAGGACCCGAAGATTTCTTAGGCGAGATCACCCATATCGTAGGCAGAGAAAGGCCTTCAATGGGAAAGTAGAAGAGGATGTTGCTCCTAGGCCGTTAAGTGGAAAGGAGGTTTATGCTCGAGTGAAGGGTATACCAACTGTTTTTGGTAAAACATTAAAACCTGTTGATCCACATGCTCTCTTTAAAAAGGAATCAATCTTTTGGAACTTGAGTACTAGAAAGAACATGATGTCAGACATTGTCTTGATGTGATGCATATAGAGAAGAATGTTTGTGTTGCAATTGTTAGGACAACTATGAACATTCCAGGCAAAACAAAGGATGGAAAGGGTGCTCGATTAGATTTGGAAGTGTGGGGTGTTCGTCCGGAATTGTGGGTTAAGCCAAAGGTAGGGAAGGCAAAGGAAAATGAGAAGGGAAGTGAAGATGCTGGAAAAACACGTAAGGGGAAGCGCAAGGGAAAAGCCACAGGTGTATCAAAGAAGACAGATGATGGACCCGGCAAGAAGGAAAAGGTTTATTTACCTTTAGCAAGCTACACATTGTCAAAGGAAGAAAATCGAAAGTTAAGTGCTTGTTTGTATGACATCAAGCTTCTATCTGGGTTCTCGTCAAACATGAAAAGTTTTCGTTTCCTTAAATGGAGAATTGAAGTTGACTAGTATGAAATCCCATGATTGTCACATGATGATGCAAGTATTTCTACCCATTGCAATTCGTGGTATTTTACCGAAGCATGTTAGAGAAGCTATTACTAGTGTTTGTTCGTTTTTCAATACTATATGCAGCAAAGTGCTTGATCCTTTTACACTTGATGCTCTCTGGGCGAATGTTGTTGTTACTTTGTGTAAATTTGAGATGTATTTTCCGCCGTCACTTTTTGACATAATGGTGCATTTGATTCTTCATTTGGTTCGTGAGATTAAGTTGTGCTGTCCAGTCTTTATGAGATGGTGCTACCCTTTTGAAAGATACATGGGTACATTGCAAGATAAAATTAGAAATCCAGCCCATCCTGAAGGTAGTATGATTCAAGGGGTTGTTGCTGAGGAGATTGGTAATTTTGTTGCAGAGTATGTTGCCATTGATGAACATATTGGGCTTCCCACTTCTTGACATGAAGGGAAACTTGATGGTCATGGCACAATCGGGTCAAAACGGATCTCACCCACTCGAGAGCAATTCTTGCAAGCTCAGCTATTTGTGCTTCATTATGTTGCGGAGGTTCACCCTTATTTAGAAGAGCACAAGGAAAGTTTGCAAGTTGAATTTCCATCAAAAGGGGAAAAGGGCACTAATGCAGTTGCATAATAAGACGTTTGTGACGTGGTTCTATGATCGTGTGATGCGTCAATTGGATGACAGTGTCTCTGATACAATTAAGTGGCTAGCTTATGGTCCAAAGGAAGATGTACATTCATTTGAGGGTTATGATATAAATGGGTATACACTTTGGACTGAGCGTCGGGATCAGAAATCCTCATCGACTCAAAATAGTGGTGTGACTCTAGTGGCTTCATCAAGAGAGTTTGCAAGTGCAAAGGATACATCACCAGTTGACGCATTATTATCATACTACGGTCGAATTCAGGAAATATGGGAATTGGATTATCGTGATTTCAAGGTGGGTCTTTTCAAGTGTAAATGGATTGATAATAATAGGCGTAGCATAAGACATGACAACTTCACTCTTGTAGACCTTGGCCATTTGCGGGATAGTTTAGAACCATTCATCCTTACGTCACAAGCAAAGCAAGTGTTCTATGTAACCGACCCTACCGATCCACAATGGTCTATCGTCTTAGCTGGAAAACGAAGGATTTTAGGGGTTGGAGATGTGGAAGACGAGGAATAATATGATGCGTTTGATGATTCTCCCACCTTCACTGCTCCCAGAGTTGATATAGCAAATGATGTAGACAATGATGCAAATTATATTCTATGTGACCATAACGAGGGAATACTCAAATGAGGTACTTTATTTTTGCCATTTACAACTTAATTGGCTTTTACAATCTTCTTTGGGCATGAAATCAAGTACTTGTAAGAAATTTCAATTTGAATCAAAGTGAGAACCAGATTTAAGACATTTTGAACTTATTTCGTTCCTAAAAGCTTGTTATTGCATTAAAACATTTACTTGTGCAGCAATTTGGACTTATATGGGCCTTATGTATACCAGTTACATGTGATTTTGAATGACTATTTAGAATTAGGGAAGTTAGGACCTCATTTGAGCAATTTTATTTTGAATTCGCCCCTAGGAGCTTCTGCAGCTTGAAAACAATTACTTGTGAGCATTTTGTACTTATAAGCATGTTATATATACCAATTATGAGTTGTTAGATGAATTAGATGTGAATTTGTTTTCAAAACAAAGAAGTTGGGTAACTTTTTGTCTATTTTGGGTACTGTCCATTAATTTGATTGTCTTTAATGATGACTAATGATTTGGTTTGCTTGTGATGTTAGGTGTGTATATATAATGGGCAGTGATGATGAATACATTCGTTGTGATGACAATATAGATGATGAAGACCATGGGAATTCTCAATCTGATGACGAGGCGTATGATATCAATAAGGAGACAGATTTGGGTGATCCAAAAGACCTAGCTCACGATGAGTTGCTACGTAGGCTTAATGATTTTGAGAGATTAGCTGAATGTCCCCCCCCCCCAATTGTGGATAATGTTTTCACTGTGTTTGTAACTGATTCACAAGGACAACCGCAAACACAAACTCATGCGAACACTACCGTTGGTGGAGGAGGGGTAAAGGCACCGGTGAAGAGAAAGGGACAGGGTGCAACAAAAGCTTTTAAGAAACTCGGGGTTCTCATGGTTCTCGAGTGGGATGAGTTTGATCAACCTACTAGCCAATGGCTCCGCCAATATTCTAATCACATTGGCATACTTACTCGTAAAATACCCATCACACTTGATTGGGCAGAGGTCCCCGAAGGATTGCTACAGACATTTTGGGATGATACAATGGTAAGTGATTTTATTTCCGTTTTGCTAATTATTTGTATTTGTACGTGAATGATAACTCTAGTGTCGAATTGTGAGGTGGGGAAAAAAAAACTAACGGGGGATGGTTCAGCTGCTGCCCGGGCCTGCTGCAGCTCCCTATGCAGCTTCCTAGGCTGCTGCGGCACCCTGGGTAGCTGCCTGGGGTGCTGCTGCAGCTCTCTGGGCAGCTGCTTAGGATGCTGCAGCTTGCCTGGGCAGCTATCTAGGCTGCTAGCGTGGCCCGGGCAGCTGCCTGGGGTGTTTCTGCAGCTCCTTGGGCACCTGCCTAGGCTGCTGCAGCTGGCTTGTGCTGCTTCCTGGGCTAATGCAGTGGCCTGGGCTTCTGAAGTGGCTTGTTGCTCCAGCTCCGAAGGCAGCTGCCTAGGCTGCTGCAGCTGGCCCGGTCTGCTGCAGTGGCCCGGGCTGCTGCCTGGGCTACTACAGTGGCCTGGGCAGCTACCTAGGCTGCTGCAGCTGGCCTGGGCTGCTACAGTGGCCTGGCCTCATGCAGGTGGCCTGGGCAGCTTCCTGGGCGATAGCTTGTGGTCCTGTTTTTTTTAATTTTTTTATGTGTCTTATAATTTTTCTTTATTTTGTCATATTGCCCAACGAGGTCGTTTTCATATATTGTTCCAGAGTGTGTTTAACATTGTTGATGAGCCAGCCAAGAGAAAATCTGTTTTCGCATTTGTACAAGAGAGGTTCAAAAACTTCAAAAGTTCCTTGAGAATAAGATGGATCCATAAGACAAGAAGGAAAAGTTCAAAGAAAAAAGTGAAAGCTAATGGAGAACCGGAGGAACCTGAGAGGAAACTGTGGGATGTATATCCACAAATTACGGTGATGGAGTGGGAGAAGTTTGTGGCGAAATCAACTAGTATTACTGCACTTGTATGTAGTTATCTATCTATCAATTAGAGTTGACAAATAAATATGGTTCAATACAAATAATTATGCTAACATTTTGTAATGGGTAGGAGAAAAGTGAGCAAGCTAGAATCAATGCGGGGAAGAAATTGTATAACCATTATATGGGTTGTAAGACATTTGCGGAAAGTAGACCAAAGTGGATCAAAGATGGTCTATACCCCGCATCAAAGCTTTTAACATCTAATAAACCAATGTTGTCCACGATCTCCACCTTAGTAGTTCGTGCAATTGATTGGTGGTGTACTATGCATGGTATGGACAAGGGCACCGGCAAGTATGTCATCCCGCGTGCGGATACTAAAGTTGTAGCAGATGCACTCGTGAGCAATCTATGATACTTATGATAATATTACAACCTTACTATTATGTATTTTCATATAAACTACAACCTAACTTTGCAATTTAATTTTTTGGTGTTTTTACAGCTCGAGCATACAACGGAAATGGTTGAAGGCAAGCTGACTCCAAGCATAGACAACAATCCTTTCACCTTAGCTCTTGGAAAACCATATCACCCTGGGCGAGTTATTGGATTTAGAGGAAAATAACTAGGGTGGGAAAAGGTGATGGATCCAGAATACACCACATCAGGAAGAAGTAGATCAAGTATTAATTTGCCACACCGTATGAATGAGAAGGAAAAGGAATCACTTAAGGCAGAGATATGCAAAGAGGTGAAAGAACAATTGCAAAGTCAATTCAATGCAATTTTTTAGCACATGAACTTGCCAATCTTGTAGTTGCCCACGATTACTCCAGTGGACTCATGTAGTCATCCAAAAGGTGTCGGGGATGATCCATTTGTTGAGAACGAGGTAATTTTATTACAATCAAACTTGGTTAAAATAAGAACGATTTCCATACACTTGTTGAGAGCGAGTTACTTATATTACTATTGCAGGTTCCTACTCCTACGCATGCAGATACATTGGAGATTGTACATCCAACACCTGATCCTTTGTTAAATATTAAGGTAAATGTCAGAATTAATCAAATGTACTTCTATTAGACTTATTACATCGGTCACTTAATAACTCATGTCCTAATCTAATGTGTAGGGAGAGACACCTTGTGAGCTCCTTCACCCCGGGGAAAAATTGGATGGAAAGTTGAAGTTGGTGCGGTATGGTAGCGCACAACCATTTGACAAGGTCCATTTCAAGTCTAATACTAGTACCCGGTATATCTCGGTCGGCATCAATTCTATACTATCTGGTTTTGTGGACTTACCACTACCGGTGCCTGGAGAGGAGTATGACTTATTTAAGCTACAAGATTCGACAGGCAGCTTTGTTCAATGGCCACGTGATTGGGTGAGGTTGATAGGAGGGGTAAGTATCAAATACCTTTTTGTTAAAACAAATATAACATATCTTGTAATATGACATGTGCTTTTATGTTACTAGATTTCAAAGGAAAATCAACCCTCAAAAAGGAAGAAGGTGGAGAAATTGGAGAAGACAAAATCCAAGGTCGTCCAACCTCCAAACAGCACGGAAGAAGGACAAGGGTTGAAGGGTGAACATATGTCGAAGAAAAGCTCAAGAGGTTATGCCTTGAGCTGTACTCCACTAGTTGAAGCTGATGTCCTTTGTTCGCTCTCTAAGGCTTGTACTTTTCTTCACAACCGCCTTAGTGAGTTGCCATTTGATAGATCTATTGAAGTGAATCTACCTAAGGAGTTGTTCCACTATGATGAAGATGCAGTCGCATTTCTTTCAAGAGTGGATGTGACGGAATTTCTAACCAGTTCCATGCTTAACATTTCCATCATTCAAAGTTCATGAGGTAATTTAATGGTACTATTTCTAATTGTATTGTTGTTGCGTTTCGAATTTAGATTGTGCATTTAATAAATGATCCACATATTGCTTTCATGAAGGTCACTACAGGAGCACCTTCTTAGTAAAGGTAATTCTGAGGCTACATTTGGGTGGTTATGCCCTGAGCAGACCTCTGTTACCAGATGCTTATGTAATCGCGTGATGTGCAAGATTATCTCAAGCGGAGTATTAAGGAATCAACCCGAGCGCGAGACAAGTTCATATTAGCGCCATGCTTTGAGCAGTACGTCTAAATATGTCATAATTCTGTTGATTGCTTAGTAATATGTTGTCGTCTAATCATTAATGGATTGTTATTTGGTTAATATATATGTAGTGCTCATTAGACTCTTTTAGTGATTTGTGTTTCCAATAACACAATCTACCATTTTGATTCGGCCTGTGTGAGTCCACCGCGAAAGCTTCTAGTGAAGAACCTACTGAATAGGTACAAATTGCAACCCCTTGTTGAATGTCCCCACCTAAGTAATTGGTTAGTTATATTTATTTCTAACTTTGAACTTATTTTCCTACAGTGTTATGAAGAAGCTAAATTGTCGTTTGGTTGCGGGTCCTACGTTGAAATATGCAAAGGTAATGCCTTGACATAGTGACTTGTTTAATAAACTTCATATCGATAATGGCTATGCATGATTTCATTAACACATGGTATTTTAGTGTGCGCAACAAGACAACGGAGTTGACTGTGCCTTGTACGTGAAGAGGTTTATGCTTGACTTAGTCAACAGTTGCACGGAAGCTCAACATATTGATGAGGTATCGGTTTATTTTATTACTTTTTTTTCCGTTTGATCCATACTAGCTTCCATAATTGCACCGAACACATAAATGGGAATGAGAAAACCCGAGGCAGTAGCCCAAATATATGCTGACCCCGAGGCATGGTCCGAGGTTACTACACCCAAGACAGTTGCTAACGGGGCAGCTGCACCCGAGCGAGCTGCACCCAGGACACCTGCCCAGGAAGCAGTTGCAGCAGCCCAGGCACCTGCCCAAGCAGCTGCAGCAACAGCCAAGGCAGGGCTGCCCATGGCAGCTGCAGCAGTAGCCAAGGCAGGGCTGCCAAGGCTGCAGCAGCAGCAACCCAGGCAGCTGCAGGAGTAGCCAAGGCAGGGCTACCCATGGCAACTGCATCAGCAGCCCAGACAGGTGCCTAGCGCAGCAGTCGTATAGGCCTTATATGGGACATTTTAGATGTAAGGTGTGCTAAAACTTAGTTAATTGCTATATTGGTGTGATTTCAAATATTAGACACTCAAGACTAGGTAATATTGACATGTTATGAGAAAGAAACGCTTCATTTGATAAGAAATGTAGAAAATGGGCAAAGTAGATGTCGTATACACCTTATATGGGCCGTTTTGGATGTAAGGCGTGCTAAAACTTAGTTAATTGCTATATTGGTCTTATTTCAAACATTAGACACTCAAGACTAGGTAATATTCACATGTTATGAGAAAGAAACATTTCATTTGATAAGAAATGTAGAAGATGGGCAAAGTAGAAGTCGTATAGGCCTTATATGGGCCATTTTGAATTTAAGGCGTGCTAAAACTTAGTTATTTACTATATTGGTGTGATTTAAACATTAGACACTCAAGACTAGGTAATACTGACATTTTATGAGAAATAAACACTACATTTGATAAGAAATGTAGAAAATGGGCAAAGTAGAAGTCGTATAGGCCTTATATGGGCCATTTTGGATGTAAGGTGTGCTATAACTTAGTTAACTGCTATATTGGTGTAAAGAAACATTTATTTTAACTTTTTCATGTCATACGCATGATATACTGAGATATAATAATGGTTGGTTGATTTTTTTTTCAAAGGTTTGCAAAATTCAAAGGGAAGGCACGTTAACAAGCAAAGAAATCAATGAAATTTGCGACATGTGGGCTTTTTTCGTGACATTTGATGGTATCTACTGAGATCGAGCTAGCTTTTTTCATGACATGTGAATGTAGATTATTCTATTAGTTATGTTTGTAAATATATATTATATATTATGTCAATGTTATCTACTTATAATTAATTAGTGCGAAGTATTTGTGAGTTTTATCTTTATATATTTTGGTGTAATGATATAATACTTATAATTAAATATATTAATGATGTTACTCATTTTTATATTTATTAAAATTAAATGTTATTTGTATTTTTGTTGTATTTAATATTAATTAATAATATATTAATATTATTATTAATTAAAATTAATAATTAATAATAATATTAATAATAATAAATATATATTATTATTAACCAGTAATATTATTATTATTGTCACAGGTCACTAATATACTTATTATATTATTATTATTATAAATATTTAAAAAAAATCAAAAGGGAAGCGGTTTGGCGCCAAAACCACTTCCCGTTACCCATATCCAAAAGGAAGCGGATTGGCACCAAAACCGCTTCCCTTTCACCCTAAAAGGGAAGCGGTTTGAACCGCTTCCTTTTCTACAGCCTAAAGAGAAGCCCCCCAAACCGGAGCAGTTCAAAACCGCTTATCTTTTGGGGGTTTGAACCGCTTCCCTTTTGGTTTTCTCTACTAGTGAATATTCAACCAACATAGATTAAACAAGTTTAGGGTAAACCTATTGATTGCATGTTAGTCAGAAAGCGCACATGAATACGATCAGAATAAAGTATAGGCCTATTATTAGGGCAGGTTCAATCTTTTTTAGGTTGGATTTGTACCTTCATCCCCGAACTACCAGTCATGGTTCCAGCCCTATTGGAGGTAACGATCTCTTGGATCGTTAAGGGGTGTAACCTTCACCTCGTGAACGGTTAAAACTTGTTGGCGACTCTTTTTCTCTAGCTTCCTTTCCTTAGGACGCCACCATGCATAAGTGTATGATCACAGAGGGGTTCAAGTTTGGGGTAATGCTTGAAATATTCCCTACAACTGGTTTTCTTCAACAGGAGTATGCTTTAGGATACTCTTAGTGACTGAGATTATTACATTACTAAGATCAACATCAACTTCCTGGTTATCAGCCTCCTTCTCTTGTTTTTCTTTCTGCTTTTCATCTTCCTTTTTCTTTTGTTCCTTCTCTGGTTCATTCACTTATTCCTCCTCCTCTTTCTTGTCATCCTCCTCCTTTTCCTCCTTTTCTTCATCCTCCTCCTCCTCTTCTTTAGGGCTAGCAAAAACTGACCCGACCCGAAAACCCGACCCGAACCCGGCACGAAAATAGCGGGTTTGGGTTGAGATTTTTGACCCGAAAATTTAAATGGGTCGACACGAACCCGGCCTAATAATTAAATGGGTTAGGTTAAGGTTGGAATTTTAAACCCGAAAATGACCCATCTAACCCGAAAATATTTTCGGGTCAAATCAGGTCAGGTCAACCCGAACCCAACCTGATAACCCGAACGTAATGCACTTATGTACAAAAAAAAACAAAAAAAAAACCAAAAACAGAATAAACCTAAAAAAAGGAAATCTAAGCCCAAGCCCAAGCAAAGAAAGCCACCTTATAAAAAGTAAAACCCTAAAATCCTCTCATTCTCTTTCTTTTTCTCAACAGCCGTTTCTGAGCATTATCTTTCTCTCTCTTATAATCTCCTTCACAACTTGACTCTTTCACTCCTCCACTAGACGCGTTTCTTAGTTCTATTAATCCTCTCCTTCATCAATTAAGGTATATTGCTTCATTTTCTGTTTTATTTTTCGTTTTTTTTTACATGCTATTTTTTTTATTTTCAAATTCATATATTGTTTATGTTTTCATTTATTTTCGTATTTTATATGCTAATTTTCGATTGTTATTACTAATTTGTGTTGTTAGATGTTGTTGTTTATGTTATTATACGGTTTTTTTTTGCTAATTATCAAATCCTAATGCTAATTTATGTTGTTAAATGTTTTTATGTGATGGTAATTCTTGCTAATATTTGTTATTTATTTCTATTTTTCATGAGCATGTTTGTTTTAATTTAGATTTTAATAGTTATAGCTATGCATGTTTTAATTATATTAATTTGTTTGTAATTTGCTTTATAGGCTTTGGCAGCAAGTTATGGCCACCCATGTTCAATTGGCAATAATGTGTAATCGATTATGAAGCTTGAGGTGGTGAACAAAGATGACATGCACAATATCGCCCGATCTTTATCCAAATGAAAATCTGATTGCATCTTCTATTATTTTTTGAGAACTGTAATTTGTGTTATAAAAACCTTAGTATCTTTTGAAACTTGGTTAGTAATTAGTTAATTACACTTTTTTTGGTTTGTAATCGTTAATTAGGATTGTTACTTTGTTAGACTATGTTGTTCAATTTTGGCTTGAATTAAGACACTTAAACTATGAACTACGAGTACTTATTTTTGAATGAAAAAAAAAAGTTCATTTCAATTTTGGGTTGGCCCGAACCTAAAACCTGAAAGATCAGGTTCGGGTCGAGTCAATTTAAGGTTAAAAAAGCCTGATTTTAACCCAAATAAAAAATCAGATCAAATAAGGTCAATTTCGGGTTGACCCAAACCCAAAAATATCAGGTTCAGGTTGGGGTTTTCAACTCGAATAGTTAAATGGATTAGGTTGGGGTTATGGGGTAGCTGACTCGAACACGAACTCGACCTGACCTGATCCGTTTGCCAGCCCTACTCTTCTTCCTCCTCCTCTTCTTTATTGCCATCCTCCTCCTTTTCCTCCTCCTCCTCTTCTTATGTTTCATAATTTTTATGTTGCTCCTCCCATGTTGACAGAAACACACTAGATATATCTCTTAAATAATTATAAAGCCTAACTATTTGATCCATAGCCCTTTGTACTTTAGGATCTTCCATTAGCCTTTGTGTTTCTGAAACCAGTTGAGAATTTAATGTAGACACATTCATTTGTTGCTTTTTCATCTTGTTTGTTAAGCAAGTTATACACTTAGCATGTAACATTGCAAATAGTGTTGAATCTCTAGCCAACAAATGCAGTTCTTCTTTAATTTCTTCAAAATGAATTACATAAATTTATAATTACATTATTTTTGAACATAAATACTATTTACTTTTTAAGTTAATTTGTTTACTTTTAAGTGTTCATTATTTACTTTATGTTTATGATTTACTAAACATTATTACTACAAGAAGCAGAGCAATTAAATATAATAAAAGTAAACAAACATGATATAAAAGTAAAGATATTTCATTTTAAAGTAAACACAAGAAATCAATGTAAGTTCTAAAAAATTACTCACTTTTTTTGCAGCATCATGTATTTCACTATTTGTCATGTCACCTTCTAGTAGGTTGAATGACACTAATTTTCTCTCTCTGTTAGCAAAGTTTCTATAAGCATTCTCAATTACATTCCCCAAGAATGCTTGCTGACCTACTCTTCTACAAACTAGATAAACATCCTTTTGGAGTTCTCCTTGACCAAAAGATGCCTTTGCTTCATTTGCAATTCTTTCTTTGACTCTCTCATCTGACCAATGTTTGATCAATGGCAGTGTTGTTAGTTTAAACTGCCCTCTTAACGCAACATGATGAAAGTAAACAAGTTGAAGAATATGGACACATCCACTTATTCCTGATCTTGATTTTTTGTGTTTGTTGTTTTTGAAGCTCCCCACTGATTTGCACAGGTTATTCAGAACATAACCACACCAATCTAGGTTATGTATCTATTTCACACTGTCTTCATAGAAGATTTTCTTGCAATCAATCACTCTGTTTGCAACAGGGGCCAAGAATGTGCTGCAAACATACATTATCTTGTAAAATCCTCCCCTCCTTCCTTCAGAGTCTTTATTTTTTTCTCCAAATCATTCACAAAGATGTCATCACCATCTGAAATTCTTGGTTTTGTCTTCCATTCCTTTTGAATCAACATGTTTGCTATAGGTTACTTCCTTAACTGAAAAGTCACCTTGTACTCAGTTACGTGTGGAAGCAAGAAAATATATATCTTCAACATTATAGGAACTAACAAAAAACTCCTTCACCATGTCAATCTTGAACATGCAGTTG
Source organism: Chenopodium album (assembly GCF_948465745.1). Lineage (NCBI taxonomy): Eukaryota > Viridiplantae > Streptophyta > Magnoliopsida > Caryophyllales > Amaranthaceae > Chenopodium > Chenopodium album. The sequence continues at coordinate 32,144,070 of NC_137838.1, forward strand.
TTTTCATTGAAATGAGGACAAATTCATGGATGCATCTTTGTTGAAATTCTTGTCAAATTAAGTTCAAGCAACCCTCCAAAACCAACACTTATTACATCTGATTTTGTTCCTCACTAAAATCTTTGATCAAATTAAAAACTGCATTGGGTCTGCAATGTGTCTTCTTGATTTCCAGGGTACCATCATCATCATCACTTCCTTATTTAACCTTGATAACTTCATGTAATTCCTTATCAGAAATGTCAAGCTTCATTTTCTTCTTTAAATTAGCTTTTCCCTTTTTCACGTCTTGTTTTGATGATTCATCATAATCCTCATTTGGATCTTCTTCTGGTTCATAATTGCTAGACCTGGCAAACGGGTCATTAGGGTCAGGTATGGGTCGGGTCAAATTCGGGTCAGCAAATGTTCAGGTCGGGTTTAGGTTGGGTCGGGTCATTTCGGGTCAAGTTCGGGTCAATAAATTATCGGGTCGAGTCGGGTTTTGGGTCAATACTTCGGGTCAACTTTGGGTCGGGTTGAGTTAGGGTCAGGTCAAGTTCGGGTCGGGTCAAATTCGGGTCGGGTCATTTCGAGTCGGGTCTGTTTTTGAGTCCATATATCGGGCCAAGTTTGGGTGGGGACAAGATCGAGTCGGGTCAAGTTCGGGTCGGGTTGACTTTGGGTCGTGTCATTTCGGGTCGATAATTTAAGTCAAGCAATTAAGCTGAAATTAGTAGATTTATAATTTTTATATGGATAAATTATTAGGTTTTTTTTTAACAGGAAATGTAGTTGTTTGTGTTAATATCATTGTTATTGTTATCTAATAATAATAATAATAATAATAATAATATTATTATTATTATTATTATTATTATTATTATTATTATTATTATTATTATTATTATTATTATTATTATATATCAAAAATAGAAAAAATCATACAACCTACATACAATTAGTGGGAAACCAAGATACAATATGGGTCCCTACTCCTCTAGGCTCTAGCTACATCAAACTCAATTATTATTTATTTATTTATAATACTCTTTTTGTTTTTATTTATATACTCCATTTTCATTGGACATTTATGCAATAATGCAGATGAGTGCAAAACTTTGACATAAATTTTTTAATTATCAATAAGTATACAAATAAAATAGTTGAATTCTTAACAAACTATTCAATGTGACAATCTCATTATCTCAATAAGTATTTACAAAGTAGAGTTTAGTAAATTATATATTTTTCTTATGAGTAAATCACTAACATTGATTATAAACTCAAATTATAATATAGTATGAAATCCCAATTCAGATGTAAAAAGAAAAAAGAATGTTCTAGTTAAGCACTTAAAAAAAGAAAAGTGGGTAACAATAGCAATACACAAAGTCTTATATGTGGTCGGTCACACCGTGTGGCAAGGGTTACTTGGTCAGTGTAATAGGGGTTACTTGGTCAGTGTAATAGGGGTTACTTGGCCAGTGTAAAGGGATTACTTGGTCAGTATTATGGGGTTACTCAGTTAGTGTTAGTAATAGGGGTTACTCGTCAGTAGTATGAGGTTACTTGGCCAGTGTTATAGGGGTAACTTTATTCTTTTGTAAGTGGTCACACGGTGTGGCTAGCCACACACAAGACGAGCTAATAACAATAAGCGTCGGTTTCTAATTAGGTGGAACTATTTATGAATTAAAAAAAAACATGTTATTATGTAAGATGATGTTTTTGTATGATTTGAGTAATAATAAAGCAAATTAACACCATTAAGGTATTATTAGCTTATTGTTAAAACCTATTCAATCAATATAATTCCGTTTATTTATAACGAGTCAAAATCATAATAAAATTGTTTAATTTAGTTTAAGGCATGTCTTCAGTATAGGTTACTTCATAGGTTGTCGGTTGTCCTATGCTAATTCGGGTTAAATCCAGGCCAGTTGATTCGGTTATCAAGTTGATTATGGTCAGGTCATTTCGAGTATCGGGTCAAATTCGGGTCGGGTCACTTTGGGTCGGGTCATTTCAAGAATCGGGTCAACTTCGGGTTGGGTCATTTCGAGTAACGGGTCAATTTTGTGGGTCGGGTCATTTCGGGTAACGGGTCAATTTTGGGTCGGGTCATTTCGGGTAACGGGTCAACATTGGGTCGGGTATAATCGTGTCGAGTTAACTTCGGGTTTCGGGTCAGGGTCGGATCAACTCCACATCGGGTCGGGTATGGATTGGGTCGGGTCAATTCGGGTCATTATTTTTGGGTCATGGGTCGGGTCATCGGGTCTGGGTTAGGATTGACAGGTCTAATAATTGCTATCGTTAACTTCAGATTTTATCCTTCTTTGCTCCTATAATTTGTTAATGTATAAGATATTAAAACATATACTCTTAAAATATAATATTTAAGAACAAACAATCTACTTCACAACATATAAAACATGTTAAATAACTTCCAAAACATATATATTTACTTTATAAGAATTTTTAGTAATTGTATTAAACTTATCAGTTACTTTTATGATCAATCATGTATTATTATGCATCATAATATTTATATTGACATCATAGGCATATAAAGGTAAATAGTTTACTATATAACAGTTTCTATTTACTTTATAGAATGAATCATTTACTTTATAGGAATAAAGAAAAGGCTAAAACCTACTTCACAACATATAAAACATGTTAAATAACTTTCAAAACATATATATTTACTTTATAAGCATTTTTATTAAATTTATTAAAATTATCAGTTACTTTTATAATCAATCATGCATCATAATATTTATATTGACATCATAGATATATAAAGGTAAATATTTTACTTTATAACAGTTTCTTTATACTTTATAGAATGAATCATTTAGTTTAAGATTTATACCTTGGATTAATACATTTATTTACTTTATAAATTTAATATAGAACATATGAATCTAACTTTAGATTCTAATTTAATAAACTTTTATGAACCTTTTGAAGTTTTTAGTTCATTAATCCTTCTCTTTATCAATATTTACTTTTTTGAAATCCTTTGAAGCTTAGCACATAATACAGTTAGTGTGCACAATCAGTTTATAAGTATACACATGTTAAAGAACTTTTAAAACATATATATTTGTAATCTTTTTTGTTTACTTTATTAAACTAACCATTTACTTTTATATTTAATCATGTAATATTATGCATCATTAAATTTGTAACATTTACTTATAAAGATAAATGCTTTACTCTATAAGTGTTTCTATTTACCTTATCAAATAATTTTGTGTTTCAATATTTTATACCTTTAATTGGAGATTGATTTGAATTTGCTGCTTTCTTTGGAGTGCTTTTCTGTGCAGCAGGAACTTTCTTGGCTGCAGGAGACATTTTGGTTGCAGGAGATTTCTTGGCTGCAGTAGCTTTTTTACTTGCAGCAGCCTTCTGTGCAGTAGGAACTTTCTTGGCTGCATTAGCTTTTTTACTTGCAGCAGCCTTCTGTCCAGCAGGAACTTTCTTGGCTGCAGGAGATTTCTTGGCTGCACTAGCTTTTTTTATAACACCCTGTTCTTTTGGAACTTGAAGCGTTAACGGAATAACGCCTGAATAGGAGGCTACTTGTAGGGAATATTTCAAGCGTTACCCCTAACTTGAACTCCACTGTGATCATACACTTAAGTATGGTGGCGTCAAAAGGGAAGAAACTAGAGAAAAAGAGTCGCCAACAAGTTTTAGGAACTTGTAAACCGTTCACGAGGTGAAGGTTACACCCCTTAACGATCCAGGAGATCGTCAACTCCAATAGGTCTGGAACCATGACTGGTAGTTTGGGGATGAAGGTACAAATCTAACCTAAAAGAGATTGAACCTGCCCTAATAATAGGCCTCTACTTTATTCTGATCGTACTCATGTGCGCTTTCAGACTAACATGCAATCAATAGGTTTACCCTAAACCTGTTTATCTATGTTGGTTGAATATTAATGCACAAACAAAACTATTATTGGCGATCACTTGAATTATAAATATATTAACCCTAAACAAAATTATTAATTATCTTATCTAAGCGTGATTACAAGTACTAAATTCCTTTTAAACATGCATAAAAGGCATGATAAAGAAATAACAATAAATATCAAGCAACATAATAATAATCATCATAAATAATGATCAAAATTATAATTATAACAATTATATAAAAATAATCATAATTAAAATAATCATGTTAAAGCATAATAATAATAAGATCCTAGGCATGATACTAACAAGATTAATAACAAACCCTAGCATGTCACTAAACAATAAAGATCAAATATATAGCCCTAGCATGATACTAGGAATTTATTGTTGTCACCCTAAACATGATACTAGGAAGATCAAAACACCCTAACATGATACTAGGAATCATAATAACAACCTAGACATGATTTCTATATCATAATATCAATAAATCAATTAAAGCACTTACTTGGATGTCTCGTATCTCTTTCTAATAACAAAATACACGCGTTAGTAACTTCATGGAATATAATAAACAAACAATTAAATTAAAAGAGAGATTTGGGACCAAACCCTCATAAATAAAAACATTTCACGTCTAGGGCGAAGGCAACTTCGAACAATGCTAGGTGTTTCTAAGTCTTGTGAATGCGGAATTTGGTATGCAAAAGGGTTGGTTTAGATAAAAAGAGAAAATAAAAACTTTAGCTTTGAGAGAGAAGAGAATTAGAGAATTGGTGATTGTAGATAGATTCAAAACGGACTTTTTAGGAGGCTATTTATAGAGAAAATCAGCCAAAAAGATAGATAAACAAATCTGAGTTTCAACGTGAAAGAACGAAGTTAGCGCCAGACGCTGACATTAGCACCAGACGCTAACGCTAGCACTAGGTGCCAGGCGCTAATGTCTGGCGTTAGGCGCTAATCAATTGTTTTACGCGTTTTCTAAATTCAGATAAAATTTAACCGTAAAGGAGGATACAATCGTATTTTCCTCAAAAACACTCTTTTATTCTGATTAAAACTCTAAAAATTCAACCAAAGTCAATTTATCAATTCTAATTGAATTAGGAATGAAAAGAACCTTCTAGAAGAATCTAGAAGAATAAAAAAAATCCTAATTGCATTAGGAATGATAAATCCATATTAGGCCCTCCTCTAGATTATTGGGCCGCATATAACACTCAAACCGGGCCCAGTTTAGTAATTTGGCCATAACTTCGTCATTATTCATCGAAATTGGTCTTATAACATATCGTTAGAAAGCTCTTTTCAAGCCCAATCCAACTACACCATTATTTGAACCTTTCTATGAACCAATCAAACTGGATTGGCTGTTTTCTTAAAATAGGTTTTCAAAAATAGAGAGAAAAGAAAAGAAATCAAAAATATCCGCAACACTAGACTTTTCACACTTTCACTTTATTCGATTATGATTCGACGTGAAAGGTACTCATCACCGGGTTTGGTTTTGGGGAGACAAAAATGGGTGTCTACGAAGCCCCCACTTTGACTGAGTTTGGAGAAACGCAAGTTTCGAAAACAAAAGTCAAAGTATCGATAGGGACGGAGAATGATTCGAAACGTTCTGCGATCCTAAACCACTCTTGTAACGCCGATACCTGCAAACTAGCCTTAGTTAAACAAATAAAAGAGTTAAGAAACGTGTATCTTGCACCGTCGAGCACACATCTCTGTAGGTTGTTGTTGTATTGCTGCATTTCTATATTTTTGACGACCTCCTACAAGCTAGAGAATGCCGCCTGAAGACTCCTACGCTTGTAACTGCCTCCAATTCCGCTATGATAGACTTCTGCAAGCTAGAGAACCTCATCAAAGATTGCTTCGCTTGAAACCAACTTCTAGTATTTTGTTACCATCTTCTGCAATCCAGGCAACACGATCGAAGATAACTTCGCTTGAAATCACCTCCAGTTTTTTGTGACAACTCTCCGCAAGCTAGGGAACGCTGCCGAAGATATCCTCGCTTGAAGCTATCCTTATTTGTTGCGATAATATTCCAAGGAGAATTACCAAAGACCTACGCTTGTGGATCTTGAAAAGTTCGCTTGAACTTTACTTCCGTTATGCCAATACTTCGGCGCTTCTGCTGCTTTTAACCAGTATGTCGGTGCTTTCCGCTGAATGAACCAGTATGTCGGTGCCTTTTGCTAAATGAACTAGTATGTCGGTGCCTTGCTACATGAACCATTATGTCGGTGTTTGGCAATGAGCCACTACTTAGGCGCTTTAAGCTAAGTGAGACGATCATTCATCAGGTCGATCACTTTATATAATTTCAAGCCGATTACTAAAATTATGTCAAATTGCTTAGAGGGGATAACTGGTGTACCAAGGAACCCAAAATATATTGCAAGAGGTTGGAATAACCGCACTGAGTGGCTGGATAGTCTGTCGCCACTGAAATATTGCTAGCGCCGCATATTTGGCTGTAAAGCCAGACGCTGGCACTAGCGCCAGGCTCTAAGCCTTATCGACTGGCGCCAAGGTCTGTCGCTTGGCGCTAGAGTCGGGTTTTCCATAAATACCCTTCTCTTCTTCATTTCCCCTGCTGCTGCTCGTGTTTTGCTTGAGAATTAGCTCAGAACTTCATTTGGCTCGTTCTTGCTCATTTCTCAACCGAATTCGCTCAAATTTGTTGCAAATCCAAGCTTATTCCATCCATTTTCCTGATCTATGTAAGTTTTGTTCAAACTCACCCCGGTTTTAATGAATTTTGCACATATTTGTTCACAAATTTTTTGAAAATTCGAAACTTAAATTTCTTAATTCTCTTTGTTTGTCAAATTTTATGCCATGAAATTGCTTGATTATGTTTATGTATTTCCTTGGGAGTAATTTGAGACTTGTTTGACTTAATTTGGTGAAGAAACGAACAAATCACCATTGTTGGACCTCTTAAGGTCGGGAAGACAATATGGCTTGTTCTTGACGTTTTTGCTAGAAATTCTTGTCCAATTTGTCACAATAATTACTATAGTATTGCAAGAAATTGTTTGAATGCTTAAAAAATGTCGTATATGCTCAATTTGAATTTGTGCTCTGTTTTAGTTCTACGTACTCAGTTTTTTTTTTGCGAACATAGTATCATGCGGCTAGGCAAACCTTAGATACTATAGAACCTCAATTTATGATTATTTTGCACAATGTAGCATGGTTAGACAGCAAGGTTCGGGTTCACGGTCCCGAACGTTTGACGGGAGCACGAGCCCGTAGAGGACGACGCCGACCCGTCCACTTCTCTCGACCAACTCCCTGAGTGGGATGAGCGGATGCTGTACTTCTCTCATGTTTACCACATTTCTGAGAGGGTGCAACGGGGTATCACAGTTGGTAGGACGCGCTGCCATGGTTCAGGTTGCGATACCTTGAGCGACCTGTACAATATGTACATCGCATATGACGGAGAGGCGAGACTTCTATGGGAGTCTTGCGGACTGGCTGCGCTTTACGTGGCCTTGGAGGCTATGATTGCCTCTAGCAGGGGTCACCATGTGGTTCGTGCTCTGGTGGAGTTCTTTTAGGACACCACCAACACTTTCCACTTTCCTTGGGGTGAGATGATGGTCACCCCGACCGACTTCAGTCTCATTACGGGACTAGAGTTTAGCTCTGTTGCGCTACCGGTTGACAACGAGATCAGCGTCTTTTCTTCCGAGGTCGAGGAGCTCTTGGGTCCGATTGTTGTTTAGGCTCGTGCTGAGGTAGAGTCGACCCAGTTTAGTGCAAAGGAGATTCGTCATTCGACTCTAGCAGCGGCTTTTGATGATGATGCGACCACCCTAGAGCAGCGGGTGCGCATCTTTGTACTTATATTGCTGTCAGGGACGTTTTCCCTTGACAAGGATAGTAGAGTGATGCTTTACTACCTGCCTGCAGTCCGTGATCTACACTTGATCGGGACTTATGATTGGGCCAGCTTGGCCTATGCTGACTTCATCCGAGCGTTACGAGACTCTTTTCGACACCGGTCCTTCACGGGGAACGTCGCTCTATCCGGCTTTTGGAGGGTCGTAGAGGTATACTTTATCTCCCATAAAGTTTAGCTCTAAGCTTTGATTAGCACTTGCTAATAATTTTTGTCTTTTGTAGATCTGGTTCTACGAGTACTTTCCCTTGGTTGCGCCGGCGAGACCATCGCCGCGCAGGTTTTCAGTGAGTGCTTCCTGGGGAAGCCGCCGTGCTGGGATGTCCATTGCTTACGTCCGAGATTGGATCATCTCGGTGTGATTCTTTGTATATTTGGGTACTTTGCATTACCTTCGATAGATTCTTATTTGATAGGCATTCTTTGCAGGAGCCTAACGTGTTGTACCGGCCGTGGGTCGGCTTGGTTGTTCCTGGGCTAGCCGCGCAGTACTTCTTAGCGTCGCTATTTCTTGAGGACATATGGAGAGATCGCGTATCTTGGAGACAGGGTTGCTATTCAGCATTCCTCGGACACCTTTGTCGTTCCTGCTCCTCCACCGCGTCACATGTTCAACGCCGCGAGGTTGGTGAGCATGTTAGAGAGAGCTGGTACCTCTTGGCGATCTTATATGATCCCTAGGTGGTGCTATGAGGAGGAGCTACTGCCGTTGTTAGCTCCAGTCCCTATACTGGCTGAGGAGGTGGCGGTATGATGCTCAACTTTTACCTTTCGTTAACTAGCCCCCAAGTAATGCTTTACTGACTTTGATTTGCTTTTGTCAGGCTGAATTTACCGAGTTCGTGCCACCTCGTATGTCTATTCATTATTAGGGGACATACGGGCCGATTGGGAGATGATTCCTCCAGCTCCTGAGGGTGAGCGCTTCGTGGAGCGGTCGATTCCTCGTCACCGGAGATTATTTGCAACTTTTGTCCATATATGTTACGCATCTTTACTGACTTTATTTTCTTGACAGTTCTCGCGCGAGGTGGTCACGGCGATGGCACGGTGTATAGATGCCTTCCAGAGCCAGCTCGTTCAAATGAGGAACGTGGCTACATGTCGTCGTGGCGACACCGTTCAGGAGGTATTTTCCTTTCTTATTTTTCCTCCGCAGCCTCAGCCTTAGGTTGATCTTGGGTGGACGGGTCCTGTGCTGAGTTTTCCACCTCACGAGGAGACCGGAGCTGGAGCTGGAGCTAGTGGAGAGGTTACTCCTCGTACAGCGCAGTTTTATGAGATGATGGGTGTACGTCCCCCGGCGTCGTAGTTTGTTCATGTGCTTTTTGGTGTAGCGTCAGGCGCTACGCTTAGCGTTTGGCGCCAGGTTCCGGCGTTAAGCGCCAATATTTGGCGTCTAGCGCTGATGAGCGCTGACTCTGAATCCTTCCCGGATTAAAACTGCGCCGATTTTGTGTATAATAGCCCATGCCCAACCGATTTTCTTCATAATTTCAATAGATTAAATATATTCTTAGCTTTTGAAATAATAATCATGTCTTTAGTCTCTAAAAGTTTTACCAACTTTACTCATGAATGGTGTCGGTCTCTTACTTCCAAGGAGAGAAAAGAGTTAGATGTGTTTCACATGGGGGGTATTTATGGTGTCAAAGGGGTAGATCTTGATTTAGACTTCATTCATACCGCTCTAGAATATTGGGATGTGTAAACTCATTGCTTTAGATTAGGGTATGATGAAATTAGCCCTTTGCCGGAAGAATTCGGTGTTATTTTAGGCTTCCCTGCATTAGATCTTGTAGTAATCCCTAGAATAAACGAATATTATTATAAGGATTTTGAACGCTTCTTCAATTTAAAGGCAAAGATCTAACAAAAATAGTAGATGGTAGCATAGTTAATTTGAAAGAATTTGCTCGCCATTATTTTGATAGACCTTATTCTGAGTCTTTTCATGTTTATATAAGAAGAGCTTTTCTTTTTGCATGCTTAATCAATATCTTCTCACTAGTGGTAAAACTAATGAGGGTCAAGCAATCATATCAACTGTTTTGGAGCAGATAGAATCTAGGAGAAATCCAATGCCATTAATAGTTGGAGAGACTATGCTTAGTCTTGACGAATTAAAGAAGAATCCAAAAGCGCCTTTTCGGGGCTCTCCAATTTTATTACATGTAGAAAAATAATATTTTTAATTACAGAAATCAAAAACATATTTTTGTATATTAATAATAATTTATTTGCATTGAATTTTTTTTTATTTTACAGATGTGGCTAATGGAAAGATTAGAATTAATTAGTCCTCCGGACAATATCGAGAAGTACACTCCCAACTGCTTTGTGAGAAGGAAGAAACACTTCTCTAAGATGGGGCGCCATGAATGGAAGAAGGTCTTCGGGTCTTGCAATTTTGCCATCAAGTGGGTCATCCCTTGGTGGAAAATAGAAAAGATGGTTGGTGTTAACAAGCAACCTTTATGTCGTCTTCTAAGCTTGTCCCGAATGACGTTTTATTATCCCTGCAGGGTAAAAAGACAGTACGGCCTACTTCAAACAATTCCTTCCGGGGATCTTCGTCGTCCCTATGAGTTCCCTGTATCTCAAGAAGTAGACAAATCTGATACTTATTGGAGTGCTAGACCTTTATGGGAAGTGATTACCCAAAAGGTTCCTCCTTCCTTGCCCAATGATGTGAAAAGATGGCTTCTGAAGAAACCCTCAAAGGATATGAAGAAAAATCAGTGTAAAACTGATGCGAAGAGTCGTCTAGGTGATAAAGTGATTCCTGTTAAGAAAAGCTCTGCGAAGGATAAAGGAAAAAGGAAAGCTGACACTATAGAGAAGAAGGCTTGGGTAGAAAAGAAACATGGGGTCCTAGCTAAAGGAGAAACTATATACTCTAAAATTGAATGTAGGTCCTCTAAAGGATGCCTACTAGCTAAAGTTATGGATGAGGAAGAAGACGCAGATAAGAATTGGAAGAGGGCAAAGAAAGAGAAAAAAGATTAAAAGCATTGCTTAACTTTTAATTATTAGACTTAGTATTAAATTCAAAGTTAATTTATTTAGGCTTTATTTAAATTCCATCAATAATGTAATTTAATTTATTTTATTAATGAGATTCCAGCTTTTTAATTAAATTATCTCCTTTAAATTTAATTTATTAAAGCAATGAAAATCGAAAATTTAATTTTCCAAAAAATTTTCCAAGTACGGAAGTCGAAAATTTTCCGAAAAACACCAAAATATTCCTAGATACTTTACAGAAACTTGGTGCCGTGATTTTACGACTAGCGCCAGCTACGGTGGTCTGGTGTCAGGCGACAAAGGCTGTCGTCTGGCGCTAAGGTTCATCGGTTGGCGCCAGAATTTATTCTGCGACGCCGATGTCTCGTCAATCTTCTGTTAAATTTTTTATTAAGTCTGGGATGCGAGGTTTGAAAAAAAAGGATATAAAGTGGCCGCACCCGTGAAGGGTTGCCTACGTATCCTTTCTTAAGGAATCAGGCTAAACGTAGCTCTCTTGAGTTTCCTACTCAAGTGATTATGGGTAGTATTTTTTAAGTTGTTCAAGATTTGTCATGTTCGAGAACTCATTGTCATCCATGCCAGATAATTTTGCTGCTCCTCCTGACAGGATTGTTTTGACAATGTAGGGTCCAGACCAATTAGGTCTGAATTTTTCCCTTGGATCTAAAATATTTTTCCTTAATGATTTTAACACCAAATCTCCTACTTTGATGTTTCTTGTCTTGACCTTCTTATTAAAATGTCTAGCTATACGAGTTTGACAACATTGGGTGTGATGTAGAGCTTCTAGTCGTTTTTCATCAAGTAGAATTAGCTCCTCATATCTAGCCCTAGTCCATTAAACTTCATCGAGTTTTCTCTCTAATGCGATGCATAGAGATGGAATCTCTAGCTCTACAGGTTGTACGACATCCATTCCATAAACCAAGGAAAATGGCGTATTTCCTGTTGATGTGCGAATTGACGTGCAATAACCCCACAATGCGAAGTGAAGTTTGTCAGGCCAATCCTTGTAATTTTCCGTCATTTTCTCGATGATAGTCTTTAAATTTTTATTAGCTGCTTCGACTGCTCCATTTGCCTGAGGTCTATAAGGAGAAGAATGATGATGTTGAATACCATATTTTTGTAGCAATTCTTCACACTCGGCCTGAAAGTGAGTTCCATTGTCACTTATCATTTCATGTGGGATTCCATATCGACAAATAATATTTTTTCGATAAAGAGTGCTACATGTTTTGCTGTGAGTTTGGCGTATGATTGTGCGTCGACCCACTTTATGAAGTAATCAATTGCCACTAAGATATATTCGTGACCTCCTGTTCCTGGGGGAGTGATTTTGCCGATGATGTCGATTCCCCATGTAGAGAATGACCATGGCGACGTGTAGGTGTAGATTAAAGATGGAGGAACATGTTGTAAATTATCGTAGATTTGGCACTTAGGTCATCTTTTTACGTATTGATTGCAATCTCTATTCATTGTAGTCCAATAGTATCCTTCTTGCATTATCTTTTGGACTAACATTTTACCATTTACGTGAGTTCCACAAATTCCTTCGTGGACTATCCTCATTGCTCTTTGAGCATCCTTTTTTCCTACACATAAGAGTGCTCGACCCTTAGGTACCCTTTTGTGTAGCTTGTTGTCTATGAGTACGTATTGGGAAGCCAAGAGTCTTAATGCTCGTTTTGCTCTTTTGTCAGCATGGGGCGGGTATTCTCCTTTGGTGACATAGTTGAGTATATTAGTATACCACGGTTCATCTTCTTCTTCTTCATCTTCTTGGATCACTTCATCATCTTCTATAGCTTGAATGTAAGCCGGTTTATGCCTTTTTTCTATATTTAGAGGCATTTGCTCGATTTTCGTAGGAATCCTAACCATTGAGGCTAGTCTTGCCAAGGCATCAGCAAATTGATTTTCTTCTCTAGGCAAATATGTGTATTCCACTTTCTCTAACGTATTAGTGAGGGTTTCTAGATAAGTTTGGTAAGGGGCTAGGCTTTCGCTCCTTACTTTCCATCTTTTGGGGATTTGATTGATGATCAATGAAGAGTCTCCGAATATCCGTAACTTTTTCACTCCCAATGCCAAAGCTGTTTCAAGGCCTACCACGCATGCTTCATACTCAGCAGCGTTGTTGGTAACGTCGAAATCAAGCTTTATGGATACTGGAACATGCTCTTCTTTGGGTGATACTTGTAATACTCCAACGCCACATCCCTTTTTGTTTGAGACTCCATTGAAGTACAAAGTCCAAGTATCATCTTCCGTGACCATCAAGTCTTCGTCCGGAAATTCATTTTCGTGTATTGGTGTAGAATCTTCTATTGGAAAGTCTGCTAGAAAATCTGAAACCACAGATCCTTTGATAGCTTTTTGTGGCATGAACCTTACATCGAACTGGGCTAAGTTGACTATCCATCTCGATATGCGCCCATTGAGTGTAGATTTCTCGAATAAATACTTGAGTGGATCTAATCGGGAAACTACAAAGACTGTATGCACGAGCATGTAATGTCTTAACTTGGTTGTGGCCCACACCAATGCGAGGCACAATTTCTCAAGTGGTGTATAGCGTGCTTCATACTCGAGCATCTTTTTGCTTAGATAGTAGATCGCATTTTCTTTGCCTTCTACTTTTTCTGCTAGCATGGCTCCCATTGTTTCTTTGGTGACTGTTAAGTACAATCTAAGAGGTATTCCCAGAAGTACTGGTGCTAATACGGGAGGATTTGCGAGATTGGCTTTGATCTTTTCAAAGGCTTTTTGACACTCGTCATCCCATATCACTGGTACATTCTTTTTAAGCTTTTTGAAGATTGGTTCACATATTGTTGTCAATTTTGATATGAACCTGCTTATGTATTGCAACCGGCCAATAAATCCTCGAATTTGTTTCTCGATTTTGGGCGGTGGCATTGACATGATTGCCTTGAACTTGGTTAGGTATATCTCTATTCCTCTAGAGCTTATGACATAACCCAAAAGTTTGCCTGAGGTGACTCCAAAAGCACACTTAGATGGATTTAGCCTCATGTTGTATTTTCTCAGCCTTTTGAAGAATTTTCTCAAGGCTATTTGATGGCCTAGGCAATCTTTTGATTTTACAATCATATCATCCACGTATACTTCAACTTCTTTATGCATCATGTCATGGAGTAAGGCAGTCGCTGCTCGTTGGTAAGTAGCACCCGCGTTTTTCAACCCGAATGGCATTACCGTGTAGCAGTAAGTACCCCATGGTGTTATGAAGGTTGTTTTCTCCATGTCTTCTTCCGCCATGAGAATCTAATTACAGCCTGCGTATCCATCTATGAACGAGAGGAGCGCATGATTTGCTGTGTTATCTACCAAAATATCGATGTGTGGTAAAGAGAAGTCGTCCTTTGGACTTGCCTTATTTAGATCTTGATAGTCGACACACATTCTTACCCTTCCATCCTTTTTCGGAACAGGGACGACGTTGGCGACCCATTCAAGGTATTTGGATACCTTGATAAAACCTGTAGTTATTTGTTTTTGAACTTCTTCTTTTATTTTAAGAGCTACGTCGGGTTTCATTCGACGTAACTTTTGTTTTACAGGTTTCATTCCGGGAATTAATGGTATGGTGTGTTGAGCTATTTCTCTATTAATGCCTGGCATGTCTTCATATGACTAAGCGAATACATCGATGAATTCTTTAAGTAAGTTAATTAAATCGATTCTTTCTTGTTCATTAAGTGTTAATCCGATTTTAACTTCTTTTTTATTGGTTGAATCATTTGATATATCAATCGTCTCAATTTCCTCAATTATCGGTGTTTTCTTTTCAAGTGTTTCCATTGCTTTAATAAGTTCTTTGTTCTGTTCATTGTTAGTTAAGCAATGTTCATCATCTTGGGTTAAAAAAGAACACAAAGAGTAAGGAGAAGAAGACATATTATTAAATTCTGAGATCATTACATCAAAGAGGGATATGTCCTCAGGGACTTGATCACTAACTATCCTAGAGGAAGAGATAGAAGGAGGGGGTGCTACAACTAAAGTCTTAGATGACTCTATAGGGAGAGACTCTGACTCTGACTCTGACGAATCTTCGAACATCGGTCCTTGCCCCGTTGTGATGGAAATTTTCCTTCCGCTTGGAGTAGTCACCTTGACGGTCTTGCGCCACCCTTGTAGTGATCCTTCCGCTGGAGTGATGAGCTTTGAGGGATCAAAGCTTTTGCTTTGTAGGACTGTTTGGATCAGCGAGGAGTTATCCTCTTTGTATGTTGGCTCATCTTTTTCTTGCCCGAATAGTAATCCCATGACATTAAAGTCAAAGCATGGGGGTGCTTTCTCCTTATGGACAGGAGTTGGGATTTCGTCTATGAAGTAGCCATCTAAGAAGATCTCGAATCCCGGTTGCCTTATGCCATTTACGACAAACGATTCAGGAAATTCGTAACATGGATAGTCCGCTCCTTCTTTTATGAATTGTCCATTGAGGGTAAAATGATACTGATCCATTGGGATTGCTTTCTTGTGGATGCGAGCGTCCCTACGTGCCTTTGATTTTTCCTGGGCTTGCTTGAGATCTTCCCGAGTCTTTTCGAAACCAAGTCCGAAAGTGTCTAATTTAGGGAGGCCAGGTGATTCCAGTGGTTTTGCTATTCCTTTCTTCTTTCCTAGGGTCATCCCAGGAAAATGTCCTTGCTTCTTTAGAATAGCGTTCACGATCATATTGGAGTGGGGGTCGTGGCAGAGAAGGATCCTTTCATCCTCCTCTATTAAGGATACCTCTTCATTAAAGCCCCACAAATCTTCATCATCTTCATCGTGCTCCAATTAATTATTGGATTCTCTATAACTTTAATCCTCATGGGTGAAGCATCGATTGTAATGGGAATTCCTCCAACTATGGATTTTACTTGTTAGTGGAGTGATGAAGGGACGGCCTTTAGGTCATGAAGCCAAGGGTGTCCCAACAATAGATTGAACGAAGCCTTAATATCTACTACTTGGAATGTAGTAGCGTGTTCTATTGCTCCCACCGTTATGTTCATAGTAATTTACCAAGAGCTTGACGACGAGTGTTGTCGTAGGCTCTTATTCCTTGCGTTGACGGGGTTAGGTCTTCATCCCTTATGCCTAGCATTCTCGCAGTTCTAAGTGGACAGACATTAATGGTCGGTCCATTGTCTACAAGAGTCCTAGGGACGTTCATTCTCTTGCAAACCACTGTGAGGTTTAATGCCTTATAATGCATGTCACCTTCTGGAGGTAAGTCTTTGTCGGAAAAGGTGATCAAGTTGATAGGACTAGGGAGATCACTCGTAAGGAAGTTAGCCAACCCCTCAGGAGTGGTCAGAATCTATCCCTATCTTATCCAAGGCATTCATTACAGCCAACCTATGCTCTCGAGATGTTGCCAGAAGCTTCCATACGATCATTTCAACCTTGGTTTTCTTGAACTGTTTGACAATGTCAATGTTTTCTATAATAGGTATGGGAACTTGCTGCGTGGTTGGCATAGGTTGTGTCGAAACAGGAGGTTGCATTCTCCCGGATCTTGTGAGGATGTCTATGGATGAATCTTCTTCTACCCAGAAGTCATCCATGGCATACGACACAAAAGGTGGAGGTCCTACCGTGTCCTTTAGATAAACGTCTTCTTCATCACTATCCCAAACTCCATTAATATTTGCGTCTTCTTCTTGTGGAACTTTGACTAGTCTTTTGTCATCAATCATTTTCTGAATTAAATCCTTAAATTTAAAACAATTTTCAATAGTGTGACCCCCTGATTGATGATATTGACAATAAAATCTATCCGTCCTTTTTAACGATTCAGATGGTCTCGGTTCGAGAGGTTTGACCTCGCCACTCTCGGAGAGTATTTTGAAAATTTGAGCATATGGAATCCCAATTGGAGTGTAGAGTCTATTACTCTTCTTGGGTTTATCAATTACTTGCAAAGAAAAGTGTTTCTTCGTTTCCTCGCTAGCTAGAGGCAGTGGAATCTTATTCGCTTCCATGAGATCTTGAATGAGGTTTCGAAACCTGTAACATTCATTTGTGTTATGACCGTTCCCTCGATGATACTTGCAGTAGGATTTGGAATCCCATTTTGAAGATCGCTTTTCTGGTGTGGGATCCTCAGTTGGGCCAATAGGTTTGATTAATCCTTGATCATGGAGACGATCAAAGATGGCATCATAGGTCATTCCCATGGGCGTGAACTCTTTCCTAGGTTTATTTTTGGAGGGTGGAACCTCGTCATACTTTTTCTGAAGTTTCTTCACAACTTCGAGGGCTTCACGTAGCAAGTTTGATCCCTCTAACATGGACAACGTAAGCAATTGTATGTCCTCTTTACTTGTTAATTATGGAAGGTTATCCACGGCATCGAAAAAGATCTCCTCCTCTTCTTCAATAGCATGGATTTCTTCGACAGGTTTGATGAGCTTTGAGGGATTAACCTCGTTTTCCTCATCAGAGATAGCCAAGGAGTGAGCGAGAGGCGCATTATCAATACTTGGCTTCTTACTGGCAGGAGGTAATGGTAGCTTGTTATTGTCGATTAAGTCTTAGATAGCTTCCTTAAGCTTCCAACAATTCTCGATAAGATGGCCCCTAACTTGGTGATACTTGCAATGTGCATTGGGGTTCCAATTAGCCGTCCTCTTCTTGACTGGTGGGTCCCCAAATGGTCCAATAGGAGTTATAAGACCTTTTGCATTTAATCGGTCAAATGCGGTGTCATAACTCATACAATTAGGAGTAAAGTTCCTCCTAAATGGTTTCTTTTGTCCTTGATTATTCATAGCAAGGACTTCACTTAAGTTAAAGGTACCAACATTATTTGAGTGGGTGGTTTTGGAAGAAGAAGTATTGTCATTCTTCTTGCCTTTCCAGCCACTATTGGAGTTAGTGTTAGAAGCTTACAACTTAGCCAGGTCGTCTTCAATATTAATTCCAATGTCGTAGACGGCCTTGAAGGTATGGGGATTATTCTAGTATTTGAGATGCTTGGAGTACTTCTCTTGAAGGTTTTTGATGAATAACCTTACGGACTCTTTTTCACTTGGCACCTCAATCATCTTAGCTGAGGTTTCTCTCCATTTGTTAAAGAAAGAGGTGAAACCTTCATTCTCTTTCGGCTTGAGGATTTCAAGTTCCCTGTAGTCAGTCTCAACTTGAATATTGCATTTGTATCTATCAATGAAAGCGTTTACTATGGACTCCCAAGTAGAGGTTATTTCTTTCTCAAGAGAAAAGAACCATTGTTGGCAAACGGTTTCGAGAGATAGTGAGAACAAAGAGGGAAATACCTTCTTGTCGATACCCTTAACACTCATTATTGTTTCGAAGGCTCTTAAATGAAAGTAAGGGTTGTCAATTGCTTTGAATTTCGGGATGTCGTTGGCATTGAACTTCTGCGGAAGAAGATCCTTGTCCACCGAGACCCCTTGTGAGCTAATCCCTTGAAACTTGTAGTCACTAGACAGTTTGCTCAGACTCTCTTGCATGAGGTCCATCTATTGTTGTTTCACAGGATCATCAATCTTGAGGGTTAGAACCTTTAACGCCTCAGTCACTGTAATCAGTTGGTTCCTAAGCTCATTGAATTCCTCTTGAGTTGCCATTATCGTCTTAGCTTTCCTCTTACGAGCAATGGGTTTGTCGAAATGTTGGACTTGGATAAAAAGGTTGTCTTTGATCAAACGCCCTTCCTTTCTTGACCACGCATTGTAAATTAAACCATTTTTGCTTTAATTATTTGACTCAAATTGACCTTGACTTTACGGTTTGAAAGAGAAAAAGCAAAAATAGGTGCATATTTTTGGGGAAAAAAATAAGGTATACATTTTTGGGAGTTAATTATAGGGTTTAAACAAGTTGATTTATTTGGAGGATTAATATCCGACTTACCCCCTAAAAAAATGACGGAAAAAATACGCGCATACAAGACTCCCTTAGACATGGTCAAAGTGTACATTAGTGTGTGCTTTATATGGTGAGTGTAAGTGACATGCTTTGACTCTTGTGTAAGACCACGGGACTTAGTTCTTAGACTCAATTAATGACTTGACAAGGTATAATTACCAGTAAAAATTAACTAAATCGACTAGAAAACTACTTGATTAGACATAAGGAGATGACTCGAGCGATAAACCGAACTGTCGCCAAAATGACAGGACTGACGCCTCTCTTTGTAGTGTAGCGCCAAACGACAGGACTGACGCCAGGTGCTACGCTCCACAAAGTGGCGCTGCAGTTCAAATCTTGGAGCCATTGTTGGAACGTCAATCTGGAACTGCTTTCAGTATTATTACTCTACAGGGTATGCTTAAAGTCGTACTAAGTCAATTCTGATTAAATTATTAAAATTATTTACTCTAACTAATTAATAGGCAAAGTTCTATTAGTCATAAATCAAATTACTTAATCTTAGCACAAGTCAAACAAACGGTTAGGAAAAACACATAGAGTATGCACAATCAATAATGCATAATTAGTCAAGTAGGAACAACATGATGCAATGAGTTTGCAACCTAACCATGGCTCTAGTTCTCTAAAGTTCGGGATATAGGTTAGTCAATATAGGGTCCATGGTTAATTGACCGGATGCACCGCGCGGAAGCCTAACCGTGAAGGGTTGGCACGAGTGGATGGGACACCGCGAGTTTAGAAAAACTCGTTTCCATGGTTTGGTGAATTCAACATTCTTGGATGTACCCTTTGTTGCTCAGAGAGTTCAATCAGGTAGATGGAGCATGAATTGCCAAAGGGTTATATCCATATGTAGAACACATATGGGTTTCAGAAAAGTGAGAAAAACTCAAGGAAGTAGGATCGAGCAAACAGTGCTAAAAACTGGTCAAAATTAGAACGCATAAATCTGGCTCGGTATTGGAAGAACTTGGCGCCAGCAAACAGAGTCCAGCGCCACCTTTTGGCTTTAGCGCCTGGCAACAGAAGCTGTCGCCTGGCGCTAACGACAAAAAGTTGGCGCTAGTCTTTGTTCGCTGACGCTAGTTCCTACATGCCTCAGCAGCTTTCTGTGCTCGATAAAATTTCCAGTTTCGCGCAGCATTATTTCGATCCTAGTTGTGAAAGATATTCCTCAAATTTCCTACGTGTAAAAATCCTATGTTTTAACTCATTACGGATGGTCTTTCCAATGAGATCTTTTTTTAAGCATATGACAATAATGTTAATCAAAATTACACACATGAAATACTTAGAACTTTTCGAGTCTCATCCACACATTCTAAATCATTGCGGAAATAAATTTCAGGAATTAAAATAGAAATCCTCCCCAGTGGAGTCGCCAAAAACTGTAGGGAATATTTCAAGCATTACCCCTAACTTGAACCCCACTGTGATCATACACTTAAGTATGGTGGCGTCCAAAGGGAAAGAAACTAGAGCAACAGAGTCGCCAACAAGTTTTAGGAACTTGTAAACCGTTCACGAGGTGAAGGTTACACCCCTTAACGATCCAGGAGATCTTCAACTCCAATAGGTCCGAAACCATGACTAGTAGTTCGGGGATGAAAGTACAAATCCAACCTAAAAGAGATTGAACCTGCCCTAATAATAGGCCTCTACTTTATTCTGATCGTACTCATGTGTGCTTTCTGACTAACATGCAATCAATAGGTTTAACCTAAACCTATTTATCTATGTTGGTTTAATATTAATGCACAAACAAAACTATTATTGGCGATCACTTGAATTATAATCATATTAACCGTAAACAAGATTATTAATTATCTTATATAAGCGTGATTACAAGTACCAAATTCCTTTTAAACATGCATAAAAGGCGTGATCAAGCAATAACAATAAATATCAAGCAACATAATAATAATCATCATAAATAATAATCAAAATTATAATTATAACAATTATATAAAAATAATCATAATTAAAATAATCATGTTAAAGCATAATAATAATAAGATCCTAGGCATGATACTAACAAGATTAATAACAAACCCTAGCATGTCACTAAACAATAAATATCAAATATATAGCCCTAACATGATACTAGGAATTTATTGTTGCCACCCTAAACATAATACTAGGAAGATCAAAACACCCTAACATGATACTAGGAATCATAATAACAACCTAGACATGATTTCTATATCATCATATCAATAAATCAATTAAAGCACTTACATGGATGCCTCGTATCTCTTTCTAATAACAAAATACATGCGTTAGTAACTTCAAGGAAAATAATAAACAAACAATTGAATTAAAAGAGAGATTTGGGACCAAACCCTTAGAAATCAAAACCTTTCACGTCTAGGGCGAAGGCAACTTCGAACAATGCTAGGTGTTTCTAGGTCTTGTGAAAGCGGAATTTTGTATGCAAAAGGGTTGGTTTTGAAAAAGAGAAAAAAAAACTTTATCTTTGAGAGAGAAGAGAATTAGAGAATTGTTGATTGTAGATAGATTCAAAACGGAATTTTTAGGAGGCTATTTATAGAGAAAATCAGCCAAAAAGATAGAAAAACAAATCAGAGTTTCGACGTGAAAAAACGAAGTTAGCGCCAGACGCTAACGCTAGTGCCAGGCGCTAATGTCTGGCGTTAGGCGCGAATCAATTTTTTTACGCGTTTTCTAAATTCAGATAAAATTTAACCGTACAGGAGGATACAATCGTATTTTCCTCAAAAACACTCTTTTATTCTGATTAAAACTCTAAAAAGTCAACAAAAGTCAATTTATCAATGCTAATTGAATTAGGAATGAAAAGAACCTTCTAGAAGAATCTAGAAGACTTAAACCATTCCTAATTGCATTAAATATGATAAATCCATATTAGGCCCTCCTCTAGATCATTGGGCCGCATATAAGATTCAAACCGGGCCCAGTTTAGTAATTTGGCCATAACTTCCTCATTATTCATCGGAATTGGGCTTATAATATATCGTTGGAAAGATATTTTCAAGCCTCATCCAACTACACCATTATTAGACCCTTGCTATGAACCAACCGAACTGGATTGGCTGTTTTCTTAAAATAGGTTTTCAAAAATAGAGAGAAAAGAAAAGAATTTAAAACTATCCGCAACACTAGACTTTCCACACTTTCACTTTATTCGATTATGATTCGACGTGAAAGGTACTCATCACCGGTTTTGGTTTTGGGGAGACACAAATGGGTGTCGGCACTACTGAACTTCGATTAGAAAAAGTCAAGCTTAACCTAGGTCTAAAGGTCCAATTTAACTCATTCAGACATCCAGATTAAGTTGTTTAAGCTAAGCGCAAACTAAGTGAACAAAAGAAAATAACAAAAGAACTTAAACATGGACTAATCAGTTACATTCAAAAGCCAAGAGCAGAACAACCCTTATCGGCCAAACAAAAATCAAACCAAAAAAAATTCAAAGTACTTATACAATCAGGTAACAACAAGAGGCATACAAGCCTAAAAGTTAGGTTCTAAATTCTCAATCCCCAACCCATCGTCACAGAGATCAAATAAACAAATGAAACCTACAAATTATAATAACGTTCCACAATTAGTGGGGAGCAACTAGCAGTTCTCAATCAAATCAGAAATAGAAGATTTTAGACTTAAATTAACAGAAAGAAACCACAAACAACTTGAAAACTCAAATGAAATCACTTAAAACCATCAAACCATACAAACAATGCAATATTTCAATTAAACTTAAAACAGGAATGTCGACATTAAATCACTCAATTTCAATCATAATATATAAACTTCAAATAATTAATAATTTAATAATATAAATATTTCAAACTCAAAACCTTCAAAACAGTAGAACTGGCATGGAGGGAACGCTAGTGGCCTTGCAATCCACTTCCTAAGGTTTGTCAAGAAAAACCCCCGGTCATCTCGCAAAGACCGTGTCTAAGATTGGCCAACTCCCGGTTATGGGTAGATGCCTATAAGGTCTTACACACTCCCGGACAACAATAATTAACCCAGGTTGAGCTACCTAAGACTCGCAATCCAGATAGTTAGCATGTTCATTAACCATCGGGAAGCAACTCGGCCTCACACCCGACTATGGCCCCACACACAATTCAAAAATCACTTAAAATAGATAATAAAATATATTTCACTCATAAAATCTGCAGAGAAGCCAAAAATGGTCTTACACTTAATTCAAACAACATAAGAAAATCATATTTCTTAAATTCAAGTGAAACCCCAATTAAAAATACATTTCAACTTAATAAATCACAAAAGGTATCGTTTGAGTTCGGGAATATAATTAATTATCGAAATCAACAATTAAGTGCATTCACAACTCTTGGCAAAGTAATGCTAAAGACAGTATTATTCTTCTCTAAAGCATTACGACGTCGACAATACAATTACAACTCACCCATATTCAAACACACATACAAATATTTACTTTGGGGTTTATAATACCCAAAATTCACACATCACTTATTTAAAATATAATATATAATACTTACAATAAAAATTACATAAAATCATTTAATTAAACCAAAAATACAAACTACCAATTCATAAACAACCAAAACGGGACAGCAACATACAAGTCCAATAATCATCATAAAAACCTAACCAAACATGCTTCAAATGCAAAATAAAAATCAGGGCATATACATACACTCACTAGGCATCATATAAAACCATTCTGGACTTAAAATTCAAGAGAGAACATGCCCAAATAAAATCATATATACAGAAGCCCCTACACTAATATGCAGTAGCACCAATCACACCAAATCTCCCAAAAACCAACCTTAAATATGAAACTAAGCTTATTCCATTTTAGTACACACTCTAAAAACATAATAGGCCATGTTAAACATGCATTTGCGCTTAGAAATCAAGGAATACACAATTGAAAATCACCATCTTTCACACGCCTAGCAGATTAGAGCAGCAGCTATGTTGCACTAATTTAGGCACTTTAAACTATCTTAAATTATATAAAATCATGCTAAATCAATTTAGGGAATATCCTAACATGATTCTAATTCAAATTAGACAATAAAATCAATCAAGGTAATTAATTTAAGACCTAAGAAGATATATTAAACATCCTACCAGCAGTCCAAGATTTTAGAATATACATGCTCATTAAAAGGTAGAATTTTGCCTAGAACCATGGAATTTCACTATGATATAAACTCCTAAATAATCCTAACATGATAACCTAGAATATATATTCAATTGGTCACAAATATAAGATATATACATGCTCATAATATATCAAATCAATCGTAAAATAGTCCTCTACAATAATATGAAATATAATCGTTGAAATTAAGGCTTCACCACGACCAGAAAGCACTACAGAAACAGCAGTCTCACACACACACAGCAGTCACGTACAACATACTTGTAAGCCCCAAAATCATGTGATAACTTGATTAAAACACATCAAAAACATCATAAAACAATTAGGGATTAATATTAAACAAAACTAGGCATGAAATTCATGTGTTAAACACAAAAAATAAGGCCAATTCTATTCCAAAAACTGACATAATCACTACATACGAAAATTGAAACCACTCCTAACCCTAACATGATTTCTACCCATCAATTCAACCCTAAAACCTAGCATTTCAAATCTAAGGGAAGAAAGGCTAGTTACCTTGATGTATAGGCCACCAAAACCCAAATAAAAGGGCAGCAACACCAAGCACAAACAGCAGCAACCACACGCACAAACACCCACCCAAACAGTCTTGTTCGTGCTTCATTTGTGGGTCGATTTAGAAGGGAGATGGAGCACGATTTTTGAAGAGATTATAACAATTTAGGCTTTGATTTCCCATTTATTCCCACCTTGAATACCAAGAAAAATATGGAGAGAAGAGGAGTGAGTTGTTGCATCTTTAGGTGGGGAAAAACTGATGTGTTTTAGCCTTCTTTGTCTTGAAATGAGAAGAGGAAGTGATTGAAAGGGTTTGGGAAGCAAATTAATAGGTTTTATTAGGCTCAATGGAGGTGAATATAGTGGGTTACTTAGGTGGAATATGTACAGTAGTAAAGCCTTGTGGCTACCGTGAAGAGTGAGGAGAAAATGGGATAAATTAGCTCCCATGCAAGCCCTAACTTAAGCTACACTAATGGGCTTGATTGAATAATTAGTTGAGGCTTAAGAATGGCATAGGAATCTAATAAACAAGCCTATCTCAATCTATTTATACATGAAAGTGTTAAGGCAAAACCCGACTAATAAACAAAGTCTAGTTGGCCCGAAACTAGACTAGGAAAGGGATGTAACGAGAGGCAATTTGAAAGTATGTTTAAAAAAACAATAATATAGATTATATTATTGATAACTTAATAATAATATAAATAGTAATTACAGTAATAATAACGAAAACAATAATTTAAATCACGAAATTAAAAAATATATAAAGTTCATATTACACAGAAAAGCAATATAAAGAGGCGATATGCGAAGCCAATAATATTATTCATTTATAATGACCTAATTAATAAAAGGACATTATAATGAGTTTTATACATATATATTAAAAAATAGTTTGTAAACAATATCAATTCGATAATCAAGTTGACGGAATCACCCAATGTCACTTTTTACATCGATATTGATACGATTAAACATAAAACGTCTTTAAAACCATAGAATCATTTTATACCTATTAAATTGGCACTTTAGTCAAGGAATCACCCATGATGACCCGTATCAATTGTGATAAGTTAAATATAAAAATTACATATAATTTAGAAAAACTTACTGAATTGACGCTTAAGCTTAAGGAATCACCCTTTAAAGCTAATATCAATTTAGACATGTCAAATATAGTTGAAATGATTAAAACTCAAGTATAAAACCATTTTAAATAATAATTTCAATTGCTTTATCAAAATATTATAATTAAGGTTTCAAGAGTTTATAATGACCCTTAAATCAAAATAACAATTTTAATAATTAAATAAAGATTTCACTTTCAAAATTGGGATTTAAATAAGAAATTAGGTTTAATAGATTTAAATGCACATAAAATAGTGGTTAGAAAATACGTGATGTTACATTTTTTACTTACATCAGGCTTCTTTGCTGTAGGAGTTTCCTTTGCTGGTATAAGAAATTAGGTTTAATAGATTTAAATGCACATAAAATAGTGGTTAGAAAATACGTGATGTTACATTTTTTACTTACATCAGGCTTCTTTGCTGTAGGAGTTTCCTTTGCTGGTATTGGTTGTGTTGGTGGTTTTTTCTTTTTAGTTTTTGTCATTTTAATCTGTTTCCAACTCAAAACAAAAATTTATCATACTTTCAAACTATATGGTAATGTAATGAGCAAGGATCATCATCTTTTTTGATATGTTATACACAAGCCATTATACAAAAACCACATCAATTTATTGATTTATACACAAGCCATAATAGCTTAGATCTCACAATAATTCATTAATATTTAATCAATTTAAAAATACTTTTAGTCCATTTCTATCTACTAGTAAAAATAATCCACTGAAAATTATGGAAACTCAAAACAAACTACTCAAAACATATGATTTTATTTTGTTGACATTGAATTTTTTTTTTTTTTTTTGTCAACTTTTATTTGATTTCTTTTAACTAAGAACTCCGTAGCAACATTTATAACAGTAAACAGCAGAGCAGAAAAACCATAGCAGCAGCAGGTGACACGGTAAAGTAGGAGCAAGCCAGGGAAACCAAGGTTCACAATGATAACATATTGGACAACTTAAAATCAAACAATCTAACTATCAAATTATACAAAACAATCTAACTATCAAATTATAAACAAACAATCTAACTATCAAACTTTACTATAGAAATTCTAAACAAACTACTCCAAATATATGATTGTATTTTCTTGACTTTAAATTATTTTTTATCAACTTTTATTTGATTTCTATTAACTATTATTAACAATTACTCATAAATTAACCAAAATTATTCTAAATTAGTAGCAATTGAAGTAAAATTACTTAAGTTCATAAATATAAACAGATCTAAAGTTTTACGAATATTCTTTCAAAAAAAACTTTGCTGTAATTTTATACCAAAATTTGTGAAATGAACCTGATATAAATTTATGTAATAATTTGTAAAAAAAATAAATGTATAAAGAATTCTTTGATTCAACTTTGAATTACTTTCTATTCATGCCAATTTAAATCTAAATTACAAAAAATTTAAACAGAAACAATAAGAAAATCAAACATAATTTGAACAAAAACAAACTAAATCGTGAAAATACCTAATTATGAAGAAATCGAACTTAAAAACACCAAAATTGAACTTCGAAGTACTCCGATTCAACTTCTGCTACTTCAAATTTAACATAATCAAGCAAAAAACACAAATATAAGTAATAATATTTCAGTAAAAATAGACAAAAAAGTATGAACATCAAAGTTTTGATATAATACCTAATCTTCGCCAATTTTTGCCAATTTTCAAAAAATTTTGTTCCAAAAAAGAAATATGTATACAATACAAGTTAAAATTGTGATTATATAGCGAAATTGAGCAGTTAAATTGACGGTTATGGCGGTTTTTGAAGCTTTTGAGCAGTTGAAAATGGCAAAAGTAGAGTGAAAGTAGAGAGAGAGTGGAGAGAGAAAATGGCGCCTTAATTTGCGTACTCATT
Organism: Chenopodium album; assembly: GCF_948465745.1. Lineage (NCBI taxonomy): Eukaryota > Viridiplantae > Streptophyta > Magnoliopsida > Caryophyllales > Amaranthaceae > Chenopodium > Chenopodium album. Next base: position 32,171,557 of record NC_137838.1, read on the forward strand.
AAATTTTTCTGATTTATTTTGGGTCGTTAGATCACTCGCCTCTTGTCTCAGATCTACCGATCTTGATTAGTTCTTAGTTCCTATTTTACAATTGGTTCTCATTATAAACTAGTCCTATATATATATATATATATATATATATATATATCTTATAATCATCAAAATACACCTCTTAGATGCACCTACCTCCAAATGGCACAAGGGGTAGCAAAGCACCTACCTCCATGGCGGATTTAAAATGGCACAAGGGGTAGCAAATGCTACCCTTGAAAAAGAATGTTCATAAAGAAGACCTATTATTTAAACACAGTTGATCTACCTCCAAGTGGCACAAGGGGTAGCAAAGCACCTACCTCCACTAGCGGATTTAAAATGGCACAAGGGGTAGCAAATGCTACCCTTGAAAAAAAATGTTCATAAAGAAGACCTATTATTTAAACACAACTGATCTCTTTGATCTAGCCACAGCAAACTAAGCCTGCGCCAGTACTCCGTACCAAATGCCGCTGATTTTAGCTTTAAACTAAAGAGACATATTGCGTGTAAGTATAACAACAAGTCTCTTAGGTTCTTTTTTTTCTTTGTTTTTTTCCTTTTATATTTTTATCTTTACTTCTACTTTATATGTTGGAAAAATTGCCCAAAATAATCCGACCTTTGGCTCATCCGTCCAAAGTAATCCCAGCTTTTGATTTTTTTTATTAATCCTACCTTTACTACTAATCCGCTTTACTTGGTCCCAGGTTACCAATTGAAAAGGTAATTATTTTAAATTAATTTTAATTTATATATGTCACAATGTAATTGGTTAAAATTAAAATAACTTTTTATGTTTTTTTTATTTGTAAAATATGATTATTACTACTCTATCCGTTCCTGAAAGAACGGCCCATTTGACCTAATTTTAGTCCCAAAAAGAATGACCCATTTGTTTTTCCCAACATCTATTCATTTTCCTTCCTTTTAAAAGTGACAGCTTGGCAATCCTGTGTATTTTAATTATATTAGTTGTTGTTAAACAATACTTTAATCTTATTGGCTAATAAAGCATCGCATGGATAAGTGCATTATTACATCATGTTTATTAGGCATAGGATAAAGATAAAATTCAAAGGTTTTCTCTTAGAAAACCGGTGAAGAACTTACATCTAGGACTTTCTCTCTCTAGGTATTAATTGCAAATTATTGCTGACTTGTGTTTTCCCATACATTTGTACTTGCAAATTAAGTTTCTTAATACCCGCAAAATCAACCCAAATGGGTCGTTCTTTCGGGGACGGAGGGAGTAATTAAGAATAACTAACTATTTTGAAACCAACTATTTAAAAAATAATCAAAAGAATTTACAAAAATAATAATTAAAAGTTAAAACCACAACCAGCCACCTCCTCACCCCACCATCGTTCGTCCGTCCCAGACCCCAGTACCACTACGTCTAGGCCATCGTCCCATACCAGCCGTAATCCCTACGCCGGTCGCCGCCCCTACCCCCTATCGTCGCTTCTAATTAAACCACCACACTTGCATGGTAAAACTCTAGTATAAAGCTATGATATAATCGATTGTTGATGAATAGTTATTGTAGGATAAGGTGGCCAAAATCGATGCGTGGGAAGGAGAAGAGGCCAAAATCGGGGCCACATGAAGGGGATAGGGGTCGGAAAAGGGATAAGGCTAGAAACGTGGTGGGGGAAGGGGGGGAGGTCGAGATCGAGAGGAGGAAAGGTTAATTCGAGCCTGATTGGTGGTGTAGGGAGAAGGGTGATGGTTGTTTTTGCGGCGTTCCGGCACCGGGGTGAAGGCAGGGGTCGGGTGGTGGGAGTGGGAGGCAGTAGAGGGTGGTTAGGCTGGTCACTGGTGGGGTAATTTTAATTTTCTTATAATTTTTTTAATTAATTATTAAGTATAATATTTTTATTTTTCTTTAAATTTTTTTTAGGACAAATCAAATGTCGACCTGTGTCATGTAACATGCTATAGCAAGTTGAGTGACCGGTAGGGACCATTTAAAGAAAATTGGCATTAAAGATCGGATTATTAAAAAAATAATCGAAATGTGGGATTATTTTAAGCGGATGAGCTAAAAGTCGGATTATTCTGGGCAAACCCGAATTCAAGCTGGAGTGGTCGAAATAGAGAGGAGAACCCAGGATAGGTGGGATGAGTTCATGAGTCAATTCGCCAGCAACGACACATGTTCCACCATTCAGCCTCATCATCGAGACCCCATGGATGACCCGGGTAGTGAAGGAGCAAGCCAGGTTACCCCGGCGATTGTTTAGCCTAGCTTTTGTTTATTTAGTATGGACATCTACTTAATTTGAATTATGTAGCTTTTGATTATGTTCTCGCTTTTGTGGACACGACTAGATTATGTAGCTTTTGATTATAATCAACTTTAGCTTAGCTTTTATAAAAATATATATATAAATATTTCCGTAATTTGATTATTATTTTAATTATAAGAGGAATAATTAGGTGCATGAGTATAGGTTTTGAATGATGCTTATTTTTTAAACTATAAGTCTGAATTTATTGAATTCAAATCTTATTTCCGATGGAAATACTACAGCTTAAATCCGTCGAAAATACTCATTTGCGACGGAATTACTGGATAGAAATCCTCGCAAAAATCAAACATTGTGAGGGGTTATATCAGCGACGCTTATTTTTGTCGTAAATTTATGACGGAATTCTTTCCCTCGCAATGATTTTTTTGCAGCGGAAACATTCCGTTGGAAATAACTGGTTTACGACCGACTTTTTCGTCGGAAAAACAAATCAACGACGGAATATATCCACCGGAAAATAGCGACGAATTTAGAATAAAAGTCAAAATCAACATCGACATAATTAAATCCGTCGAAAAGTGGTTTCCGACGGAATTTTCCTCGAAAATTTCACTTTTTCCTGTTTTCCGACATACCGTAACGACGGAATTCCGTCGGAAAGATGACTTCCGACGGATTTTTAACCTATACCGACGGATATTTTCGGTCAAAAAATGGCCTAATTCTATTAGTGTCCAAGCTTAAATCGAATATTTATTCCTCCGGCAGTGGAGAATCAGATATTGATATTTTCACTAATAAATATACTCTTTTCATTGTGGTCTGCCATTGAAGTTGAAATGAGGAGAGTGAAACTGAGGGGTAATGAGGTTGTGATTATATTACAGCTGCACGTGAAAAAACCTAGTTGTCGCACAAACAATTGGGTGCGAAAGTTCGCACCCAATTGTTTGTGTTGAAAATAGTGTTAGGCTCAAAATCTTAGGTTGTGTGTTTTATTGTTTTGCTCAGTTTTTGCTTTTGCTTCCAGGACATTTAAACTTTATATGATCCTAGGTGGAACTTTATTTGTTTTAAATATATGAGCATAAATTATGTAATTATATGTGCATAAATGGGTTACAACTTACAAGATTATGCCCTTTTTTTTCCAAGTACAATATACAATCCTTTTTTTTCACAAAGAGTACTATTACTGAAAAACATGATTATAACCTAAGCTAAGTAAAGAAAGCAAGATTACATGATAGAACATTAGGGGTTGGACCAAATAACTTTTTACGATTGGGAAACCAAGTATACTCGGTGGGACTTGATGTTAATCTTTTAGAGCCGCTTAACCTGCAAAACAAGGAGTTAGAAAAAAACCGGGAGACCTACTTTGCAGAGAGGTGTATTTCCTTCTAAATCTTGGACGATAAGTGAAGACGAGACAGAACCTAACAGAATTTCTGAGGACATTTTTGGGCGAACGAAAGGCTGCAAAGGGGAAGAAACCGGCGTAATTGGTGGGAGTGTTGATGTAGCTTCACATGATGACCCGTGACTTGCCAAACCTATGGCTGGATCTTCTTGCATCAAATCTGGAGTTGTTTCACACCTATCATGCCCTTCCACAGGGGGGTGACTAAACTCCATTGGTGTAGAAACTTCCCGAGTTTCACCATGATCCATCTTCTTTAAAGGATTGGCAACTCGGATGGTAATTAAATTCTTTTGGAGAGAACAATAGTATTGTAATGTTCGCCCTTTGGAAATCACTCCATACATTGTTGGAGTGAGATGCAAATAGGAATTAGTTCGCTTCCGGCTTGAGAACCGAAAACTTGACCCTATGAGATTTGGGTTTTTTATGTCTGAAGTTCCCTTTAGGACACAATTGTTATCAATAACATCGGGCCTAAGATCTTGGTCGGTAGGGTTGACTTTACCCTCCAAATCCAAAGAATTGCCATCAACGTTCTTTTCCATGTTGGTGTTGTCTTTAACACCTATACACCTTCGAACATGACCATCACCACGACCATCTCCATCCTTTCTTTTTCCCTTTTTTCCTAGCTTCCTACAATTATCTCCCTTCCCAAAATGAATATAATCTCTAAACTTCTCATCCTCCGTTGTTACTGCAAGTGCCTCATCAACGAACTTCGAAGACCAACCCAATAAGGATATCACCTCCTATAGTTTTTGTTGGAGCTCATAATTATTGGAATCTATTTTTAAGGCTTGTGGAAGATTCATGAAAGCTAAGGTAGGTTTATTAATCTCTAACGCCGCAATCGCTCTTTTGAAGTAGGTTTTCCCATTAGTAGTATCGAAACACAAAACCGCAGAACATAATTGACCCACTTCATCGTAGTCTTTCACCTTGATGAAGCAAGCATGCAAGTTTAGATTAAGGGACACAACTATGCCCGAAAACAACAAGTTATCCTTATCACTACAAACCGAAGCAAAGGATAATATCTTAAGAGCAAGAGTGTATTTTGCAATAGCAGATCCTATTTGATTTTGCTTCTAGAGCATGTTTCCCTCATCTTTTAAAGTCTTAACAAAATTGAGAATACCAAATGAATTCTCCAATTGTCCAACTATAAACTCCAACTCATGAGAAGAGACATCATTCTCTTCAACATGAGAAATACACAACATCCCCATTAGTTCCTCAAAGCTAGCCATTAAAACTTAAAAGAAACAAATATAAACACCAAAGAAAAAGCTAAAACTAAAACACTAAGCTTTCCTTAATTACACAAAGTACTAACCATACCTAGAAGAAGAGAAAGCCGGCGAAGAAGGGAACCTGTACTTGGCTTCGTCTTCACCAACGTAACAAAGGAAGTAACTGGAAGCTTAAAGAAGAAGATGAACAAACAAACCTGTGAACATAGAAACTAGTTGCAAGAGGAGACCAAAGAAGAATCCCTCAATTATTGAAACCCTAACCTACCTATACTCTGAAAAATCAAAGAGTATGGATTAGTCGGAGGAGCAAACAGTGTCCAACCAAGCTTGTAACCTTCGGCGACCTTATAAGAGCAGCGACGCTCAGGCCACCGGCGGCAGGGGATAACTACGAGGGGGATGGGGGTTGTGCTCTGTTTTAGGAGAGAAGGCAGAGCCTTTTTTTTTAGAGAGTTTTTTTAGTATACAATATACAATCTTTATTAGCATAAAGATGACAAAATTAACCAAAACTTTTATAAGTCGGATCAAAATTATTTCTTACATGTTACCTTCGAAATCTACTAGATTAATATGATATATTTGATTAGTTCCAAAATTTCAAAACATAACTTGATAGCAAAACTACAACATATTGATTGATGACCAAAACAAATTCACCCAAATAGTTAGATAAGAAACTTATTAGGCAATTCAATGGCATGCAAGCCATACAAAATACATCGATCATGCTCTTGATAATACATGAAATATGTTTTGGATACTACTCTTGATACATCATGGATTATTGCCCTAGTTGAGCCTGGCAGCTGCAGCCACTGATGCTGCAACGCCACCTGGGCGGGTTGCTACATTTGGGTTGTTCCTCAGTTCGGCACTCACCACTCCTTCAGCATCATGCCTCGTCGCTTCCTTATCAGCTGGCAGCTTCACGGTTGCATTCTGTTCCAACAAGGAAGTTTATTAAAAATTAATGCAGCTATTATGTATATGCTTATAAATAAAAGGTATCGCCCTCTAATCTATACAATTTTATTGATAAGTAATTTAGTTTATCACATTAGACAATACTAAGCTAGCTTCCTCCGTTCCTAAATATTAGCAATTTGACTTGAACACTTTTTATGTGTTAACTTTGAGGTCTTCAACTACACTTTTATTTTACCTTTCTCAAACCTTATGTTTTCAACAACACTCTCTTAAATTTTTCTTGAATTTTATTCATGGTTTTATTTTATAATACTCTTAATTTTTCTTAAATACTATTTCGTTTACTCATTTTACTCACCATTTTTCAAACTCTTTTAAATGAGAATTTTATTATGTCCATTCCTTATAACGATTCATGTTAACCGACCCCAAATCATTTTGAAACTAAGGCTTTGTTATTGTTGTAATTTCACTTTATATTTTCAAAAAAAATATTTTTTCAAATTTAAGATTAAATTGTGGGTTAGCATAAATGGGTGCAGAATAGCGAATAATATGTTCCATTATTTAAAGTAAAACATTACACACATTAGCAATTATTTTACAACCAATTATTATAAAACGAACCAAAGACAATTAAGGCCAAAGGAATATATGTGAATGTTCAATCTAGATGAATTCATGAAGATCAGAGTAATAGTAGTATATACTTAATTCACATACCGTCAGAACATCGCCTAACTTGACTTTGTCTTCGTCACGAATCGTCTGAGCATTTATAGAAGCGGCAGCCTGAGCGGCAGAAGCCACCCCACCAGGCACCACCACATTGTTGCCAGTGGCCCTAACCTCGGCTGCTTGGATAGCCGAGGCATCGCTTTGCTCCACTGGTTTGTCTCCGGCTGTTAGTGCAACCGCTTCTAAAGCTTCACCTATGGTAACCTTAACGATCGCACTATTCCGTCCTTGTATTAGACTCCCTTGTTCACCTTGCACTAACGACCTAGATTGTATTGTTTGCCCTACAACCTACAAGTGCACACCAACATTTTAAAAAATTTAATTACGTATGAATGTATGATAGTGCAATCATATTACTCTTTAGATATATTTAGTACTAGTAAGTAGTTAATGGAAAATTTGTTAGAATAACGAGAGAAAAATATAAATCAGCACTGTCTTTAGATAGCAAAGATGGATGTACATGTGCATTACTTAGGCCCTGTTCTATTAATCCTTTTTCACTTATTTCAGATCTAATAAATTCTTATAAGTTCAATTAAGGTCAGAAAAAATATGTTTCTTATAAGTTATTAGGATTACCCTAGTTCAAATCTATCTATCTATCTATCTATATAAAATACTAAAAACAAGCACCTCAATATGAGACTGACAAATGTCTTTTTATGATTCTTTGTCTTATTTTATTTATTTTTTATTTTTTATTTTTGATTATACATTAATGTTTTCATATAAAAAAAATAGAAAAATACACTTTAATAATCCCAACTATGGACGATTTACCTACAATAATCCCAACTAACGTTTATTCTACAATAATCCCAACTATTGGGTCAGTTTTCCTCCAGCAGTCCCAAAAACCGGTTACCTGCTGAGAGGGTAAACTTTTTTTTTTGTTTTTTAAATGCCACATGTCATCACATGATTGGCTTATTTAAAAAAAAATTAAAAAATAAAAAAAAAACAAACAAAAAAGAAAAAAAAAAACAAAAATCGAATCAGCCAACCACCGCCGTTCCCAGCCACCCACATCCAATCGGAACTGGCCGACCACCTCCCTAACTTCCCGAAAACGGCCGGACGGCCCTCCCTACCCTCGAAACACACACCCCCGATCAACCCCAACCCCCTAAAACCACTCTCCTCCCTTACAACTCCTTCGCCGGAAAATCAATTCAAAAAAAAAAAAATCAACCACTCCTCCTCCCTTCCTACACCCTTGAAACTTCCCATGGGGGCGAATTCGAGGGTTGGGGAAAGAAGGAGGGTCGTTTTTGAGGGTTAGGGGAGACGGATGGCCGTTTTTCGAGGGGTTGGGGGTTGGCCCTAGTGTTTTGCGGTGGCACAAAGGTATTTTGGTGCGATTTAGGGCCGCTGCTGGTGGTTTCACGGCCAAGTTTAGGTGTTTTGGCCGATTTCGGGGGTGCGGCTGGTCTTGGGAGTCGTTTCCGGTGTGGGTGGCTGGAGAAGGTGGTGTTTTAGGGTTGCAGCAGGAGGTGGAGGTGGTGGTTAAGGGCTGGAATGGTGGCTGCCGGATTTTTTTTTGGTTTTTTGTTTTTTTTTGTTTTTTTAATTTAATTTTTTTAGAACCACTCACACGCTGACACGTGTCAAACAACCTTCAATAATAGGTTGTTGACTTTTGTTGACCGGTTTGAGACTGCTGGAGGAAAACTGACCTAATAGTTGGGATTATTGTAGAATAAACGTTAGTTGGGATTATTGTAGGTAAATCGTCCATAGTTGGGATTATTAAAGTGTATTTTTCCAAAAAAAATCTATTTATATTATACTAAAAGACAAGCACCTCAATGTGAGACTGACAATACAAATGTCTTTTTATGATTCGTCGGTTTTTTTTACTTTTTTTTATTTTTTATTTTTGATTATACATTGATGTTTTCATATAAAAAAAATATTTTAAATATCTTATTCTAAATAATTACATAAACTATTGTAGTAAAGTCTAGAAATATCATTTCTCAAATAAAAAGAAAGTGTTAGGATTATATTTTGGGAATTTGTCTTTGTCGATACTCGATAGCATACTAACATAGAGTGATATTTCTTTGCTTATAATGTAATTAGTTACTACTTCCTCCGTTCTTTTTTTATTGCACCACAAGGGGTTTTATGCTTGTCAATGCATTACTTTGGCTATTAATATCTTTAATTATACTTTTGTAAAAATTATAAAAAAATAATATTTGAAAAATAGATTTCAAGACTAATCTAATTAGATCCCACATGACTATGTTTTTTCTAATGGATAAAACACAAAAGATGGTCAAAGAAGATTAAATAAATAGTGTAAAAGACCTTATGGTGCAATAAAAGAAAAACGGAGGAATTGTAATAGATAGTCGTGATAATGGTCAGAGAATCTATTATAGTAAAGTCCAAAAATATTATTTTTCAAATAAAAAAAAAAGGTCTAGAAATATAATAGTAGCATTAAACGGTAAAAATAAAATATTCTAAAAATATTAGAGTAAAATTAAAATATTCAAATAATAAAATAAGATACAATATTTTTTGTATTATCATCTATATAAATAATAGTCATTGTCATAGTCATATCAGTCTTTACACTTTTTTATTTTAAGGTGATATTATATATCAATATTACGTAAAGGTTAATATATTGTTCTTCAATACGACATTCACTATATGATATTTGACCTCAGCCCTCTTAAAGAATCACGGTGAATAAATTATATTAACTTAGATTAAAAAAAAAATATATCTAATGTAATTTTAGATTAAGGCCCTGTTCACTTTACCTTATTTTTGTTGAACTAAAATTATTTTTACTGAAACAAAAATATATTTGCTGAACTTAAATTAATTTTACTGAACTGAAATTATTTATTTTGAAATGAAATTATTTTTACTGATTTTCTATTATAATTCTTCTTTAAGAAAAATGAATTTTACTGAAGTGAAATTAATTTTACTGAACTGGACTTATTTTTACTAAACATAAATGATTGTTTCTGAAGTGAATGGTATGGTAAGAAAATTTTAGTTTTTATCAACGGGAGGTAGGAAATGATTTAGTCTACTTCAATTATATAGTTATGTGGAGCAAAATTCATTTATTTTTTAACTAAAAAAAAAAAATTACTATACAAAAAAATGGGAATAAAATAAAATAAATACAGATGACCTATTAATTTGTTAGTGAAATGGAGCCCATTATTACTTTTTTTTTTTTTTTGAAAAACAGTAGCTGCTCATATTATTAAAGAAGCTCCATTTCCGCCAAAGTGATTAAGCTTTGAGGAAAGGAACTCAAACGAACACATTCAACATTGTTACCGGTATCCCATCTTGCCACTAGATGGGCTGCCGTATTAAAGTTACGTTTAACATAAGAAAAATTACAAACATCAAAGGGAGCCCATTATTACTAATTGAATTATATGTGTTAGTTTTTTTCCTTACTAGATTAAAAATGTTTTTTTAAAAAAATTAATAAATCTATACTTAGTATTTATAAAATATAACCAAAGAAAACACATGTCTCCATCCTATTACACTTCAATATCTTTTTCTCTAATCCAAATGCCACATGTCTTCTTACATCATTAATTAATTTTTTATTACACTATATTAGTATATTTCTTTAATTCTTTCAGTAAAAACTTATATATATATGCTTCATCTTCCATATATATTTTATCTTCATCTCCCCTCTTCAATTCAACCTTTTGTTTTTTTCTATTTAATTTTAACCCCTCCTTTAATTAATCCTCATTTTCAATTACAATTCCAAAAATTAAATTTCTTTAATCATATTTTTTATCACACATTATAACCATAGTGGCTTATTGATTTACATAATTCATCTTTCAATGCATTTTTTTTATGAATAACCCGTGCATTGTACGGGTGAGAAGGCTAGTTGATTTATAAATCGTGCATCGCACAGACACTAGGCTAGTTACAACTAAATAAGTTCAGACAAGTTCACTTAATTAAATGAAAATTAGTTGAATAGAAGACACCCTTAATTTTATTTAAAAATTATAATTGTATCCAAAATATGAGATCATCGCCTATATCATTTGTCCTTAGACCCTCGTTACATCAAAAACAAGGCAAAAACAAAAGTTTTGGGCACTAATTATTGTAAACTTGTCTCATACAATCACAGTAGATACGGCCATACACTTATATCGGCCCGTTCATTTCACCTTCTCAAAGGAACCGTACGTGACACTCTCGCGTCATACGGCTCCGTCCCGGAATCAGGACCCCTCTAATTGTTAATCAAAATAATTTCAATTCAATAAAAATAATTTCAATTGAGTAAAGATAAGTAACATTAAATAAGAAATATGGTAGATTATCAATAAAAAAAATAAACAAATAAATAAATAATCATCTTAGTAAAAACTAATTTTATTTTAGCAAAAACTAAAGTGAAGTGAACGGAGCCTATATGAAAATACTAAGCGATACGCATACCTGTCCACCAATAGACTCGGTAATAACAACAGCACCAGGAACAGAAGTTTCAGTGACAGTAACACCCTGCTGCGCAGCCAGATCCGAGGCGGTAGCATGGCTAACAATACCAGCTCTTTCATTAACAGTGGCAGCAGACTGCATGGTGGCAGCAGGACCACCCTTCTGAGTCTGCCCGAATACCGCGTTTTCAGCAGTCTGCATCATCGCAGCATCTCTTGGTGCTATTGGCTTTGAGGCCAACTCCCCTGCCACCGGGAATACATCGCCGTACCTTACAGGCTTCGCGCCTTGGCCTTGTTGCTGCTGTTCTTCTATATCTCTTTGAGGCTGTTTTTGACTCATTTTGCTAATTACTGAATTAGTTACTACAATATTAAACACTAAACTTTGTTGGGAAATGATTTATCTTGGAAATTAAACTCGATGTTTGAGTGAATAAATCTTAGGTGGTGGATGGTAAAGTTTAGAAGGCTTTTGGGAGGAAGAAGATGATGACACATAGCATTTCTAGTTCCATTTGGCAAGATGTGCTAGTGCAGCTGGATAGAATTTTACACGCGCCTTGTTCACAGGGTAGTTCTAATGATTGATGATGAGTATTCTTGTAGCGTTCATCGGATTTGAATTTTAAATGAACACTTTGACTGACAATTTTTTTTTTTTTTTTTTTTTTTTTTTTTTTTTTTTTTTTTTATACAAAAGATACTATTAAAGAAAAGCAGAATTACAACCAAATACTAACTAAAACAAAAAACACTTAACAACCTATGCACACTAAGCACCATTACAGGAAGATCGAAGAGAACCAAATATTGAAGTAGTCTTGCAACAAACCAATAACTGTGGAGCCCAGACAAACCATAAGAACCGAACCACATCCAAAATGTGAACTAAGAGAAGCCAAATGAACTGAAGCAGTCGAGATGGACTAAAAGCGCAGAACACAACATTGAAGAGCAAGGGCGGATCCAGAAATTTTTTTATAGCCCGGGTCGAAGTTATAAAGCATTTCAAATAATAAAGCCATAAATGGATATGAGTTTAAGAGATCCACACTAAAAAAAATGTGCAAATAAGGGGAATTGATCAAACCCTTAACCTTCCAAATCTATGGAACAAGTAACTAACCAACTAAGCCAACTATAAAACTTGAATACTTATACAAGTTTTTTATTTATATAATATCAAAATCTGGGCCAAGGCCCGGGTAGCCCCCCTGGATCCGTCTATGTTGAAGAGAACCCGAGCTGGCACGGAAAGCGAAGGGAACTCGTGATGGAAACAGTAGAGAGACGGAAGAACCCGAAGAATGCACCCTGTTGCTGAGGAACGTACTTGTGACACCATTCCAATCTTATGGAACGAAAAACATAACTACCTCCTAGGAGTCTGGGAACAAAACCTATAGAGTCATATACCTCAATGACTCTATGAGAAACCATGCATCCAAATGCAGGTTCTCCTCTTGCAGTTCTACCAACGGAGAATGCAAGAAAATGGAGGACTTTGCTTAACCCAAGCATTAAAGATAGGTAGCCTCCTTCAAGATATTGTTTAACAGCGATGACTTACGTTGTCATCATCACCCAAACTAACCAAGGGATGATAGCAATTGATTAAATGCCCTAATCATCCCACAAGCGAGCAACAAGACCTGCAAACCAAACTCCTCCCTTAAAACCACCCTCCTCCTGCAAACTCCATAAGCAGGGAAAACTATCCAATTGCGCAAATAACTTTTCCCCCCAGTGAACTATTTCAACTACCAAGGGAACACCTTCACATCCCGACAAGACTACTACTGGGACCATCCACCTAACGTAAAAGGGTTTACTTAATCTTACAACCCTCATAACCCACCAACTAGGCTCCAAATACCATTATAACACTTCGATAACTTCCAAAACATGAACTAGTCTATGATACTCTAACTCAAGACTAAGCAGAGAAAGAGAATTATTAAGCAATAACAACCTAAGCAACAAAACATACAACTTATACAAAAACATCATAACTGAACTAAAACAAAACTGATAACAATTAAAAGAACAAGCATACAAAATGGTGAAACAACAGAGGAGAAGGCCTAGAAAACCTGAAAAACCTCAACGGCAGCAACCCCACCCTACACCACGACCAACCGTCCACGGCAACACAAGAACCCCTCACTGAACCAAACCTTGGATACGCGAGGAAACCCTAACCTTAACTTCACCTTTACCGTCGGGAATTAATTAACGAAATTCCTTTCGACGACGGCGTTAAAGCTAGCCTTTGGTTCTTGATTTGTAGAAGCAAGCCGAAAAACACTCGACGGTGAACCACTTACACGCAACCACGACCGAAGAGGACCCCCGAATTCACACAAACTGACCAAAAGGTGAAAATTAAAAGCTAGAACAAAAAATTAAAGCAAAAAACGTAAGAGACATCAAGGCTGGGCTCGCCAGCGACGGCTAGGCGGAGCGCCGCCACTCGCCGGCGAGCAGAGAAATAGAAGGGCGGTGGAGGCGGTGGAAGACAAGATTGGGTGTTAGAGAGAGAAAGGGTCGAGATAATTCTTTGTTTCACCTATAACGTTTGACTGACATGAAATTTAAGGGACTATAATAAAACCTATCTATACTTTATCTCTTTCTTATAAGTCAAGTATGGGTTGTGATAATGTTTCTTTGAGAAATCCAATTTACCTTCTTGATAAGAGACTATTGTTTACCAAATGCCGATCGAAGCTGTAAATAAATTCATTTTTACTAATTGAGATAGTTTTTATGCTTGAGATATTACGATTTTACCCCTTAATAAACGAATTGAATTCTGTTTCTCAAGGAGATTAATTGAAGCTCCCTCATATCCCTTGTGAAAACTAAAATGGCCATTTTTCTTTATGTGGAATGTAGATAATTAACAAAATTTAGAATTTTTTAGATTTTAACACCACAAAAAAACGAAAAAAATTGGTTTTAACACTAAAAAAAATAATAATAATAAAAAACTTTTATTATAACACCACAAATTTTTTATAAAATTTGATTTTACCACCATTAACGGTTGCTGTCCAAAAATCCGTTAAGTGGGGCCCATTATGCTACGTGTCATCAAATTCTTAGTTTAGAAAAAAAAAATTAAAAAAAAAAATCCCAACCAACCCCATCCCCACCGCCAGCACGGCGGTGCCGGCCGTTACCCCACCCAAACACTCTAGTTCCTAGCTCCAGCCGCCGCTCATTCTATCCCCTCCCTTTCCCCCTCCCCAAAACCGATGAAACCTCCTAACGACCGCTTAAAATGGGTGGCCATTTTTCAAACAACCCAAAATCGACCACCATTAACAGCCACTAAAGGTCGAAAACGACCAGTTTAGGGCCTAAGTGGTCAATCTCGACCATAAACTGGTTGTTTTTGACCCTTAGAACCCAGTTTTGGTTGGCGGTATTGGGTAGTTTGAAAAACGGCCACCCATTTTTGGTGGTCGTTGGGGTTAGGTTATCGATTTTAGTGAGGGGGGATCGGAAAGGAGGGGCGAAGATTCCGGTGGTTGTGGCTGGGAACGGGGGTGTTTGGGTGGGGCCGTGGCCGGAGCCGCTCAGCCGACGGTGGGGATGGGTGGCTGGGTTAGTTTAGGGGTTTTGTTTTTTTTTTTATTATTTTCTTCCAATAATATGCTGACACGTAAGCAATGTGGACCCTACTAACAGATTTCATACATAAACAAGTTAAGTGGTGGTAAAAGCCATTTTTATAGAAACTTTGTGGTGTTAAAATAAAAGTTTTTTTTTTTTTGGTAGTGTTAAAATCCAATTTATGACTATTTTGTGGTGTTAAAATTTAAAAAATCAAAAAAATTAAAATAATAATAAAAAAAAGCATTCATTCACCAAAGAATAAAAGAAAGTTGAAAAAAAAATTAATTTGATACTGCATTTAGAACTTGTGTAAATTATGGCAAATCTCAGTGTATGTTAAAGAAACCTATAGGATGTAGTTATTGGAAATTTGGTTGGTCCTAATTTTAATATTTTTTGGGTAGAAATAAGATTTAATGAGCCAATTTTATTGTAAAACGTACTCTCTCCGTCCCTTATTTACACGTCTATTTCTCTTTATTATGTGAGCAATAAATGTTAGAAATAGACATATAAATAAGAAAAATAGACATGTAAATAAAGGACAGAGGAACGATTATAGATGGATGATTTTGCGATTTTGAGAAGACTCCCGCCCCTATATAACATAGAACATAAAGTGATGAAATCACAAATAACAAAGAAACACTGGAAACCAAAGATTCAACGCAATATTCAAGACAGTTAATTTGGGCGGAATTCATCAATCTATATTTGCTCTATATGGTAGATCATTCTCCTGTGCTGCTTCATGAACAGAAATATAAACAAATTTTAATATACAGAGTACTAGTTTGTAATTCTACCCATCGCTGATCAAAAGGGTTACGGTTACGAGCTTAGGGCTTTAGGTACTTTTAACATTTCTACCTATACCTGGATTTAAGCAAATTGACAATATTCAGCTATTCAGTTAGGGTGAATTTGCCTGTTTATTCTACTTTCAAAAATCTTGTAAAAAATGATCATGAATAACAGAAGAGCCTTGTTTTTACTGGGAAATTATGCAGCTGAATTATTTTCACAAAATGCAATGATGAGACTTGCCCTTGTCATAAATGTGTTAATGATAAACAATGAGGTTACAAATTCACAAAACCAGGCATACTTTAACTAGTACTTTTTTTTTTACAGAACATAAACATTTTTAAAATGTCAATGAAGAACTAGTTCACAAAAAGATATACAGTCAAACAGCACCCTTCACATCCAAGTTTACAGTTTACAGCCTCATAACCATCAAGAAACACACCTGGGAAAGAAAGTTTGACCCACATAACCCCCAGCTATAGCTCTTCTCACATTGGATTCGAACATTTTTGGATTATCCCTCAACACAGCAGCGGCATCATGATTTAAAGGGTCTTCATAGTTTGGTTGCTGCACACACAAATAAAATGCCATTATGATGCAATGCATGTAGCAATAAAAGAAAAAAAAAAAATCTCCAGATAAAGGGAAATGTTAGTACCGTGAAGAGATGATACAACCCATAGATGACAGTGTTTACGTTCAAAACAGGTTTCCAGTCTTCTCTTAGAATGTTGAGGCAGACATTACCTTCTAAGTCGATGTTGGGATGGTATACCTGACAGATGCATACAAAAGTTAATTTTTTTTTTTTCAGAATGCACATAACTAACAAATAAGCTATCATCTTATGTAGCATAAGACAGGTCTTCCATAGAGAATCACTCAATTTACCTTTGTCTTGCACTTCACCTTGGGAGGCTCATAAGGATATACAGATGGAACTTGGAAGGTAAACACAAATGTGCCGCCTCTGCAATCAAAAGTTTCCTTAGAATATCAATACACTATGCATCTACTCCAAAGTTATCAGAATCATGATTCTACTTCGAATCGGTGAGTGGGGTAGAATCAAATCGGTAAAATCGAATCGTAAAATCATACTATTCTACCAAAATGTAAAATTGGGCTTCAAAATGTAACAAATGACTACATACATAATTTTATAGCAATGAGAATGATAATAATAAATATGGTTAATAACATAATATTGGCATACAAACATAAAATAGTTTTTCAAGTAATTTTGCACGCGCATAACTCAAACAATACACTATAAACTATAAAGTCGGATTATTGGTACACAAACTCCGCCAGTGGGTTTCCCGCTGCCAGTCCCAAGCCTGGATAAAGGAGGAGGGTTACGGTAGGCCAGTGACAGCCAGTATAAAACTTCGTCACATCCCATGACATGAGCCAAACAGATATTTTCGTGGGGGCGTTCCCTACTCAGCGACGCGCTGCACTTCCTAGACCCGGGTGTAGTGATAAGTATGCAAGGGTTGCTAGGTCGTCGCCCAGAAGCGACGCGCCACATTGCCCGAGTGTGGTGTCAAATGAGCAAGGGCGTGCCATTGGGGCGTTCCCTACTGAGCGACGCGCTGCACTTCCCAGACCCGGGTGCAGTGATAAGTATGTAAGGGTTGCTAGGTCGTCGCCCAGAAGCGACGCGCCATATTGCCCAATTGTGGTGTCAAATAATCAAGGACTTGGAGTTGGGATCAGGAGGGAGCGTGGGAGAAAAGAATTTAGTTTGCGGATTGGTTCTTGGAATGTGGGGTCTCTTACGGGAAAATCAGCAGAATTGGTAGAAGTAATGAAAAGACGACGCGTGAACATCATGTGCCTCCAAGAGACAAGATGGACAGGAGAAGGAGCTCGAGGCTTGGTTTTGGGGTATAAGGTATGGTATGTTGGGCAAGAAACGAGCCACAGAACAAGGAATGGTGGAGCTAGGAACGGAGTTGGTGTGGTTCTCGATGAGAGGTTGGCAAAAGAGGTGATCGAGGTCTATCGGAAGAACGATAGGTTGATAAGGCTGAAGTTGCTATGTGGCAAGGAGATTGTGAATGTTATCAGTGCTTATGCTCCCCAAGTGGGTTTAGATGCAGAAGAGAAACGACAATTTTGGGAGGACCTAGACGAGGTGGTGCAGGGTGTCCACCACTCAGAGAAGTTATATATTGGAGGGGATCTAAATGGGCACGTTGGGGCGAGCCGAGATGGCTATGAGAGTGTCCATGGAGGCTTTGGGTATGGGCAGAGGGACGCCGGTGGTGAAGCTATTATGGATTTTGCCCAATCATATGATTTAATTTTGGCTAATACTTGGTTTAAGAAGAGGGATTCACACTTGATAACTTTTCGGAATGGAGCAAATGCAACTCAAATAGACTTCCTGCTCACAAGGAGCATAGATAGACAAAGTTGCATAAACTGTAAGGTTATCCCAGGGGAGAGTGTGGTCACCCAACACCGGCTATTGGTAATGACTATTCGTCTGAAAGAGAAGGCGAAGAAAAAAGTTAGACAAGAAGAACCAAGGATAAGATGGTGGACCCTAAGGGATGCAAAAGCTAAGGTTTTTACAGAAAAGGTAATTGAAGAAGCGGATTGGGATGGAGAGGTGGATCCGGACATGACCTGGTTACGAATGAAGAACTGTTTCCTAAGAGTGGCCAAAGAGGTCTTAGGGGAAGTAAGGGGAAGAACTTCGGTACAGAGAGATACTTCGTGGTGGAATGAAGAGGTGAAAGCAGTAATTAAGCAAAAAAGGGAATGCTATCAAGCCTTAGGAAAATGTAGGAGTGATAAAACCTTTGCAGCGTATAAGGAGGCTAAGAGTAAGGCAAAGGCAGCTGTTCGCCAAGCAAAAGAAAAGGCATATCAGGAGGTTTATGAAAAGCTTGATTCCAAGGAGGGAGAAAGGATCATTTATAAGATGGCAAAGAGAAGACAAGAGGCAAGGAAGGATATTGGCATGGTGAAGTGTGTCAAAGATAAGAACCAAATGGTCCTAGTGCAAGAGGAGGGCATCAAGGACAGGTGGAAGGGGTACTTCGATGAATTATTTAATGGAAGTAATGGAGTTGTGATAGGAGATACCTCTATGAGTGATGAAGAAATCAACATGGAGTATGTGCGAAGGATTAGGAGAGTAGAGGTGGAGATTGCACTGAGGAAGATGAAACCTAAGAAGGCGGTTGGCCCTGATGGGGTACCGATAGAGGTGTGGAGGTGTTTGGGTAAGATTGGTATTGATTGGTTAACAAACCTTTTCAACAAGATATGGACGGCTACAAGGATCCCACAAGATTGGAGGAAGAGCACCTTGGTCCCGGTTTATAAAAACAAAGGAGACGCTCAAGATTGTTCTAACTATCGAGGAATTAAGCTTATGAGCCATACTATGAAGTTGTGGGAAAGGGTGATTGAACAAAGGTTGAGGGCATGCACAAGCATTTCAGATAACCAATTTGGTTTTATGCCTGGGAGATCTACTATGGAGGCAATCCATTTGATAAGACAAATGATGGAGTTTTATAGGGTAAAGAAGAAAGATCTTCATATGGTCTTTATTGATTTAGAGAAGGCATATGACAAGGTGCCAAGAGAGATACTTTGGTGGGCAATGTTGAAGAAAGGTATCCCACGAAGGTATGTAGACCTAGTTAAGGATATGTATCGGGATGTGTCAACAAATGTGAGGACATGCGGAGGGTTGACAAAAGATTTCCCTATTACAATCGGATTGCATCAAGGGTCTGCATTAAGCCCTTTTCTTTTTGCAACGGTTCTAGACGAATTAACTAGACCAATTCAAGACGAGGTTCCATGGTGTATGCTGTTCGCAGATGATATCGTTTTGGTGGATGAGACTAAGGATGGGGTTAATGTCAAGTTGGAGCAATGGAGGCAAAGGTTGGAATCTAGAGGGTTTAAGCTAAGTCGGAGTAAGACTGAATATTTGGTATGTCGTTTTGGCACTCAGAGGGGGACAAGCAATGAAGTGGTGAGTTTGGATGGAAAGGATTTGACCATGAGTGAATGTTTTAAGTACCTAGGGTCGATCATCCAGAAGAATGGTGACATTGATCAAGACGTGACCCACAGGATTAAGTCAGGGTGGCTTAAATGGAAAGCGGCCACGGGAGTGCTATGCGACCGCAGCATTCCCTTAAAGTTGAAGGGAAAATTCTACAGGACTGCCATAAGACCAGTGTTGCTCTATGGTACAGAATGTTGGGCTTCTAAGAAAGAGCATATTAAAAAGATGGAGGTTACGGAAATGCGCATGTTAAGGTGGATGTGTGGAAACACTTTAAGAGATAGAATCAGAAATGAGGTTATTCGCAAGAAAGTAGGTGTGGCGGGCATTGTAGATAAATTAAGGGAAAATCGTCTGCGTTGGTTTGGACATGTAAGACGGAGACCCGAGGGTGCACCGGTGCGAAGAGTGGAAGAGTGGGACCATGGAGGGATTAAACGAGGAAGAGGGAGACCAAAGATGACTTGGTTGGAAGGAGTGAGGAAGGATATGAAGTGCATGGATTTACGTGAGGATGAAGTTTTGGATCGTAAGGGATGGAGGAGAAAGATTTATGTTGATGACTACACGGAATAATCAAATTTGGTTCATGTTAGCCGACCCCACTTTTGGGATTAAGGCTTTGATTGATTGATTGATTGATTGATTCTTAACCATGACAGAACACGACTATTGTTGTTAAATTATGAAAAAAAAATAACGTTGTTGACTCTTAAGTTGTTTTCCCTAGAACCCATGCATAATAAAAAAAATAATCCAATAATGATAGAAAACTAAGTGTCAAATTAGTTCATTTAACAAGATAGCTAAAACATGACAACTACAACAAACTCATGTTATAAAAGTGTTTTTTATATGCCCAAAGTTGAGTATATGAGACTCATGAATACATTCTTATGCCCACAAAAATTAAATGGTTGTATAGAATCTTAAAAGTTATTTAAATTAATGTTTCATAAGCTTTATTATGATTTAGATTGAATAATATGCAAGTCATTGACTAAAGTTAGGTTCAACTATGACACCCTTACACTCTTTAGTCTATAACATAATATATATAAATGATATAAGTATGAAACCAATTCTATTAGAAAGTAGACTTCAAGAGCTTTCCAATGACATATTATAAGCCTAATTCCGACTTCGGAATCAAAAGTTACGGGTTTCGAAAAATCAGGTTTTTTGCAGGAGTAGAATCGGTGTAGAATCGTAGAATCAGTACCGATTCCACCAATTCTAACCGATTCTATGAGCGATTCTACAGCATAACAATTCTACCCGTGATTTACATCATTTAGGTGGATTAGGATTAGAGAATCGTACAATTCTACGATCCGAATCGCGATTTTAATAACATTGATCTTCTTAAAGTTCTTCCTATTTTAATGGTGAGTGTCCCACAAAAAGAGTAGAGGGAGTTGATAAGAAGAAAGAAACAAGGAATGCAAATGAAGTATAGCCAAATGAATTAAAAATGACGCTCAATGATCCAAACAGATATACTAATATAATTTTCCTCCACACTAGTACATTTACTACCTCTGTAACACAAAACCTGCATTATTTGGACCTCTAACACTATCCGTTTATTAGCTTTGATTATACTTTTTTCTGATGTAGTAAATTTTAAATCAATGTGTGAAGTGTTGTGTGAAAGATTTCAATGTATATTATCGACTTTTTTTTTTCTTTTATAAATTTCATATTAAAAATGATTTTTAAGCAAACGTAAAAGTCAAAATAATACGTTCAATCTACGGAGGAAACATATAGATAACTCCACCCTCTCCATATCCCCAACTACAAGAAAAAAAGTGAAAAGAATAAAAGGCAATATTGGTGGCTAAGAGATAAGAATAATTTTAATAAAAAAAGGAAAGAAACAAAATCAAGAATAATGAAATAAGTAATCAATGACATAGGTACAAAGACTTGCAAGAACTAAGCACTAAATGCAATAGTCAGGTGCTGGCATGATTTAGTAGAAGAGACGCTTACAAATAATATCCCTCATCAGGCCGAATAGTAACTTCAAAATTCATCAGATCATCCTTACCACTGGGAAACGAAATGGTACATGATTTGGGCAGGTTCAGTTCACTGATATCTAGAAGAAGTCAACAATAAAATCTATAAATAGAAGAGATAATAGTAATGTGAAGCATAATAATATGTTTGAATGTTTGATCATAAGTCTAATAAAAACCTTCAATCTACACAATGCAGAATTAGTGGATACAAGTAGTCCAGGACTAGATGCAGTAGATGAGATGTTAATAGATTGCCACATGAAACTATTCTAACAAGAATAATGTGTTTCTTTTATTATGCAGAAAGATCAGTTTATAACAAGAAACTGGCAAAAAATTGTGAAAGAAAGCGCGAAGCTTGCAAACACTGCCCAGTGCCCAGAATAAATCATGACAGAAACAATCAACAATAAATCTGCTCAGAAAAGAGCAACAGAGGAGCAAGAATATCACCGGTCCATCCAATCCACTCACACACATAAAAAGAGAGAGCAAAATCTCCATCCCAGTCTCTTACATAAAACTAATGACATGTTCATATATGCATGAGTCTAGGATAATCGAACAATAGATTGAGGAACCCCATATAAATCATGCGCGGATAATGAAATTGAAATAGGGAAAACACTGTAATGGTGTGATGGATTGGTTAATATCCCATTCAACGAAAGATCTCACAACACGAGGTAGTTCTTGAAATGATAACTTTGAACACAACTTACACAAGACTAGACTACAGCACCATTAAATATTACCATATGAATCCCAATTACGGCGCACCATTAAATATTACCATATGAATCCCAATTACGGCGCACCATTAAATATTACCATATGAATCCCAAATATTACCATATGAATCCCAATTACGGCTATTCAAGAAAGAATACCTTTATGAAGACGTAGTTCGCCAGCTGTTTGCTTCTTGACATGGGTCTTTCCATTAAGATTTTCAGCGTTTTCCCTCTGTTTTGCTTTCACTCTGAATAAGTTAATCATCTTCTCTGAATAACAAAATAAAAAGGGTAAATTCCATTGAATCGAGATTTTCATAACAGTTAAAATCACAGACTATAAATTATTCATTGACCAGATACCAGAATTCATTATACAAGTACAATTTTAAAGTTTCATCGCTACATAGTCAGAACAAATAAACAGTACATACAATTTTTATCAACATAAACAAACCTTAAATCCAAACAAACATACGTCATACTTACACATTCGACTTAATTGATTTATTACAGCATAAATTATCAAAAAAGCCACTGAATTTAACAAGTTTTAAATTGGGAACGAATTTACAAATCAAATTGCAGCATCTACGAATTTCAGATTTGTGTATGAGCTTTATATAATCAACTAATGATAAAGTTTCGACAACAAATACAGTAGCATGAACCCTAATTGATTTGGTTCCCATAAATGTTTAATCCCCTTATTTAAGAGCATAAATAGAACCCCCCGCCAAAAAAAAAAAAAATTAAATTTACAAAACACTGTACCTAAACTATTTTTATGCAAAAAAAAAAAAAAAATCGTGAAAACCTTAATTTAGGATCGTAAATAGAAAAACCCCTAAAAAAATTAAAAGTTACCTGAACAAAAATCCCCAAATCTCGAAGATCTTGCCGGAAACTTCCAATATCGTAACAAAATTAGGCCACCAGCGTAGTTTGGGGAGGAAAATTTAGGTTCATGACAATGAATTGATTAATGAAGAGAGAGAATGAAGAGAGTTGTGTGATAATAAGAACTTTGGTGTCAAAAATCATACGAAATTTTGTAGTCAAAAACTACCAATTAAAGTGCATGTTTTGAAAACAACTACCTATTAAAAAAAAATTTAAAAGAAATAGAATATTCGGCATATATGTTCTACTTTTTACCTTTACCTCATAAAATCATCATCAAAATTAACTAAATTACCCTTCATAAATGTAAAAAGTGATAAAAAGTGAGATCCAAATACCGAAGATTTTAGCCAAAATTGTTATAGTGGTAGTGCTAGTTAAACTTTTTATATCTTTGTGGTAGTTCTTTTAAAAAAAATTAATAGGTAGCTATTTTCAAAACATGTGCTTTAATTTGTAGTTACTAGGTTAGGTCCCGTGTCATGCACGATTATTTTAATCACTCCATATTTTCTTTATATAAATTAATTTATGCCTTTATGGCATACAAAATAAAAAGTTAATATATTTGTAGAATAAATTATATTCCATCATAATTACACTTCTGTACAGAGATTATTTATTTCCTTATTAATCCGTACTTAATTGGGTAATAACATAAGAAAGGTAAATATTATTATTTCTTTATTTGGTTGACAAAAAAAATTTTCTTTTAAATAACTTCTTTAAATAAAATTTTCTAAATTATAAAAAAAAAAAAAAAATACTAAGAACACACCAGAGCATGACACGTGTCATTGCTGGTGTGTCTTTTAGTATATAGTTATTGATTGACAAAATTTCCAAAATCATACTTCTACTCTTTTGGGCCTTTTTGGTTGAAGGAATTTGGATGTAAATATAAAGAAATGAAATTGTTTTAATCATATTTCCATGTTTGGTTAAATAAATGACATAAAAATCTAAAGGAAAGGAAGAGAAGTGGGAGGAAAGTCTCTTAACAAACTTTTGGCTTTCCTTTCCTCCCAAAGTTGGAGGAATTTGACTTGAAAGAGAAAAATAAAAGTAATTTCCTTTCTTTTCCCTTTATTTTCTTTCATCAACCAAATGTTAGAAAATAAAATCACTTTCCTTTCCCTTCTTTTCCTTTCTTTTCCCTTCCCATCCTTTCTCTTCTTTTCCTTTACTAATATTGAACCAAACAAAACCTTTGGCAAAATAATACTACCTCCCATTTTTTTAAGAAAAATTGTCATAAATTAAATAATAATCCCAACTTTACTCCATCCGCCCAAAAGAATCCCAACTTTTAATTATTTTTTAATAATCCGAATTTTATATATTATCCACTCAAAACAATCCTAGGTGACCGGTGACTTGTTAAACATGTAATTTTTTTAGGTTTAATATACATGTGTCACCACATGATTGGTTATTTTTATAAATATTAATATTAATATTAGTATTATTGTTAATTAATTAATTAAAAATAAATAAACAACACGTCCTCCTTAGCACCGCCACCCCTCCCCCTTCCCTTGACGGCGCCGGATCCAGATACTCGCCTTTGGCGCCGCCCCCACCCCTCTCCCAGCCGTCAGCTTCCCCTTCCCCTTATACCACCATCCCCCCACCCCCAAAACCCCACGAAATTTGCTGCTTACGTAGCTTTTATGCTAAATTTTTTGAGTTGGTTGCTTTCTTTTTGGTTTCATTTTTGTGGGTATTTGCTGAATTCTGTTGATTTTACTCCATTAACTGATTTTCAATTAAAGGGTGTTCATTGTTTTCAATTAATTGATTTAGGTTTGAAATTTAAATTTACCTGGGGTTTAGTAATTTTTAAGGTTGTTTCTTGGGTTTTGGGGTGGGAAAATGGTGGTTTAAGGGGATGGGGCAGGTGGTCAGGGCGATGCCGCTGCCGGTGGAGGGTGTCTGGGTGGCGGCCGGCCAAGACCTAGGAGGCAGGGGGTTGGACGTGTGTGATAATGGGGTGGGGGTTGGCTGGGTTAACCGTTAAAGGCAGGTGGCGTTTTTTTTAAATCAATCTTAGGATGACATATGTTCGATAGGACCGGTTGGGATTGTTTTGGGCGAGTGGAATATAAACTTGAGATTATTAAAAAATAATCAAAAGTTGCAATCATTTTGGGCGGACGGAGTAAAGTTGGGATTATTCTTGGCAATTTTTTTTTA
Organism: Chenopodium album; assembly: GCF_948465745.1. Taxonomy (NCBI): domain Eukaryota; kingdom Viridiplantae; phylum Streptophyta; class Magnoliopsida; order Caryophyllales; family Amaranthaceae; genus Chenopodium; species Chenopodium album. Next base: position 32,197,027 of record NC_137838.1, read on the forward strand.
ATTGCAACTTTGGAATATTTTATATATATCTCACAAATAATACCCAAATGTTACAACCAATGTTATTTAAATCGCGATTCAGATCGTAGAATCGTACGATTCTACGATCCTAATCTACCTAAACGATGTAAATCGCTGGTAGAATCGTTATGCTGTAGAATCGTTCATAGAATCGTTAGAATCGGTGGAATCGGTACCGATTGTACGATTCTATACCGATTCTACCGATTCTACTCTTGCAAAAAATCTGATTTTTCAAAACCCATAACTTTTGATTTCGAAGTTGGAATTAGGCTTATAATATGTCATTGGAAAGCTCTTGAAGTCTACTTTCTAATAGAATTGATTTTGTACCTATATCATTTATATATTTTATGTTATAGACTAGAGTGTAAAGATGTCATAGTTGAACCTAACTTTAGTCAATGACTTACATATTATTCAATCTAAATCATAATAAAGCTTATGAAACATCAATTTAAATAACTTTTAAGATTCTATCCAACCATTTAAATTTTGTGGGCATAAGAAGGTATTCATGAGTCTCATGCACTCAACTTTGGGCATATAAAAAAACACTTTTATAACATGAGTTTGTTAGTTTGTTTTAGTTGTCATTCTTTAGCTATCTCGTTAAATGAACTAACTTGACACTTAGTTTTCTATCATTATTGGATTTTTTTTTATTATGCATGGGTCTAGAGAAAACAACTTTACGAGTCAACAACGTTATGTTTTTCATAATTTAACAACAGATGTCGTGTACTCTCATGGTTAAGAATAGGGTTGGCAATTTAATCCGAGTTCGATTCGAATCTAATCCGATCCGAAGAAAAAAATCCGATTCGAATCCGTTTAATATTAGTCCGAATCCGAATCCGAATAGGAGGTAGATCGGACTTGGACCCTACGCAAAGTCCGATCCGAGTCTGAATCCAAAAGTATAAGCATATATATGCTCTATAACTTGGGACAATTATTTGCTTGTTTTGTAGCAAAATTTTGTTATGTAACTTAGTTTATAATTTAAATATGTTATGTTTATACTTTAATTGGTATGACAATACAAGCAATGATAGGTATATGACATTACAAAAAAAAAAAATTGGATCATTTTGGAGGTCCGAATAAACGGACCGGATTCGGATCCGAAAATTACGAGTCGGATCGGATTCGAACTCGGATTTTTCGGATTCGGATCCGAGTTCAGGGTCCATTTACTAAACGGATCGGATTCGGATTTAGCCACATCCGACCCGTATCCGATCCGTTGCCACTCCTAGTTAAGAATGTGTACTAATAATCCGACTTTATAGTTTATAGTGTATTGTTTGAGTTATGCGCGTGTGAAATTAATTGAAAAACTATTTTATGTTTGTATGTCAATATTATATTATTAACAATATATATTATTATCATTCTCATTGCTATAAAATTATGTATGTAGTCATTTGTTACATTTTAAAGCCCAATTTTACATTTTGGTAGAATCGTACGATTCTATGATTCTACGATTCGATTCTACGATTCGATTTTACCGATTTGATTCTACCCCACTCACCGATTCAAAGTAGAATCCCAATTCTGATAACTTTGGTTACAACCAAAAAAATCAAAGGTAGTACAACTTTGAGCAATCATGTCTTATAAGATAATTTGGACCGTTTTTATTAATCTTGTTGTTTAATCGAAGTGATCCGATAATTAGATTTAGGAAAAATTGTCAAGAATATTATGACATGTGCATGATCTTCCAAAAATAAAACAATTTTTTTTTATTATTCTGCAATAAAACGACCTTTGACATGCATCTTTCAAAAATAGGATGTAACTGGTTGGTAACCGGTTTAATAAGTTAAGAGTGACATGTGTCCCATAGTTATTGGTAGATTATTTTTTATATATATTTTTACAATTTTCTTATTAATTAAACTGATTTTATTTTTATTTAAACAAATAAGAAACCTCAACAGCCCACCACCTGTCAACAAACACCACCACAATCGGAGCTACCTCCCACAAATCATCTACCACACCAACGCCGAAAACCCCTCGCAAGCAACAACCTCACCGCCGCAATCAAAAACCTCACCAAAAACCACAACCTTAACAGCCCCCCGCAATCAACTACCTCACCATCGTCGAAAACCCCCGCAAATACTCCCACGGTCGCCAATACACCCCATTCTCGCCTAAAATCCCTGCCCTAGCCATATCGTCGCCGAAAACCTCAACCATTCCCCTCCACGAGCCTCAAATGGTCGATGTTTTAGAGCAACAAGGGTTTAGATCGAGAAGTGGCAAGTAAAGCTACAAGAAAGGGGAGGGAGCAAGTAGTGCTACAAAGGAAGGCTAAGTGATGTTGTGGGAAAGGGAGAGCCAAATGAAAGGGTGTTGGGTGGCGTTGTGAAGAAGAAGGGCGAGGGGCTGGTGGTGATGTGGTGGCTAACAAAGGAAGGGTAGTGGGCTTACGGGATGACAGGGAACGAGTCAAGGAGGAATGGGTGGGGTAATTTTTTTTTATTAAGGGATTTTATTAAAAATTGTTTTGGGTGATTTTGTCCCTCGGGAGAGTTACAGCTCGAAGACTTGTCCAACTACGCCTGAACTTGCAAAATGACGAAGACTTCGGATGGTTGGAGCTCTGCCTCCGATGATCAAGTTAGAACGTGTTGGAGAATGTAAAAAGGTGCCGAAAGTGAAGTGAGATCTTCTCGGATTCTGAGATCAAGTGTTTTCTCTTATGTGAGAGAATGTAGGGTAGTGTAATAGATGATTGAATGTGTCCCAAAAATGGGGCATATCTCCCGATTTATAGGGTCGTTGGGAATTGTGCCCTCTCTTAGGTCATTCTAACCTAGATTTGGTGGGCTGCGTCGTTTTGCGACTTTTTAGGGAATTGGGCCTTGAAAGCCGCAATTCCAGCAGATATCTGAGGCTAGGTGAGTGGCCCAGGTGGACCTGTCCAAGCTTGACATGTTTCCCTCTCTGATTTGTCCACGTGTTTAGGGTATTTTTACCCTAAACATTTTCCCCTCACAGGGGTGACGTGGCATGCCACGTAGCGCTTGTGACACACACCTTTCTGGGAGTAGTGAACAGTAAAAAGATTGTTCACCTTATGGGATATGACCGGGATGGCCCCCGTTTTACCCCTCTATAAATAGGGATTTACCCCCCTTTCCTCTTACTTTCTTGAATCATTTTACTTCTTAGAGAGAGAAAGAGAGATTTATAGAGAAAGAGACTTTGCCCCCGCCTGAAGCGAGTATTCGAAGCTTCCGTATGTGTTTTTGAAGAACACATCTGGTCACCGTCAGAAGCTGTTTTCAGAGTTAAGAAAAAGGTAACCGCCTCTACCCTCTTCTAGCTTATTATACTTTTTTTTTCGTTTGTGTACATAGACTTCCAAAATAAAAATGGATACTTCATCGACACACACGGCACCGCCTAGGTCATTCAGCGGGTCTCCTGGTACGGCTAAGTTTAGAACCAGAGGTGCCTTTTCTGAACATTTGGACCTGCTTTGGTCATCCTTGAATCCCTTTGTCTCTGTGTCTATGCAGGACACCATGGCTAGAGTCAAGCAGACGGCTACCAAGCTTAAGAGGTGCGCATGCTTGGGAAGTGCCTGCCAAAGAAGTTACTCCGGATGAGGAATATGAGGGACTGTAGGAGTAAGCATGCTCTTCTCCGGGTGGCACCCCTTCAACCCCTAGATACTTAATCTTGGGGGAGTCAGACGGCGAGGATACTGCCTCCTCCCAAGGCTTAGAAGGAGAGGAGTCAGGCAGATAAGAGGCCGCTAAACGGTCCGGATCAAAAGTGTCGGGCTCTGATCAAGGGGATATTGCAGCTGACTACTAGCAGCCGCTTAGGGACCAGTCTTGCCGGGTCCCTTATTAACTAGGATGCTCCCTAGAGACATTACTAACATGAGGGGTAGCTTTCGAGCATTTGTAGATGCACATTCTATAGGGGAAAGCTGGAAAATACAGGTTCCGCCTGTGGAGGCAACAATTGCCTAAAAGGATGACATTAATAATGCCGCCATCTGTTTCGGCTGCAATGAAGCCGTGATTAGAGCCGGCCTTCGCTTCACTCTCTATAAGGGAATTAAAAAGATTTTAAAGGGGTATGAGTTAGGCATCTGGTAACTCACCCCAATTTCATGGATAAATACATACATTAAGTTACATCGCCTCCTACGAGTTTCAAAATATAGAGCCAAGTTTTGCGGCCTTTGCTCATATGCACCATATGAGCCGGGCGCCAGCCAGGTATGGGACATAGTTGACAAGGGAATAAACGCGTCGTCAATTGTCTATCCCTAGATCAAATACAATTTATATAACCTAAACAAACCTAATACGAGTATAAGGCAAGCATAGGGGTCGAACCACAGAGAACGATTAAACACCACCAAATGTTATCGACAATCAAGCTAGTCCGGAATAGGAGATAAATAAACTAAAGCCTAAAAATGCTAAAACAAGAAATAAAACATTAAGGGAAATGGTTTAGGTATAGCATTCACTTGAACATAAACAAAGGCATAGAAATTAAATTAATTATGAACTAAACATGCTCGAATATCGAAATAAAGGATCCAATCTAGCCGCCTTTCGGGGTCAATTGGCTTCTCCTAACATAGCCTCTATGTTTCCACACTAGAACCATATATTAGAAGGTGCAATCAATGAACTATCGATAGTAATGAACCTTAACTAAGTCAACTTCCGTTTCTTGTTAGCAAAGATTCACCTTTAATCAACCAACAATGTGCACTTGCAAGAAGATTAAAGAATATCAAGCATATAAAGACTTTAATCACAAATAAATCAATTCCAAACCCTAGAACATGCTCAAGGTCCAACTACACCACAACCATCCCCTTAATGGGGAAATTACTCACTAATCATGTTGATAACAAGATTAATTAACAAACAATCAAGGATAAACATGATCAACAAGCAATACCAAAAACTAAAATAATAATCAAAATAAACAAATAAAAATAGAGGAGAGAGAGTAAGAAATTGCTCATTAATTGAAGATGAAGGTCTACAAAGGATTGAACAAGCTCCTTCTTCAAAATCCAAGTTCATTAATGAAGAAAACCTCACTTTCTCTCTCTACCAAAGAAGACTAATCCTAACCTAACCTAAAACTAATTAGAGAGAAGAATAGATAGTTATTTTATTGTTCTAATTACCCCAAAAATTGGGTATTTATACTAAGCTAGCCAAAGTAAGAAAAATAAAAGAAGGAAAAATAAAATAAAGAAAGAAAAGGAAAATAAAAAGAAAAATAAAATAGAAAAGAAATAAAAGAGAAAAGAAAATAAGCAAAATCAATTGGCTGCTCTAAACTCCATTGAAACGCACCACCATCACCACCGTTCATCAACCATCATCATCAAATCGAGGCCGTTCGATCCTCATTAAAAGCCATGTGCATAGCTCGTGGAGCGGTTCGGTCGAACCGTGGGTTGGTGCGGCCGAACTACGGGGTTGGTTCGGTCGAACCATGGGTATGTTCGACCACTCCTCTTCGAATAACAAAACCCACAAAGTCTCTGACTCGAAGTTCGATCGAACCACAAATGGTATGCTCGAACTTGATTGATTTTCAATTTGTTCTGATTTGCTTAATTGAGGGGCCGAATTGCTTGTGCGAATTGGTTGCTTAAATGTTGCTGGTTTAGGTGCGGCTGATTGCGAGTGTAAATTGGGGCGGTGGTGAAGTTGGTTGTTGTGGTTTCGGCTAGTGGAGATGCGGCTGCAATTGGGTGATGGTGGTAGGCGTGGTGGTTGATGCGCGAGTGAAGGAGAGGGAATTGTGATGGTGGCTGTTACGGGGTGTTGGTGCGGATTGGAGTAGGGGAAATGGAGGTGAGTGGTGGTAAGTCTGTTGCGGCTGGTGGTGCGGCTGCTCTGGTTTTGGGGTTAGGGCTGCACGTGAAGGTGGTCAGGTGGTTGGTTGTGTTGCTGTTGGTGTTGGTGGAGAAGGGATGAAGCAGAGGAGTGGATTGGCTGTGGTGCTGGTGTGGTGGAGGTTAAGAGAGATGGGGTGAAGGATAGGAGGCAGCAGCTTGGGTTGGCTCAAGTTTGCGCCTCGAACCTTGAACTTCGAACTTGATTTGAACATGGAAATCGAGCGTCAACCCGAACACACCTACAAACACGAGCAAGATTGAGGAGAGAATTGGGACAAAGAATAAAATAAAATAAAATGAAAATAAACAAAGGACGAAATAAAACAAAACCACGACAAATAAAATAAAATAAATAACAAAGAATAAAATAAAATAAAATAGAAAATAAGAGACATAAAACTAAACTAATAAAAATAAAACAAAAACTATACAAGCAAATAAAGTAAAATAAAATACGAAAATAGACTAAAACTAATAAAATAAAGAAAATAAACTAAAACGCTCCAACACTACCAAATAAACAAGAAACTTTATTAAAGAGAAAACAAGAGAAAGAAAGGGAAAATAAGATAAAATAAACACGAAAATGACTCTAAAACTACTCCCTAAGAGTGACATAAATGTCACTCATCAATAGTACACATTGACCACCCATCCGCAATATCTGATGTCCTTGGACAAACCGTCCAAGTGGATCGGCTGGAAGGAGAAGTGCGCCCTTCCCCGCATTCCATCTAGGGTTTACGCCGATACAATAAGGATCCGGCTTTGCTTGAAAAGAAGTGTGCCCTTCCCCGCATTCCGTCTAGGGCTTACGAACAAATAATGGAGCTTGGGTTTTTGAGACTATGACTAAGCCCCTAGAGGATGGGACCCATATAATTGTTCCTAAGAACTGTATACCCCATCCAGATTTTTTAAAGGATGAGGCCTTCCTTTTCGCATGTGGTCTTAGCACCATGTTCCCACAAGGTAGATTCACTATACATCCGGCAATCTGTCATCTCTATTGATGCACTAACTGTTTTATTGGTTTATTTGACAAACTGTTTTCTTGCTTTTTTTGTAGAAGAAGCACTGAACATGGTGGACCCAATTAAGACGCCTGCCAAATCGGCTGCCCAGCTGAGGAAGGAGCAACTGCTGGAGAAGAAGGCCACCTTGGATGCCAAGGAATCTAAGAAGAACGGGGTAAGACCGTCTTCCATGCTTCCTAGCCTTTTGTTTTAACTTAATAATTCGCCAGTTGTAACCCTTTCTCTTCATTTATAAAGTGGGAATAGATCCATTCCAGGCTCTATTACCAAGTTGTTTAAGCGGGCGAGGGATGAGCTGGCAAAGACCCCAGCTACGACAATGAAGAAGAATCCTTCACAATCAATCCCTTTAGCCAACCCAGATCATCCTACAACCAGGGGTAAAAGCCCGGTTGTGCTGAAGGCTCTAAGCGAAAGCTCAGAGCGCGCTGCTGGGAAACAGCTGGATGCCTCTACGACATCGAAGAGTGGCGAGACACTCAATGTTGTAGTTGGCGCTACAACGGCTGAGGGGGGAGAGTATTCTCTTCCTAAAGCTCAAGGTAAGACTTGTATCGAACTCCCTTGGCCACTTAACTTCATGCGAGTCAAGACTCAAGTCAGCCCCAATGGAGGTTTGATGAGTAGCCGGCATAAATTGGATACCGCCTGTGCTGATTTCTCACCAAGTACTTCTTTTGGTGCAAATGCTTCCTTAAGGGCGCCTAACGTCCAGGAGTTTTCCAAGAGGATGATAAGGTCTCTAACTTGATTAGAGAAAAGCTTAGTGCCTGATCTGCAGATGGTTAACTTTGACCGGATTCAGGGCTTGCTGGCTGAGGTAACTCAAAGTTCAAATTTTACTTTATTCTTTTCCTTTTCTTATTCGAATGCTTAACTTGTCGTCTGCATCCCTCTAGGAAATGCTAAGGGTAGACGGGCTAAGGGCCCCCTCAGGCGGAAACAAGACGAGGTAAACGATGCTAAACAAAGGGCCACTGAAGCTCTTAACTTTGCTGAATATAGTAAAATAATGTGTGATGTAGAAATTAAAGCAGTGGAGTTGAAACAGGAGGAGCCAATGAAGAGCCTAACTACTGCAGCTGAAGCCGCCAACGCCAAGGCCTCCAACCTTGAGTTGAAGTTAAAAAATGCTAAATCTGACATTGCGGCGTTGGGGGAAGCAGACAAGGAGAACGCTCAGCTAAGGGAGGATGTCAGTCGACTTAGGTTGAAGATTATTCAAATGAGGAACAATCACCAGGAAGAGCTCTCATAGGAGTAGAGCTGGCTGGTGGCAGAGAACGAACGGGACACTGAAGCCCGCCTGAAGCTTGTTTAGAATCTCCTCCACCCAACTGTGGAATTTGAGTACTTCAAACTAAGGTACGATTACGCCACAGAGGTGTATAATGTCGAGGTCTTGAAGGAGCAAGCCCTGCCTCCCTTTAAAGAGTGGGCCTTGGATCAAGGCTTTGAGGTTTCGGATGAAGAAGAGGAGAACGGGGAGAACTAAATCGAAGAGATCCCGACTGAGGTCCTCCCTGAGCAAAAAGAAGCAAGCCTCTTAGCTGGCCAGGACTAACCAGAGCAAGCTCAGCATCCGTGATCATATCCAGCCACCCGTGAAGTATGTAACACCCCCAAATCTCCCTCTACGTAAGTACTATATTTATACGTATACAAATATTGTAGAGATAGACTTGGGCGTATTACCGCCACGTGAAAACGTAAGGCTTAATTAATTACTCAAATTGCAGCGGAAAAATAACTAACTTTTATTGATAATAATATGAGTAACCATAATAACTGTAGGGAATAATTTCAAGCTTTAATCCCACTAGCTTGAACCCCACTGTGATCATACACTAAAGTACGGTGGCGTCCAAAAGGGAAGAAGATAGAGCAAAAGAGTCGCCAACAAGTTTTTTAGGAACTTGTAAACCGTTCATAGGATGAAGGTTACTTCTCTTAACGATCCAAGAGATCGTCAATTCCATAAGGTCAAGAACCAAATAAGGGTTCGGGAATGAAGGTAAAAATCCAACCTAAAAGAGATTGAACCTGCCCTAATAATAGGCCTCTACTTTATTCTGATCGTATTCATGTGCGCTTTTTAATTAACATGCAATCATTAGGTTAACCCTAAACCTGTTTAATCTATGTTGGTTGAATTTAATGCACAAATAAATCTATTATTGGCGATCACTTGAATTATAATCACATTAACCCTAAACAAGATTATTAAATATCTTATTAAGCGTGATTACAAGTACAAATTCCCTTTAAACATGCATAAAAGGTGTGATCAAGCAGTAACAATAAATATCAAGCAACATAATAATCATAAATAAAATAATCATCATCAAAATAATAATAATAATATTCATAATCATCATAAATTATAATAATTGTAAATATAATCATAGATCATGTTCAAGAATAACAATAATAGCAAGATCCTAGGCATGATACTAACAAGATTAATAACAAACCCTAGCATGTCACTAAGCAAGAAAAATCAAATCTTTAGCCCTAACATGATACTAACAATCATAAATAATAGGAAGAGAATAAAAGGCATCATAGCAATCATATTTAACAATAAAATTAACCTAGACATGATACTAGGAATATCATAATAACAATATAAACATGATTTCTACATCATAATATCAACAAATCAATTAAAGCACTTACTTTGATGCTTCGTACCTCTTTCTAATAACAAAATACACACGTTAGTAACTTCAAGGAAAATAATAATCAAATAATTAAATTAAATAATTGAAAGAGATATTTGGGACCAAACCCTCAGAAATTAAAAACCTTTCACGTCTAGGGCGAAGGCAACTTCGAATATGGCTAGGTGTTTCTAGATGTTGTGAATGCGGAATTTTGTATATGAAAACAAAGTTTAGAAGAAAGAAAGATGAATGATTTGAAAGATGAAAGAATGCTAATTAAAACTGATTGTAGATGAATGATCGTGAGAATTGGTGAATGAAAACGGAGTTTTTAATACGATATTTATAGAGAAAATTAGCCAAAAGCCAAGGTCAGGCGCCAAGCGCTAGGCCTGATTCTAGGCGCCAAAGCCAAGGTCAGGCGCCAAGCCTGATTTTAACGCGTTTTCGAAAATCAGATAAATTTGCTGTACTGGAGGATAAAATCATATAATTTCCTCAAAAATGCTATTTGATTTTAATTAAAACTCTGAAAAGTCAAAAGTCAATTTATCAATGCTAATTGAATTAGGAATGAAAAGAACCTTCTAGAATAATCTAGAAGATTAAAACCATTCCTAATTGCATTAGGAATGATAAATCATATTAGGCCCTCCCCAAGATCATTGGGCCGCATATAAGGCTCAAAACGGGCCCAGTTTAGTAATTTGGCCATAACTTCCTCAATATTCATCGGAATTGGGCTTATAATATATCGTTGGAAAGCTCTTGTCAAGCCCCATCCAACTACACTACTATTGGACCCATATCATGGACCAATTAAACTGGATTGACTATTTTCTTAAAATAAGTTTTCAAAAACAGAGAGAAAAGAAAAGAAATTAAAACAATCCGCAATACTAAACTTTCCACACTTTCACTTCATCCGATTATGATTCGTCGTGAAAGGTACTCATCACTGGGTTTGGTTTTGGGGAGACACAAATGGGTGTCTACAGAAGCCCCCACTTTGACTGAGTTTGGAGAAACGCAAGTTTAAAAAAACGAAAGCCAAAGTAGCGATAGGGACGAAGAATGATTCAGAACGTTCTACGATCCTAAATCAATCTTGTAACGCCGATACCTGCAAACTAACGTTAGTTAAACAGATAAAAGAGTTAAGAAACGCGTATCTTGCACCGTCGAGCACACGTCTTTGAAAGTAACCGATTTGATGTCGCATTACTGTTGTGATGACCTCCTACAAGCTAGAGAATGCCATCCCTCTTGAAAACTGCTACGCCTGTAACTGCTTCCAATTTGGAAGATTGCTTCGCCTGAAACGATCCTCCTCGCATTGATAATATTCCACATCCAAGGGAATACTATCGAAGATTGCTTCTCTTGAAACAATCCTCATCCGCATTGATAATATTCCACGTCCAAGGGAATACTATCGAAGATTATTTCTCTTGAAACAATCTCCATCCGCATTATGACCATCTTCCATGCCTAAGGGAATATGATCGAAGACAACTTCGCCCGAAATTACCTCCAGTTGTTTGTGACAACTCTCCGCAAGCTAGGGAATGCCGTTGAAGATATCCTCACTTGAAGTCATCCTCATTTGATGCGATAATTCTCCTAAGGGAATTACCGAAGACCCACTCCTGTCGATCTTTAAAAGTTCGCTTTGCATCTGCTAAAACCAGTATGTCGGTGTCATGATGAACCAATTCTTAGGCGCTTTAAGCTAAGTGAGACGATCTTTCATCAGGTCGATCACTTTATGTAATCAAGCCGATTACTAAATCATGTCAAATTGCTTAGAGGGGCTAACTGGCGTACCAAGGAACCCAAAAATATGTTGCAAAAAGGTAGAACAACCTCAACAGGTGGTTGGGTGCTCTGGCGCCACTGAAAAGCCATCAGCGCCAGGCGCCAGGCCAAATTTGTGACGCCAATGCATAGGGCTTGGCGCCAGCACGGGGATTTCCTTAAATACCCCTTTCCTCTTCATTTTGCTGGCTGCTCGTCGCGATTTTGCTCGAAAAAATCCGAAAACTTCAATTGCTCGGTTCTTGCTCGTTTCTCAACCGAATTTTCTTAAATTTGTTGCAAATCAAAGCACTTTTCATCTATTTTCCCGATCTATGTAAGTTTTCTTCAAACTTTCATCGGTTTTTATGAATTCTTGGCATGTTTATTCACGAATTTCATGAAAATTCGAAACTTATAATGCTCAATTTGCTTTGTTTGTTAAGTTTTATGGCATTAAATTGCTTGATTATGTTTTTACATTGCCTTGGGAGTAATTTGAGACTTGTTTGACTCAATTTGGTGAAGATATGAGCAATTTGCCATTGTTGGACCTCCTAAGGTCGTGAAGAACAATGTGGCTTGTTCTTGATGTTTTTGCTAGCAATTCTTGTTCAATTTGTCACAATAATCACTATAGTGTTGCAAGAAATTGTTTAATCGCTTGAAAAATGCCGTTATGCTCAATTCGAATTTGTGCTCTATTTTAGTACTACATACTCTGTTTTTGCGAACATAGTATCATGCGGCTAGGCAAACCTTAGATACTATAGAACCTTAATTTATGATAATTTTGCACAATGTAGCATGGCTAGACAACGAGGCTCGGGTTCACGGTCCCGAAACACCAGACGGGAGCATGAGCCCGTGGAGGACGACGCCGAGCCGTCCACTTCGCTTGGTCGACTTCCGAAGTGGGATGAGCGGACCCTGTTCTTCGCCCCCGTCCACCACATTTCTGAGAGGGTGAGACGGGGCATCACGCCCGGGAGGACGCGGCATCACGACTCCGGCTGTGATGGTTTAGGCGATTTGTACAGGATGTACATCGCGAGGGATCTTGAGACGAGACTCTTATGGGAGTCTTACGGACTAGCTACTCTGTTCGAGACCTCCGAGGCTATGGTTGCCTCCAGCGAGGGTCACCATGTAGTGCGCGCTTTGGTGGAGTTCTTCTGGGACACCACCAACACCTTCTATTTCCCTTGGGGCGAGATGATGGTCACCCCTACGGACTTCAGTCTCATCACAGGACTAGAGTTCACTTCTGTGCCACTGCCGTTTGACAGTGGAATCGACGTCTTTTCTTCGGAGGTCGAGGAGCTGTTGGGGCCGATCACTATTCGGGCCCGAGCTGAGGTCGAGACGACTCAGTTTAGCGCTAAAAGAATTCGCCGCTCGACACTGGCAGCGGCTCTTGATGACGATGCAACCACCCGAGAGCAGCGGGTGCGCATCTTTGCGCTGATGTTGTTGTCAGGGACATTCTCCCCTGACAAAGGTAGTAGGGCGTTGCTTTACTATCTTCCTGCTGTCCGTGATCTTCACCAGATCGGGACTTATGACTGGGCCAGCTTGGCCTATGCTGACTTTGTTCGTGCGCTGAGGGACTCGTGTCGACACCGGTCCTTTGGGACGAACGTCGCTTTGTCTGCCTTTTGGAAGGTCGTGGAGGTAAACATTATTCCCTATAAAGTTTAGCTCTATATATTAGTTAGCATTTACTCACACTTTTAACTCCTTGTAGATCTGGTTCTACAAGTACTTTCTTTCTGCTGCGACGATAAAACTGAGTTCGTAGAGCGGTCGATTCCTCGCCACCAGACTCGAGTAAGCCTAGTTTTTCAGAATTTTGTGTTCATATATCACACATATTGACTTATTTTTCTGACAGTTTTCACGCGAGGTGGTTTCGGCGATGGCACGATGCATAGATGCCTTCCAGAGCCAGCTCGTCCGGATGAGGAATGCGGCCACTTGCCGTCGGGATGACGTCATCCGAGAGGTAGCCTTTCTTTACTTATTTTTTTTTTGCATTGCTGCTTCAATTTTGCCTTGTTTCTGATTTAATTCTTTTTGCAGGGCCAGCCTATTGCTTCTCACACCCGCACGAGACCTTAGGGGTGGAGGGATCCACCGAGGTCTAGCTCGAGACGTCGTCGCACTTTGTCAGGGGGTAGTGTTACCGAGAAATAAAAAGGGGGATGGGCGAGGTGGTCGCTCTGAGGCTGCTCGTGCTGACGTTGCAGAGGGCTCGGGATCTTCTTCTGAGGGTGCTCATGCTGCACCGGTAGGAGAGGCTACCTCGGCTTTCAGAGGTGGTGGGATGTACGAGATAGGCTCGTCATCGCAACAGCCTCTGCAGCCTCAGGTTGATCATGGCAGGAGTGGTCCTACATTTTGTCTTCCTCCCCCTACGGAGACTGGAGCTGGTGCTGGTGGAGAGGTGACTCCTCGTACGGCGCATTTTTATGATATGATGGGCATACGTCCTCCGGCGCCGTAGTTTGTTCCTGTGTATATTTTATTTTGACTTTTCATAGAACTTTGCCTTAGACTCACTATTCTTAGACACATTTTGTATATTTATGCTATTATGAGTTTATTTGATTGTTATTATTATGTGTATGTTAGTGTGTGCAAGAAAAGTGTGACAAACAATTTTGCGCAAAAATTCCGTCATTTTTATTATTGATGGAGGGTATCCGACTCTCTCCCCCAAAAAGAAAAAATAAAAAAGGAAAAAGTCGAATAAAATGTCGGGTGTTTGGAATTTAAAATAAAATCCAAAAAGAGAATAATAATAAAAATAATAGCTATTTTAATTAATTAAGAAAAAGGATAAAAAAGATGTTTAGGAAAAAATAAACGGAGCCATAAAGTCATTAACCGACTCGAGTTTAATAATAAAAACGTAAGTTAAGCATGCGCGGCTGATATGGCAACTTGGCGCCAGCTGGCGCCACAATATGGCGCGTGGCGCCAGGCGCTACACTTGGCGTGTGGCGCCAAGCGCTGGCGGCTGGCGCCAATTACGGGGTTTTGACGCCAATTGTCGCTGATATCGTATTTCATTCTGATTAAAACTTCTCGCAATTTGTGTATAAATAGCCCCCTGCCCAGCCGATTCTTCTCATAATTCCAGCGAATAAAATAATTCTCTGCTTTAGAAAAAATAATAATCATGTCTTTAGTCACTAAAACCTTCACCCAATACACTCATGAATGGTGTCGATCTCTTAATGCTAGAGATAGAAAAGAATTAGATTTATTTCACTTGGGGGGAATTTATGGCATCAAAGGGTAGATCTTGACCTAGACTTCATACATACCGCTTTAGAATTTTGGAATGTTGATACTCATTGTTTCAGAATAGGGTATGATGAGATTAGCCCTTTGCCAGAGGAATTTGGTGCTATTTTAGGCTTCCCTGCAATAGACCTCGTAGTAATCCCTAGAGTAGATGCATATTATTATAAGGATGTTGAGCGCTTCTTTAATTTAAAAGAAAGGGATTTATCAAAAATAGTAGATGGCAACATAGTTAACTTGAAAGAATTCACACGCCATTATTTTGATAAACCTCTTTCTGAATCTTTTCATATATATAGAAGAAGGGCGTTCTTATTTTGCATGCTTAACCAATTTTTTCTTAGTAGTGGTAAAAATAATGAAGGTCAATCAATTATAACCACTGTACTAGAACAAATTGAATCAGGGAGAAATCCAATGCCATTAATAGTTGGAGAGACTATGATTAGTCTAGATGAATTGAAAAGGGACCCAAAAGCACCTTTTTGCTTCAGCGCCACCTTATTAGCTTCAGCGCCAGGCGCTGATATTGGCGCCAGGCGCTGATATTGGCGCCAGGCGCCAGGCCAAATTTGTGACGCCAATGCATAGGGCTTGGCGCCAGCACGGGGATTTCCTTAAATACCCCTTTCCTCTTCATTTTGCTGGCTGCTCGTCGCGATTTTGCTCGAAAAAATCCGAAAACTTCAATTGCTCGGTTCTTGCTCGTTTCTCAACCGAATTTGCTCAAATTTGTTACAAATCAAAGAACTTTTCATCTATTTTCCCGATCTATGTAAGTTTTCTTCAAACTCACATCGGTTTTTATGAATTCTTGGCATGTTTATTCACGAATTTCATGAAAATTCGAAACTTATAATGCTCAATTTGCTTTGTTTGTTAAGTTTTATGCCATTAAATTGCTTGATTATGTTTGTACATTGCCTTGGGAGTAATTTGAGACTTGTTTGACTCAGTTTGGTGAAGATATGAGCAATGTGCCATTGTTGGACCTCCTAAGGTCGTGAAGAACAATGTGGCTTGTTCTTGATGTTTTTGCTAGCAATTCTTGTTCAATTTGTCACAATAATCACTATAGTGTTGCAAGAAATTGTTTAATCGCTTGAAAAATGTCGTTATGCTCAATTCGAATTTGTGCTCTGTTTTAGTACTACATACTTTGTTTTTGCGAACATAGTATCATGTAGCATGGCTAGACAACGAGGCTCGGGTTCACGGTCCCAAAACACCAGACGGGAGCATGAGCCCGTGGAGGACGACGCCGAGCCGTCCACTTCGCTTGGTCGACTTCCGGAGTGGGATGAGCGGACCTTGTTCTTCGCCCCCGTCCACCACATTTTTGAGAGGATGAGATGGGGCATCATGCCCGGGAGGACGCGGCATCACGGCTCCGGCTGTGATGGTTTAAGCGATTTGTACAGGATGTACATCGCGAGGGATCTTGAGACGAGACTCCTATGGGAGTCTTGCGGACTAGCTACTCTGTTTGAGACCTCCGAGGCTATGGTTGCCTCCAGCGAGGGTCACCATGTAGTGCGCGCTTTGGTGGAGTTCTTCTGGGACACCACCAACACCTTCCATTTCCCCTGGGCGAGATGATGGTCACCCCTACGGACTTCAGTCTCATCACAGGACTGGATTTCACTTCTGTGCCACTGCCGTTTGACAGTGGAATCGACGTCTTTTCTTCGGAGGTCGAGGAGCTGTTGGGGCCGATCACTATTTGGGCCCGAGCTGAGGTCGAGACGACTCAGTTTAGCGCTATGGGAATTCGCCGCTCGACACTGGCAGCGACTCTTGATGACGATGCGACCACCCGAGAGCAGCGGGTGCGCATATTTGCGCTGATGTTGTTGTAAGGGACATTCTCTCCTGACAAAGGTAGTAGGGCGTTGCTTTACTATCTTCCTGCTGTCCGTGATCTTCACCGGATCGGGACTTATGACTGGGCCAACTTGGCCTATGTTGAATTTTTTCGTGCGCTGAGGGACTCGTGTCGACACCCGTCCTTTGGGACGAACGTCGCTTTGTCTGCCTTTTGGAAGGTCGTAGAGGTAAACATTATTCCCTATAAAGTTTAGCTCTATATATTAGTTAGCATTTACTCACACTTTTAACTCCTCGTAGATCTGGTTCTACGAGTACTTTCTTTCTGCTGCGCCGACGAGACCATCGCCGCGGGGATTTCCAGTGAGCGCCTCTTGGGGCGGCCATCATGTGGATATGTCTACTACACATGTCCGGAACTGGATCATCTCGGTACGACTTTTATTGTTTATTTTGCTTTTTCGCGGTGCTTTAGGTATGATCTTACCTGATTGATGCTCTTTGTAGGGGCCTGAGGTGGTATACCGACCGTGAGGCGGTTGGACAGTCCCTGGGTTAGCCGCACAGTATTCTGCTGAGCGTCGCTATTTTCTGGGGACTTATAGAGCAATCGCGTACTTAGGAGAGAGGGTTGCTAGACAGCATTCCTCTGATGTCTTCGTCGTTCCTACTGCTCCACCACGTCATATGTTCGACAATGTGCGGTTGTCGAGCATGTCTGAGGGAGTTGGTACCCCTTGGCGGTCCTATGTGATCCTTGGGCGGTGCTATGCTGAGGAGCTACTACCTTTGTTAGCTCCAGCCCCCGTACCGGCTGAGGATGTGAGGGTAAGATTTTTTCAGCTTTTACTTTCCATTAAGTAGCCCCCAAGTAATGTTTTACTGATTTTTTCTTGTTTTATCAGGACGGTGCTGCTGAGTTTGTGCCACCTCGTATGTCCATCCACTACCAGGGGATGTACGGGCCGATCGAGGAGATGATTCCTCTGGCTCCTGAGGGCGAGCGCTTCGTAGAGCGGTCGATTCTTCGCCACCAGACTCGAGTAAGCCTAGTTTTTCAGAATTTTGTGTTCATATATCACCCATATTGACTTATTTTTCTGACAGTTTTCACGCGAGGTGGTTTCGGCGATGGCACGATGCATAGATGCCTTCCGGAGCCAGCTCGTCCGGATGAGGAATGCGGTCACTTGCCGTCGGGATGACGTCATCCGAGAGGTAGCCTTTCTTTACTTATTTTTTTGCATTGCTGCTTCAATTTTGCCTTGTTTCTGATTTAATTCTTTTTGCAGTACCAGCCTATTGCTTCTCACACCCGCACGAGACCTGAGGGGCGGAGGGATCCAGCGAGGTCTAGCTCGAGACGTCGTCGCACTTTGTCAGGGGGTAGAGGTGGTCGCTCTGAGGCTGCTCGTGCTGACGTTGCAGAGGGCTCGGGATCTTCTTCTGAGGGTGCTCATGCTGCACCGGTAGGAGAGGCTACCTCGGCTTTCAGAGGTGGTGGGATGTACGAGATAGGCTCGTCATCGCAGCAGCCTCAGGTTAATCCTGGCAGGAGTGGTCCTACATTGAGTCTTCCTCCCCCTACGGAGACTGGAGCTGGAGCTGGAGGAGAGGTGACTCCTCGTACGGCGCATTTTTATGATTTGATGGGCATACGTCCTCCGGCGCTGTAGTTTGTTCCTGTGTATATTTTATTTTGACTTTTCATAGAACTTTGCCTTAGACTCACTATTCTTAGACACATTTTTTATATTTATGCTATTATGAGTTTATTTGATTGTTATTATTATGTGTATGTTAGTGTGTGCAAGAAAAGTGTGACAAACAATTTTGCGCAAAAATTCCGTCATTTTTATTATTGATGGAGGGTATCCGACTCTCTCCCCCAAAAAGAAAAAATAAAAAAGGAAAAAGTCGAATAAAATGTTGGGTGTTTGGAATTTAAAATAAAATCCAAAAAAAGAATAATAATAAAAATAATAGCTATTTTAATTAATTAAGAAAAAGGATAAAAAAGATGTTTAGGAAAAAATAAACGGAGCCATAAAGTCATTAACCGACTCGAGTTTAATATTAAAAACGTAAGTTAAGCATGCGCGGCTGATATGGCAACTTGGCGCCAGCTGGCGCCACAATATGGCGCGTGGCGCCAGGCGCTACACTTGGTGTGTGGCGCCAAGCGCTGGCGGCTGGCGCCAATTACGGGATTTTGACGCCAATTGACGCTGATACCGTATTTCATTCTGATTAAAACTTCTCGCAATTTGTGTATAAATAGCCCCCTGCCTGGCCGATTCTTCTCATAATTCCAGCGAATAAAATAATTCTCTACTTTAGAAAAAATAATAATCATGTCTTTAGTCACCAAAACCTTCACCCAATACACTCATGAATGGTGTCGATATCTTAATGCTGGAGATAGAAAAGAATTAGATTTATTTCACTTGGGGGGAATTTATGGCATCAAAGGGGTAGATCTTGACCTAGACTTCATACATACCGCTTTAGAATTTTGGAATGTTGATACTCATTGTTTCAGAATAGGGTATGATGAGATTAGCCCTTTGCCAGAGGAATTTGGTGCTATTTTAGGCTTCCCTGCAATAGACCTCGTAGTAATCCCTAGAGTAGATGCATATTATTATAAGGATGTTGAGCGCTTCTTTAATTTAAAAGAAAGGGATTTATCAAAAATAGTAGATGGCAACATAGTTAACTTGAAAGAATTCACACGCCATTATTTTGATAAACCTCTTTCTGAATCTTTTCATATATACAGAAGAAGGGCGTTCTTATTTTGCATGCTTAACCAATTTTTTCTTAGTAGTGGTAAAAATAATGAAGGTCAATCAATTATAACCACTGTACTAGAACAAATTGAATCAGGGAGAAATCCAATGCCATTAATAGTTGGAGAGACTATGATTAGTCTAGATGAATTGAAAAGGGACCCAAAAGCACCTTTTTGCGGCTCTCCAATTTTATTACAGGTAGAAAAATAATATTTTTAATTACAGAAATCAAAAAATATATTTTTGTATTGTAATAATAATTTATTTGCATTGCAATGTGTTACAGATGTGGCTAATGGAAAGGCTAGGATTAATTAGCCCTCCGGACGATATTGAGAAGTATACTCCCAATTGCTTTGTGAGAAGGAAGAAACGATTCCCTAAGATTGGGCGCCATGGGTGGAGAAAAGTCTTCGAATCACGTGATTTTGTTGTCAAGTGGGTCGTCCCATGGTGGAAAATAGAAAGGATGGTTGGTGTTAACAAGCAACCTTTCTGCCGTCTTCCAAGCTTGTCTCGTGTGACTTATTATTATCCCTGCAGGGTAAAAAGACAATACGGCTTGCTTCAGAATATTCCTTCCGGGGATTTTCGTCCTCCCTTTGAGTACCCTATTTCCCAAGAATTAGACAGATTTGATGCTTACTGGGGTGCTAGACCTTTATGGGAAGTGATTACCCAAAAGGTTCCTCCTTCTTTGCCCAATGATGTGAAGAAATGGTTACTGAAGAAACCTTTGAAGGATTCGAATAAAAATCAGGGTAAAACTGATGTGAAGAGTCGTCTGGGTGACAGGGTGATTCCTGCCAAGGAACGCCTAGGTGCAAGAATTGAATTCAAAACACCTGCAATGCCTAGGAAGAAAAATGCTATCAAAGATAAAGGGAAAAGGAAAGCTAACACCACATATAAAAAGGCTTGGGTAGAAATGAAGCATGGAGTGTTATCTGAAGGGGAGACTATCTACTCTAAAACTGAATGTAGGTCCTCTAAAGGGTGCCTACTAGATAAGGTTATGGATGAGGAGGAGGAAGCAGACAAAAATTGGAAAAGGGCTAGAAAGGGAAAGAAAGATTAGGAGCATTGCTTGTCTTTCAATTTATTAGACTTAGTTTGTTATTTTTTATTTAAAGTTAATTTATTTCAGCTTTATTTAAATTCCATCAATAATGTAATTTTATTTTATTAATGAAATTTCAGCTTTTAATTAAATTATTTCCTTTAAATTTATTTTATTAAAGAAATGAAAACCGAAAAAAATTAATTTTCCAGAAATTCTTCGAGTACGGAAGTCGAAAATTTTCCGAAAAACACCGAAATTCTCCCAGAGTTTATTTCCGAATTGGCGCCTGTCATTTAAGTCTGGCGCCAGGCGCCAATTTCATCGGCTGGCGCTGATGATTGCTGGTTGGCGCCAGGTTCTTTTCTGCGACGTCGATAATTCGCTGATCTTCTACTGAATTTTTAATTAATTCTGGGACGCGGAGATGTCGAAAAATAAAGTGGCCGCACCCGTAAAGGGTTGCCTACTTATCCTTTCTTAAGGAATCAGGGCGAACGTAGCTCTCTTGAGTATCCTACTCAAGTACTTATGGGTAGTATTTCTTAAGTTGGTCAAGATTTGTCATGTTTGAGAATTCATTGCCATCCATATCAGTTAGTTTTGCTAGGGTCCAGACCAATTAGGTCTAAATTTACCCCTTGTGTCTAAAACATTTTTCCTTAGTGTTTTTAACACCAAGTCTCCTATTTTGATATTTCTTGTCTTGACTTTCTTATTAAAATGCCTAGCCATACGAGTCTGGTAACACTGAGTGTGATGTAGAGCTTCTAGTCGTTTTTCGTCGAGTAGAATCAATCCTTCGTATCTTGCCCTAGTCCATTCAACTTCATCGAGTTTACTCTCTAACGCGATGCGTAGAGATGGTATTTCTAGTTCGACATGTTGTACGACATCCATTCCATATACCAAAGAAAATGGCGTATTTCCTGTTGATGTACGGATTGACGTGCGGTAACCCCACAATGCGAAGTGAAGTTTGTCAGGCCAATCCTTATAATTTTCCGTCATTTTCTCGATGATAGTCTTTAAATTTTTATTAGTTGCCTCGACTGCTCCATTTGCTTGAGGTCTATAAGGGGAAGAATGATGATGTTGAATGCCGTATTTTTGTAGCAATTCTTCACATTCGGCTTGAAAGTGAGTTCCATTGTCACTTATCATTTCATGTGGGACTCCGTATCGGCAAATAATATTTCTCTCGATAAAGAGTGCTACATGTTTTGCAGTGAGTTTAGCGTATGATTGCGTTCCGACCCACTTTGTGAAGTAATCAATTGCTACTAGAATAAATTCGTGGCCTCCTGTTCCTGGGGGGGGAGTGATTTTGCCAATGATGTCAATTCCCCATGTAGAGAATGGCCATGGCGATGTGTAAGTATAGAGCAAAGATGGAGGGACATGTTGTAAATTGGCGTAGATTTGGCATTTAGGGCATCTTTTTACATATTGATGGCAATCCCTATTCATTGTAGTCCAATAATATCCTTCTCGCATTATTTTCTGGAGTAACATTTTGCCATTTACATGAGTGCCACAGATTCCTTCGTGGACTATTCTCATTGCTCTTTGTGCATCCATCTTTCCTACACATAAGAGAGCTCGACCTTTAGGTACCCTTTTGTGTAGCTCGTTGTCTATGAGTACGTATTGGGAAGCCAAAAGCCTCAATGCTCGTTTCGCTCTTTTGTCAGCATGAGGAGGGTATTCTCCTTTGGTGACATAGTTGAGTATGTCCGTGTACCACGGTTCTTCTTCTTCTTCTTCTTCTTCGCCTTGGACTAATTCGTCGTCTTCTATAGCCTGGATGTATGCTGGTTTGTGCCTTTTTTCTATAGTTAGAGGCATTTGCTCGATTTCCGTGGGAATCCTAACCATTGAGGCTAATCTTGCCAAGGAATCGACAAATTGGTTTTCCTCTCTAGGTAGATATGTATATTCTACCTTGTCTAATTGATCAGTAAGAGTTTCCAGATAGGTTTGATAAGGGGCTAGACTTTCGCTCCTTACCTTCCACCTTTTAGATATCTGATTGATGATCAAAGAGGAGTCTCCGAATATCCTTAACTTCTTTACTCCCAATGCCAAAGCTGTTTCAAGGCCTACCACGCATGCTTCATATTCAGCAGCATTGTTGGTAACGTCGAAATCAAGCTTTATGGAGATTGGAACGTGCTCTTCTTTAGGTGATACTAGTAGTACTCCAACGCCACATCCCTTTTGGTTTGAGGCTCCGTTAAAATACAAGGTCCAAGTATCATCTTCAGTAACCATTAGGTCTTCATCTGGAAATTCATTGTCCTGTATTGGCGTCGAGTCTTCTATTAGAAAATCTGCTAGAAAGTCCGACACTACGGATCCTTTATTAGCTTTTTGTGGCATAAACCTTACATCAAACTGGGCTAGATTGAATATCCATCTTGATATACGTCCATTGAGTGTAGATTTCTCGAATAGATACTTGAGTGGATCTAATCGGGAGACTACGAAAACGGAATGCACCAACATGTAATGTCTTAACTTAGTTGTAGCCCACACCAAGGCGAGGCACAACTTCTCGAGCGGTGTATAGCATGCTTCGTATTCGAGCATCTTTTTACTTAGGTAATAGATTGCGTTCTCTTTGCCTTCTACCTCTTGTGCTAGCATGGCTCCCATTGTCTCTTTGGTAACCGTCAAATATAACCTAAGAGGTATTCCGGGAAGTGCTGGTGCTAATACGGGAGGATTTGCGAGATAGGCTTTGATCTTTTTTCAAAGGCTTTTTGATACTCGTCATCCCATATTACTGGTACATTCTTCTTGAGCTTCTTGAAGATTGGTTCACATATTGTCGTCAGTTTTGATATGAACCTACTTATGTATTGCAATCGGCCAATAAATCCTCGAATCTGTTTCTCAGTCTTGGGCGGTGGCATTGACATGATTGCTTTGATCTTGGTTAGGACTACCTCTATTCCTCTAGAGCTTATGACGTATCCCAAGAGCTTTCCTGAGGTGACTCCAAAAGCACACTTTGATGGATTCAACCTCATATTATATTTTCTTAGCCTTTCGAAAAATTTCCTTAAGGTTACTTGATGGCCTAAACGGTCTTTTGATTTTACAATCATGTCGTCGACATATACTTCGACTTCTTTATGCATCATGTCATGGAGTAAGGCAGTTGCTGCACGTTGGTAAGTAGCACCCGCGTTTTTCAATCCGAATGACATTACCGTGTAGCAGTAAGTGCCCCATGGCGTTATAAAAGTTGTTTTCTCCATGTCTTCTTCTGCCATGAGAATCTGGTTGTAACCTGCGTACCCATCCATGAACGAGAGAAGCGCGTAATTTGCCGTGTTATCTACCAGAATATCGATGTGTGGCAAAGGGAAGTCGTCCTTTGGACTTGCCTGATTTAGATCTCGATAGTCGACACACATCCTTCCCCTTCCGTCTTTTTTTCGGAACTGGGACGACGTTGGCGACCCATTCGGGGTATTTGGATACCTTGATGAAACCTGCAGTTATCTGTTTTTGAACTTCTTCTTTTATTTTAAGGGCTACGTCGGGTTTCATTCGACGCAACTTTTTTTTTACAGGTTTCATTCCTGGAATTAGTGGTATAGTGTGTTGAGTATTTCTCCATTAATGCCTGGCATATCTTCATATGACCAAGAAAATACATCGATAAATTCTTTAAGTAAGTTAATTAAATCGGTTCTTTCTTGTTTATTCAATGTTAATCCGATTTTAACTTCTCTTTTATGAGTTGAATCATTCGAGATATCAATTGTTTCAGTCTCTTCAATTACCGGTGTTTTCTTTTCGAGTGTTTCCATTGCTTTAATAATTTCTTTGTCTTTTTCATTGTTAGTTAAGCAATTCTCGTCATCTTGGGTTAGAGAAGAACACGAGAAGTAAGGAGAATGAGAAATATTATTGTACAGTGAGATCATTACATCAAAGAGTAGGGACTGGATCACTAACTATATTAGGAGAGGAAATAGGAGGGGGAGACGTTACTACTAAAGACTTAGAAGATTCTAAAGGGAAAGACTCTGACTCGGACTCTGACTCAGACGACTCTTCAAACATCGGTCCTTGCCCCGTCGTGATGGATATCTTCCTTCTGCTTGGAGTAGTCACCTTGATAGTCTTGCGCCACCCTTGTAGTGATCCTTCAGCTGGAGTAATTAGCTTCGAGGGATCGAAGCTTTCACTTTGTAGGACTGTTTGAATGAGCGAGGAATTATCCTCTTTATAAGTTGGCCTATTCTTTTCTCGCCCAAACAGTAATCCCATGACGTTAAAGTCAAAGCATGGGGGTGCTTTCTCCTTGTGGGCGGGAGTTGGGATTTCATCAGTGAAGTAGCAATCCAAGAAAATCTCGAATCCCGGTTGTCGTATGCCGTTTACAACAAATGGCTCGGGAAATTCATGGCATGGATAGTCCTCTCCTTCTTTTATGAACTGACCATTAAGCGTAAGGGGGTACTGATCCATTGGAATTGCTTTCTTTTGAATGCGAGCGTCCCTACGTGCTTTCGACTTTTCCTGGGCTCGCTTGAGATCTTTCCGATTCGGTTCGAAACCAAGTCCGAAAGTGTCTAACTTAGGGAGGCCAGGTAACTCCAACGGTTTTGCCGTTCCTTTGTTCTTCCCTAGTGTCATCCTAGGAAAGTGTCCTTGTTTCTTCAGCATGGCATTGACAATCATGTTTGAAAGGGGGTCATGGAAAAGAGGGGTCCTTTCATCCTCCTGGATTAAGGAGACTTCTTCGTTAAAGCCCCATAGGTCTTCATCATCCTCGTCGTGTTCCACATTAATAATTGGATTTTCTATAGATTTGATTCTCATAGGCGAAGCATCGATGGTGATTGGAATTCCTCCAACTGTAGCTTTCACTTGTTGGTGGAGAGATGAAGGGACGACCTTTAGATCATGAAGCCAAGGGAGTTCTAACAATAAGTTGAATGAAGCTTTGATGTCCACTACATGGAAAGTAGTAGCATGTTCTATTGCTCCTGCCGTTACATTTAGGGTAATCTTGCCAAGAGCTTGACGACGAGTGTTGTCGTAGGCCCTTATTCCTTGTGTAGACGGAGTTAAATCTTCGTCCCTTATGCCGAGCATCCTCGCGGTTCTAAGTGGACAAACGTTGATGGCTGATCCATTGTCTACAAGAGTCATAGGAACATTCATCCTCTTGCAAACTACTGTGAGGTTCAATGCCTTGTAGTGTTTGTCACCTTCTGGAGGTAAATCTTTGTCAGAGAAGATGATCAAATTAATCGGGCTTGGAAGGTCACTTGTGAGGAAGTTGGCTAGTCCCTCGGGAGTAGTGTCAGAGTCTATCCCAATTTTTCCCAAGGCATTCATTACAGCCAACCTATGTTCTCGAGATGTTGCCAGAAGTTTCCATACATTCATCTCAACTTTTGTCTTCTTAAATTGCTTAACAATGTCATTGTCTTCAACGATAGGTATGGGAACTTGTTGTGTGGTTGGTATAGGTTGTGTTCAAACGGGAGGTTGCATTCTCCCAGATCTTGTGAGGACGTCTATCGATGAGTCTTCTTCAGCCCAAATGTCATCTGTGGTGTATGACACAAAAGGCGGAAGTTCTACTAAGTCCTTTAGACATCTTCTTCATCACTGTCCAAAACTCCATTAATGGTTGCATCTTCTTCTTGTTGAACTTGGACTAGTTTCTTTTCATCAATCATTTCTGTACCAAATCCTTGAATTTGAAAAAGTTTTCTATAATGTGACCCCCTGATTGATGATACTGACAGTAATATCTATCTGTCCTTTTCAATGATTCGAATGGTCTCGGTTCGAGAGGTTTGATTTTGCCACTCTCGGAGAGCATTTTGAACATTTGCGCATATGGGATCCCAATTGGAGTGTAGATTCTATTGCTCTTCTTGGGTTTTTCAGTGACTTGTAAGGGAAAATGCTTTGCCTCATAAGTCGTTCCCTTGCTAATTAGAGGTAATGATATCTTATTAGCTTCCACAAGATCTTGAATGAGGTTTTCAAACCTGTAGCATTCATCAGTGGTATGACCGTTTCCTCGATGGTATTTGCAGTAGGATTTTGGATCCCATCTGGGAGATCGCTTTTCTAATATTGGATCCTTTGTTGGACCAATAGGTTTGATTAGTCCTTGATCATAGAGACGATCGAAAATAGCATCGTAGGTCATTCCTATGAGTGTGAATTCTCTTTTATCTTCCGGAAGTGGAAGCTCATCATATTTCTTATGGAGTTCGTTCATAACTTTGAGAGCTTCACGCAGTAATTGCGATACCTCCCTCATAGACAGTGTGAGCAATTGTATATCATCTTTATTCGCCGGTTCTGGAAGGTTATCCTTGACATCGAAAAAGATCTCCTCTTCTTTTTCTATGGTACTGATTTCTTTGACAGGTCTAATGAGAGAGGAGGGGTCAACCTCGTTTTCCTCATCGGAGATAGCCATGGTATGAGCTAGAGGTGCATTGTCAATGCTTGGCTTCTTACTGGCAGGGGGCAACGGCAGTTTGTTGTTGTCGATCAAGTCTTGGATAGCTTCCTTAAGCTTCCAACAGTTTTCAGTAAGATGACCCCTACCTTGGTGATACTTGCAGTGTGCATAAGGGTTCCAATTAGCTGACCTCTTCTCAACTGGTGGGTCCCCAAATGGTCCAATAGGAGTTATAAGACCTTTTGCACTTAATCGATCAAACGCGGTGTCATAACTCATGCCAATAGGAGTGAAATTCCTCCTAAATGGTTTCTTCTGTCCTTGGTTGTTCATAGCAAGGACTTCTCCTAAATTAAAGGTGCTCACATTGTTTGAGTGGGCGGTTTGGGAAGAAGAAGGATTGTCGTTCTTCTTTCCTTTCCAGCCACTGTTGGAGTTATTGTTGGCAGCTTTTAATTTAGCCAAGTCATCTTCAATATTGATCCCAATGTCATAAACGACCTTGAAAGTATGGAGATTATTTTGATATTTGAGATGCTTGGAATATTTTTCTTGGAGATTTTTTATGAACAGTCTCACAAATTCTTTTTCACTTGGCACCTCAATCATCTTAGCTGAGGTTTCTCTCCACTTGTTAAAGAAAGAGGTGAAGCCTTCATTCTCTTTCTGTTTGAGGATTTCAAGTTCCCTATGGTCAGTCTCAACTTGAATGTTGCACTTGTACCTATCAACGAAAGCGTTTGCTATTGACTCCCAGGTACAGGTCTTTTCTTTCTCGAGAGAAAAGAACCATTGTTGGCAAACGATCTCGTGAGATAGTGAGAACAGAGAGGGGAAGACTTTCTTATCGATACCCTTAATACTCATTATGGTTTCGAATGCTCTTAAATGAATGTATGGGTTGTCAGTTGCTCTGAATTTTGGGATGTCGTTGGCGTTGAACTTCTGCGGAAGAAGATCTTTGTCCACCGAGACCCCTTGTGATGTAAGTTCTTGAAACTTGTAGTCGCTAGACAACTTGCTTAAACTCTCTTGCATGAGGTACATTTGTTGTTGCTTCACGGGATCATCGATCTTAAGTGCGAGAAACTTCAGTGTCTCAGTCACAGCAGCCAGTTGGTTCTTAAGATCATTGACTTCTTCTTGTGTTGCCATTATAACCTTAGCTTTCCTCTTACGAGCTATGGGTTTGTCGAAAAGTTGGACTTGTACGAAGAGGTTGTCTTTGATTAATCGTCCTTCTTTTATTGACCACGCGCTGTAAATAAACCATTTTGCGTTTTAATTACTCGACTCGAATCGATTTAACTTTACGGTTTATTTTAAGGAAAAAAGAAAAGGGTGCATATGTTTTTTTGCAAAAATAATGTACATATTTTTAGGGAACTAAGTATAGGGTTTTTTTTTTTATTGGAGGATTAATATCCGACTTACCCCCCTAAAAAAATGACGGAAAAAACGCGCACACAAGACTCTCTTAATCATGGTCAAAGTATGTGTATTGGTGTGTGTGTTGAGTGTAAGTGACATGCTTGGACTCTTGTATAAGACCATGGGGCTTAGTGCCTAAACTCGATCATTGACTCAATTAAATACTATTGACAGCAAAATTAACCGAATTAAACAGAAGACTGATTAATTAGACCCTAGGTGATGACTCGACTAATAATCCGAACTGTCGGCCAAGCAACAGGACTGGCGTCGCACTGTGGAGCTTGGCGCCAGACGACAGAGGTGTCGTGAGGCGCTACACTCCATAATGTGGCGCTACAACTCAGACCTTGGTGCCAGTATTGGAGCTTCAGTTTGGGACTATTTTCGGTGTTATTAGTCAGTTGGGGTATGCCTAAAGTCGTACTAGGTCAATTCTGATTTAGAAATTAGACTTTATTGACTTAAATTAATTAATTAATTAATTAATTAGGCAAAGTTCTTTAAGTCATTAATTTATGTAGTCTCAACACAAGTCAACAAACGGTTAAGAGAAACATAGAATATATATGCACAACAAATAATGCACAATTAGTCAAGTAGGCACAATATGATGCAATGCATTTGCAACCTAACCATGGCTCTAGTTCTCTAAAGTTCGGGATATGGTTTAGTCAATAGAGGGTCCATGGTTTATTGTCCGGATGCACCGCACGAAAGCCTAACCATGAAGGGTTGGCGCGAGTGGATGGGACACCGCGAGTTTTAGAAAAAAACTCGCTTCCATGGTTTGGTGAATTCAACATCTCGGATGTACCCTTTGTTGCACGGAGCGTTCAATCGGGTAGATGGAGCATGAATTCCCAGAGGGTTATGTCCATATGTAGAACACATATGGGTTTCAAAAAAGTGAGAAAAAATTCAATCAGGAAGTAGAATCGAGCAAACAATACGAAAAACCGGTCAAAATTAGAACGCATATTTCTGGCTCGGTATTGGGGGAAATTGGCGCCAGCAATCAGAGACTAGCGCCAGCTTTTAACTATAGCGCCTGGCGCCAATACTGGCGTCTGGCGCTACGGTTAAAATGCTGGCGCCAATGCTCTGGCCCCTGACGCTACTTCCCACATGCCTCAGCAGCTTTCTGTGCTCGATAAAATTTTCCAGTTTCGCGCGGTGTTATTTCGGTCCTAGTTGTGAATGATATTTCTCAAATTTCCTACGTGTAAAATCCTATGTTTTTAACTCATTACGGATGGTTTTTCCAATAAGATCTTTTTTATGCATATAGCAATAATGTTAATCAAAATTGCGCACATGAAATACTTAGAACTTATCGAGTCTCATCCACTCATTCTAAATCATTGCCGAAACAAATTCAGGAATTAAAATAGAAATCCTCCCCAGTGGAGTCGCCAAAAACTGTAGGGAATAATTTCAAGCTTTAATCCTACTAGCTTGAACCCCACTGTTATCATACACTAAAGTACGGTGGCGTCCAAAAGGGAAGAAGATAGAGCAAAAGAGTCGCCAACAAGTTTTGTAGGAACTTGTAAACCGTTCATAGGATGAAGGTTACACCCCTTAACGATCCAAGAGATCGTCAACTCCATAAGGTCAAGAACCAAATAAGGGTTCGGGGATGAAGGTACAAATCCAACCTAAAAGAGATTGAACCTGCCCTAATAATAGACCTCTACTTTATTCTGATCATATTCATGTGCGCTTTTTAATTAACATGCAATCATTAGGTTAACCCTAAACCTGTTTAATCTATGTTGGTTGAACTTAATGCACAAATAAATCTATTATTGGCGATCAATTGAATTATAATCACATTAACCCTAAACAAGATTATTAAATATCTTATTAAGCGTGATTACAAGTACAAATTCCCTTTAAACATGCATAAAAGGTGTGATCAAGCAATAACAATAAATATCAAGCAACATAATAATCATAATAATAATAATCATAAATAAAATAATCATCATCAAAATAATAATAATAATATTCATAATCATCATAAATTATAACAATTGTAAATATAATCATAGATCATGTTAAAGCATAATAATAATAGCAAGATCCCAGGCATGATACTAACAAGATTAATAACAAACCCTAGCATGTCACTAAGCAATAAAAATCAAATCTTTAGCCCTAACATGATACTAACAATCATAAATATTAGGAAGAGAATAAAAGGCATCATAGCAATCATATTCAATATTAAAATTAACCTAGACGGATACTAGAAATATCATAATAACAATATAAACATGATTTCTACATCATAATATCAACAAATCAATTAAAGCACTTACTTTGATGCTTCGTACCTCTTTCTAATAACAAAATACACACGTTAGTAACTTCAAGGAAAATAATAATCAAACAGTTAAATTAAAAAATTGAAAGAGAGATTTGGGACCAAACCCTCAGAAATTAAAAACCTTTCACGTCTAGGGCGAAGGCAACTTCGAATATGGCTAGGTGTTTCTAGATCTTGTGAATGCGGAATTTTGTTTATGAAAACAAAGTTTAGAAGAAAGAAAGATGAATGATTTGAAAGATTAAATTAAAGAATGCTAATTAAAACTGATTGTAGATGAATGATCGTGAGAATTGGTGAATGAAAACGGAGTTTTTAATACGATATTTATAGAGAAAATTAGCCAAAATTATAAAATAAACAAAACAGAGTCTGACGCACAAAAAACAGAGTTGGCGCCAACCCTGGCTAACTGGCGCCAGGCGCCAATGGCTAGCGCCAGGCGCCAATGGCTAGCGCCAGGCGCCAGGCCTAGTTCTAGGCGCCAAAGCCAGGGGTCAGACGCCAAGCCTGATTTTAACGCGTTTTCGAAAATCTGATAAATTTGCCGTACTGGAGGATAAAATCATATAATTTCCTCAAAAATGCTATTTGATTTTAATTAAAACTCTGAAAAGTCAAAAGTTAATTTATCAATGCTAATTGAATTAGGAATGAAAAGAACCTTCTAGAAGAATCTAGAAGACTAAAACCATTCCTAATTGCATTAGGAATGATAAATCATATTAGGCCCACCCCAAGATCATTGGGCCGCATATAAGGCTCAAAACGGGCCCAGTTTAGTAATTTGGCCATAACTTCCTCAATATTCATCGGAATTGGGCTTATAATATATCGTTGGAAATCTCTTGTCAAGCCCCATCCAACTACACTACTATTGGACCCATATCATGGACCAACAAAACTGGATTGACTATTTTCTTAAAATAAGTTTTCAAAAACATAGAGAAAAGAAAAGAAATTAAAACAATCCGCAATACTAAACTTACCACACTTTCACTTCATTCGATTATGATTCGTCGTGAAAGGTACTCATCACTGGGTTTGGTTTTGGGAAGACACAAATGGGTGTCTACAAAAACTGTTACAAATTAATCTAATAAAAACTCCACACATAAATAAAATTAACTCCTAACTATGTGATCCCAATCCCGACTCTAGTATGTGCACGAACAACTCCACACCTGAAATCAAGGCTGCTTACCAACAATAGTAAACGGGGCAAACTAAAAGAAAAAGGAAAACAGATTAACTAAAACGCTAAGTACGTATAAGTGCAAGGCATGTTAATACTTTTATTAGTCAAACATGCTTTCGAAATAACCATTTAATTTGTCACAAGTCACTTTCAAAATTAGACTTTCTAAAATTAAACCTTCCAAGGGTAGTAATTATAGACACCTAAAAATGTCTCCCAAAAACCGAACCCGATGATGAACAACTTTTCACCGCCATTATTGGTCGGGTTCAGTATTTAATCCCGAGAGTGCTTAAAAAAATCATTTTTAATTAAATTCAGTTTTTAATAGTCAATGGATTAGTCTTGATGTTTAGTCAAAGTATATTTTATTTTTATTTTTAGCCCAATCATTTTTGTTTATTTTTCTCTATTATTATTTTAGCCCAATTAATAAATAATAAATTAGAAATGGCCCGAAATTATGAATCGACACTTAAAAAGGCTGAATTTTATTAGGGCTAAAATGTATTTAGACGGAAAATTGATACAGGGTTTTCCGCGTCACAACAAACTGTGCCGCATCACAGGACTAAATGTCGCGCCACGACACAGTTTCTCGTGACACGGTACCAGTGCCGTGACACGGGACATCCCTGTGTCTTTTCCGCGTAAATCTTTCACGCGTTTTAACCCCCGTAGGTCAGATATTTCCCGTGTCACACAAAAATATCCCACGTCGCACAAATGTTTACCGTGTCACGGCAATTTTTGCCGTGTCGCGGCAGTGTTTTTAGGGTTTTTATCCTTTTTAGGGTTCCGTGTGTTCCCTCTACTCATTTTTCCTATAAATACCCCCTCATTTCTGATGTACGGGGCATCAATTAACTCTCTTTTTCTCTCACCTATGCTCTAGCCTAAACACTAGCCTACCCTTCCTCTTTCAAAATTCCTTCCTTAAGCACTCCAAGGAGTCCGTACTTTACTAGAGGTTCTGTCCTTAAGCCAAGGCATGAAAGGTAGAACTGTTCAAGGGTTTGGCCCCAAATCAACTCTATTTAATTTAATTTAATTTAATTATTGTATTATTAATTTTCCTTGAATTTACTAACTCGTTTATTGTTTTATAGTTGCAAGAAAACAAAATCAAAGTAAGAATTATGTTCCTTTTATTTCTATTATTTTTCTAACGATTTTATATTGTTAAAGTTATTGTTAAATTGCTTCTAATGTTAATGTTTATTATATAGATATTATGATAACCATATTGCATGTTAAAAGGGAATATGTAATTGAAAATCACACCTAATAAGATAATTTGGACGACTGTAGGGAATATTTCAAGCATTACCCCAAACTTCAACCCCACTGTGATCATACACTTAAGCATGGTGGCGTCCAAAGGGAAGGAAGCTAGAGCAAAAGAGTCGCCAACAAGTTTTAGGAACTTGTAAACCGTCCACAGGGTGAAGGTTACACCCCTTAACGATCCAAGAGATCGTTAACTCTAATAGGTCTGGATTCAAGACTGAAAGTTTGGGGATGAAGGTACAAATCTAATCTAAAAGAGAAAGAACCTGCCCTAATAATAGGCCTCTACTTTATTCTTCTCGTATTCATGTGCGCTTTCTGACTAACATGCAATGCAATAAATAAATATTTTATTGGCGATCACTTGAATTATAATCATATCAATCATAAACAAGACTATTAATTATCTTATTAAGCGTGATTATAAGTACAAATTCCCTTTAAACATGCATATAAAGCGTGATCTAGCAATAACAATAAATATAATCAAGCAACATAATAATAATAATCACAATTATCATAACGATAATTATATCAATTATAAAAATATCAATCATAATTAAAATAATCATGTTAAAGCACAATAATAGCAAGATCCTAGGCATGATACTAACAAGATTAATAACAAACCCTAGCATGTCAATAAACATTAAAGATCAAAGCTTTAGCCCTAACATGATACTAACAAGATATTAAGAAAGAAAATAGGAAGCATCATAGAAATCATAATTGATATAAGGAATTTATTCTTTACCCTAAACATCATACTAAGAAAAGCATCCAAACATGATACTAGGAAAAGCATCCTAACATGATACTAGGAATCAAAATAATAACTTAAACATGATTTCTACATTATAATATTAATTAAACAATTAAAGCACTTACTTGGATGCCTCGTATCTCTTTCTAATAACAAAATACACACGTTAGTAACTTCAAAGAAAATAATAAAATTAAAGAATTAAATTAAATAATTGAAATAGAGATTTGGGACCAAACCCTTAGAAATATCAAACCTTTCATGTCTAGGGCGAAGGCAACTTCGAATTTGGCTAGGTGTGTCTAGTTCTAATGTATGAGGAATTATGTTTGTAAAAGGCTAGGCATAGAAAAAGAGAGAGAGAAAGAGAGACAGAGAGAGAAAGAGAATAAGCTTTAGCTTAGAGAGATAGAAGAATTAGAGAATTCTTGTTATGAATTGATGATTAAAAACGGAGGTCTAAAGACGCTATTTATAATGAAATAGTCCGAAATTGATAATACGAATCAGAGTTCAAAAAGGAATAAAACATGCTCTGTCGCCAACAACAGGACCTGTCGCCGTGCAACAGGGTCTGTCGCGAGGCGACAACCTGTCGTTTGGCGATGCAGAAGGTTTTTCCATGCGTTTTCAACGCAAAATCTTCTTTTTGATAAAATCAAGTCGTAAAAGTTCGTACGAAAGGTAAAATCGTAGTTTCATTTAAAACACTTCTTTTATTCTAAATAAAACTCATAAAAACATAATTATCAATCCTAATCCCATTAGGATTTGAAAAAACCTTCTAGAAGATTCTAGAAGACTATAATCAATCCTAATTGCATTAGGAGTGATAATTCATAATAGGCCCTCCTCTAGATCATTGGGCCGCATATAAAAACCAAACTGGGTCCAGTTTAGTATTTTGGCCATAACTTCCTCATTATTCATCGGAATTGGGCTTATAATATATCGTTGGAAAGCTCTTTTCGAGCGTTGGAAAGCTATTTTTGAGCCCAATCCAACTACACCATTATTGGACCCTTGTCATGGACGAAACTAAACTGGATTGGATATTTTCATAAATAGAGTAGGTTTTCGAAAATAGAAAAAGAGAATTTTTGATAAAAAAATAACCACAACATTAGAATTTCCACACTTTCACTTCATTCAATTATGATTCGACGCGAAAGGTATTCATTACTGGGGTTTGGTTTTGGGGAGACACAAATGGTTGTCTACAACGACCGGTTTAGGTTCCTTATTAATCTTGTTAGTTAATCAAGTGATCACTAATATTTAGAATTATATGTTGCATTAATATTAAACCAATTTAGCATAATAATAGTTTAGAGCGAATTGAATATTTTGTTTGTATGCCTTTGAGATTGCAGGAATCACTTTTCACTATAAGAATCGAGTAGAGGCCAATACGGGCGAATGTGACTCCATGACTCACTTCGTACCATCAT
Organism: Chenopodium album; assembly: GCF_948465745.1. Taxonomy (NCBI): domain Eukaryota; kingdom Viridiplantae; phylum Streptophyta; class Magnoliopsida; order Caryophyllales; family Amaranthaceae; genus Chenopodium; species Chenopodium album. The sequence continues at coordinate 32,232,381 of NC_137838.1, forward strand.
ACCCGATCCTCCTTTCGTGGTTCCGAAACATATGGAGTTAGTAATCTTATGAATTATGAATGGGGTGTAACCTCCACGGGTCAATCGTTGTTGCCTTTGTTGTGCCTTATTCGTGGTTGCCTTTTATATGATCCGTGAACGGTTTACAAGTGTAGACACCTAAAAATGTCTCCCCGAAATCAAACCCGATGATGAACAATCTTTCACCGCCATGATTTGTCGGGTTCAGTATTTAATCCCGAGAGTGCTTAAAAAATCGTATATTATTAAATTCAGTTTTTAATAGTCCATGGATCAGTCTTGATGTTTAGTCAAAGCATAGTTTATTTTTAGTTTTGGCCCTAACCTTTTTATTTATTTATTTTATTTATTATTTTGGCCCAATAAATAAATAATGAATCAGAAATGGCCCCAAATTATCAATCGACACTTAAAAAGGCTGAATGAAATTAGGGCAAAAATGTATTTAGACGGAAAAATGGACGTAGAGTCTCCCGCGTCACGAAAAAATGCACCGCTTCACGGGGCTCACTGCCGCGCCACGGTGTGATTTCCCGTGACACGGTGCCAGAGCTGTGACACGGGAAACTCCTATGTCTTTTCCACGTAATCCCTTCACGTGTTTTACCTCCCGTAGGTCAGATTTTTCCCGTTTCTGTAGACACCCATTTGTGTTTCCCCAAAATCAAACCCGGTGATGAGTACCTTTCACGTCGAATCATAATCGAATGAAGTGAAAGTGTGGAAAGTCTAGTGTTGCGAATAGTTTTTATTCTTTTCTTTCTCTCTGTTTTTGAAAACCTATTTTAAGAAAACAGCCAATCCAGTTTAGTTGATTCATAGCAAGGGTCTAATAATGGTGTAGTTGGATGGGCTTGAAAAGAGCTTTCCAACGATATATTATAAGCCCAATTCCGATGAATAATGTGGAACTTATGGCCAAATTACTAAACTGGGCCCGATTTGATCTTTATATGCGGCCCAATGGTCTAGAGGAGGACCTAATATGGATTTATCATTCCTAATTCAATTAGCATTGATAAATTTACTTTGGTTGACTTTATAGAGTTTTAATTAGTATAAAAGAGTGTTTTTAAGGAAAATACGATTTTGCTCTTCTATACGGCTAAATTTAATCAAAACTAAGAAAACGGGTGAAGTTAATTACTAGCGCATGACAACATTTATTAGCACCTGGCGCTAATGTCTAGCGTCAGGCGCTAACCTGTTTTATTCTCGTCGAAACTTTGATTTGTTTTTCTATCTGTCCGGCTGATTTTCTCTATAAATAGCCTCCCAAAATCTCCATTTTCAATCATCAAATATCATCAATTCCCATCAATTCTCCAGTTTTCTTATTGTCTCTAGTTTTCAAGATTTCTTCTCTCTCTTTAGCCTTTTGCATACAAAATTCCGCATTCACAAGACCAAGGCATCTAGCCAAGTTCGAAGTTGCCTTCACCCTAGACGTGAAAGGTTTTAATTTCTGAGGGTTTGGTCCCAAATTTCTCTTTAAATTATTATTTAATTTAATTGTTGTTTATTATTTTCCTTGAAGTTACTAACATGTGTATTTTGTTATTAGAAAGAGATACGAGGCATCCAAGTAAGTGCTTTAATTGGTTTATTGATATTATGATATAGAAATCACGTTTGGGTTATTATTATGTTTCCTAGCGTCATGTTAGGGCATTTTGATTTTCCTAGCATCATGTTTAGGGTAATAACAACTATAATTTCTAATATCAAATATGACAATTGTGATTCCTGCGACGCCTTTTATTTCTTTCCTAATAGCATAGTATCATGTTAGGGCTAAAGCTTTGATCTTTATTGTTTAGTGACATGCTAGGGTTTGTTATTAATCTTGTTAGTATCATGCCTAGGATCTTGCTATTATGCTTTATTGTTAACATGATTATTTTAATTATGATTATTTTTATAACTGTTATATTTATAATTTTGATTATTATTATTATTTTTTTATATTATGTTGCTTGATTTATATTTCATTGCTATTGCTTGATCACACCTTTTATGCATGTTCAAAGGGAATTTGTACTTGTAATCACGCTTAATAAGATGATTAATAATCTTGTTTAGGGTTGATATGATTATAATTCAAGTGATCGCCAATAATAGATTTATTTGTGCATTAATATTCAACCAACGTAGATAAATAGGTTTAGGGTTAAACCTAATGATTGCATGTTAGTCAGAAAGCGTACATGAATACGATCAGAATAAAGTAGAGGCCTATTATTAGGGCAGGTTCAATCTCTTTTAGGTTGGATTTGTACCTTTATCCCCGAACTACCAGTCATGGTTCCAGACCTATCGGAGTTGACGATTTCCTAGATCATTAAGGGGTGTAACCTTCACCTCGTTAACGGTTTACAAGTTCCTAAACTTGTTGGCGACTCGACTCTTTTGCTCTATCTTCTTTCCCTTTGGACGCCACCGTACTTTAGTGTATGATCACGGTGGGGTTCAAGCTAGGGATAATGCTTGAAATATTCCCTACAGTTTTTGGCGACTCCAGTGGGGAGGATTTCTGTTTTAATTCCTGAAATTTATTTCGGCAATGATTTAGAATGGGTGGATGAGACTCGAAAAGTTCTAAGTATTTCATGAGCGTAATTTTGATTAAAATTATTGTCAAATGCATAAAAAAGATATCATTGGAAAGACCATCCGTAATGAGTTAAAAACATAGGATTTTTACATCTAGGAAATTTGAGGAATATCTTTCACAACTAGGATCAAAATAATGCTGTGCGAAACTGAAAAATTTTATCGAGCACAGAAAGCTGTTGAGGCATGTTGGAACTAGCGTTAGAAAACAGAGCTTAGCGCCACTAATTTTACTCTGGCGCCTGGCGACAGTCTCTGTCGTCAGGCGCCAAAGCTAAATTGTTGGCGCCGACCTCTGTTTGCTGGCGCCAAGTTCTTCCAATACCGAGCCAGAAATATGAGTTCTAATTTTGACCTGTTTTTAGCACTGTTTGCTCGATCCTACTTCCTGATTGAGTTTTCTCACTTTTCTGAAATCCATATGTGTTCTACATATGGACATAACCCTCTGGGAATTCATGCTCCATCTACCTGATTGAACGCTCTATGCAACAAAGGGTACATCCGAGAATGTTGAATTCACCAAACCATGGAAGTGAGTTTTTGTTTAAATTCGCGGTGTCCCATCCACTCGCGCCAACCCTTCATGGTTAGGCTTCAGCACGGTGCATCCGGACAATTAACCATGGACCCTCTTTGACTAACCCATATCCCGAACTTTAGAGAACTAGAGCCATGGTTAGGTTGCAAACTCATTGCATCATATCATGCCTACTTGACTAATTATGCTTTATTTGTTGTGCATACTCTATGTGTTTTTCCTAACCGTTTGTTTGACTTGTGTTAAGACTAAATAAACTGATTAATGACTAAAAGAACTTTGCCTAACTAATTAATTAATTAATTTGAGTATTTAAAGTCTAATAATTTAATCAGAGTTGACTTAGTACGACTTTAGGCATACCCTATAGAGTAATAATACCGAAAGCAGTTCCAGATCGATGTCCTAGCAATGGTGCCGAGATATAGACTGCAGCGCCACTCTGTGGAGCATAGCACCCGGCGACAGTCCTATCGTCTGGCGCTACACTGCAAAGAGAGGTGCCAGTCCTGTCGTTTTGGCGACAGTTCGTTTTATTGCTCGAGTCATTACTTTGTGTCTAATTTAACAGTTTGCTAATCAATTCGGTTGATTTTTACTGATAATAATACCGTGTCAAGTCCTTAATCGAGTCTAGGCACTAAGTCCCATGGTCTTACACAAGAGTCAAAGCATGTCACTTGCACTCACCATGTAAAGCACACAATAATATGTATGCACACTTTGACCATGGCTAAGAAATTCTTGTATGCGCGTATTTTCCGTCATTTTTTTAGGGGGGTAAGTCGGATATTAATCCTCCAATTAAACCGCTTGTTTGAACCCTATACTTATTTCCAAAAATATACACCTTATTTTTGCTAAAAATATGCACCCTATTTTTGCTTTTTTCTTTTTCAAAACCCATAAAGTCAAAGTCAATTTGAGTCAAGTCATTAAATTAAATAATGGCAACTTAAGAGGAAGTTAATGAGCTCAGGAACCAACTAATATTACTGTGACTGAGGCGTTGAAGGTTTTAACCCTCAAAATCGATGATCCTGTGAAGCAACAACAGATGGACCTCATGCAAGAAATCTTGACCAAGTTGTATAGTGACTACAAGTTTCAAGGCATTAGCTCACAAGGGGTCTCGGTGGACAATGATCTTATTCCGCAGAAGTTCAATGCCAACGACATCCCGAAATTCAAAGCGACTGACAACCCTTACTTTCTTCTAAGAGCTTTCGAAACAATAATGAGCATTAAGGGTATTGACAAGAAGGTGTTTCCCTCTTTTTTTTCTCTATCTCTTGAAACTGTTTGCCAACAATGGTTCTTCTTTCTTGAGAAAGAAAGAACCTCTACTTGGGAATCCATAGTAAACGCTTTCATTGATAGGTACAAGTGCAACATTCAAGTTGAAACTAACTATAGGGAACTTGAAATTCTCAAGCAGAAGGAGAATGAAGGTTTCACTTCTTTCTTCAACAAATGGAGAGAAACCTCTGCTAAGATGATTGAAGTACCAAGTGAGAAAGAGTCTGTGAGGTTGTTCATCAAGAACCTTCAAGAGAATTACTCCAAGCATCTCAAGTACCAAAATAATCTCCATACCTTCAAGGCCGTCTATGACATTGGAATTAATATTGAAGACAACCTGGCTAAGCTGAAAGCTGCTAACAATAACTCTAATAGTGGCTGGAAAGGCAAGAAGAACTACAATCCTTCTTCTTCCAAAACCACCCACTCAAACAATGTTAGCACCTTTAATTTAAGTGAAGTCCTTGCTATGAATAACCAAGGACAAAAGAAACCATTTAGGAGGAACTTTACTCCTATAGGTATGAGTTATGACATCGCATTTGACCGACTAAATGCAAAAGGTCTTATAACTCCTATTGGACCATTTGGGGACCCACCAGTCAAGAAAAGGACAGCTAACTGAAACCCCAATGCACATTGCAAATATCAGTAAGGTAAGGGCCATCTTACCGAAAATTGTTGGAAGCTTAAGGAAGCTATCCAAGATTTAATTGATAACAACAAACTGCCATTGCCTCCTGCCAGTAAGAAGCCAAGCATTGACAATGCACCTCTCGCTCATTCCTTGGCCATCTCTGATAAAGAAAACGAGGTTGATCCCTTATCTCTCATCAAACCTATTGAAGAAATCCATGCTATCGAAGAAGAGAAGGAGATCTTTTTCGATGCCATGGATGACTTTCCTGAACCAGCAAGCAAAGAGGATGTACGGCTGCTCATATGGTCTATGTGGGAGGGATCAATCTTGCTACGTGAAGCTCTTGAAGTCGCAAAGAAACAATTAGAGGAGCTTCAGAAAAAGTGTGATAAGGTTCCACCCACGAAGAAGAAACCCTTCTCTCTACAAGTAACTGACAGACCCAAGAAGAGTAATAAAATCTATACTCCAATTGGGACTACATACGCTAGAATGTTCAAAATGCTCTCCGAGAATGGAAAGGTCAAATCTCTCAAACCGAGACCATTTGAATCGCTAAAAAGGAAATATAGGTTCTACTGTCAATACCATCAATCAAGGGGTCACACTATTGAAAACTGTTTTAAATTTTAAGATTTAATTCAGAAAATGATTGATGATAAAAAGCTAGTCCAAATTCCACAAGGGGAAGACATTAGCATCAATGGGGTTTGGGACAGCGATGATAAAGACGTCTATCTTAAGGATATGGGAGAATCTCCACTTTAAGTCATATACCCAATAAGCGATTTTTGGGAGGAAGAGGATTCATCTATAGACGTCCTCACAAGGTCAAGGAGAATGCAACCTCCCATCTCAACACAACCTATACCGACTACGTAGCAAGTTCCCATACCAATCATAGAAGACAATGATATTGTTAAACAGTTCAAGAAAACCAAGGTTGAGATGAATGTGTGGAAGCTTCTAGCAACATCTCGAGAACATAGGTTGGCAGTGATGAATGCCTTGGATAAGATAGGGATAGATTCTGACACCACTCCTGAGGGGTTGGCTAACTTCCTTACGAGTGATCTCCCTAGTCCTATCAACTTGATCACCTTTTTCGACAAAGATTTACCTCCAGAAGGTGACAAGCATTATAAGGCACTAAACCTCACATTAGTTTGCAAGAGAATAAACGTCCCTATGACTCTTGTAGACAATGGATCGGCAATTAATGTCTGTCCACTCAAAATTGCGAGGATTCTAGGCATAAGGGACGAAGACTTAACCCCGTCAACACAAGGAATAAGAGCTTATGACAACACTCGTCGTCAAGCTCTTGGTAAGATTACCATGAATATAACGGCGGGAGCGATAGAACACGCTACTACATTTCAAGTGGTAGATATCAAGGCTTCATTTAACTTACTGTTGGGACGCCCTTGGATTCATGACCTAAAGGCCTTCCCTTCATCTCTCCACCAACAGGTAAAAGCCATAGTTGGAGGAATTCCTATCACGATCGATGCTTCACCCATGAGGATTAAAGTTATAGAAAATCCAATCATTAATGTGGAGCACGATGAAGACGATGAAGACTTTTGGGGCTTTAATGAAGAGGTCTCCTTAATCGAGGAGGATGAAAGGACCCCTCTCTGCCACAACCCCTACTCCAATATGACAGTGAACGCTATTCTAAAGAAACAAGGGCATTTTCCAAAAATGACTCTAGGAAAGAAGAAAGGAATAGCAAAATCGCTGGAATTACCTGGCCTCCCTAAGTTAGACACTTTCGGACTTGGTTTTGAACTGACTCGGGAAGATCTCAAGCGAGCCCAGGAAAAGTCAAAGGCGCGTAGGAACGCTCGCATCCAAAAGAATGCAATCCCAATGGATCAATATCCTTTTACTCTCAATGGAAAATTCATAAAAGAAGGAGAGCATTATCCATTCTACGAATTTCCCGAACCTTTTGCTGTAAATGGCATAAGGCAACCGGGGTTCGAAATTTTCCTAGATTGCTATTTTCTAGATGAAATCCCAACTCTTATCCTCAAGGATAAAGCACCCCCATGTTTTGACTTTAATGTCATCGGATTACTATTTGGGCGAGAAAAAGATAAGCCGACGTACATAGAGGACAACTCATCGCTCATCCAAACAGTCCTACAAAGCAAAAACTTTGACCCCTCGAAGCTCATTACTCCAGCAGAAGGATCACTACAAGGGTGGCGCAAAACAGTCAAGGTGACTACTCTAAGTGGTAGGAGAATCTCCATAACAAAATGGCAAGGACCGATGTTCGAAGAGTCGTCTGAGTCAGAGTCTTTTCCTGTAGAGTCATCTAAGTCCTTAGTTGTAGCACCCCCTTATTCTATCTCTTCCCCTAGGATAGTTAGCAATCAAATCCCTGAGGACATATCTCTTTTCGATGTAATGATTTCTGAGTTCAATAATATGTCTTCGTCCTCTTACTCCTCGTGCTTTTCTTTAACCCAAGATGACGAGCATTGCTTAACTAACAGGGTATGAAGATATATTTTCTTGGTCAATCTACTTAAATAATTTGTCGATGTATTTGCTTGGTCATATGAAGACATGCCAGGTATTAATAGAGAAATAGCTCAACACACCATACCGCTAATTCTAGGAATGAAACCTGTAAAACAAAATCCGTGTCGAATGAAACCTGACGTAGCTCTTAAAATAAAAGAAAAAGTGCAAAAACAAATAACTACAGGTTTTATCAGGGTATCCAAATACCCCGAATGGGTGGCCAACGTCGTCCCAGTTCCGAAAAAGGATGGAAGGGTAAGAATGTGTGTCGACTATTGAGATCTAAATAAGGCAAGTCCAAAGAACGACTTCCCTTTACCACACATCAATATTTTGGTAGATAATACGTAAAAAGATGCCCTAAGTGCTAAATTTATGCCAATTTACAACATGTTCCTCCATCTCAACTCTACACCTACACTTCACCATGGCCATTCTCTACATGAGGAATTGACATTATTGGTAAAATTACTCCCCCTGGAACAGTAGTTCATGAATACATCCTAGTAGCAATTGATTACTGCACAAAGTGGGTCGAAGCACAATCATATGCTAAACTCACTGCAAAACATGTAGCACTCTTTATCGAAAGAAATATTATTTGTCAATATGGAGTCCAAAATGAAATGATAAGTGACAATGGAACTCACTTTCAAGCTGAGTGTGAAGAATTGTTACAAAAATATGGCATTCAACACCATCATTCTTTTCCTTATAGACCTCAAGCAAACGGAGCTGTTGAAGAAGCTAATAAAAATCTAAAGACTATGTGGGGAATATTTTCAAGCCTTTAAAATCCCACTAGCTTGAACCCCACTGTGATCATACACTAAAGTACGGTGGCGTCCAAAAGGGAAGAAGATAGAGCAAAAGAGTCGCCAACAAGTTTTTAACGAACTTGTAAACCGTTCACGAGGTGAAGGTTACACCCCTTAACGATCCAAGAGATCGTCAACTCCATAAGGTCATGAACCAAATAAGGGTTCGGGGATGATGGTACAAATCCAACCTAAAAGAGATTGAACCTGCCCTAATAATAGGCCTCTACTTTATTCTGCTCGTATTCATGTGCGCTTTCTGACTAACATACAATCAATAGGATTAACCCTAAACCTGTTTAATCTATGTTGGTTGAATTTAATGCACAAATAAACTATTATTGGCGATCACTTGAAATTATAATCACAATTAACCCTAAACAAGATTATTAATTATCTTATTAAGCGTGATTGCAAATACCAATTCCCTTTAACATGCAATAAAGGTGACCAAGCAATAACAAATAAAATAATACATATCAAGCAACATAAATAAATAATCAATATCATGAATAAAATAATCATCATTAAAATAATCACAATCACCATGATAACCATAAATTATAATTATAATCATGTTAAAGCATAATAACATAGCAAGATCCTAGGCATGATACTAACAAGATTAATAACAAACCCTAGCATGTCACTAAGCAATAAAAATCAAATCTTTAGCCCTAACATGATACTAACAATCATATTTAATATTAAAGTTACCCTAGACATGATACTAGGAATATCATAATAACAATATAAACATGATTTCTACATCATAAAATCAATTAAACCATTAAAGTACTTACTTGGATGCCTCGTACCTTTTTCTAATAACAAAATACACACGTTAGTAACTTCAAGGAAAAATAATAATCAAAACAATTAAATTAAATAATTGAAAGAAAGATTTGGGACCAAACCCTCAGAAATTAAAACCTTTCACGTCTAGGGCGAAGGCAATTTCGAATATGGCTAGGTGTTTCTAGATCTTGTGAATGCGGAATTTTGTATGAAAACCAAAGTTTAGAAACGAAAGAATGCCAAAAGATTAAGAATTGAGAATTGATGAAAGAAAGATGATGAATAAAGAGAATTGGAGAATGTTGATGATTATTGATTGTAGATTGTAGAAAATTGATAATCGGTGATTGGAGATAATTGGTGATGGTTGATTGTAGATGACTGAAAACGGAGTTTTTGGTACGATATTTATAAAGAAAATCGGCCAAAAAAGATAATTTATCAAAACAGAGTTTGAAGATCACAGAAACAACTTGGCGCCAGCCCTGGCTCATTGGCGCCAGGACCAGTGGCTAGCGCCAGGCGCCAATGGCTGGCGTCTGGCGCCAATCCTGGTTCCAGGCGCCAAGGCCTGGGGTTGGACGCCAAACCGGCTTTTAACACGTTTTCGAAACTATGATAATTTTACCGTACTGGAAGATAAAATAATATAATTTCAGTCGAAAATGCTGTTTGATCTAATTAAAACTCTAAAGAATCCTAATTGAATTAAGAATGATAAGACCTTCTAGAATGTTCTAGAAGACCAAAACCATTCCTAATTACATTAGGAATGATAAATCATATTAGGCCCTCCCCTAGATCATTGGGCCGTACTTAAAACTCAAACCGGGCCCAGTTTAGTAAATTGGCCATAACTTCCTCAATATTCATCGGAATTGGGCTTATAATATATCGTTGGAAAGGTCTTTGCAAGCCCTATCCAACTACACCACTATTGGACCCTTATGATGGACCAACCAAACTGGATTGGCTGTTTTCTTAAAATAAAGTTTTCAAAAACAGAGAGAAGAGAAAGGAAAAGAAATAAAACTTTCCGCAACACTAGACCTTTCCACACTTTCGTTTCATTCGATTATGATTCGACGTGAAAGGTACTCATCACTGGGTTTGGTTTTGGGGAGACACAAATGGGTGTCTACAGAAGCCCCAACTTTGACTGAGTTTGGAGAAACGCAAGTTTCGAAAACGAAAGCCAAAGTATCGATAGGGACGGAGAATGATTCAGAACGTTCTGCGATCCTAAATCAATCTTATAACGCCAATACCTGCAAAACAATGTTAGTTAACAGATAAAATAATTAAGAAACGTGTATCTTGCACCAACGAGCATCTTCGTTTGCTTGTGTCTGCACACGCACATACACACACACACACACACACACACACACACTCACAAGTCATACACATGTCATGTCACATCAAGTCAAACTTGGTCAAGTTAGTGGTCAAGTCAATCACAAATATATACGAGTCCATTGGCAAATTTATTTTTGCAGGTCTTATCTACAGCCCACGTCCGGGGACAAACAGACCATTTACAGCCCACGTCCGGGGACAAGCGGACCATCTTTAGCCCACGTCCAGGGACAAGCGGACCATCTACAGCCCACGTCCGGGGACAAGCGGACCACCATCATTTCATGACGCAAGGTTCTCGATACACAGAGACTTGCAATCTCATCATCTGTCGACTTTCCTCAAGCATGGAAAGTATTATCCGGTGGATTTCTTCAAGCATAGAAAACTGCCAAGTCGGCTTTCCTCAAGCATGGAAAGCGTTATCAGTGGATTTTTCTTCAAGTATAGAAAACCGCCAAGTAGTCGGCTTTCCTCAAGCATGGAAGGCATTATCGGTGGAATTCTTCAAGCATAGAATGACACCTAATTCATACGTCGACTTTCCTCAAGCATGGAAAGTGTCATCCGGTAGGTTTCTTCAGGCTTAGAAAGCTACCAAACTCATCTGTCGGCTTTCCTCAAGCATGGAAAGCATTTCAAAAAACGTCATCCGGTGGATTCCTTCAAGCATAGGAAAATACCAAACTCATTTTTCACCGATACACTGGTGTCAGATAAGCGTTCTATCCCTATACTCTTTTATCTGTGGAATTAACATTTTTGCAGGTATCGGCGTATACAGAATGATTTAGGATCGCAGAACGTCTTAAATCATTCTCCGTCCCTATCGACTACTTTGACTATCGTTTTCGAAACTAACGTTTCTACAAACTCAGTCAAAGTGGGGGCTTCTGTAGACACCTAAAAATGTCTCCCCAAAACCAAACCCGATGATGAACAACCTTTCACCGCCATTATTGGTCGGGTTGAGTATTTAATTTTTGGAGTGCTTAAATCCATATTTCCATTTCATAAACCAACCCAATTCTTAGCCAATTTCCCCAAAACATAACTCATTTTCCTCTTTTTGTGCCTTTAAACCCAAAATAATTCATTTCGTGTCCTTTAAAATCAATCATTTCGTGTCCTTTTTATAAAAACGTTTATTCCAGTTTATTCCAAAAGATAAGATTAAATAGTTTGAAATTGAATAAAACTCCTTTTTTTGAAAATCCTATTTATATCCGAATTGAAAGACGTTCAAAGATAGACAGATATTATTTTCGTGTATTATGGTTTTTATCCAAATTTTATATGGTTGGATAGCCCTTGAAATTATCTTTCCAATGATATATTATAATATCAATTCCGAGCTATAACGGAAAAGATATGAATAAAATGTCAAATTCTATCCAAAACTGAAACCGTCTCACTATTTCCGCTATATCTTTTGTTCTACAAAATATTTTAATCTGATTTCAATTGGGTTAGAAAGTAGACTTCAAGAGATTTCCAACCATATCTTATTCATCTTATTCCGATTTCTGGTTCAAAAGATATGATAAAAACAAAAACCGCAAAAACTGCTGTCTATCGCAAGCGTTTTATCCGATTCGAATTCTTATCTTTTCTTGATTCGACCCCTCTTTTCCCCTTATAAATAGAGGTCATATCTCCCCTTTTTTATTCATCAACAAGCTTGATCATCAAATCCTTCTCTCTTTCTCTCTTTACACCAAAAATCATTCTCTTCTCTCTCTCACATATTCTAAGCCTTAAACCTATATTTCTAATTCTATCATTTCTTCCTTAAGCACTCCAAGGAGTTCATACAATACCCAAAGTTCTATACTTAAACCAAAGCGTGAAAGGTATAATTGACTGAGGGTTTGGACCAAATCAACTCTACTTTAATTTAATTTCCATTTACTTTATATTTTTATTGAAGTTACTAACAGTTTATTCATGATGTAGCAATTTAAAGGAACGCGCGGAATGTGAGTAATTAATTAATTTAATTGCTCTTATTTTATTTTTAATATTTCTAGTATCATGATTAGGGTGGTTATTATTATTATTTGATTTGGCTAACACTATTATTGTTAAATTGCTTCCAATATTAATGTTTATTCTATTGTATTTTTTATGATCACCATATTGCATGTTAAAGGGAATATGTAATTGAAAATCACGCCTAATAAGATAATTTGGACAACCGGTTTAGGTTTCTTTTAATCTTGTTGTTTAATCAAGTGATCACAATATTTTAGAATTATATGTTGCATTAATATTCAACCAATTTAGCTTAATAATAGTTTGGAGCAAATTGAATATTTTGTTTGTATGCCTTTGAGATCGCAGGAATCACTTTTCACTATAAGAATCGAGTAGAGGCCAATACGGGCGAATGTGACTCCATGACTCACTTCGTACCATCATCCCCGATCCTCCTTTCGTGGTTCCGAACCATATGGAGTTAGTAATCTCATGGATTATGAATGGGGTGTAACCTTCACGGGTCAATCGTTGTTGCCTATCGTTGTCCCTTATCGTGGTTGCCTTTTTATGATCCGTGGACGGTTTACAAGTTCCTTAAAAACTTGTTGGCGGCTCCCTATTTTATTTGTCCCTAATCGTATGTGTCAATTCCCACTTCCTATGAGTGCCAAGCATATTCACCACATGCTTTAACGTAGGCGCACTTCGAGCGACGCCTACAATTTGGCGACTCCACTGGGGAGGATTCTTGATTATTTATCGATTTGAGTGATCGGTATTTAATTAAGATGAGTGGATGAGACTTGAAAGATTCTTGAAAAATATTCCTGTGATTTAATTGGCATTGTCACATATGCATATCCATTTTAGCTTACCTACTTTGCCACAATAGTACGTGTTCTACGTATGTGGCTAGCCCGGGGGATTTATGCTCTATCAACCCGAAAACGCTCATGGCAATAAGGGTTCATCCGAGTTTTTAAATCCACCCAAACCATGGAGTCGAGTTCAATTTCGATTTCATCACGAACTCGCGGAGCCGCCCGTTGGCATACACCCTCAAGGGAGGCTGCCTTGCTAACGCGTCCAAACTCTTAACCATGGTACCCTTTGACACCCAAAAGCTTGACCATAGTCGAACATAGAACTTGACTTTAGGTTGCGAACTTCATTGCATCATGCGTGACTATATGCTTATGTGTGCATTTTTTTTATTGACCTTTTTTTAATTATTTTTTTTTTCTTATCAAACCCCTTTTTTATTATTATTAGAGTTGAGCCATAGATTTTTTTTTTAATTTTTGAGTCACCCGGATTTTAATTCCCGTATACTGCACAAGAGTCAACTTGTTTTGGTCATATCCGGAGTTCTAGAAAGAGTTACGTGTCATGCCACCTATGGATCTGTAGCCCCGAGTTTTATCTTTGATTTAGAGTTGGTTTCATCCAAATCAGAGTCACAGATCAAAATTTATAACCGATATACTACAGCCTGTCCAGTTTAGATTTCTTTTTAGCGTCAACTTTCTTTTGTTTTTTTTTTTTTTTTTGTTTTTTTTTTTTCAAATTTTCTATATCTTTTCGTGTCAAGCTAGTCTTAGCCAAGTCCTTTAATCCGTGTCAACTCGTATAACATAGGATTATAGATTTTTTTTTTCATTTTTTTTATACCCATGAGTCATAACTCTTCTAGAGTTCTAGTCCTCTTCCTAGTTTCTTGTGATCAATTTTTATGATAACCTTAACATGTATTCTTCGTCTTTGATTGTGGTTGATTTTATTTATGAATAACGATTGCCAATGGACCGTTTTCACCTAGTAAATAGCATAAACATTAAAATTTGACAAAATTAATCAAGTTAGTTTGTCTTTTAGTCTTCCGTGCTATTTGGTCATTGGGTCCTTTGTTTTTCACAACGTCCTCATGTCTAGTCATGCGATCATACCATGAGTCTTAATAAACTCACATAATCTCACATGTTGAGTTATTGCACACACTTTGTCTCCGAGTCATGCACTATATTGTTTATGATCGTATACTAGGACCATGCATGCATCGTTTTCTATCGTAGTAAAAATGAGTGGAGATTTTTCTCACTTGTTTTCAAATGTCTATTTTTTCTCTTCCTTTTCAATCCGAGTACTGAGTTAATTTATTAGATGAGTTTGTCCTTACACAGTACTTGAGTTTAAAATCAATAGGCAATAGTTGGAAGAATAAGGGGAACGTCACTCCTTCCTTCTTTCCTTCCAATCAAAGCATCAACAACATGAAACTATTTTCCTCAGCAGGCAGCTAGAAGTAACTCATAAAGAGCCATGAAGACAATGCACAATGCAAGCTTCTCACTAAGATTTCATGTTTTTTTCTTCTTTTGTTTCAAACCCTTCCCCCTAAAAAGTCTAGCATAGGTTCTCCTTATCCATGTGTTTATGTGTCACATTTCTTACCTTTTTCATCAATGAGCATTTCTTTCCTTTTCATTCGATCATGTCATTCGCAAAAAAAAAAAAAAAAAAAAAAAAAAAAAAAAAAAAAAAAAAAAATCAATTACCGAACTAAACACAAGGTACACCAATGACTTGAGGCACCTTTGCAACCCTGTCATTCCTCTTAAACCATTTTCAATCAAATATCCCTTTCTTCATCAACCACTTTGAGCCTCGTCTAACGCTTGGCCTCATTTATTCAACCCACATTCACCAAACCCTGGGATGGGAAGGTGTGCAAATTGTATAACATTCATAAAGCAAGTAAAAAAAAGTAGCAAAGCAACAATAAAACAATGTCTAAAGGCAAGTGTTCCAATGTCTTTGATATGAACACGTCTCAAATTGCGTCTCTCATCGAGTGCTTGGTATCGTGCCTGAGAAACATGAATGTCAAGTGAGTGATGGACCGCATGATCTGAGATTGCCTACATTGATTCACAAGAATGGAAAAAAGAAAAAAATATATTTCAAAACAAAAAAAAAAATATATGAAAAAAAAACTTGCAAAGGCTAATACATAATTGCATATCTTGGGGGCTTCTCTCAGGTCTTGAGCCTTTTACCCCTTTCTTCCTTAAACCTTCAGCTTAACCACATTATAACCCTTGAAAGACCTCTTTGAGGTGTACACACACTTGTGCAAAGTTCGGTTAGAGCTACGTTCGGCCTGATTCCTAACGGATACGTAGGCAACCTCACATCGAGGTGCGGCCACATTCATATTCATATCTATGCATGATCGAGTCAAAGAATATCCAATGCTTACCCCTACCCATTTAGAGCTAGACTTGGGGGTCTTGAACCCACATCATTTAGCCTACTTAGCCTAAAGAGTCATCATCTTTGACTCTTCTCACATCTCTTTCCATCGCCATAACCCTTGCAGCCAGCCTTAGTATCACATTCACACACTTCACTCACACATCCATATCCATATCAATCATCCTTCCCTTTAAGAGCCCTTTATCATGAAATCTTGTTTCAACACCGCGCATGCTTCATCATCTTTCAAGATAACATTAATTAGAAGAAACATTGTATACTTGCCTAGCTTCTAGACCTAAGAAATGTTCATTGTTTCATACATCACATATTGTGCTTAGCTCCTTAACCTATGTGACATTCATTATGCGATACTCATCGATCACTTCATTTATATACGTGCTTAGCTTCCAAACCTAAGTAACGTTCAAGATCGTTTCTTTACACCATATGTGATGCTTAGCTCCATGACCTAAGTTCATTCATCTATCGTGTCACATGACGTAATTGTCCTTAGCCTACTAGCCTAAGAACATACATCATGCATACGTTATACTCAAGACGGGCAGTTCAATACGACAAGAAGAAAATCCATGTGATTCATTTCGTCTTGCTCAAGGAGGAAGTTCAAAACTTCTTTCCTTTTTCATTATTTTATTTTGGGGAAGTTCAAAAACTTTTTCCAAGTTTTCATCGAAGGAAGTTCGAAAATTGTTCAGTTTTCACATCTTTCTTTTTCGGGAGAAAGTCGGTACCCTCCACTCATGACAAAAATTGACGGAAAATTTTTGCTTTTGCATCTTCGTTTGCTTGTGTCTGCACACGCACATACACACACACACACACACACACACACACTCACAAGTCATACACATGTCATGTCACATCAAGTCAAACTTGGTCAAGTTAGTGGTCAAGTCAATCACAAATATATACGAGTCCATTGGCAAATTTATTTTTGCAGGTCTTATCTACAGCCCACGTCCGGGGACAAACAGACCATTTACAGCCCACGTCCGGGGACAAGCGGACCATCTTTAGCCCACGTCCAGGGACAAGCGGACCATCTACAGCCCACGTCCGGGGACAAGCGGACCACCATCATTTCATGACGCAAGGTTCTCGATACACAGAGACTTGCAATCTCATCATCTGTCGACTTTCCTCAAGCATGGAAAGTATTATCCGGTGGATTTCTTCAAGCATAGAAAACTGCCAAGTCGGCTTTCCTCAAGCATGGAAAGCATTATCAGTGGATTTTTCTTCAAGTATAGAAAACCGCCAAGTAGTCGGCTTTCCTCAAGCATGGAAGGCATTATCGGTGGAATTCTTCAAGCATAGAATGACACCAAATTCATACGTCGACTTTCCTCAAGCATGGAAAGTGTCATCCGGTAGGTTTCTTCAGGCTTAGAAAGCTACCAAACTCATCTGTCGGCTTTCCTCAAGCATGGAAAGCATTTCAAAAAACTTCATCCGGTGGATTCCTTCAAGCATAGGAAAATACCAAACTCATTTGTCACCGATACACTTGTGTCAGATAAGCGTTCTATCCCTATACTCTTTTATCTGTGGAATTAACATTTTTGCAGGTATCGGCGTATACAGAATGATTTAGGATCGCAGAACGTCTTAAATCATTCTCTGTCCCTATCGACTACTTTGACTATCGTTTTCGAAACTAACGTTTCTACAAACTCAGTCAAAGTGGGGGCTTCTGTAGACACCTAAAAATGTCTCCCCAAAACCAAACCCGATGATGAACAACCTTTCACCGCCATTATTGGTCGGGTTGAGTATTTAATTTTTGGAGTGCTTAAATCCATATTTCCATTTCATAAACCAACCCAATTCTTAGCCAATTTCCCCAAAACATAACTCATTTTCCTCTTTTTGTGCCTTTAAACCCAAAATAATTCATTTCGTGTCCTTTAAAATCAATCATTTCGTGTCCTTTTTATAAAAACGTTTATTCCAGTTTATTTTGGTCCATAATCAGGGTCTAATGATTGAATATTTGGATGGGGCTTTAAAATATCTTTCCAACGATATATTATAAGCCCAAATCCGAGTTATAACGAATAAGTTATGACCAAAATATTAAACTAGCCCAACCGAACCTAAGCCCACCTTACCTACGACCCAATGATCATGTGGAGGGTCCAAATTATTTAATCCCATTCCTAAACCAATTAGGATTTATTGGAAGCTTCTATAAGTTTCTAAAAGATCTTAATTATCCTTTTTGAAAAGATAAGATTAAATAGTTTGAAATTGAATAAAACTCCTTTTTTTGAAAATCCTATTTATATCCGAATTGAAAGACGTTCAAAGATAGACAGATATTATTTTCGTGTATTATGGTTTTTATCCAAATTTTATATGGTTGGATAGCCCTTGAAATTATCTTTCCAATGATATATTATAATATCAATTCCGAGCTATAACGGAAAAGATATGAATAAAATGTCAAACTCTATCCAAAACTGAAACCGTCTCACTATTTCCGCTATATCTTTTGTTCTACAAAATATTTTAATCTGATTTTAATTGGGTTAGAAAGTAGACTTCAAGAGATTTCCAACCATATCTTATTCATCTTATTCCGATTTCTGGTTCAAAAGATATGATAAAAACAAAAACCGCAAAAACTGCTGTCTATCGCAAGCGTTTTATCCGATTCGAATTCTTATCTTTTCTTGATTCGACCCCTCTTTTCCCCTTATAAATAGAGGTCATATCTCCCCTTTTTTATTCATCAACAAGCTTGATCATCAAATCCTTCTCTCTTTCTCTCTTTACACCAAAAATCATTCTCTTCTCTCTCTCACATATTCTAAGCCTTAAACCTATATTTCTAATTCTATCATTTCTTCCTTAAGCACTCCAAGGAGTTCATACAATACCCAAAGATCTATACTTAAACCAAGGCGTGAAAGGTATAATTGACTGAGGGTTTGGACCAAATCAACTCTACTTTAATTTAATTTCCATTTACTTTATATTTTTATTGAAGTTACTAACAGTTTATTCATGATGTAGCAATTTAAAGGAACGCGCGGAATGTGAGTAATTAATTAATTTAATTGCTCTTATTTTATTTTTAATATTTCTAGTATCATGATTAGGGTGGTTATTATTATTATTTGATTTGGCTAACACTATTATTGTTAAATTGCTTCCAATATTAATGTTTATTCTATTGTATTTTTTATGATCACCATATTGCATGTTAAAGGGAATATGTAATTGAAAATCACGCCTAATAAGATAATTTGGACAACCGGTTTAGGTTCCTTTTAATCTTGTTGTTTAATCAAGTGATCACAATATTTTAGAATTATATGTTGCATTAATATTCAACCAATTTAGCTTAATAATAGTTTGGAGCAAATTGAATATTTTGTTTGTATGCCTTTGAGATCGCAGGAATCACTTTTCACTATAAGAATCGAGTAGAGGCCAATACGGGCGAATGTGACTCCATGACTCACTTCGTACCATCATCCCCGATCCTCCTTTCGTGGTTCCGAACCATATGGAGTTAGTAATCTCATGGATTATGAATGGGGTGTAACCTTCACGGGTCAATCGTTGTTGCCTATCGTTGTCCCTTATCGTGGTTGCCTTTTTATGATCCGTGGACGGTTTACAAGTTCCTTAAAAACTTGTTGGCGGCTCCCTACTTTATTTGTCCCTAATCGTATGTGTCAATTCCCACTTCCTATGAGTGCCAAGCATATTCACCACATGCTTTAACGTAGGCGCACTTCGAGCGACGCCTACAATTTGGCGACTCCACTGGGGAGGATTCTTGATTATTTATCGATTTGAGTGATCGGTATTTAATTAAGATGAGTGGATGAGACTTGAAAGATTCTTGAAAAATATTCCTGTGATTTAATTGGCATTGTCACATATGCATATCCATTTTAGCTTACCTACTTTGCCACAATAGTACGTGTTCTACGTATGTGGCTAGCCCGGGGGATTTATGCTCTATCAACCCGAAAACGCTCATGGCAATAAGGGTTCATCCGAGTTTTTAAATCCACCCAAACCATGGAGTCGAGTTCAATTTCGATTTCATCACGAACTCGCGGAGCCGCCCGTTGGCATACACCCTCAAGGGAGGCTGCCTTGCTAACGCGTCCAAACTCTTAACCATGGTACCCTTTGACACCCAAAAGCTTGACCATAGTCGAACATAGAACTTGACTTTAGGTTGCGAACTTCATTGCATCATGCGTGACTATATGCTTATGTGTGCATTTTTTTTTATTGACCTTTTTTTAATTATTTTTTTTTTCTTATCAAACCCCTTTTTTATTATTATTAGAGTTGAGCCATAGATTTTTTTTTTAATTTTTGAGTCACCCGGATTTTAATTCCCGTATACTGCACAAGAGTCAACTTGTTTTGGTCATATCCGGAGTTCTAGAAAGAGTTACGTGTCATGCCACCTATGGATCTGTAGCCCCGAGTTTTATCTTTGATTTAGAGTTGGTTTCATCCAAATCAGAGTCACAGATCAAAATTTATAACCGATATACTACAGCCTGTCCAGTTTAGATTTCTTTTTAGCGTCAACTTTCTTTTGTTTTTTTTTTTTTTTTTGTTTTTTTTTTTCAAATTTTCTATATCTTTTCGTGTCAAGCTAGTCTTAGCCAAGTCCTTTAATCCGTGTCAACTCGTATAACATAGGATTATAGATTTTTTTTTTTTTCATTTTTTTTATACCCATGAGTCATAACTCTTCTAGAGTTCTAGTCCTCTTCCTAGTTTCTTGTGATCAATTTTTATGCTAACCTTAACATGTATTCTTCGTCTTTGATTGTGGTTGATTTTATTTATGAATAACGATTGCCAATGGACCGTTTTCACCTAGTAAATAGCATAAACATTAAAATTTGACAAAATTAATCAAGTTAGTTTGTCTTTTAGTCTTCCGTGCTATTTGGTCATTGGGTCCTTTGTTTTTCACAACGTCCTCATGTCTAGTCATGCGATCATACCATGAGTCTTAATAAACTCACATAATCTCACATGTTGAGTTATTGCACACACTTTGTCTCCGAGTCATGCACTATATTGTTTATGATCGTATACTAGGACCATGCATGCATCGTTTTCTATCGTAGTAAAAATGAGTGGAGATTTTTCTCACTTGTTTTCAAATGTCTATTTTTTATCTTCCTTTCCAATCCGAGTACTGAGTTAATTTATTAGATGAGTTTGTCCTTACACAGTACTTGAGTTTAAAATCAATAGGCAATAGTTGGAAGAATAAGGGGAACGTCACTCCTTCCTTCTTTCCTTCCAATCAAAGCATCAACAACATGAAACTATTTTCCTCAGCAGGCAGCTAGAAGTAACTCATAAAGAGCCATGAAGACAATGCACAATGCAAGCTTCTCACTAAGATTTCATGTTTTCTTCTTCTTTTGTTTCAAACCCTTCCCCCTAAAAAGTCTAGCATAGGTTCTCCTTATCCATGTGTTTATGTGTCACATTTCTTACCTTTTTCATCAATGAGCATTTCTTTCCTTTTCATTCGATCATGTCATTCGCAAAAAAAAAAAAAAAAAAAAAAAAAAAAAAAAAAAAAAAAAAAAATCAATTACCGAACTAAACACAAGGTACACCAATGACTTCAGGCACCTTTGCAACCCTGTCATTCCTCTTAAACCATTTTCAATCAAATATCCCTTTCTTCATCAACCACTTTGAGCCTCGTCTAACGCTTGGCCTCATTTATTCAACCCACATTCACCAAACCCTGGGATGGGAAGGTGTGCAAATTGTATAACATTCATAAAGCAAGTAAAAAAAAGTAGCAAAGCAACAATAAAACAATGTCTAAAGGCAAGTGTTCCAATGTCTTTGATATGAACACGTCTCAAATTGCGTCTCTCATCGAGTGCTTGGTATCGTGCCTGAGAAACATGAATGTCAAGTGAGTGATGGACCGCATGATCTGAGATTGCCTACATTGATTCACAAGAATGGAAAAAAGAAAAAAATATATTTCAAAACAAAAAAAAAAATATATGAAAAAAAAACTTGCAAAGGCTAATACATAATTGCATATCTTGGGGGCTTCTCTCAGGTCTTGAGCCTTTTACCCCTTTCTTCCTTAAACCTTCAGCTTAACCACATTATAACCCTTGAAAGACCTCTTTGAGGTGTACACACACTTGTGCAAAGTTCGGTTAGAGCTACGTTCGGCCTGATTCCTAACGGATACGTAGGCAACCTCACATCGAGGTGCGGCCACATTCATATTCATATCTATGCATGATCGAGTCAAAGAATATCCAATGCTTACCCCTACCCATTTAGAGCTAGACTTGGGGGTCTTGAACCCACATCATTTAGCCTACTTAGCCTAAAGAGTCATCATCTTTGACTCTTCTCACATCTCTTTCCATCGCCATAACCCTTGCAGCCAGCCTTAGTATCACATTCACACACTTCACTCACACATCCATATCCATATCAATCATCCTTCCCTTTAAGAGCCCTTTATCATGAAATCTTGTTTCAACACCGCGCATGCTTCATCATCTTTCAAGATAACATTAATTAGAAGAAACATTGTATACTTGCCTAGCTTCTAGACCTAAGAAATGTTCATTGTTTCATACATCACATATTGTGCTTAGCTCCTTAACCTATGTGACATTCATTATGCGATACTCATCGATCACTTCATTTATATACGTGCTTAGCTTCCAAACCTAAGTAACGTTCAAGATCGTTTCTTTACACCATATGTGATGCTTAGCTCCATGACCTAAGTTCATTCATCTATCGTGTCACATGACGTAATTGTCCTTAGCCTACTAGCCTAAGAACATACATCATGCATACGTTATACTCAAGACGGGCAGTTCAATACGACAAGAAGAAAATCCATGTGATTCATTTCGTCTTGCTCAAGGAGGAAGTTCAAAACTTCTTTCCTTTTTCATTATTTTATTTTGGGGAAGTTCAAAAACTTTTTCCAAGTTTTCATCGAAGGAAGTTCGAAAATTGTTCAGTTTTCACATCTTTCTTTTTCGGGAGAAAGTCGGTACCCTCCACTCATGACAAAAATTGACGGAAAATTTTTGCTTTTGCATCTTCGTTTGCTTGTGTCTGCACACGCACATACACACACACACACACACACACACACACTCACAAGTCATACACATGTCATGTCACATCAAGTCAAACTTGGTCAAGTTAGTGGTCAAGTCAATCACAAATATATACGAGTCCATTGGCAAATTTATTTTTGCAGGTCTTATCTACAGCCCACGTCCGGGGACAAACAGACCATTTACAGCCCACGTCCGGGGACAAGCGGACCATCTTTAGCCCACGTCCAGGGACAAGCGGACCATCTACAGCCCACGTCCGGGGACAAGCGGACCACCATCATTTCATGACGCAAGGTTCTCGATACACAGAGACTTGCAATCTCATCATCTGTCGACTTTCCTCAAGCATGGAAAGTATTATCCGGTGGATTTCTTCAAGCATAGAAAACTGCCAAGTCGGCTTTCCTCAAGCATGGAAAGCATTATCAGTGGATTTTTCTTCAAGTATAGAAAACCGCCAAGTAGTCGGCTTTCCTCAAGCATGGAAGGCATTATCGGTGGAATTCTTCAAGCATAGAATGACACCAAATTCATACGTCGACTTTCCTCAAGCATGGAAAGTGTCATCCGGTAGGTTTCTTCAGGCTTAGAAAGCTACCAAACTCATCTGTCGGCTTTCCTCAAGCATGGAAAGCATTTCAAAAAACGTCATCCGGTGGATTCCTTCAAGCATAGGAAAATACCAAACTCATTTGTCACCGATACACTGGTGTCAGATAAGCGTTCTATCCCTATACTCTTTTATCTGTGGAATTAACATTTTTGCAGGTATCGGCGTATACAGAATGATTTAGGATCGCAGAACGTCTTAAATCATTCTCCGTCCCTATCGACTACTTTGACTATCGTTTTCGAAACTAACGTTTCTACAAACTCAGTCAAAGTGGGGGCTTCTGTAGACACCTAAAAATGTCTCCCCAAAACCAAACCCGATGATGAACAACCTTTCACCGCCATTATTGGTCGGGTTGAGTATTTAATTTTTGGAGTGCTTAAATCCATATTTCCATTTCATAAACCAACCCAATTCTTAGCCAATTTCCCCAAAACATAACTCATTTTCCTCTTTTTGTGCCTTTAAACCCAAAATAATTCATTTCGTTTCCTTTAAAATCAATCATTTCGTGTCCTTTTTATAAAAACGTTTATTCCAGTTTATTCCAAAAGATAAGATTAAATAGTTTGAAATTGAATAAAACTCCTTTTTTTGAAAATCCTATTTATATCCGAATTGAAAGACGTTCAAAGATAGACAGATATTATTTTCGTGTATTATAGTTTTTATCCAAATTTTATATGGTTGGATAGCCCTTGAAATTATCTTTCCAATGATATATTATAATATCAATTCCGAGCTATAACGGAAAAGATATGAATAAAATGTCAAATTCTATCCAAAACTGAAACCGTCTCACTATTTCCGCTATATCTTTTGTTCTACAAAATATTTTAATCTGATTTCAATTGGGTTAGAAAGTAGACTTCAAGAGATTTCCAACCATATCTTATTCATCTTATTCCGATTTCTGGTTCAAAAGATATGATAAAAACAAAAACCGCAAAAACTGCTGTCTATCGCAAGCGTTTTATCCGATTCGAATTCTTATCTTTTCTTGATTCGACCCCTCTTTTCCCCTTATAAATAGAGGTCATATCTCCCCTTTTTTATTCATCAACAAGCTTGATCATCAAATCCTTCTCTCTTTCTCTCTTTACACCAAAAATCATTCTCTTCTCTCTCTCACATATTCTAAGCCTTAAACCTATATTTCTAATTCTATCATTTCTTCCTTAAGCACTCCAAGGAGTTCATACAATACCCAAAGTTCTATACTTAAACCAAAGCGTGAAAGGTATAATTGACTGAGGGTTTGGACCAAATCAACTCTACTTTAATTTAATTTCCATTTACTTTATATTTTTATTGAAGTTACTAACAGTTTATTCATGATGTAGCAATTTAAAGGAACGCGCGGAATGTGAGTAATTAATTAATTTAATTGCTCTTATTTTATTTTTAATATTTCTAGTATCATGATTAGGGTGGTTATTATTATTATTTGATTTGGCTAACACTATTATTGTTAAATTGCTTCCAATATTAATGTTTATTCTATTGTATTTTTTATGATCACCATATTGCATGTTAAAGGGAATATGTAATTGAAAATCACGCCTAATAAGATAATTTGGACAACCGGTTTAGGTTCCTTTTAATCTTGTTGTTTAATCAAGTGATCACAATATTTTAGAATTATATGTTGCATTAATATTCAACCAATTTAGCTTAATAATAGTTTGGAGCAAATTGAATATTTTGTTTGTATGCCTTTGAGATCGCAGGAATCACTTTTCACTATAAGAATCGAGTAGAGGCCAATACGGGCGAATGTGACTCCATGACTCACTTCGTACCATCATCCCCGATCCTCCTTTCGTGGTTCCGAACCATATGGAGTTAGTAATCTCATGGATTATGAATGGGGTGTAACCTTCACGGGTCAATCGTTGTTGCCTATCGTTGTCCCTTATCGTGGTTGCCTTTTTATGATCCGTGGACGGTTTACAAGTTCCTTAAAAACTTGTTGGCGGCTCCCTACTTTATTTGTCCCTAATCGTATGTGTCAATTCCCACTTCCTATGAGTGCCAAGCATATTCACCACATGCTTTAACGTAGGCGCACTTCGAGCGACGCCAACAGCGCTCTTTGCTCTTGAACCTATATGTCGGTGCCCTTTTGTTAATGAACCTGTATATCGGTGCCTTTTGCTAATGAACCTGTATGTCGGTGCTTTTTGCTAATGAGCCAATGCTTAGGCGCTTTAAGCTTAGTGAGACGATCTTTTCATCAGGTCGATCACTTCATGTAATCAAGCCGATTACTTAATCATGTCAAATTTCTCAGAGGGCTAACTGGCGTACCAAGGAACCCAAAATATATTGCAGAAGGCTAGCACAACCCCAACAGGTGGCTGGCTGCTTTGACGTCGCTGAAAATCAATCAGCGCCAGCCATATGGCATTAGCGCCAAGCGCTGGAATTGGCGTTAGGCGCCAAGCACAGAACGTGACGCCAATGCCTAGGGGCTGGCGCCAGAACGGGAATCTTCTTTAAATTCCATTTTTCGTTCATTTCTTGCTCTGTTCGTCGCGAAACTGCCCGAGAGAAGTCCGAAAACTTCAATTGATCGTTGCTCACTCGTTTCTCAACCGAATTCGCTCAAATTTGTTGCAAATCAAAGCTCTTTTCATTTATATTCCCGATCTATGTAAGTTTTCCTCAAACTCACATCGGTTTTTATGAATTCTTGGCAGGTATATTCACGAATTTCATGAAAATTCGAAATTTATAATGCTCAATTTGCTCTATTTATCAAATTTTATGCCATGAAATTGCTTGTTTATGTTTGTATATTGCTTTGGGAGTAATTTGAGACTGGTTTGACTCAATTTGGCGAAGAAATGAGCAATCCGCCATTGATGGACCTCCTAAGGTCGTGAAGAACAATGTGGCTCGTTCTTGATGTTTTTTGCTAGCAATTCTTGTTCAATAATCACCATAGTGTTGCAAGAATTGTTTGATTTCTTGAAAAATGCTTGTCATGCTCAATTCGAATTTGTGCTCTGTTTTAGTACTACGTACTCTGTTTTTGCGAACATAGTATCATGCGGCTAGGCAAACTTTTAGATACTATAGAACCTTGATTTATGATGATTCTGCACAATGTAGCATGGCTAGACAACGAGGCTCCGGTTCACGGTCCCGGAATACTAGACGGGAGCATGAGCCCGTGGAGGATGACACTACACCATCCACTTCGCTTGGTCAGTTCCCAGAGTGGGATGAGCAGACCTTGTTCTTTGCCCCTGTCCACCACATTTCTGAGAGGGTGAGACGGGGAACCGAGCCAAGAAGGACACGACATCACGGCTCTGGCTGCGATGGTCTCGGTGATTTGTATAGGATGCATATCGCCAGAGATCGAGAGACGAGACTCCTATGGGAGTCTTGCGGGTTGGTTGCCCTGTTTGAGACCTCCGAGGCTATGGTCGCTTCCAGCGGGGGTCACCACGTAGTACGCGCTTTGGTGGAGTTCTTTTGGGACACCACCAACACATTTCATTTTCCATGGGGTGAGATGATGGTCACTCCTACAGATTTCAGTCTCATCACAGGACTGGAGTTTTCTTCTGTGCCGCTGCCATTCGACGGCAGTATCCAGAGGTCGAGGAACTACTGGGACCGATTGCTGTTCGGGCCCGAGCTGAGGTCGAGACAACTCAGTTTAGTGCTAGAGGGATTCGCCGCTCGACGCTTGCAGCGGCTCTTGATGACGATGCGACCACCCGAGAGCAGCTGGTGCGTATCTTCGTGCTGATGTTATTGTCAGGGACATTCTCCCCTGATAGGGGTAGTAGGGCATTGCTTTACTATCTTCCTGCTGTTCGCGATCTCCGGCTGATTGGGACTTATGACTGGGCCAGCTTGGCCTATACTGACTTCGTTCGCGCACTGAGGGACTCGTGTCGCCACCAGTCTCTTAGGACGAATGTCGCTTTGTCCGCTTTCTGGAAAGTTGTAGAGGTAAGCGTTATTCCCTATAACATTTAGACCTATATGTCTAATTAGCATTTACTCATGATTTAGCCTTTTGTAGATCTGGTTCTATGAATACTTTCCTTCCATTGCGCCGGCGAGACCATCGCCGAGGGGGTATCCGGTGAGCGCCTCTTGGGGCGGCCACCATGTGGACCTGTCTACTGCACGTGTCCGGAGTCGGATCATCTCGGTATGATTCTTGGTGCTTATCTTGCTCTTCTACGATGTTTCACACATGTTCTTACCCGATTGGTATTTTTATAGGGACCTGAGGTAGCATACCGGCCATGGGGTGGTTGGACAGTCCCTGGATTAGCCGCACAGTACTCTGCTGAGCGCCGTTATTTTCTGGGGACCTACGGAGCAGTTGCGTATTTAGGAGAGAGAGTTGCTAGACAACACTCTTCCGATGTCTTTGTCGTTCTTGCTCCTCCACCACGCCACATGTTCGACGAGAGAGAGTTGTCGAGCATGGCTGAGGAGCCTGGTTCTCTTTGGCGATCCCATCTGATCCTTGGGCGGAGTTATGTTGAGGAGCTACTTCCTTTGTTAGCTCCAGCCCCCGTGCCGGCTGAGGACGTGAGGGTAAGATTCTTAGCTTTTGTTTGGCACTGAGTAGCCCCCAAGTAATACCTTACTGATTTTTTTTGTTATATCAGGATGGTCCCACTGAGTTTGTGCCACCCCGTATGTCCATCCATTACCAGGGGATGTACGGGCCGATCGAGGAGATGATTCCTCCGGCTCCTGAGGGCGAGCGCTTCGTGGAGCGGTCGATTCCTCGTCATCAGACCAGAGTAAGTCTAGCTCTAATCCAGAATTTTGTATTTAGTTATCATGCATTTTTACTGACTTAACTTTCCTTGACAATTCTCACGCGAGGTGGTTTCGGCTATGGCACGATGCATTGATGCCTTCCGGAGCCAATTCATCCGGATGAGGAACGCAGCTACCTGTCGTCGAGACGACGCCGTCCGAGAGGTAACTTTTTCTTTACTTATTATTTCTGCACTTATGCTTCAGTTTTCACCTTGTTTCTGTTTTATTTCTTTTTGCAGGGTCATCCAATTGCTTCTCACACCCGTACGAGGCCTGAGGGGCGAAGAGAGCCGGCGAGGTCTAGCTCGAGACGTCGTCGCACTTCGTTAGGAGGTAGAGGTGGCCGTTCTGAGGCTGCTCGAGCCGACGTTGCTGAAGGCTCAGAGTCTTCTTCTGAGGAGGTTCCGGCTGCGCCGTTAGGAGAGGCTACCTCAGCTTTCAGAGGTGGTGGGATGTACGAGGTTGGCTCGTCATCGCAGCAGCTTCCGCGATCTCAGCCTCAGGTTGGCCTTGACTGGAGCAGTCCTGTTTTGAGTTTCCCTCCTCCTACGGAGACTGGAACTGGTGCTGGGGCTGGAGCTGGTGGAGAGGTGACTCCTCGAACAGCGCAGTTTTATGGCATGATGGGCCTACGTCCTCCGGCGCCGTAGTTTATTTCTGTATATGCATTTTATTTTGCCTTTTTATAGAACTTTGCCTTTGACTTGTTATTTAGACACTTTGTTCTGTAAATCTACTATTATGTATTATTATTATGTTTAGTGTATGTTAGTGTGTGCAAATGTGATAACAATTTTGCGAAAAAATTCCGTCATTTTTATTATTGATGGAGGGTATTATCCGACTCTCTCCCCCAAAAAGAAAAATAAAAAGGAAAAATAAAATGGAGAAAAAAGCTGATTTTTGAAAATTAATATAAAAAAAAAAAAAAAAAAAAAATTGCTATATTTAATTAATTAAGAAAAGGATAGAAAGATATTTAGAATAAAACGGGGCCATAAAGTCATTAACCGACTCCAATTTAATATCAAAATGCAAGCTGAGCACACGCGGCTGTCCTGCTAACTTGGCGCCACCTGGCGTCAACCTGTGGCGCGTGGCGCCAGGCGCCATTTCTAGCGTGTGGCGCCAAGAGCAGATGGGTGACGCCAATTGCAGGAGTGTGACGCCAATTGACGCTGACTACGTATCCCAGTCAGGTTGAAATTCCTCGCAATTTGTGCATAAATAGCCCCCTGCTCAGCCGATTCTTCACATAATTCCAGCGAAAAAAATGGTTATT
This sequence comes from Chenopodium album, assembly GCF_948465745.1. Classification (NCBI taxonomy): domain Eukaryota; kingdom Viridiplantae; phylum Streptophyta; class Magnoliopsida; order Caryophyllales; family Amaranthaceae; genus Chenopodium; species Chenopodium album. Next base: position 32,262,098 of record NC_137838.1, read on the forward strand.
CTTCTCTTTAGAAAAAATAGTAATCATGTCTTTAGCCACTAAAACCTTCACCCAATATTCTCATGAGTGGTGTCGATCTCTCAATGCTAGAGAAAGAAAAGAATTGGATTTATTCCACTTGGGGGGAATATATGGCATTAAAGGGGTAGATCTAGACATAGACTTCATTCATACCGCTTTAGAATATTGGAACATTGACACACATTGTTTTAGAATAGGGTATGATGAAATTAGCCCTTTGCCAGAGGAATTTGGTGCTATTTTAGGCTTCCCTGCTATAGACCTGGTGGTGATCCCTAGAGTAGATGCATATTACTATAAGGATTTTGAGCGCTTCTTTAATTTGAAGGAAAGGGATTTATCAAGGATAGTGAATGGCAACGTGGTGAATTTAAAGGAATTCACACGCTATTACTTTGATAAACCGCTTTCTGAATCTCTTCACATATATAGAAGAAGGGCGTTCTTATTCTGCATGCTTAATCAATATTGTCTTAGTAGTGGTAAAATTAACGAGGGTCGATCAATTATAACCACTGTGCTAGAACAAATTGAATCAGGGAGAAATCCGATGCCTTTAATAGTTGGAGAGACTACGATTGGGCTATATGAATTGAAAAGGGACCCAAAAGCACCTCTTCGCGGTTCTCCAATTTTATTACAGGTAGAAAAATAATATTTTTAATTACAGAAATTAAAAACATATTTTTGTATTGTAATATTAATTAATTTGCATTCCTAACTCTTTTTTTTTTTTAGATGTGGCTAATGGAAAGATTAGGATTAATTAGCCCTCCGGACGACATTGAAAGTTACATGCCCACTTGCTTTGTAAGAAGAAAGAAACGAATCCCTAAAATTGGGCGCCATGGGTGGAAGAAAGTCTTTGAATCACGTGACTTTGCTATCAAGTGGGTCATCCTATGGTGGAAAATAAAAAGGATGGTTGGTGTTAACAAGCAACCTTTCTGCCGTCTTCCAAGCTTGTCTCTCATGACATATTATTATCCCTGCAGAGTAAAGAGACAATATGGCTTGCTTCAAAATATTCCTTCCGGGGATCTTCGTCCTCCCTATGAGTATCCCATATCTCAAGAAGTAGATAAATTTGACACGTACTGGAGCGCTAGACCTTTATGGGAAATGATTACCCAAAAGGTTCCCCCTTCTTTGCCTAATGATGTAAAGAAGTGGTTGCTAAAGAAGTCTTCAATTGATCAGGGTAGGACTGATGTGAAAAATCGTCTAGGTGACAGGGTGACACCGGCCAAGGAACGCTTAGGTGCAAGAATTGAGTTCAAGACACTTATAATGCCTAAGAAGAAGAATTCTACTAAAGACAAAGGGAAGAGGAAAGCTACCACTGCAGACAAAAAGGTTTGGGTGGAAAAGAAGCATGGAGTGCTAGCGGAAGGGGAAACAATCCATTCTAAGATTGAATGTAGGTCCTCTAAAGGATGCCTATTAGCCAAATTAATGGATGAAGAGGAGGAGACAGAAAAGAATTGGAAAAGAGCAAAGAAGGAGAAGAAAGATTAGAATATTGCTTAGCTTTCGATTTATTAGATTCTTAGCTTTTATTTAAAGTTAATTTATTTCAGCTTTATTTAAATTTCATTAACAATGTAGTTTTATTTTATTAATGAAATTTCAGCTTTCAATTAAATTGTTACTTTAAATTTGTTTTATTAAAGCAATGAAAAACCGAAAAAATTGATTTTCCAGAAATTCGTCGAGTACGAAAGCCGAAAATTTTCCGAAAAACACCGAAATTCGCCCAGATTTTATTACTGAATTGGCGTCAATAATTTCGAATTGGCGCCAGATATTGAGGTCTGGCGCCAGGCGCCAATATTGTCGTCTGGAGCTAATGGCCTTTCACTGGCGCCAAGCTCTGTTTTGTTGATTATTTGTAGGTTCTGGAATGCGGAGATGTCGAAAAATAAAGTGGTCGCACCCGTAATGGGTTGCCTACGTATCCTTTCCTAAGGAATCAGGCCGAACGTAGCTCTCTTGGGTGTCCTACTCAAGTAATTATGGGTAGTATTTTTTAAGTTGGTCAAGATTGGTCATGTTTGAGAATTCATTGCCATCCATGTCAGTTAATTTTGCTGCACCACCTGACAGGATTGTTTTGACAATGTAGGGGCCAGACCAATTAGGTCTAAACTTTCCCCTTGGATCTAAAACATTTTTCCTTAGCGCTTTTAATACCAAATCTCCTATTTTGATGTTTCTTGTCTTGACCTTCTTATTAAAATGTCTAGCCATACGAGTTTGATAACACTGAGTGTGATGTAGAGCTTCTAGTCGTTTCTCGTCGAGTAGGATCAATTCTTCGTATCGTGCCCTAGTCCATTCGACTTCATCGAGTTTACTTTCTAGCGCAATACGTAGAGATGGCATTTCTAGTTCGACAGGTTGTACGGCATCCATTCCATAAACCAAAGAAAATGGTGTATTTCCTGTTGACGTACGGATTGACGTGCGATAACCCCACAATGCAAAGTGAAGCTTGTCAGGCCAATCCTTGTAATTTTCTGTCATTTTCTCGATGATAGTTTTTAAATTTTTATTAGCTGCCTCGACTGCTCCGTTTGCTTGAGGTCTATAAGGGGACGAATGATGATGTTGGATACCATATTTATGTAGCAATTCTTCACATTCGGCTTGAAAGTGAGTTCCATTGTCACTTATCATTTCATGTGGGACTCCATATCGACAAATGATATTTCTCTCGATAAAAAGTGCTACATGTTTTGCGGTGAGTTTAGCATATTATTGTGCTTCAACCCACTTCGTAAAGTAATCAATCGCTACTAGAATAAATTCATGGCCTCCCGTCCCTGGAGGAACGATCTTTCCAATTATGTCAATTCCCCATGTAGAGAATGGCCATGGTGATGTATAGGTGTAAAGCAAAGATGGAGGAACGTGCTGTAAATTGGCATAAATTTGACACTTAGGGCATCTTTTTACATATTGATGGCAATCCCTATTCATGGTAGTCCAATAATACCCCTCTCGTATTATTTTCTAGACTAACATTTTTCCATTTATATGGGTTCCACAGATTCCTTCGTGGATCATTCTCATTATTATTTGTGCATCCACCTTCCCTACGCATAGGAGGGCTCGACCTTTAGGTACCCTTTTATGTAGCTCGTTGTCTATGAGTATATATTGAGAAGCCAAAAGTCTCAAGGCTCGTTTTGCTCTTTTGTCAGCATGAGGAGGGTATTCTCCATTGGTGACATAGTTGAGGATGTCTGTGTACCATGGTTCTTCTTCTCGTTCTTCATCTTCGTCTTGGACTGGGTCATCGTCTTCTATAGCCTGTATATATGCTGGTTTGTGCCTTTTTTCGATAGTTAGAGGCATTTGCTCGATATCCGTAGGAATCCTAACCATTGAGGCTAGTCTTGCCAAGGCATCAGCAAATTGATTTTCTTCTCTTGGTAGGTATGTGTATTCTACCTTCTCTAACTGATCGGTAAGAGTTTCCATATAAGTTTGGTAAGGAGCTAGGCTTTCGCTCCTAACTTTCCACCTTTTATATATTTGATTGATGATTAGAGAGGAATCTCCGAATATCCTTAACTTCTTTACTCCCAATGTCAGGGCTGTTTCAAGGCCTACCACACATGCTTCATATTCAGCAGCATTGTTGGTAACGTCGAAATCAAGCTTTATTGAGATTGGGACGTGTTCTTCTTTGGGTGATACTAGTAGCACTCCGACACCACATCCCTTTTGGTTTGAGGCTCCGTCAAAGTACAAGATCCAAGTATCATCTTCAGTGACCATCAAATCTTCATCTGGAAATTCACTGTCCTGTATTGGTGTCGAGTCTTCTATTGGAAAGTCTGCCAGAAAGTCTGACACCACGGATCCTTTAATAGCTTTTTGTGGCATAAACCGTACATCGAACTGGGCTAAGTTGACTATCCATCTTGAAATACGTCCATTAATTGTTGATTTGTCGAACAAGTATTTGAGTGGATCCAATCGAGATACCACGAAAACGGTATGCACCAACATGTAATGTCTCAACTTAGTTGTGGCCCACACCAAAGCGAGGCACAATTTCTCGAGTGGTGTATAGCGGGTTTCGTATTCGAGCATCTTCTTACTTAAGTAATAGATTGCATTCTCTTTGTTTTCTACCTCTTATGCTAGCATGGCTCCCATTGTCTCTTTGGTAACCGTCAAATATAACCTAAGAGGTATTCCAGGAAGTGCTGGCGCTAATACGGGAGGATTTGCGAGATAGGCTTTGATCCGGTCAAAGGCTTTTTGAAACTCTTCATCCCATATTACGGGTACATTCTTCTTGAGCTTTTTGAAGATTGGTTCACATATTGTTGTTAATTTTGATATGAACCTTCTTATGTATTGTAACCGGCCAATGAATCCTCGAATCTGTTTCTCGGTCTTGGGCGGTGGCATTGACATGATTGCTTTAATCTTCGTTGGATCTATCTCTATCCCTCTAGAGCTTATGACGTATCCCAAGAGCTTGCCCGAGGTTACTCCAAAAGCGCATTTTGAGGGATTTAACCTCATATTATATTTTCTTAACCTTTCGAAAAATTTCCTTAAGGCTACTTGATGGCCTGGACGGTCTTTTGATTTTACAATCATGTCGTCTACATATACCTCAACTTCTTTGTGCATCATGTCATGGAGCAAGGCAGTTGCTGCACGTTGGTAAGTAGCACCTGCGTTTTTCAACCCAAATGGCATTACCGTGTAACAGTAAGTGCCCCATGGTGTGATAAAAGTTGTTTTCTCCATGTCTTCTTCCGCCATGAGAATCTGATTGTACCCTGCGTATCCATCCATGAATGAGAGGAGCGCGTGATTTGCTGTGTTGTCTACCAGAATATCGATGTGTGGCAAAGGGAAGTCGTCCTTTGGACTTGCCTTATTTAGATCTCGATAGTCGACACACATTCTTACCCTTCCATCTTTCTTTGGTACTGGGACGACGTTAGCGACCCATTCGGGGTATTTGGATACCTTGATGAAACCTGCAGTTATTTGTTTTTGAACTTCTTCTTTTATTTTTAGTGCTACGTCGGGTTTCATTCGATGTAGTTTTTGTTTTACAGGTTTCATTCCTGGAATTAATGGTATAGTGTGTTGGGCTATTTCTCTGTTAATGCCTGGCATATCTTCATATGACCAAGCAAATACATCGATAAATTCTTTAAGCAAATTAATTAAATCGGTTCTTTCTTGTTTATTCAATGTTAGTCCGATTTTAACTTCTCTTTTATGAGTTGAATCATTTGAGATGTCAACTGTTTCAGTCTCTTCAATTACTGGTGTTTTCTTTTCAAGTGTTTCCATTGCTTTAATAAATTCTTTATCTTTTTCATCGTTAGCTAAGCAATATTCGTCATCTTGAGTTAGGGAAGAACACGAGAAGTAAGGAGAATGAGCGATATTATTATACTCTGAGATCATTACATCAAAGAGTGATATGTCCTCAGGGACTGGATCACTAACTATCCTAGGAGAAGAAACAGGAAGTGAAGGCGTTATAACTAAAGACTTAGAAGATTCTAAAGGGAAAGACTCTGACTCAGACTCTGACTCTGACCCTGACGATTCTTCAAACATTGGCCCTTGTCCTGTCGTGATTGATATCTTCCTCCCACTCGGAGTAATCACCTTGATAGTCTTGCGCCACCCTTGCAGTAATCCTTCAGCTGGAGTAATTAGCTTCGAGGGATCGAAGTTTTCACTTTGTAGGACCGTTTGAATGAGTGAGGAGTTGTCTTCCTCATAATCTGATTCATTCTTTTCTCGCCCAAACATTAATCCCATGACGTTAAAGTCAAAACATGGAGGTGCTTTCTCCTTATGGACGGGAATTGGGATTTCATCAGTGAAATAGCAATCAAAGAAAATCTCGAATCCTGGTTGTCGTATGCCATTTACAACAAATGGTTCGGGAAATTCATAGCATGGATAGTCCTCTCCTTCCTTTATAAACTGACCATTAAGCGTAAGAGGGTACTGATCCATGGGAATTGCTTTCTTTTGAATGCGAGCGTCCCTACGTGCTTTTAATTTGTCCTGGGCTCGCTTGAGATCTTTCCGAGTCGGTTCGAAACCAAGTCCGAAAGTATCTAGTTTAGGGAGGCCAGGTGACTCTATTGATTTTTCTATCCCTTTCTTCTTTCCTAAGGTCATCCCAGGGAAGTGTCCTTGTTTTTTCAGCATAGTGTTGATAATCATGTTGGAATGGGGGTCGTGGCAAAGAGATGTCTTTTCATCCTCTTAGATTAAGGAGACTTCTTCGTTAAAGCCCCATAGGTCTTCATCATCTTTGTCGTGCTCCACGTTGATGATTGGATTCTCTATTGACTTGATCCTCATTGGTGAAGCATCAATAGTGATGGGGATTCCTCCAACTATAGCTTTCACTTGTTGGTGGAGAGATGAAGGGACGGCCTTTAGATCATGGAGCCAAGGGCGTCCTAACAACAGATTGAATGAGGCTTTGATGTCTACCACTTGAAAAGTAGTAGCATGTTCTATTGCTCCTGCCGTCACATTTAGGGTTATTTTGCCAAGAGCTTGACGTCGAGTATTATCGTAAGCTCTTATTCCTTGTGTAGACGGAGTTAAATCCTCATTCTTTATGCCGAGCATCCTCCCAATCCTAAGTGGACAGACGTTAATAGCCGATCCATTGTCTACCAGTGTCATGGGAACATTCATTCTTTTACAGACTACTGTGAGGTTTAACGCTTTGTAGTGCTTGTCACCTTTCGGGGGTAAATCTTTATCAGAGAAGGTGATTAGATTAATTGGACTAGGGAGATCACTCGTGAGGAAGTTAACTAGTCCCTCAGGAGTGGTGTCAGAATCGATCCCAATTTTATCCAAGGCATTCATCACAACCAACCTATGTTCTCGAGATGTTGCTAGAAGCTTCCATACATTCATCTTGACTTTTGTCTTCTTGAATTGTTTAACAATGTCATTGTCCTCGATGACAGGTATGGGAACTTGTTGTGCGGTAGGCATGGGTTGCGTTGAAATAGGAGGTTGTATTCTCCCGGATCTTGTGAGGACATCTATTGATGTATCTTCTTCAGCCCAAATATCGTCTGTGGTGTATGATATGGAAGGTGAAGGTTCTAATATGTCTTTTAGATAGACATCTTCTTCATCACTATCCCATACTCCATTAACATTTATATCCTCTTCTTGTTGAACTTGGACTAATTCCTTTCTATCAATCATTTTCTGCACCAAATCCTTGAATTTGAAGCAGTTTTCTATGGTGTGTCCTCCTGACTGATGGTATTGACAGTAATATCTATCTGTTCTTTTTAATGATTCAAATGGTCTTGGTTCGAGAGGTTTGACCTTGCCACTCTCGCAGAGCATTTTAAACATTTGTGCATACGGGATCCCAATTGGAGTATAAATTTTATTTCTCTTCTTGGGTCTTTCGGTGACTTGTAAGGGAAAGTATTTTGCCTCATAAGTCGTTTTTACTGGTGTGGATTCTCTCTTAGGTTTTTGATCATATTCCTTGCGAAGTTCATTCAGAATTTTGAGAGTTTCATGTAACAGTTTTGATGTCTCCCTCAGATATAGTGTGAGTATTCGTATCTTTGCCTCATTTGCTAGTTCTGGAGGATTATCCTCGACATCGAAAAAGATCTCCTCTTCTTCTTCTTCGGTCACTCTGACAGGCTTAATGAGAGATGAGGGGTCGACTTCGCTTTCTTCATCGGAAATAGCCAATGTGTGAGCTAGAGGTGCATTATCAATACTCGGTTTCTTACTGGCAGGAGGCAACGGCAGTTTATTACTGTCAATCAAGTCTTGGATAGCTTCCTTAAGTTTCCAACAGCTTTCAGTAGAATGGCCCCTACCTTGATGATACTTGCAATGTGCATTGGGGTTCCAATTAGGCGACCTTTTCTCGACTGGTGGATCTCCAAATGGTCCAATGGGAGTTATAAGACCTTTTGCATTTAGTCGATCAAATGTGGTGTCATAACTCATGCCAATAGGAGTGAAGTTTCTCCTAAACAATTTCTTTTGTCCTTTGTTGTTCATGGCAAGGACTTCTCCTAGATTAAAGGTGCTAACATTATTTGAGTGGGCGGTTTTGGAAGAAGAAGGATTGTCGTTCTTCTTTCCTTTCCAGCCACTGTTGGAGTTATTGTTGGCAGCTTTTGATTTAGCTAAGTCATCTTCAATATTAATCCCAATATCATAAACAGCCTTAAAGGTATGAAGGTTATTTTGATATTTAAGATGTTTTGAATATTTTTCTTGGAGATTTTTAATGAACAATCTCACGGACTCTTTTTCACTTAGTACCTCAATCATTTTAGCTGAGGTTTCTCTCCACTTGTTAAAGAAAGATGTGAAGCCTTCATTCTTCTTCTGCTTGAGCATTTCAAGTTCTCTATGATCAGTTTCGACTTGAACGTTGCACTTGTACCTATCAACGAAAGCGTTTGCTATGGATTCCCATGTAGAGGTCTTTTCTTTTTCAAGGGAAAAGAACCATTATTGGCAAACGGTCTCGAGAGATAGCGAGAACAGAGAAGGGAAAATTTTCTTATCGATACCCTTGATACTCATTATTGTTTCAAATGCCCTTAGATGGAAGTAGGGATTGTCGATTGCCCTAAACTTTGGGATGTCGTTGGCACTGAAATTCTGCGGAAGAAGATCCTTATCCAGCGAGACCCCTTGGGATGTGAGTTCTTGAAACTTGTAGTCACTGGACAACTTGCTTAGGCTTTCTTGCATGAGGTCCATCTGTTGTTGCTTCGCGGGATTCTCGATCTTAAGTGCGAGAAGCTTTAGTGTCTCAGTTACAGTAGCCAATTGGTTCTTGAGATCGTTAACTTCTTCCTGAGTTGCCATTATAACTCTTGCTTTCCTCTTGCGGGCTATCGGTTTGTCGAAAAGTTGGACTTGTACGAAGAGGTTATCTTTGATTAATCGTCCTTCCTTTCTTGACCACGCGTTGGAGATTAAGCCAATTTGCGTTTTAATTACTTGACTCGAATCAGTTTGACTTTATGGCTTTTATTTAAATAGAAGAAGAAAAAAAAAAGGTATGTATATTTGTAGGGAGCAATAATGTACATGTGTTTAGGGAAATTAAGTACTATTATTTAGGGAGCAATAATGTACATGTCTTTAGGGAAATTAAGTACTATTATTTATTGGAGGATTAATATCCGACTTACCCCCCCTAAAAAAAATGACGAAAAACAACGCGTGCACATAAAACTCCCTTAATCATGGTCAAGACATGTGTAATAGTGTGTGTATTGAGTGTAAGTGACATGTTTGGACTCTTGTGTAAAACCATGGGACTCAGTGCCTAAACTCGAATATTGACTCAATTAAGAAGAATTAACCGAATTAAACAGGAAACTGAATAATTAGACATTAGGTGATGACTCGACAAATAATCCGAACTGTCGGCCAAGCGACAGGACTGGCGTCACAATATGGTGGTTGGCGCCAGACTTCTTAGTAAATGTCTGGCGCTACGCATCATACATTGGCGCTACAACCCAAATTTCGGCACCAACATTGGAGCCTCGGTCTGGGACTGTTTTCGATATTATTAGTCAACTTGGGTATGCCTAAAGTCGTACTAGGTCGATTCCGATTAAAAGAAGAAAAAACTTTATTGACTCAAATAAATTAATTAATTAATTAGGCAAAGTTCTTTAAGTCATTAATTATAATCTCGACACAAATCAACAAACGGTTAGGAGGAGCATAGAAAATATATGCACAACAAATAATGCACAATTAGTCAAGTAGGCACAATATGATGCAATGAGTTCGCAACCTAACCATGGCTCTAGTTCTCTAAAGTTCGGGATATGGTTTAGTCAAACAGGGTCCATGGTTAATTGTTCAGATGCACCGCGTAGAAGCCTAACCGTGAAGGGTTAACGCGTGTGGATAAAACACCGCAAGTTTTTTTTAGAAAAAACTCACTTCCATGGTTTGGTGAATTCAACATCTCAGATGTACCCTTTGTTGCCAGGAGCGTTCAATCGGGTAGATAGATCATGAATTCCCAGAGGGTTATGTCCATATGTAGAACACATATGGGTTTCAGAAAAATGAGAAAAAATTCAATCAGGAAGTAGGATCGAGCAAACAATACGAAAAACCGGTCGAAATTAGAACGCATATTTCTGGCTCGGTATTGGGGGAAATTGGCGCCAGCAAACAGAGACTGGCGCCAACTTTTAACTGTAGCGCCTGGCGCCAATACTGGCGTCTAGCGCTACGGCTAAAAGTTTGGCGCCAAGCTCTGGCCCCTGACGCTACATCCCACATGCCTCAGCAGCTTTCTGTGCTCAATAAAATCATCCAGTTTCGCGCGGTGTTATTTTAGTCCTAGTTGTGAAAGACATTTCTCAAATTTCCTACGTGTAAAATCCTATGTTTTTGACTCATTACGGATGGTCTTTCCAATGAGAACCGTTTTATGCATATGACAATAATGTTAATCAAAATTACGCACATGAAATACTTAGAACTTTTCGAGTCTCATCCACTCATTCTAAATCATTGCCGAAACAAATTCAGGAATTAAAATAGAAATCCTCCCCAGTGGAGTCGCCAAAAACTGTGGGGAATATTTTCAAGCCTTTAAAATCCCACTAGCTTGAACCCCACTGTGATCATACACTAAAGTACGGTGGCGTCCAAAAGGGAAGAAGATAGAGCAAAAGAGTCGCCAACAAGTTTTTAAGGAACTTGTAAACCGTTCACGAGGTGAAGGTTACACCCCTTAACGATCCAAGAGATCGTCAACTCCATAAGGTCATGAACCAAATAAGGGTTCGGGGATGATGGTACAAATCCAACCTAAAAGAGATTGAACCTGCCCTAATAATAGGCCTCTACTTTATTCTGCTCGTATTCATGTGCGCTTTCTGACTAACATACAATCAATAGGATTAACCCTAAACCTGTTTAATCTATGTTGGTTGAATTTAATGCACAAATAAACTATTATTGGCGATCACTTGAAATTATAATCACAATTAACCCTAAACAAGATTATTAATTATCTTATTAAGCGTGATTGCAAATACCAATTCCCTTTAACATGCAATAAAGGTGACCAAGCAATAACAAATAAAATAATACATATCAAGCAACATAAATAAATAATCAATATCATGAATAAAATAATCATCATTAAAATAATCACAATCACCATGATAACCATAAATTATAATTATAATCATGTTAAGGCATAATAAACATAGCAAGATCCTAGGCATGATACTAACAAGATTAATAACAAACCCTAGCATGTCACTAAGCAATAAAAATCAAATCTTTAGCCCTAACATGATACTAACAATCATATTTAATATTAAAGTTACCCTAGACATGATACTAGGAATATCATAATAACAATATAAACATGATTTCTACATCATAAAATCAATTAAACCATTAAAGTACTTACTTGGATGCCTCGTACCTTTTTCTAATAACAAAATACACACGTTAGTAACTTCAAGGAAAAATAATAATCAAAACAATTAAATTAAATAATTGAAAGAAAGATTTGGGACCAAACCCTCAGAAATTAAAACCTTTCACGTCTAGGGCGAAGGCAATTTCGAATATGGCTAGGTGTTTCTAGATCTTGTGAATGCGGAATTTTGTATGAAAACCAAAGTTTAGAAACGAAAGAATGCCAAAAGATTAAGAATTGAGAATTGATGAAAGAAAGATGATGAATAAAGAGAATTGGAGAATGTTGATGATTATTGATTGTAGATTGTAGAAAATTGATAATCGGTGATTGGAGATAATTGGTGATGGTTGATTGTAGATGACTGAAAACGGAGTTTTTGGTACGATATTTATAAAGAAAATCGGCCAAAAAAGATAATTTATCAAAACAGAGTCTGAAGATCACAGAAACAACTTGGCGCCAGCCCTGGCTCATTGGCGCAAGGACCAGTGGCTAGCGCCAGGCGCCAATGGCTGGCGTCTGGCGCCAATCCTGGTTCCAGGCGCCAAGGCCTGGGGTTGGACGCCTAACCGGCTTTTAACACATTTTCGAAACTATGATAATTTTACCGTACTGGAAGATAAAATAATATAATTTCAGTCGAAAATGCTGTTTGATCTAATTAAAACTCTAAAGAATCCTAATTGAATTAAGAATGATAAGACCTTCTAGAATGTTCTAGAAGACCAAAACCATTCCTAATTACATTAGGAATGATAAATCATATTAGGCCCTCCCCTAGATCATTGGGCCGTACTTAAAACTCAAACCGGGCCCAGTTTAGTAAATTGGCCATAACTTCCTCAATATTCATCGGAATTGGGCTTATAATATATCGTTGGAAAGGTCTTTGCAAGCCCTATCCAACTACACCACTATTGGACCCTTATGATGGACCAACCAAACTGGATTGACTGTTTTCTTAAAATAAAGTTTTCAAAAACAGAGAGAAGAGAAAGGAAAAGAAATAAAACTTTCCGCAACACTAGACCTTTCCACACTTTTGTTTCATTCGATTATGATTCGACGTGAAAGGTACTCATCACTGGGTTTGGTTTTGGGGAGACACAAATGGGTGTCTACAGAATGTCATCGAGAAAATGACAGAAAATTACAAGGATTGGCCTGACAAACTCCACTTCGCACTGTGGGGCTATCTCATCTCAATTCGCACATCAACAGGAAATACGCCATTCTCTTTGGTTTATTGAATGGATGCCATACAACCTGTAGAGTTAGAGATACCATCTCTACGCATTGCATTAGAAAGCAAACTCGATGAAGTTGAATGGACTAAGGCGAGATATGAGGAGCTAATTTTACTTGATGAAAAATGACTAAAAGCTCTAGCTACATCATACCCAATGCTATCAAACTCGTATGGCTAGGCATTTTAATAAGAAGGTCAAGATAAGAAACATCAAAGTTGGAGACTTGGTGTTTAAAGCATTAAGGAAGAATGTTTTAGATCCAAGGGGTAAATTTAGGCCTAATTGGTCTGGACCCTATATTTTCAAAACAATCCTATCAGAAGGTGCAGCAAAATTAACTGATATCGATGGTAATGAATTCTCGAACATGACAAATCTTGACCAACTTAAAAAGTACTACCCATAATTACTTGAGTAGGATACTCAAGAGAGCTACGTTTGGCCTGATTCCTTAAGAAAGGATACGTAGGCAACCCTTTACGGGTGCGGCCACTTTACTTTTTGCAAACTCGCACCCCAGATTTAAAAATAAATTCGACAGAAATTCGACGAAGCATCGGCGTTACAGAAAAAATTTTGTCGCTAGCCGATTAACTTTAGCGCCAGACGACAGCGTCTGTCGCCTGACGCCAGACTGCCGCAACTAGCGCCAATCATGAAGAAGCGGCGCCAGTTTTCTGGGAGCACCTGGGAATATTTCGGTGTTTTTTGGAAAATTTTCGACTTCCGTACTCGAAAAAATTTCTGGAAAATTAAACTTTCTGTTTTCATTGCTTTAATGATTAAATTTAAAGGAGATGATTTAATTAAAAAGCTGAAATTTCATTAATAAAATAAACTAACAAATTACATTATTGATTGAATTTAAATAAAGCTTAAATAAAACAAATTAACTTTAAATTTAAAACTAAGTCCAATAATTAAAAGTTAAGCAATGCTTTAATCTTTCTTCTCTTTCTTTGCTCTCTTCCAATTTTTGTCTGCATCCTTATCATCATCCATGACTTTAGCTAGTAGGCATCCTTTAGAGGACCTACATTCAATTTTGGAGTAAATAGTTTCTCCCTTAGCTAGGACTCCATGTTTCTTCTCTACCCAAGCCTTCTTCTTTGAAGTGTCAGCTTTTCTTTTCCCTTTATCCTTTGTAGAGCTCTTCTTCTTAGGCATTGTAGGTGTTTTGAATTCAACCTTTTCACCCAAGCGTTCCTTAACGGGAATCACTTTGTCACCTAGACGGACTCTTCACATCAGTTTTACTCTGATTTTTCTTCATGTCCTTTGAAGGTTTCTTGAGAAGCCACCTCTTCACATCATTGGGCAAGGAAGGAGGAACCTTTTGGGTAATCACTTCCCATAAAGGTCTAGCGCTCCAATAAGCATCAAATTTCTCTACTTCTTGAGAAACAGGGAATTCATAGGGACGACGAAGATCCCCAGAAGGAATTGTTTGAAGTAGGTCGTATTGTCTTTTTTACCCTGCAGGGATAATAAAAGTCATCTTGGTTAAGCTTGGAAGACGACATAAAGGTTGCTTGTTGACACCAACCATCTTCTCTATTTTCCACCAAGGGATGACCCACTTGATGGCAAAGTTGCAAGAGGCAAAGACCTTCTTCCACTCATGGCGCCCCATCTTAGAGAAGCCTTTCTTTCTTCTCACAAAGCAATTTGGAGTGTATTTTTCAAAATTGTCTGGAGGACTAATTAATTCTAGTCTCTCCATTAGCCACATCTGCAAAAAATTAATGCAAATAAATTAATATTACTATATAAAAATATGTTTTTGATTTCCGTAATTAAAAATAATTATTTTTCTACCTGTAATAAAATTGGAGAGCCCCGAAAAGGTGCTTTTGGATTTCTCTTCAATTCATCAAGACTAAGCATAGTCTCTCCAATAATTAATGGCATTGGATTTCTCCCAGATTCAATTTGCTCCAAAACAGTTGATATAATTGCTTGACCCTCATTAGTGAGAAGATATTGGTTAAGCATGTAAAAGAGATAAGCCCTTCTTCTATAAACATGAAAAGACTCAGAATAAGGTCTATCAAAATAAAGGCGGGCAAATTCTTTCAAATTAACTATGCTACCATCTACTACATTTGTTTGATCGTTGTCTTTTAAATTAAAGAAGCGCTCAAAATTTTTATAATAATATTTATTTATTCTAGGGATTACTGCAAGATCTAATGCATGGGAAGCCTAAGATAGCACCGAGTTCCTCCGGTAAAGGACTAATTTCATCACACCCTAGTCTAAAACAATGAGTATCCACATCCCAATATTCTAAGGTGGTATGAATGAAGTCTATATCAAGATCTACCCCCTTGACACCATAAATACCCCCCATATGAAAAAAAGTCTAATTCTTTTCTCTCCTTGGCAGTTAGAGACCGACACAATTAATGAGTGAAGTTGGTAAAACTCTTAGTGATTAAAGACATGATTATCTAATTTTTTTTTTCAAAAGCTAAGACTATATTTAATCTGCTGAAATTATGAAGAAAATCGGCAGATCAGGGGGCTATTTATACACAACATCGGCACAGTTTCAATCCGGAAAGAATTCGGAGTCAGCGCTCATAAGCACCAGATGCCAGAGTGGCGCCTAACGCCAGAGCTTGGTGCCAAGCGCTAAGCAGTAGCGTCTAGCGCCAAAGCAAAACGCGTGGCGCCAGGTGACGCTGACGTGTCTTATCAAGCGAGCTTTTCGGAAACCACGTTTTTTTTGGATGATTCGAATCTGAACAATGGCTTTACGATTTTTTTTATCCTTTTTTTACATACCTTTTTTTTAATTAAATATATATTAATCATATTATATTAATTATATTTTCTTTTTTTGAATTTTATTTAGACTTTTTATAAGTCCAATATTTTTATTTTTATTTTTATTTTTCATTTTCTTTTTTTTTTTTGGGGGGGGGGGGGGGGGGGGAAGTCGGATACCCTCCATCAATAATAAAAATGACGGAATTTTTGTGCAAAATTATGATCTCTGCACACACAAACATGCACATAAAAATGAAAAATAAATGGTAAATAAATAAACTCATAATGATATGTATATACAAATATGTCTAATAAAGGTAAAGTTCTATACAAGTCAAAATAAAAAAAAGGGCACAGGCATAAACTACGGCGCCGGAGGACGCAGATGATGAGAGACGCCCATCATATCATAAAACTGCACAGTACGAGGAATAACTTCTCCTCCAGCTCCAGCTCCAGTCTCCTCGGGAGGTGGAAAACTCAGTACAGGGCCTGTCCACCCAAGATCACCCTGAGGCTGAGGTTGCGGAGGCTGCTGCGATGACGAGACGACCTCGTACATCCCACCACCTCTAAGAGCCAAGGTATCCTCTCCCTAGCCTACCGGCCTAGCACGTGCACCCTCAGATGAAGAGCCCGAGCCCTCCACCGCCTTGGTCAGAGCAGCCTCAGAATGACCACCCCGACCGCCATAGCTAGTACGACGACGTCTCGAGCTAGACCTCGCCGGGTCTCTCTGAACCTCAGGTCTCGTCCGAGTACAAGAAGGAATGGGCTGACCCTGCAAGAAGAAACTAAGTCAGAAACAGTCAAAATAGAATCAATAATGCAAAAAAAAGAAGGAAGGTTACCTCCTAAACGGCGTCGTCGCGACAACACGTAGCCACATTCCTCATCCGAACGAGTTGGCTCCATAAGGCATCTATACACCGTGCCATCGCCGTGACCACCTCGCGCGAGAACTGTCAAAGAAATAAAGTCAGTAACAATGCATAACATACATGAACAAAACTACAAATAAATAAATCTCACCCGAGTCTGGTGGCGAGGAATCGACCGCTCCACGAAGCGCTCAAACTCAGGAGCCGGAGGAATCATCTCCTTGATCAGCCCGTATGTCCCCTGATAATGGATGGACATACGAGGTGGCACAAACGCAGTAGGTCCATCCTGATGAAAGCAAATCAAAGTCAGTAAAATATCACTTGCGGGCTACTGATTGAAGGGTAAAAGATGAAAATCATACCGCCACCTCCTCAGCCAGAACAGGGGTTGAAGCTAACAGTGGCAGCAGCTCCTTCTCATAGCACCGCCCAGGGATCGCATAAGATCGCAAGGGGTACCAGCCCTCTCTAACATGCTCACCAGTCTCGCGCCATTAAACATATGACTCGGCGGTGGAGCAGGAACGACGAAAGTGTCTTAGGAATGCTGAATAGCAACCCTCTCTCCAAGATATACAATCGCTCCATATGTCCCTTAGAACTAGCGACGCTCAGCGGTGTACTGCGCAGCTAATCCAGGGACAACCAAGCCGATCCACCGCCAGTACTGCACGTTAGGCTCCTGCGAAGAATGCCTATGAGATAAGAATATAATAAAGGTAATACGAAAATGTTCAACTATACAAAGAACCATACCGAGATGATCTGATCTCGGACATAAGTAGTAGAAATCCCAGCGCGGCGCCCTCCCCAACAGGCGCTCACTGGAAACTACGCGGCGATAGTCTCGCCGATGTAACTGAAGGAAAGTACTTGTAGAACCAGATCTATAAAAGGAAAATAGTTTCAGCAAGTGCTAACCAAAGCTTAGAGCTAAACTTTATGGGAGATAAAGTATACCTCTACTACTCTCCAGAAGCCGGACAGAGCGACGTTCCCCGTGAAGGACCGGCGTCGACACGAGTCTCGTAACGCTCGAAAAAAGTCAAGATAGGCCAAGCTGGCCCAGTCATAAGTCCCGATCAAGTGAAGATCACGGACCGCAGGCAGGTAGTAAAGCGGCACTCTACTACCCTTGTCAGGGGAAAACGTCCCTAACAGCAAGATAAGTACAAAGATACGCACCCGCTGCTCTCGAGTGGTCGCATCATCCTCGAAAGCTGCCACCAGAATTGATCGGTGAATGCCTTTAGCGCTAAACTGAGTTGACTCTACCTCAACACGAGCCCGAACAGCAATCGGACCCAACAGCTCCTCAACCTCAGGTGAGAAGACACTGATCTCGCTGTTAAACGGCAGCATAGTAAAACTAAACTCCAGTCCCGTAATGAGACTGAAGTCGGTCGGGGTGACCATCATCTCACCTCAAGGGAAGTGGAAAGTGTTGGTGGTATTCGAAAAGAACTCCACCAGGGCGCGAGCCACGTTGTGACCCCCGTTAGAGGCTATCATGGCCTCCGAGGTCTCGAACAGTGCAGTCAACCCGCAAGACTCCCAGAGAAGTCTCACCTCTCCATCGACGTCGATGTGCATCTTGTACAGGTCACCCAGGGTATCGCAGCCTAAGCCGTGGTAGCGTGTCCTACCAACCGTGATCCCACGTCACACCCTCTTAGAGATGTGGTGGACGGGGGAGAAGTATAGAGTCTGCTCATCCTACTCCGGGAGGGGACCAAGAGAAGTGGACGCGTCGGCGTCCTCCTCTACGGGCTCATGCTCCCGTCGTGTGTCTCGGGACCATGAACCCGAACCTCGCTGTCTAGCCATACTACATTGTGAAAAATCATCATAAATTAAGGTTCTATAGTATCTAAGGTTCGCCTAGCCGCATGGTACTATGTTGGCAAAAAAAAAAAAAAAAAAAAAAACCTTGCAATACTATGGTAATTGTTGTGACAAATTGGACAAGACTTGCTAGCAAAAACATCAAGAACAAGCCACATTGTATTCCCGACCTTAAAAGGTCCAACAATGGTGATTTATTTGTTTCTTCATCAAATTGAGTTAAACAAGTCTCAAATTACTCCCAAGGCAGTATATAAACACAATCAAGCAATTTCATGGCATAAAATTTGACAAACAAAGTGAATTAAGCATTATAATTTTCGAATTTTCAAGAAATTCGTGAACAAACATGTGCAAAATTCATCAAAATCGGAGTGATTTTGGAGAAAACTTACATAGATCCGGAAAATAGATGAAATAAGCTTCGATTTGCAACAAATTTGAGCGAATTCAGTTGAGAAACGAGCAAGAACGAGTGAATTGAAGCTCGGCGGCGATTCTCAAACAAAAGCAAACATCAGTAGCAGAAATGACAAAGAAAGGGATATATACGAAAATCCCGACTCTAGCGCTAAGCGAGAGGATTTGGCGCCAGACGAAAGGGTTTAGCGCTTGGCGCTAGATCCAAATTTGCGGCGCCAGAAGAAATTTAGCGGCGACAGAATGCTCTGCCACTCAGAACGGTTATTTCGACCTCTTACAGCAATTTTGGGTTCCTTGGTACGCTAGTTAGCCCCTCCAAGTAATTTGACATGATTTAGTAATTGACTTGATTACAATTGCATAAAGTGATCGATCTGATGAATGATCGTTTCACTTAGCTTAAAGCGCCTAAGCATTGGCTCATCTCAAAGCACCGACATAATGGTTCATATAGCAAAGGCACCGACAAAATGGTTCATACAGTAGAGGTACCGACAAACTGGTTCACAATTAAGAAGGCACTGACGTACAAGTTCAAAAGCAGTAAAAGCGCCGACGTAAAGGCATATCAAAAGCAAAGATCGACAAGAGTGGGTCTTCGGTAATTTTCCTCGGAATATTATCGCAACAAAAGAGGATAGCTTCAAGCAAGGATATCTTCGACAGCGGTCCCTAGCTTGTGGAGAGTTGTCACAAACAACTGGAGGTGATTTCAAGCGAAGTTATCTTCGATCATGTTCCCTGGCTTGCGGAAGATGGTCACAAAGTGCTAGAAGGTCGTTTCAGGCAAAGCAATCTTTGATGGGGTTCTCTAGCTTGCAAAAGTCTATCACGGCGGAATTGGAGGCAGTTACAGGCGTAGTAGTTTTCAGGAGGTATTCTCTTGCCTGTAGAAGATCGTCAAAACAAACAGCGGGATGACGCTCCCTAGCTTGCAGAAGGTTATCACAAATACAACAATACAGCAACAAATCAGTTACCCTCAGAGACGTGTGCTCGACGATGCAAGATACGCGTTTCTTAACTCTTTTATCTATTTAACTAATGCTAGTTTGCAGGTATCGGCGTTACAAGAGTGATTTAGGATCGCATAACGTTCCGAATCATTCTCTGTCCCTATCGTTGCTTTGACTTTTGCTTTCGAAACTTGCGTTTCTCCAAACTCAGTCAAAGTGGGGGCTTCTGTAGACACCCATTTGTGTCTCCCCAAAACCAAACCCGGTGATGAGTACCTTTCACGTCGAATCATAATCGAATGAAGTGAAAGTGTGGAAAGTCTAGTGTTGCGGATAGTTTTTATTCTTTTCTTTCTCTCTGTTTTTGAAAACCTATTTTAAGAAAACAGCCAATCCAGTTTAATTTGGTCCGTGGCAAGGGTCCAAAAATGATGTAGTTGGATGGGTTTTGAAAAGAGCTTTCCAACGATATATTATAAGCCCAATTCCGATGAATAATGAGGAAGTTATGGCCAAATTACTAAACTAGGCCCGGTTGGATCTTTATATGCAGCCCAATGATCTAGAGGAGGGCCTAATATGGATTTATCATTCCTAATGCAATTAGAATTGATTTTAGTCTCCTAGATTCTTCTAGAAAATTCTTTTCATTCCTAATTCAATTAGCATTTGATAAATTAACTTTGGTTAACTTTTTAGAGTTTTAATCAGAATAAAAGAGTGATTTTAAGGAAAATACAATTTTGCCCTTCTATACGGCTAAATTTTATCAAAACTAAGAAACCGCGTGAAGTTAATTACTAGCGCCTAACGACAGGGATTAGCGCTTGGCGCTAATGTCTAGCTTCTGGCGCTAACCTGTTTTATTCTCGTCGAAACTCTGATTTGTTTTTCTATCCGTCCGGCTAATATTCTCTATAAATAGCCTCCCAAAATCTCCGTTTTCAATCATTAAATATCATCAATTCCCATCAATTCTCTAGTTTTCTTATTGTCTCTAGTTTTCAAGATTTCTTCTCTCTCTTTAGCTTTTTGCATACAAAATTCCGCATTCACAAGACCAAGACACACCAAGCCAAATTCGAATTTGCCTTCGCCCTAGACGTGAAAGGTTTTAATTTCTGAGGGTTTGGTCCCAAATTTCTCTTTCAATTATTATTTAATTTAATTGTTGTTTATTATTTTCCTTGAAGTTACTAACGTGTGTATTTTGTTATTAGAAAGAGATACGAGGCATCTAAGTAAGTGCTTTAATTGGTTTATTGATATTATGATATAGAAATCATGTTTAGATTATTATTATGATTCCTAGCGTCATGTTAGGGCGTTTTGATTTTCCTAGCGTCATGTTCGTTTAGGGTAATAACTATAATTTCTAATATCAAATATGACAATTGTGATTCCTGCGATGCCTTTTATTTATTTCCTAATAGCATGTTATTATCATGTTAGGGCTAAAGCTTTGATCTGTATTGTTTAGTGACATGCTAGGGTTTGTTATTAATCTTGTTAGTATCATGCCTAGGATCTTGCTATTATGCTTTATTGTTAACATGATTATTTTAATTATGATTATTTTTATAACTGTTATAATTATAATTTTGATTATTATTATTTATTATTATTATTATTATGTTGCTTGATATATATTTCATTATTATTGCTTGATCACTCCTTTTATGCATGTTTAAAGGGAATTTGTACTTGTAATTACGCTAAATAAGATGATTAATAATCTTGTTTAGGGTTGATATGATTATAATTCAAGTGATCGCCAATAATAGATTTATTTGTGCATTAATATTCAACCAACATAGATAAACAGGTTTAGGGTTAAACCTAATGATTGCATGTTAGTCAGAAAGCGCACATGAATACGGCCAGAATAAAGTAGAGGCCTATTATTAGGGCAGGTTCAATCTCTTTTAGATTGGATTTGTACCTTTATCCCCAAACTATGAGTCATGGTTCCAGACCTATTGGAGTTGACAATCTCCTTGATCTTTAAGGGGTGTAACCTTCACCTCGTGAACGGTTTACATGTTCCTAAAACTTGTTGGCGACTCTTTTACTCTATCTTCTTTCCCGTTGGACGCCACCGTACTTTAGTGTATGATCACAGTGGGGTTCAAGCTAGGGATAATGATTGAAATATTCCCTACAGTTTCACACAAAAATATCCGCGTCACACTAATGTCCACCGTGCCACGACAATATTTGCCATGTCGCGGTAGTGTTTTTAGGGTTTTTATCCATTTTAGGGTTCCGTGTATTCCCTCTACTCATTTTCCCTATAAATACCCCTCATTTCTGATGTACAGGGTATGAATTAACTCTATGTTTCTCTCTTCTATGCTCTGGCCTAATCACTAGCCTACCCTTTTTCTTTCAAAATTCCTTCCTTAAGCACTCCAAGGAGTCCGTACTTTACTCGATGTTCTGTCCTGAAGCCAAGGCGTGAAAGGTAGAACTGTTTGAGGGTTTGACCCCAAATCAAATCTATTTAATTTAATTATTTTTTTATTATTATTACTTGAAGTTAATAACTCGTTTATTATTTTATAGTTGCAAGCAAACAAAATCAAAGTAAGAATTATGTTCCTTTTATTTCTATTATTTTTCGAACGATTTTATACTGTTGGATTTATTGTTAAATTGCTTCCAATATTAATGTTTGTTCAATTATTTATTATGATCACCATATTACATGTTAAAGGGAATATGTAATTGAAAATCACGCTTAATAAGATAATTTGGACAACCTGTTTAGGTTCCTTTTTAATCTTGTTATCAAATCAAGCGATCATGATATTTTAGAATTATATGTTGCTTTAATATTCAACCAATTTAGCATAATAATAGTTTAGATCAAATTGAATATCTTGTTTACATGCCTTTGAAATCACAGCAATCACTTTTCACTATAAGAATCGAGTAGAGGCCAATACGGGCGAATGTGACTCTATGACTCATTTCGTACCATTATCCCTGATCCTCCTTCCGTGGTTTCAAACCATATGGAGTTAGTAATATCATGGATTCTGAATGGGGTGTAACCTTCACGGGTCAATCGTTGTTTCCTATCGTTGTCCCTTAATCGTGGTTGCCTTAAATGATCTGTGAACAGTGTACAACTTCCTTAAAAACTTGTTGGCGGCTCTCCACTTTGCTTTGTCCCTAATCATACTATGTCAATTCCCACTTCCAATGAGTGCCAAGTATTTCACACATGCTTTAACGTAGGCGCACTTCAAATGACGCCTACAATTTGGCGACTCCACTGGGGAGGATTCTTGGTTATTTATCGATTTGAGTGATCGATATTTAATTAAGATGAATGGATGAGACTTGAAAGATTCTTGAAAAATATTCCTGTGATTAATTTGGCATTTTTGCATAAATATAGAAGTTTTAATGTCGCATTTAGGTCTGTCCCGTAGGAAAAATTCAATAACTTGTTTGCGAACGAAGGAAAACAGGACACCAGGCATATTTTCTGACTGCCGCGCCATAACAGATGCTGCCGTGTCACAGCGCCGTACAACGTCACGCGGTGTGCAGCACCGTGACACGGTAAACTCTACCGTGTCACGGCAGTCCTTAAATCCGTCCAGTGTCTTATTTTCTCTTCTCACAGTCATCTTCCTTCGGTTTTTCTGAAAAAACGTGTGTTCTGCATACGTCTTAGCCCCGGGAGATTTAAGCTCTATCAACCCAAAAACGCTCATGGCAATAAAGGCTCATATGAGTTATTAAATCCACCCAAACCATGGAGTAGAGTTTGATTTCATCACGAACTCGCGGAGCCGCCCATTGGCATACATCCTCAAGGGAGGCTGCGTTGCTAACGCGTCCAAACTCTTAACCATGGTACCCTTTTGACACCCAAAGCTTGACCAATAGTTGAACGTAGATCTTGACCTTAGGTTGCTAACTCTTTTTACATCATCGTGACTAAATGCTACGTGGTTTATTTGGTGCTAACCCACCTGTGTTTGCTCATTTTGTTTCCACATAGTAATTAGTACGGACTTAAAATTGATTAAAGCCTGGAAATTACGCAAATTTAGGCCTGGAATTGTGCACCGTATCACGGCAGTCCTGCCGCGCCACAGTGTTCAATGTCGTGACACGGTGCAATGTGCTGTCTGACGGTGCACTGTACTATGTCATGACAGTTAGCATCGTGACACGGTGCCCAGGGTTTTGTCCAATAAGTCTTTTTTTTGTCTTTGTGCGTGCTTATGTGGTCCGCATGTCTGGTTTGATGTCATGTCTAGCTGTACGGTCATAACACGTGTCCATAACCTCACTTAATCACTCACATATCGTGTCAAGTTTACACACTTTTCCTTTAGTTATGCACCATTTTATGAACGTTCTTTAGGACGGGTCTTGTGTCGTTTTTTTTGTTTTGTTTTATGTTTTTCGGAGTAAGTCGAATGGTATCCTCCCATACATACTTCTTTTACAAAAAAATTCAAAAAAAATTTTTCTTGCCTTTTCTTTTCCGGATGGGTCAAGGTGAAGTCTAGTCATTAAAGATGTGTTTGTTTCGATGTCACAACACTTGGTCAAGAAGCAGGGGTAGATTGTTACGGTTTGAGTCAATACCTCAACAACCTCTTATACCAAAGAGGGTACAAAGAAACCACTACAATCATCTCCACAAAATCCGTCTCCAATCTACTTTCAACCAATGGCTTCTAAGGAGGATATTGAGAACATTAACATGTCTATCGAGAGGTTGTCTACCATGATGCAAGCGCTCACTACCAGGGTCAACACGGTAGAGCAAGACAATCTAAACAATGTTACTGCGGTTGCAATGGACAAGATCAAAGAACAGATGAGTAAGATCTCTAAAGAGTTCACTTACGTGGAGCAACCTGTCACCTCTTCGTCCATAAGGGACAAGCTTCCCGAAAAGTTTTCCACTGCTGACATTCCCAAGTTCAAGCCTACTGATAATCCGCTGTTCCACTTGAAGGCTTTTTCTGCGACCATGGCTCTTAAGGGATAAGATGTGACACTCTTCCCTACTGTGTTCCCTCTTTCCTTGGAGCATGCCTGTCAACAGTGGTTCTACTCTCTAGAATCCAATTGCGACTTGGGAGGATGTTACTAAAAGCTTTATGAACCGTTACAAATGTAACATCCAAGCCAAGACTTCCGAACCTGAACTCTCCATTCTCAAACAGAAGGAGAATGAAGGCTTCACTACTTATCTAAGCAGATGGAGAGAAACAGCTGCACTTTTGGTGGATCCTCCCAAGAAGAAAGAGACGGTTCGCTTATTTATTGCAAATCTTACTCATAAGTACAAGCATCACTTGAAGTTTCTGCCTTTGAATACCTTCGAAGCTGTGTATGATATTGGGATCAATATCGAAGATAAACTGATGAGGCATATTTTTCCGTGGCGCGGCAGACCCTGGACTTGCATTTTATTGTTTTACGAATATTTTATTTGACGATTGTTATTATTCTTCCATTGTGTCCGACTTCTTGACTCGGATAATAATATATTAAAAAAAAAGAAGTCAATGCAATTTTTTATTTAAGGCGAAAATAAATATTCTATTATTATTGAAATAAATGTGACTACAATTATTGGCATCATGCACCTTATTTAAAAATTAAAAATTTAAATCATATAAGCAAAGCAATATCGATCTAATCCTTCTTCACTTTAGGAACCTCCTTCTCTTTTTTACCTAGGCCGACCTTCACCATTAATGTGTCTTTTGTAGCCCGAACCGTCACACCTCTAGTTGAACTTTCACCCTTTTCACTTTTCTTAGAATTCTTAGGTTGCTTCTCTCTATAAACCATCTTTTCCTTACCCAAATATGATGCCATTATGTGTTGATAGAAGAGAATAACCAGCGTATTGCAACGCAATAGAGGAAATAAATGACATTGAAGGAGACAATCCTTGGTATGATCATATCCTCCAATATATTACTCATAGCACATATCTCAAAAATACTTCATTGAAAGACCAACGAGCCTTACAAACACTTACAGGCCCAATATGGTCTAATAAATGGTCAATTATGCAAAAAAGGATCTAATGATCAAAGTTTATTATGTATAGGCCAACCGGAAGCCACACGCCTTATGGAAAATACTCACAAAGGTGTTTGTGGACCTCATATGAATGGTAAAATGCTTTCAATAATAATTTCACGACAAGGGTACTATTGGTCCACTATGGAACATGATTGCATTCAATATGTTAAAAAATGTCCACAGTGCCAAATGTTCGCCAATTTACAACACCTTCCACCATCCGAACTATACAATCTCACTTCCCCTTAGCTTTTTTCGACTTGGGGAATTGACATAATAAGGAAAAGTCTCTCCAACAGGATCAGGAAGGCACGAGTACGTATTAGTTGCCATTGATTACTTTACTAAGTGGATTGAGGATGCTTCTTACGTGAATATCACTTCTAAAAATGTCGTAAAGTTTCTCGAACAAAACATATTTTGTAGATATGGAGTTCCACATGAACTAATTAGTGATTAGGGATCTCAATTTAAAGCTGAAGTCGAGACCCTCTTAACTTGTTATAAATTAAAACATCATCACTCATCCCCATACAGACCTCGCATGAATGGAGCTGTAGAGTCGGAAAATAAAAACATAATAGTCATCATCAAAAAAATGTCAGAAAATTAAAAAGACTAGCCGAATAAACTACACTTCGCATTATGGTGTTATAGAACGTCTATACGAACACCAATAGGAGTAACTTCATACTCCTTAGTTTTCGGAATGGACGCAGTTCAACCAGTCGAACTGGAAATACCATCCTTACGCATCGTACTTGAAAGTAAGCTACTGGAAGCTGAATGGGTAAGAGCGAGGTATGAAGAGCTTTTATTCCTCGATGAACAACGATTAAGAGCTTTGCATCATGTACAAGTCTAACAAAGGCGCATTGCACGTCATTTCAATAAAAGAGTAAAACCTAGAAATATAAAAGAAGGTGACTTTGTACTAAAGGAGGTTAGGGGTCCACTAACCGATCCAAGAGGGAAATTAAAACCTAATTGGATAGGTCCCTACTGCTGTAGGGAATATTTCAAGCATTACCCCTAGCTTGAAACCCACTGTGATCATACACTTAAGCATGGTGGCGTCCAAAGGGAAGGAAGCTAGAGCAAAAGAGTCGCCAACAAGTTTTAGGAACTTGTAAACCGTTCACAGGGTGAAGGTTACACCCCTTAACGATCCAAGAGATCGTCAACTCAAATAGGTCTGGAACCATGACTGGTAGTTCGGGGATGAAGGTACAAATCTAACCTAAAAGAGATTGAACCTGCCTAATAAAAGGCCTCTACTTTATTCTAATCATATTCATGTGCACTTTTGGACTAACATGCAATCAATATGATTAACCCTAAACCTGTTTAATCTATGTTTGTTGAATATTAATGCACAAATAAAACTATTACTGGTGATCACTTTAATTATAATCAAATTAACCCTAAACAAGATTATTAATTATCTTATTAAGTGTGATAACAAGTACAAATTCCCTTTAAACATGCATAAAAGGTGTGATCAAGCAATAATAATAAATATATATTAAGCAACATAATAATCATAACAATTATTAATTATAATAACAATTATAATCATCATCATAAAATAATCATGTTAAAACATAATAATAGCAAGATCCTAGGCATGATACTAACAAGATTAATAACAAACCCTAGCATGTCACTAAACAATAAAAATAAAAACTTTAACCCTAACATGATATTAGAAGAGAAAATTGTCATATTTGATATTATAACCTTTTCCCTAAACATAATACTAGGAAGATCAAAACGCCCTAACATGACACTAGGAATCATAATGACAATCTAAGAATGATTTCTATATCATAATATCAATAAATCAATTAAAGCACTTACTTTGATGCCTCGTATCTATTTCTAATAAAAAAATACACGCGTTTGTAACTTCAAGAAAAATAATCAATCAAATAATTAAATTAAATAATTAAAATAAAGATTTGGGACCAAACCCTCAGAAATATCAAACCTTTCACGTCTGGGGCGAAGGCAACTTCGAATTATGCTAGGTGTGTCTAGTGCTAATGTATGAGGAATTGTGTTTGTAAAAGGCTAGACTTAGAAAGAGAGAGATAATCAAAAAATTCTTGATGAGAGTTTATGATTGAAAAAGGGGAGCTATGACCTCTATTTATAGAGAAAAAAGAGAGTCGAAGAATAAGAAAAGAATCCGAATTCGAATCGAAATAGAACTCGATGGACAACAGTTTTTGCGATTTTTGATTTTATCATATCTTTTGATCTAGAAGTCCAAATAAGACATATAATATGTCGTTGGAAATCTCTTGCAATATACTTTTCAAAGCAATTAGAATCAGATTAAAATATTTTGTAGATAAAAAGATATGGCCGAAATAGTGGGACGGTGTCAGTTTTGGATAGAGTTTTGTATCTCATTCATATCTTTTTCGTTATATCTCGGATTTAATATTATAATATATCATTGGAAATATAATTTCAAGATCTATCCAACCATATAAAATTTTGATAAAGATTTTGGAGAACAAAAATAAAATCTGACTGGCTTTGAACATCTTTAAATTTGAATAGAATTAGGATTTAAGAAAAAGGAAAGTTTTTATTTAACTCAAATTCTTTAATCTTATCTTTTCAAAAAGGATAATTAAGATCTTTTAGAAACTTATAGAAGCTTATAATTAATCCTAATTAGTTTTAGTAATAGGATTAGACCTTTGGACCCTCCACATGATCATTGGGCCGTAGGTAAGATCCGGTTCGAGCCCAGTTTAGTATTTTGGCCATAACCTCCTCATTATTCATCGAAATTGGACTTATTATATATCATTGGAAAGGTCTTTTCAATCCCTATCCAAATACACCATTATTGGACCCATATCATAGACCAAACTAAATTGGAATGCAAGTTTTTCATATATAAGGTAAGAAAAGAAATATTTTCAAAAATAGAAAGAAGATATATTTTAATAAAAACATCCTCATCACTAGACTTTTCACACTTTTGCCTTGTTCGATAATCAAATGACATGAAAGGTATTCATCACTGGGTTTGGTTTTGGGGGGACACATTTGGGTGTCTACAACCGCGTAATTGAAATCCTATCAGGAGGAGCCATCAGATTAATGGATATTAGAGGAGATGAAATTCGCCAATTAATAAACATTAATCGCCTTAAGAAATATTACATATGAAATCAGGATAAAACTCGTTCACTCATACAACCATTTTTAATTAATATTCAATTAAAAGATTCTAAGTATTATGCATTTTACTGAATAACACGGTAAAATACATAACACTTGGGGGGTAATTTAGAAATAATAAACCGTTCTAAGTGTTCAAAGTTTTTTGAACATCACGAAAAAATCTTCACACATGGGGGGGGGGGGTAATAATACGATTTTTTAAAAAAATTAAATCGAGACATTCTAGCACAGGTGTCGCGCGCAACTGGATTGGTTGCGCGCGACAGGCTCGCGCAACTACAGACGTTGCGCACGCCACCTGATGACGAACTGCGAACCCGAATTTTTGCATTTGAATGAAGTTGCGATTTCTGCTTACGGTAAAAAGAGGGTGTTTCTTAAATATAACATATACTCGGAAAATAAAATTATACTTTGATTTAATTCTTTTAAACAAGGTTTGATTAATTTTTTTTCATTTAATTTCTATCTAAGAGATTAAAGAAAAAAAAATACATAATAAAAAAAATTAGAACTACGCAAAGACCTGATTTCGTAATGCGAATACGTAGGCAATCTCTATGATTCGGTCGTATCAAAACATAAAAATATAAAGCTCATTTTATTTCATTCAAAATTCAAAAGACAGACATTATTGAACTAGACAGTAAACGAAAAAAAAAATAGTAGTGATTACACTTTATTTAAAAAAAAAAAAAAAAACTAATGATAAAATTGTGTAACACTCTAAGGTTTTACTATGTCCTCGATTGTTAAAGAGGATGGAGGAGTAGTTTCCATCACATCATTTTCTGAATCCTTGGAGCTTTCCCCTACACTCTTCTTCTTCACCCAAACATTGTTTTTCAATTTAGGGATTGGGGCCTTTGCAACCTGTTTTCCTTTCCCTTTGACTATTGGACCTTTCTTGCAAATATTTGGTGAAGGTTCTTTGATCTTCACACCTTGTTGCGCAGGTTTGGAGGGAGCTTTCCTTTTTGTTTCCTTCGAACGAGCCTTAGGGGATGAGAAGTCTAATTTTCTTCTCACTCCTTTGTTTTTGCCACTAGGAGGAGTAGTAGTGGTTGAATGCATCAAATGCTTAGGTGGATTGCGAGCGGTGGCGGCTTGAAGTTGAGATTGATCCTTGTTTTATTCACCCTTATCCACCGCATTCATCCAAGCCTTGTAAAAGGAAGATAATGTGATACTCGCGGGAGGGTTTTGTATTACCCACTTAGGAAGACTTGACCAATATTCCATCCAACGAGCAATCCTTTCAGGTTTAAAAGTCACATCTTTAGGGGCATCACAATCTTGCGGGGGAATAAATTGCCTCATCCCGTATTGTCTCATCACCCTACAAGGAAAAATATAGGTAGTATTAGATAGGCCTAAAAGCATAATGTAAGGGCAATTGAGACTATTCCCAATCATACTATTTATGTTCAACCAAGGAATCACAAACCGTATGTTAGGAACCCCATGACAGAAAAAGGACGTCCATTCCTCTTCGTTCTTATGCTTATAAAGGATTCGACGTCTAGGGAATGTCTTTACTCCATTAGCCTCAAGGTTTTGAGGTTGATCAACAATTCGCAAATGCTGCATGAGCCAAATCTGAAAAAAAAAAAGGAAAAAAAAAATTAGTTTGCGATTTTTTACACAAGCAGGTGGCGCGCGCAACTAAACCAGTTGCGTGCACCCTCCGCGCGCAACAAAGAAGATTACGCTGGTTATTCCAGCGCAACTTCTTGACTTACGCTGATAAACGCATAAACGCCGAAAAAAAAAGAAAAAAACGTACGTGTAATAGGAGTGGATTTCCGGTAAACCGTTTTCGTTAGGATCTCCTCTAAGGTGATTCAAGCATAGAACGGTTTCCGCTAAAACCAAAGGGGCGGGTGAATGACATCCCTCTATTTGCTCTACTATGGACACCATCGAATAATCTCCGTATTCTTTGCCTATCCTAAGTAAACAATTAACAACAAGACAATAACATAAAGCACGAATTTTAAAGCGTTGTTTAGTCATGTTGTCGCGAGGGGCGACGAAGTGTTTGATAAATTGAATTAAGTTCACGCCTTCTTCAGTTCCTATGTTGGTCATATCATTGTCGGACAAGCCAAAAAATCTTTGGAATATAGGTTTGGGATCTGACAAGGTACGCGAATAAGTCACAGGGAGAGTGTTTGTAGGGAAACCTAGCAAGGCCTTGAACTCACCAGGAACGGGGACAATTTCATCCCCTCTAAACAAGAAAAGATGGTGGTTAGAGTCTCGATGGTTGACCGCGGCATGAAGAAAATCAAAGTTAACCACTAATTTCATATAATTCAATAAAGGGTCTAAGTGGTAAATTTGAAAGCTAGTTTGTCCTTGGTTGAAAGAGAAAAGACCCATTGCTTCAAACGTTATTCAAAGGTCTTCACCATTGTTCAAAAAAAAGAGAGAGAGAATAAGAATTTAGAGAGATTAATTCTTTTTAATTTCTTATGTTACTAAGCGAATGAATGCGAGATGATCAAAAGCCTACACGAAACTGCGTTTAAATAGACCCTAGAGGGGAAAATTTTCGGCAAATTCGGCTTAAAGGAAAATTCACTAACTGGTGCTGCGCGCAACTCGTAAGTTGCGCGCGACATCCGCGCGCAACTGATTTACATGCGCGCGACAGCCGCGCGCAACTCACGCAGTTGCACGCGTCTCCCCTGACGCGACATGTAAGTTGGGTTTATATCCGTATTTTGGCTCATATAATGACGGAATCTTCACAAGATCTTAAGATGAATCATACGCTTTCCTTCTAACACTTTGTGTCCCTTTTCTTGCTTACTTTCTTATTTTCTTTTTATTTTCTTTTATTATTTTCTTTTATTATTTTCTTATTTTCTTTTTATTTTCTTTTTTCCTCATTGTTTTCCTACTTCTTCTTTATTTTCTTTTTTATTTTCTTATTTTCTTTTCTCTTTTTCCTTCCTTTTGCCTTCTTTTTTCGAGTTTGTTTATTTTTTCGAGGGGGTAAGTCGGGAACCCTTTCCCTCCCTCGAAAATTTTTCGCATTAATGTACACATGGAAACAAAAAAATAATAATAATGACATATATATACAAATGTGTCATATATATAAAAAAAATAAGTATACATCGGTTTCCTAAAAAATATAGTAAAATGTGTACAAGAGGAATCAGGGTGCTCGGCGACTACTAGACAGTTGCTGCACATCCTGCAAAATCCAAAACGAAGATTAATACATGAAATGTAATAACTTCGTTGTAAAGAAAAAAGAAATAGAACTTACCGCGATCATCCGATGATCACGGCATGACAAAGTCACGAGGGCTCTTCGATAAGCAGCTCGGAAAGCACGTAAAGTCCTCACCATGTCGTTCACGGTCTCCCGCGGAACCAGTTCCAAGAATACAAGGACAGTTAGTAAACAAATGTATATGAAACCAAAAAATAAATAGAATTATTTAAGTATATATACATAAAAGACTTACCGACTCAACCGTCTCAAGTGCGAACGGTATCCCCTCGTCATCCTCGGCCGCTGGAAGGGTCTCATGAATTATCGATCCGACAACATCGGTATACGTGATCTCCGCTGTAGGAGGCACCCAACCACGTAGCTCGACCCACTAAAAGTACATGTGGCAAAAAACAATAAAAGGGTCAAAACTCCGAAAAAATAAATAAAAACACGAAAAAAAGAGTTAAAGTACTAACAGGAACAAAGGCCGGAAAAGGAGTCACCCTGGATGCTATAAAAGTCGGATAAGAAGCATCCAGCAGCACCAGCTGCTCCGCTGGATAACTAAGGATCGCCTGAGCTCGATCCTCGGTAGACAGCAGGTTCGGAAGCAGCATCCGGATCGGAGGATCCGCAAGAACCAAAGGCTCCTCGGACGAAAGCTGCCAGGGAACACGCTCGCCTAAAAACCTAGCGTCGGTCCTCTGGAACACCGAGAGTCCCGTATAGAGGGCGTGGAAACGGCAACGAACCATGCAAGACCGGATAGCCTCAGGGACTCCAACGATCAAACTCCAAGGACGGAGATCGATCTATAAAACACAACCACATGAAAAATCGTTAGAAAATGAATAAAATCAAAAAATGAAAAGAGAACATGTAGTTGGAATACTCACCGACGCACGAGTCGCCGAAAGAATCCTCTAGCGAAAGTCGCAAGCAGAATTAGCTCGTCTCCTCTTAATCGCGACTAATCGATGGTCGATAGGATAACGAGTAGCCCCAAGCACCTTGGGGGCTAAGAAAGGCAGGTATGAGTATCCCCAAGCCTAAAATAGAAAAAAGATAAGCCTAAAGGAAAAAACAAAAGTAATAACCGAAAAAGCTTAAAACACGCACCTCAAGGATACGACCATGCCAAGTAAGCGAGATCCGTGTCACCTCAGTAGCTGCCGCGGAATCCATAGCATACGGGCATACGACAACTCCGCCCAACTCAGGTCACCTACTTGCCCCAAATCGCTGAAGCAAATAAGTAACCCAATGGCGAAACGGTCTCCTTTATCACTCAAGATGGTGACGGAAGGAACGTGGGCAATGTATATCTGAGCCAGCTGCTCTGGTGTACACTGCCGGTCAAGCTCGTCAGCCGATAACTCGTCGGCAAGAACCGAGTATGGACAAGATTACGCGTGCACGTGAAGGGCCGACGCAAGACGGTCCCCAATAAGGTCACGCAATCTCTCGTCTGACCCCTTAACGAGCTCTATAACTACAGGCTCTCCTCCGAAAGGAAAACCCGTAATCATAGAGAAATCAAAAGGGGTAACCGTCATCTCTCCCCATGGAAAGTGGAAAGTGTTGGTGGAATCCCACCAAAACTCCAGCAATCCATGGAGGAAAGCTGACGATGCAGACTGGCTCAATAAATCCCGAAGAGCCACCAGCTGGGAGTCAATCCCGGAAAGTACTACAATTTCCTTTTCCACCTCGGGCAAACTCTCGAAACGGGCTCGCAGGTCACCAGAGGCGTACAAGCGCGGAAAACTCGCGATGTCGCGCCACCCTCATATCGAAACGTGGTGGCCTAGGTCCCACTTAAGGACCCTAGGGTCCCAGTTGGGAGGAGCCTCCCAAATTTCCTCCTCCTGACGACGTTGATCGGCCGCGACGCGTCGCTCTCAAAACTCCTCTCGAGAACGAGTCACCTTCTTCCGAGGGCGAACTGCCTCGTCCGGACCAACGAGAACCTCCTCAGCATCGACGAACGGAGGCGAGTCCATGCTATGACGGATAAAATTTCTTTAATTAGTTTATTTTATTTCCTAAACTAGACTAATATACGTATTCTAGACCCATTTCGGCAGCATAACGGCTACCAATAGGGCAAAACACAAAAATCAAACGCCACCCACACTTGGGGGCTACGATACCTCCAATTAAACTCAGTAAATGGGAGCTTTTAACACCCACTAAAGCCATCCTATACCAGTTTCAACTAAGCATTCAAGGGATTATATTCCAAAATCTCAAAGAATCAACTAATTATAGACGAATAACAGTAATATAAACATAATTATCGTCTACCAAACAATTTTGGAGTTCGAATATGGAAAAAATAGGCTAAGTATACACTTCGCGCCAATTTTTTTTAATTCAAAATTTTCAAAATAATAATTATGGAAGCAAATCTAGTTCCAATACTACAATTGTTGCATAATTAACAAGAATAACCAAAATGGGCAAACAAAATAACAGAAAATCAAGCCAAATTCGAGTAGAATTGCAAAGAACGAACTTGAACAAAGAAATACTCATACAAGGTTTAATACTTAACCATTTTTCATGAAATTTGTTGCAAAACACTCCTTAAACATAGCATAACAACATACAGCAAACAATTTCAAGAAAAATAAACCGAATAAAAAACCCCCAAATTTGAAATTTGGGGTTTAATGACTCGAAAATCGTTCGAATTCAGCCGAAAAAGAACAAATTTTAGCAAAAAACTTACATTGGATTACGACAAATATGAATTGAGGACGAAAATTGCTTCCTTTAGCTTAAAAAATCACGAAAAACTGAGCTTCCTAGATAGACAAAGAGTCAAAAATGGCGAAGGAAGGAGAAAGGGTGAAGTGAAAATCGCATCTGCGATTTTTCACTTTACTGACATAAATGTCGCGTACAACTTAATAAGTTGCGCGTGACATACCAGCGCAACTCAGATAGATGCGCGCGCCTGGCCAGTGGATTTTCTGAGTTGCGCGCGGATACTGGTCACTAAAAGACCGGGATTTTTTATTTTGATCCGTTTGATCATTTTTTGAACGGTTTTTGCTCGTTATTAGACGTAATGGCGCGCAAATTATCAAAATCTTTTTAATTGCTTTGCATATTTTAGTTTGTTTTCTTTTTTGTTAGTTTTTCGCATCATATTGCATGCACATCGTGCTTTGTGCCTTCCCCATGTTTCCCAAGCATACGTTTTGAACGTTTTTCGTTAAAGTGCCTTAAGACGTTCCGTCGTGGTGCTTTACGTAAAAACACTCATAGACAGGTTTGTCATTTTACTGTACTGACGTTATAAATGTCCGGGTTTTCTTCTTTTTTCATGTCTAAAGCAAAAAGGAAGGCGTTTTCATGCAACGTAAAAATGCAAATGGCGTATCGTACGGTGCAAAATTGCGTAGGTGTTGCGTAAAATTTCAATCAGCTTAAGCTTTGCGAGATCTACCTCTCGGGACTAAAAGGTAGAGAATTACTGTAGGCGTTAGCTCAACGAGTCGACAGGCGCGTCGAACCTTCAGGAACAGGCACTTCTTGAATGGATACGGTAGTTAGTGCGCTTACTAACTTACCGGATAGTTAGGGTGTCGAATCCACCCCCTGTATAGAGAAGCGACGATACGATGTCGCGCCCATGTAGTCACGTGCTTCCAGTCTTGAGACACGTGTACTCATCTTGTGGACAACTGATGATAGAGTTGCTGAATTTCTTCCCTCTCACTGAATTTGGATATATGCCTCTAGTCCTGAGACATGTATTTCTATCTAGTGGACTTCCGGCTCAAATAACGGACTGTTTTGGCTCGAATACCGAAAACCCTAATATCATCTTTTACTTTGTTAAAGTCAGGCTAAAGTTTCAATGACATATCGAGGGATTTTAGACCAATGATGACACGATTGAGAGGAAATCCTCCCCTTTTATCCTTTAAAAACCTGTAGGGAATATTTCAAGCGTTAACCCCCTAGCTTGAACCCCACTGTGATCATACACTAAAGTACGGTGGCGTCCAAAGGGAAAGAAGATAGAGCAAAAGAGTCGCCAACAAGTTTTTTTTAGGAACTTGTAAACCGTTCACGAGATGAAGGTTACACCCCTTAACGATCCAAGAGATCGTCAACTCCATAAGGTCTTGAACCAAATAGGGTTTAAGGATGAAGGTACAAATCCAACCTAAAAGAGATTGAACCTGCCCTAATAATAGGCCTCTACTTTATTCAGATCGTATTCATGTGCGCTTTTTGACTAACATGCAATAAATAGAATTAACCCTAAACCTGTTTATCTATGTTGGTTGAATATTAATGCACAAACAAATCTATTGTTGGCCATCACTTGAATTATAATCACATTGACCCTAAACAAGATTATTAATTATCTTATGTAAGCGTGATTACAAGTACCAATTCGCTTTAAACATGCATAAAAGGCGTGATCAAGCAATAACAATAAATATCATCAAGCAACATAATAATAATAATAAATCATAACAATAATAATAATTATAACAAATTATAATTAAAATAAAAATCATCATAATAATAATTATAATAATCATAAATCATGTTAAAGCATAATAATAATAGCAAGATCCTAGGCATGATACTAACAAGATTAATAAGAAACCCTAGCATGTCACTACAAATTAAAAATCAAAGTTTTAGCTCTAACATGATACTAACAATCATAAATATTAGGAAGAAAATAGGAAGCATCGTAACAATCATATTTGATATTAAATTTACCCTAGACATGATACTAGGAATCATAATATCAACCTAAACATGATTTCTACATCATCATAACATCAATAAAAACCATTAAAGTACTTACTTTGATACCTCGTACCTCTTTCTAATAACAAAATACACACGTTATTAACTTCAAGGAAAAAAAGCAAAACAATTAAATCAAATAATTGAAATAGAGATTTGGGACCAAACCCTTAGAAATTAAACCTTTCACGTCTAGGGCGAAGGCAACTTCGAATAACGCAAGGTGTATCTAGATCTAATGAATGCGGAATTTTGTATTTGAGAGAAGGCAACTTCGAATAACGCTAGGTGTATCTAGATCTAATGAATGCGGAATTTTGTATTTGAGAGAAGCTAGTTTAGAAAAGAGAGAAAGAGAGAATCGGTATATTGTAGATTGATAATTGTAGGTGAAAACTGGTGAATGAAAACGGAGTTTTACGACGTTATTTATAAAGAAAATCAGCTAAAAAGATAAAATATCAAAACAGAATTCTGGCGCGGATAAAACTGAATTAGCGCCAACGCTGGCTATTGGCACCAGATGCCAACATTAGCGCCAGGCGCTACAGCTGGCGTTTGGCGCTGATTCAGAAACTCACGCAATTTCTTAAAATCAGATAGAAATTGCCGTACAGGAGGATAAAATCGTATCTTTCCTAAAAAAATGTTCTTTGATTTTAATTAAAACTCTGAAAAGTCAACAAAAGTTAATTTATCAATTCTAATTAAATTAGGAATGAAAAGAACCTTCTAGAAGAATCTAGGAGACTAAAATCATTCCTAATTGCATTAGGAATGATACATCTATATTAGGCCCTCCCCTAGATCATTGGGCCGCATATAAGACTCAAACCGGGCCCAGTTTAGTAAATTGGCCATAGCTTCCTCAATATTCATCGAAATTGGGCTTATAATATATCGTTGGAAAGCTCTTGTCAAGCCCCATCCAACTACACTACTACTGGACCCATATCATGGACTAACCAAACTGGATTGGTTGTTTTTCTTAAAAATAAGTTTTCAAAAACAGAGAGAAGAGAAAAGAAATTAAAACTATCCGCAACACTAAACTTTCCACACTTTCACTTCATTCGATTATGATTCGACGCGAAAGGTACTCATCACTGGGTTTGGTTTCGGGGAGACACAAATGGGTGTCCACAAAACCGATCTCTTCTAATGACCTAACATAACCTAGAACATTTTTACTTGTGAAAGCGTTCTACAATTGCAAAGGATTAATCTAGATTCTTTAGCGGGTTAAGACTAGGAAGGACTTTTTCTAGCCTTATTAGCTACTTGTTTCAAACACTTAGCGAACCAAGGATTGTTTCGACATCCTTAAACATTACTAAAAGATTCTCTATCCTTAGAGAACTTCCCCGAATGAGTCTCGAATTTATTTCCTTAACTACTTTGATCATCGTCTATTCTAGACTCGATCAAAGTGGGGGCTAACTGTGGAAATATACTTTTGGCCTCCTGTCCCGGCAGGAAGTGCAATGACGATAAATAAAACCATCTTCGTGTTGGATCAAAATGAAGAATGCTTATGAATAACTTGTTAAGCCACAAAACACAAAAGACTAGCCCAAATTAAAGAAAAAAGCCAAAACAAAGGTCCAATTAACTAAACCCGATCATAATTAGGCTTAAGCTCGTGCTTAAACCCTAATAATTACAGATTTAGGAGCGCCTAGTTTAAAACTAGGTGCTGCCGTAGAAAAAGTCGCGCGCATCTCACAAAGTCGCGCAAGGCTGCCGCGCGCAACTAATTCGGTTGCACGCGACATTCAGCGCAACTTTCAGAGTTGCGCTGCGGAAGATTCAGAATTATTCAGAATTATACAGAAAATATAAAATCGAATCTTTCCATAAAGTCGCGGGCAAGACAATTAGTTGCGCTGCACATAATAGCGCAACTCCATAACTTGCGCTGGGATGCCGCGCGCAACTCTATCTGTTGCGCGCGACACCTGTTGTGGCAGAATGCTCGAAACCCTAAACATAATCATTCCCTATAAATACGAGCGTAAATCGAGTCTTAAACAGACAGAAATTAATCTAAAACTCTGGCGAAATAACTTGTGAACCTGTGCAACCTAGCCCTCTTGTCCTAAACACTCACCATTTCGATACTTTGTTACTAAGGTGGAGGTTCCCCAACAAGAAGGAGTCCATAAGGGTTCTAAACGGAGATCTAGCAAAGAGAAGTGGTAAATTCCCAAGCACTTAGTTAAATCACCTTTATTTTGTTGTTTACAAGGACTTTAATTAATTAATTAGTGTTGTTTGATCACCTTTAAAATGATTAATTAATCAATTCCACATAGTATCTTGCGTTAAATAAATATTAGAATTGATTTAAATAATTGTTGGTTGATCACTTAAGTCAAGGCGAATCTTGATTATTTTCTTGTCCTTTTCACGAATTTAATTAAATAAGAATAACGACATTACAATGTAATTCCTACGTGAATTAATGTTTGTAAATAAAATCAACTAACATAGTTTTAGGTATCGCGTTGCATATATTTTTTGGTGATGAAATTGTAAAAAAGGAAGAGCTAGTAGAGGCCATACTAGGGCTAGGATGACAATTCCCCTCTAAAAGGAACGTTATCTTAGTACCCTCGCTCCCAAACTCATTTCTGGTTTATTGACCAATTTGGGCATGGGTAAACTTATGATTCGTGCTAATTATTCCATGAACTCCACATGGAAGAAAGGCATGAACGAGGTTTATGAGTTTTCCTAAAACTCGTTGGCGACTCCTACTTGTTTCTTACAAAAATACGTGATGATAGAATCAATTCTAATTCAAGGTCCCCCAAACAGTCAGGAATTCAAATCCTACTACACCCTAACAAGTGTAAAGTCCTAGGCTTTTAAGTGGCCAAGGGCATTTAAGGAGAGTACCCCTTACGATGGGATCACCCTCCTTACAGATTGTATGTCAATTGGAAAGCACATATGAATATGAGAAGAACAAAGTAGAGGCCTATTTAGGGCTGGTTCAAACTCTTTTAGGTTGGATTTGTACCTTCATCCCCGAATATCCAGTTATGGTTCAGAACCACTATGGAGTTAGCGATCTCTGCTATCCTGAATGGTTTACAGGTTCCTAAAACTTGTTGGCGACTCGTTTGCTCTAGTTTCCTTCCCTTTGAACGCCACCATGCTTAATTTTATGACCACAATGGCGCTCAAGTGTGGGTTGCTTGAAATATTCCCTACACCTTACTCTTTTTTAAAACTATGTTTAACATCTTATAATAATTACATTTAACACCTAATTATGTTATTCCCTCTAATGATTCCTATTTTGGGTGTTTTTGTCCCTCAGGAGTGTAGGGAATAATTTCAAGCGATAATCCCCTAGCTTGAACCCCACTGTGATCATACACTAAAGTACGGTGGCGTCCAAAAGGGAAGAAGATAAAGCAAAAGAGTCGCTAACAAGTTTTTTAGGAACTTGTAAACCGTTCACAGGGCGAAGGCTATACCCCTTAACGATCCAAGAGATCGTCAAATCCGTAAGGTCTTGAACCAAATAGGGTTCAGGGATGAAGGTACAAATCCAACCTAAAATAGATTGAACCTGCCCTAATAATAGGCCTCTAATTTATTCTGATCGTATTCATGTGCACTTTCTGACTAACATGCAATCAATAGGATTAACCCTAAACCTGTTTATCTATCTATAGACACCCATTTGTGCCTCCCCAAACCAAACCCGGTGATGAGTACCTTTCACGTCGAATCATAATCGAATGAAGTGAAAGTGTGGAAAGTTTAGTGTTGCGAATAATTTTAATTTCTTTTCTCTTCCCTCTGTTTTTGAAAACTTATTTTTAAGAAACTAGCCAATCCAGTTTGGTTGATCCATTATATGTGTCCAATAGTAATGTAGTTGGATGGGGCTTGACAAGAGCTTTCCAACGATATATTATAAGCCCAATTCCGATGAATATTGAGGAAGTTATGGCCAATTTAGTAAATTGGGCCCGGTTTGAGCCTTATATGCGGCCAAATGATCTAGGGGAGGGCCTAATATGATTTATCATTCCTAATGCAATTAGGAATGGTCTTAGTCTTCTAGATTCTTCTAGAAGGTTCTTTTCATTCCTAATTCAATTAGCATTGATAAATTGACGTTTGTTGACTTTTCAGAGTTTTAATTAAAATCAAAGAACATTTTTGAGGGAAATACGATTTTATCCTCCTATACGGCAATTTTTATCTGATTTTAAGAAAAAGCGTGATTTTCCGAATCAGCGCCAAACGCCAGCTGTAGCGCCTGGCGCTATGCTTGGCGCCTGGCGCTAATGTTGGTGTCTGGCGCCAATAGCCAGCGTTGGCACTGATCAGGTTTTATGTGCGCCAGATCTCTGTTTTTATATTTTATCTTTTTAGCTGATTTTCTTTATAAATAACGTGCTAAAAAATCCATTTTAATCCACCAACTCTCATCAAGATTCTCTTGATTACTCTCTCTCTCTCTTTCTAAACTAGCTTCTCTCAAATATAAAAATTCCGCATTCATTAGATCTAGATACACCTAGCCAAATTTGAAGTTTCCTTCGCCCTAGACGTGAAAAGTTTTAATTTCGGAGGGTTTGGTCCCAAATCTCTCTTTCAATTATTTAATTTAATTGTTTTGATTATTATTTTCCTTGAAGTTACTAACGTGTGTATTTTGTTATTAGAAAGAGGTACGAGGCATCAAAGTAAGTACTTTAATGGTTTTTATTAATGTTATGATATAGAAATCATGCTTAGATTGTTATTATGATATTCCTAGCTAGTATCATGTCTAGGGTAACTTTAATATCAAGTATGATTGTTATGATGCTTCCTATGTTCTTCCTAATATTTATGATTGTTAGTATCATGTTAGGGCTAAAGGTTTGATTTTTATTGCTTAGTGACATGCTAGGGTTTGTCATTAATCTTGTTAGTATCATGCCTAGGATCTTGCTATTATTATGCTTTAACATGATTTATGATTATGTTTATTATTATAATTATTGATTATTATTATTATTATGTTGCTTGATATTTATTTTGTTATTGCTTGATCACACCTTTTATGCATGTTTAAAGGGAATTTGTAATTGTAATCACGCTTAATAAGATAATTAATAATCTTGTTAGGGTTAATTTGATTGTAATTAAAGTGATTGCCAATAATAGTTTATTTGTGCACTAATATTCAACCAACATAGATAAACAGGTTTAGGGTTAGTCAAAAAGCTTACATGAATACGATCAGAATAAACTAGAGGCCTATTATTAGAACAAGTTCAATCTCTTTTAGGTTGGATTTGTACCTTCATCCCCGAACCCTATTTTGGTTCAAGACCTTATGGAGTTGACGATCTCTTGGATCGTTAAGGGGTGTAACCTTCACCTCGTGAACGGTTTACAAGTTCCTAAAAAAACTTGTTGGCGTCTCTTTTTTCTCTATCTTCTTTCCCTTTGGACGCCACCGTACTTTAGTGTATGATCACATTGGGGTTCAAGCTCGGGATTAACGCTTGAAATATTCCCTACAGTTTTTGGCGACTCCGCTGGGGAGGATTTCTATTTTAATTCCTGAATTTGTTTCGGCAATGATTTAGAATGAGTGGATGAGACTCGAAACGTTCTAAGTTTTTTATGTGCGTAATTTTGATTAACATTATTGTCATATGCATAAAAAAGATCTCATTGGAAAGACCATCTGTAATGAGTTAAAAACATAGGATTTTACACGTAGGAAATTTGACAAATATCTTTCACAACTAGGACCGAAATAACACTGCGCGAAACTGGAAAATTTTATCGAGCACAGAAAGCTGCTGAGGCATGTAGGAATTAGCGTCAGAAACCAGAGCATTGGCGCCATAAGTTTAACTGTAGTGCCAGACGCCAGCATTAGCGCCAGGTGCTACAGCTAAAACTTTGCGCCAATCTCTGTTTGCTGGCGCCAAATTCCTCCAATACCGAGCCAGAAATATGCGTTCTAATTTCGACCAGTTTTTCGCATTGTTTGCTCGATCCTACTTCCTGATTGAGTTTTTCTCACTTTTCTAAAACCCATATGTGTTCTACATATGGACATAACCCTCTAGGAATTCATGCTCCATCTACCTGATTGAACGCTCTGAGCAACAAAGGGTACATCCGAGAATGTTGAATTCACCAAACCATGGAAGCGAGTTTTTTCTAATAAATCGCGGTGTCCCATCCACTCGCGCCAACCCTTCACGGTTAGGCTTCCGCGCGGTGCATCCGGACAATTAGCCATAGACCCTCTATTGACTAAACCATATCCCGAACTTTAGAGAACTAGAGCCATGGTTAGGTTGCAAACTCATTGCATTATATTGTGCCTACTTGACTAATTGTGCATTATTTGTTGTGCATATATTCTATGTTTCTCTTAACCGTTTGTTTGATTTGTGTCGAGATTTAATAAGTTAATGACTTAAAGAACTTTGCCTAATTAATTAATTAATTAATTAGAGTCAATAAAGTCTAATATTTTAATCAGAATTGACCTAGTACGACTTTAGGCATACCCCTGTTGATTAAAAACACCGAAAACAGTCTCGGATTGAAGCTCCAGCATTGCCGCCAAAGTCTGGACTGTAGCGCCACTCTGTGGAGTGTGGCGCCTGGCGACAGCTCTGTCGTCTGGCGCTACACTACACAGTGCGACGCCAGTCCTGTCGTTTTGCCAACAGTTCGGATTGTTGGTCGAGTCATCACCTAGTGTCTTATTGACCAGTTTGCTAATTAATTCGGTTAAATTTTACTGTCAATAATACCTTGTTAAGTCATTAATTGAGTCTAGTCACATAGTCTAGCCACATGGTCATGACACGAGTTTCAACATGTCACCTACACTCACTAGTCTTAGCGCGCACTTGGAGTATATGTCACCGTGGCCATGTCTTAGGTTCATGCATGAGTCGGTTTTTTTCCGTCATTTGAGTTGGGGGTACATTCTATTCCTAATTCTTCATATCCCTCCACCTCCATCTAAATCTTCTTTCACATTCTATTCCGATCTTTCTTCACTTCTTCCATCCATTGCATGTTGAATAGAGTTTGAGTCAAATAATTAACAATGAATATCCCCAAATTCCTTTTCCACATTACATGGTCGAGGAAAGAAGGGCGATTAATCAAGGACAACCTCTTTATTCAAGTTTCACTTTTTGATAAACCAATTCGTCAAAAGAGGGAGGCTAAAAAGATAATGGCAAGTAAAGAGGAGGTCAATGAACTTAGGAATCAATTGAATGACGTGACTGAGGTGTTAAAGGCTTTAACCATCAAAATTGATGACCCTGTGAAGCAACAACAAATGACCCTCATGCAAGAAAGTTTGAGCAAGCTATCTAGTGACTATAAATTTCAGGGCATGAGTTCACAAGGGGTCTCGCTGGACAAGGAACTTCTTCCGCATAAGTTCAACGCCACTGACATCCCTAAATTCAAGGCGATAGATAACCCTTACTTCCATCTAAGAGCTTTTGAAACTATAATGAGCATTAAGAGTATCGATAAGAAGGTTTTCCCCTCTCTGTTCCCTCTATCTCTCGAGACCGTTTGTCAACAATGGTTCTTTTCCCTTGACAAAGAGAAAACCTCTTCTTGGGAGTCGATAGCAAACGCTTTCATAGATAGATATAAGTGTAACATCCAAGACGAAACAGACCATAGACAACTCGAGATGTTAAAACAAAAAGAAAACGAAGGGTTCACTTCTTTCTTCAATAAATGGAGGGAAACTTCCGCTAATATGGTCAAGGCTCCTACCGAAAAAGAATCTGTGAGGATGTTTATCAAGAACCTCCAAGGGAAGTATTCAAGACACTTAAAGTACCAACACAACTTGAATACTTTCAAGGTTTTCTATAATATAGGCATTGACATTGAAGATGACCTTCTGAAAGATAATAATGTGAGC
The DNA here is from genome assembly GCF_948465745.1 of Chenopodium album. NCBI lineage: Eukaryota > Viridiplantae > Streptophyta > Magnoliopsida > Caryophyllales > Amaranthaceae > Chenopodium > Chenopodium album. The sequence continues at coordinate 32,306,999 of NC_137838.1, forward strand.
GGAAAGAAGAACGACCATTCTTCTTCCTCCTCTCCCATTAATGAAGTACGTGCTATGAACGCCTCTAAATCACGAATCCAAAGGTCAAAAAGGGTGTTCACTACACTTGGTATGAGTTATGAAACAGCTTTTGAGAAGCTACATCACAAAGGACTAGTCATGCCCATAGGGCCTATCAAAGATCCAGTTCCAGAAGCCAAGCCACCCAAGTGGGATCCCAATAAGCACTGCAAATATCACCAAGGAAAGGGTCACGACACTGAGGAGTGTTGGATACTCAAAGAAGCTATTCAAGATCTGATCGATAACAATGAAACTTCCGAAATTCTAGCCATCAAAGATGATCTAACATCACTTCTTATCACACCTGTAAAAGAGCCCATGATCGAGACAAATTATATAACCTATCTCGATGAAGTGGCCATGCTTGGGAAGGATGAAAGTCTTTTCTTAGATGATACCAGGGAAGACTCGTCAATTCTAAAAGAGGACATTCGGAAATTGCATGTCGTTTCCATGCTCTTGAACGTGGTAGAAGGATTAGCAAATCGGGTAATGGCCATCGAACAGAATCCTCGCCAAGGGTTTAATGAAGAACTCAATGCTCCTAAGCCACGGGAAAAACGGACCATTGAAGAATAAACACCAATAGAAATAACTTACAATGACGCTTTTGACTGTCTTAATGATCATGGTCATATTCACTCCATTGGTCCCAGTCAAGACCCTCCATCTGAAAAACGTTTTCCCAATTGTGATCCAAATTCCTATTGTCGGTACCATAGAGGTCACGGTCACACTACCGAAAAGTGTCTCGCCCTCAAGGATCGTGTTCAAGACTTCATTGATTCTAATCTCCTTCATGTTCCTCCGCGCGACAAGAAGGCCAAGATCAGTAACAATAACAACTGTAGGGAATAATTTCAAGCGTTAACCCCTAGCTCGAACCCCACTGTGACCATACACTAAAGTACGGTGGCGTCCAAAAGGGAAGAAGATAGAGCAAAAGAGTCACCAACAAGTTTTGGGAACTTGTAAACCGTTCACAGGGTGAAGGTTACACCCCTTAACGATCCAAGAGATCGTCAACTCCATAAGGTCTTGAACCAAATAAGGGTTCGGGGATGAAGGTACAAATCCAACCTAAAAGAGATTGAACCTGCCCTAATAATAGGCCTCTGCTTTATTCTGATCGTATTCATGTGCGCTTCTTGACTAACATGCAATCAATAGGATTAACCCTAAACATGTTTATCTATGTTGGTTGAATATTAATGCACAAATAAAACTATTATTGGCGATCACTTGAATTATAATCAAATTAACCCTAAACAAGATTATTAATTATCTTATTAAGCGTGATTACAAGTACAAATTCCCTTTAAACATGCATAAAAGGTGTGATCAAGCAATAACAATAAATATCAAGCAATATAATAATAATCATCATAATAACAATCATATTAATAATAATAATAATCATGTTAAAGCACAACAAGATCCTAGGCATAATACTAACAAGATTAATAACAAACCCTAGCATGTCACTAAGCAATAAAAATCAAAACTTTAACCTTATCATGATACTAACAATCATGAATATTAGGAAGAACATAGGAAGCATCATACTTTTAATCATACTTGATATTAAATTTACCCTAGACATGATACTAGGAATCATAATAACAGCCTAAACATTATTTCTATATCATAATATCAATAAAAAACCATTAAAGTACTTAATTTGATGCCTCGTACCTCTTTCTAATAACAAAATACACACGTTAGTAACTTCAAGAAAAATAATAAATCAAAACAATTAAATTAAATAATGGAAAGAGAGATTTGGGACCAAACCCTCATAAATTAAACTTTTCACGTCTAGGGCGAAAGCAACTTCGAATATGGCTAGGTGTTTCTAAATCTAATGAATGTGAAATTTTGTATTTGAGAGAAAGCTAGTTTAGAAAAAGAAAGAGTGAGAATAATCAAGAGAATCTTGATGAGAGTTGGTGAATGATTATTGAAGAGAGTGAGAGAGAATTGATGATTGTGAATTGATTATCGAAAACGGAGTTTTTACGACGTTATTTATAGAGAAAATCAGCCAAAAAGATAAAATATCAAAACAGCGTCTGGCGCACATGAGACAAGGTTGGCGCCAACGCTGGCTATTGGCGCCAGACGCTGACCCTGGCGCCAGGAGCCAAGGCTAGCGCCAGGCGCCAAGCGTAGCATCAGGCGCTACAGCTGGCGTTTGGCGCTGACCTGGAAATTCACACGTTTTTCTAAAATCAGATAAAAATTTCCGTACAGGAGGATAAAATTGTATTTTCCTCAAAAATGATCTTTAATTTTAATTAAAACTCTGAAAAGTCAACAAAAGTCAATTTATCAATGCTAATTGAATTAAGAATGAAAAGAACCTTCTAGAAGAATCTAGAAGACTAAAACCATTCATAATTGCATTAGGAATGATAAATCTATATTAGGCCCTCCCCTAAATCATTGGGCCGCATATAAGGCTCAAACCGGGCCCAATTTAGTAATTTAGCCATAACTTCCTCAATATTCATCGGAATTGGGCTTATAATATATCGTTGGAAAGCTCTCGTCAAGCCCAATCCAACTACACCACTATTGGACCTATATAATGGACCAACCAAACTAGATTGGCTGTTTTCTTAAAATAAGTTTTCAAAAGCAGAGAGATGAGAAAAGAAATTAAAACTATCCGCAACACTAGACTTTCCACACTTTCAGTTCATTCGATTATGATTCGACGTGAAAGGTACTCATCACTGTGTCTACAACAACAGTGGCTGTAAAGAAAAGAAGAGCGACTATCCTTCTTCTTCCGAAAACACCTACTCTAGCAAAAGTGTTGGTACTTTCGACCTTAATGATATCTTTGGATTTAGAAAGCAACCGAAAAGGGAATTTACCCCTATTGGAATTAGCTACGATGATGCTTTCAATCGATTCCATGCCAAGGGACTCATTACTCCTATTGGACCTCTTCAAGATCCCCCGTTTGAGAAGAGAGTGCCTAGTTGAAATCCAAATGTGCGCTGCAAGTACCATCAAGGTAGGGGTCATGCTACTGAGAGTTGTTGGAAGCTAAAGGAGGCTATCCAATATTTGATTGATAATAACAAGCTTCTCATACCTCCAGTTAACAAGAAGAGCGAGTGATAATAAAGTAAAAAGCACAAGACAGAGGCGAGCTTCAATGACGAGATTTCATGACCTCTTTTTTCTATTTCTTTATTCATTTTTTCCTTTCCCCAATAAGTCTAGCGTAGGCACCTTTCTTTTCCTTAGATTAAGTTTGTAGTTTTTTCCTTTTTCCCTTTTTTTTAAAATGAGCATTTATTCTCTTACATATGACCATTTCATTATATTGCATTAAAAAAAAATCATTGTCGAATTAAGCACAAGGTATACCAATGGTTTGAGGCACCTCTTGTAGCCACATCATATTGCTTTCACCCTTCAAATTTACAATCCTTTCTTCATAAACCACTTTGAGCCTCGTCTAACGATAGACCTTTCTTTTTTCAACCCACATCTACCTAACCTTGGGATGGGATGGTGTGTAACTTATGCAATATCAAAAGCTTGAGTGATTTCAAAAGATAAAAATAAAAAATAATAAACAAAAAAAAATAATAATAATAAAAGTTTACAAAAGGGCAAGTGTTCCAATGTCTTTGACATGAAAATGTCTTTGATATAAACACGTCTCCGACTGCGTCTCTTATCGAGTGCTCGGTACCGTGCCTGAGAAACATGAATACCAAGTGAGTGATAGACCGCATGACCGGGATTGCCCACACTTATCAAAATAAAATAAATGCTAAAGCAAAAGAAAGAGCTATAAAAGAGTAGAAAATCTCAAGCATGAAAATACAAAGATTCAATAGCAAAGTTGCACACCTTGGGGGCTTATCTAGGGTCTTGAGCCTTTATCCCCTTCTTCTATAACCTTTAGCCTAACCACGTTACAACCCCTTAAAAGACCTTTTTGAGGTATACACACACTTGTGCGAGGTTCGGCTAGAGCTACGTTCGGCCTGATTTCTAACGAATACGTAGGCAACCTCACATCGAGGTGCGGCCGTAATAAAAATGCATTCATATTCAAATTCACACACTTAAACCATGATCATATCAAGGGATCTCCTATGCTCATCCCTATCTACTTAGAGCGAGACTTGGGGGCTTTATCCCTATATCATTAGCTTACCTAGCCTATGAGTCGCCACCATTTGACTCTTTTAAAAATAATATCTTTCCACACACTTAGCTCTTGCGGCCTAACTTTAGTGTCACTTTGACACACTGCATAGATACATGACCAAATATACTTTCCCTTAGGAACCCTTCGTCATGAAATCTTAACATAACGCTGAAGCATGTATTGTCATGTCAAAATGCCCAACATCAATCATCATTGCACATCGAAGTATGAAGTGCTTAGCCTCCGTGCCTAAGTTACCTAAGTACTTTCATTATCAAGTCAACTAGGATAGTCTAAGATGTTACAATCCTTGTACTGTGAGAAACAACATTTGACTAAGCTCATTCAACATGCACCTTCAAAACTTCGATTCTTTTGTTCGCGTCTTTCTTTTTCGGGAGAAAGTTGGTACCCTCCACAAAAATGACGGAAAATTTTTGCTTTTTTTGCATTTTGGAGTCGCACGATCACATTACAATGCACACACGATTTGAGTCTAAGACATGTGTCAAAAACACTTCGAGTCGAGTCAACCTCTAGTCTATCACAGCGAGTCAAGTTTATACCTTGAGTCGTGTCAAGTCAATGAGTGAAGCGACGTTAAACCTTAGGTCAACCCTAAGATAATTAAAGAGAATAGCAAAGTTCTATAGACAAAATAAATACAGGTGCGGCAGAATAGAGAAGACCTTACCCCTGCGCCAGACGACAACATCTAGCGTATGGAAATAGATTTCAGTGCTTGGCGCTAGATCTCAGCGTCTGACGGCAGATTCAATTCTTGACGCCAGAGATATTTCAGCAGCGACAGAGCTCGAAGCCTATCAGAAAAGGGATTTCGACCTCATACAACAATTTCGGGTTCCTTGGTGCGCCAGTTAGCCCCTATGAGCAATTTGACATGATTAAGTAGTCTGTTTGATTACAATCACAATAAGTGATCGACCTGATGAAAGATCGTCTCACTTAGCTTAAAGCGCCTAAGAATGGCTCATCACGGAGACACCGACATACTTGTTTTAGCAGAAGCAAAGTTCAAGCAAGCTTTAGAGATCGGCAAGCGTTGGTCTTTGGAAATTTTTCTGCGGAATATTATCGTAACAAACATATCATTCAAGCTCTATTGTTCAGAGACGCGTGGGCATATCATCAAAGCTCTTTGCTCCAGAGACGCGTGGGCATATCATCAAAGCTCTTTGCTCCAGAGACGCGTGGACATATCATCAAAGTTCTTTGCTCCAGAGACGCGTGGACATTTCTTTCAAGCTCTTTTGTTCAGAGACGCGTGGACATTTCTTTCAAGCTCTTTTGTTCAGAGACGTCTGGTCATTTCTTTCAAACTCTTTTTTTCAGAGACGCGTGGACATTTCTTTCAAGCTCTTTTGTTCAGAGACGCGTGGACATTTCCTTTCAAAGCTCTTTTGTTCAGAGACGCTTGAACATGTATTCAAAGCTCTTTTGTCCAGAGACGCGTGGGCATATTAATCAAGCTCTATTATTCAGAGACGCGTGGACATTTCCTTCAAGCTCTTTTGTTCAGAGACGCGTGAGCATTTCCTTCAAGATCTTTTGTTCAGAGACGCGTGGACATTTCCGTCAAGCTCTTTTGTTCAGAGACGCGTGAACATTTCCTTCGAAGCTCTTTTGTTCAGAGACGCGTGGACATTTCCATCAAGCTCTCTTGCTCCAGAGACGCGTGGGCATATTATCAAAGCTATATTGTTCAGAGACGCGTGGAAATTTCTTTTAAGCTCTTTTGCTCCAGAGACGCGTGGGCATATTAATCAAGCTCTTTTGTTCAGAGACACGTGGACATATCATTCGAAGATCTATTGTTCAGAGACGCGTGAACATGTATTTCAAGCTCTATTGCTTAGAGGCGCGTGGACATATTAAAAAGAAGCTCTTTTGTTCAGAGACGCGTGGACATATCCAAAAAAAGAAGCTCTTTGTTCGGAGGCGCGTGAACATATTTAAACAAAAGGAAGCTCTTTGTTCAGAGACGAGTGAACATCGAAACAGCAAGATGGCGTTCTCTAGATTGTGGAGAGTTGTCAAAAACAACTGAAGGTGATTTCAAGCGAAATTATCTTCGATCGTGTTCCCTTAGACGTGGAAGATGGTCATAAAGCGGAAGAGGATTGTTTCAAGTGAAGCAATCTTCGATAGTATTCCCTTGGACGTGGAATATTATCAAAGCGGAAGGGGATTGTTTCAAGTGAAGCAATCTTCGATAGTATTCCCTTGGACGTGGAGTATTATCAAAGCGGAAGAGGATCACTTCAGGCGAAGTAGTCTTCTATATCGGAAGCAGTTACAAGCGTAGCGGTTTTCAAGCGGGATGGCATTCTCTTGGCAGGAGGTCATAAAAAAAAATAGCAATGCGGCAGCAAATTGTTTACTTTCAGAGACGTGTGCTCGACGGTGCAAGATACGTGTTTCTTAACTATTTTATCTGTTTAACTAACGCTAGTTTGCAGGTATCGGCGTTACAAGAGTGGTTTAGGATCGCAAAACATTCTGAATCATTCTTCGTCCCTATCGATACTTTAACGTTCGTTTTCGAAACTCAGTCAAAGTGGGGGCTTTTGTAGACACCCATTTGTGTCTACCCAAAACCAAACCCGGTGATGAGTACCTTTCACGTCGAATCATAATCGAATGAAGTGAAAGTGTGGAAAGTTTAGTGTTGCGGATAGTTTTAATTTCTTTTCTATTCCCTCTGTTTTTGAAAACTTATTTTTAAGAAAATAGCCAATCTAGTTTGGTTAATCCATGATATGGGTCTAATAGTAATTTAGTTGGATGGGGCTTGACAAGAGCTTTCCAACGATATATTATAATCCCAATTCCGATGAATATTGAGGAAGTTATGGCCAATTTACTAAACTGGGCCCGGTTTGAGCCTTATATGCGGCCCAATGATCTAGGGGAGGGCCTAATATGATTTATAATTCCTAATGCAATTAGGAATGGTTTTAGTCTTCTAGCTTCTGCTAGCATTGGCGCCTGGCGCTAATGTTGGCGTCTGGCGCCAATAGCCAGCATTGGCGCTGATCAGGTTTTACGTGCGCCAGAACTCTGTTTTGATATTTTATCTTTTTCCTGATTTTCTTTATAAATAACGTGCTAAAAACTCCGTTTTAATCCACCAATTCTCATCAAGAGTCTCTTGATTACTCTCTCTCTCTCTTTCTAAACTAGTTTCTCTCAAATATAAAAATTCCGCATTCATTAGATCTAGATACACCTAGCCAAATTCGAAGTTGCCTTCGCCCTAGACGTGAAAGATTTAATTTCTGAGGGTTTGGTCCCAAATCTCTCTTTCAATTAATTAATTTAATTGTTTTGATTATTATTTTCCTTGAAGTTACTAACGTGTGTATTTTGTTATTAGAAAGAGGTACGAGGCATCAAAGTAAGTACTTTAATGGTTTTTATTGATGTTATGATATAGAAATCATGCTTAGATTGTTATTATGATATTCCTAGTATCATGTCTAGGGTAACTTTAATATAAAGTATGATTGTTATGGTGCTTCCTATGTTCTTCCTAATATTTATGATTGTTAGTATCATGTTAGGGCTAGAGGTTTGATTTTTATTGCTTAGTGACATGCTAGGGTTTGTCATTAATCTTGTTAGTATCATGTCTAGGATCTTGCTATTATTATGCTTTAACATGCTTTATGATTATTTTTATGTTTTATGATTATGATTATGATTATTATTATAATTATTGATTATTATTATTATTATCATTATTATTATTATTATTATTATTATTATTATTATTATTATTATTATTATTATTATTATTATTATTATTATTATTATTATTATTATTATTATTATTATTATTATTATTATTATTATTATTATGTTGCTAGATATTTATTTTTTTATTGCTTGATCACACCTTTTATGCATGTTTAAAGGGAATTTGTACTTGTAATCACGCTTAATAAGATAATTAATAATCTTGTTAGGGTTAACTTGATTATAATTCAAGTGATCGCCAATAATAGTTTATTTGTGCATTAATATTCAACCAACATAGATAAACAGGTTTAGGGTTAAACCTATTGATTGTATGTTAGTCAAAAAGCGCACATGAATACGATCAGAATAAAGTAGAGGCCTATTATTAGGGCAGGTTCAATCCCTTTTAGGTTGGATTTGTACCTTCATCCCCGAACCCTATTTTGGTTCAAGACCTTATGGAGTTGACGATCTCTTAGATCGTTAAGGGGTGTAACCTTCACCTCGTGAACGGTTTACAAGTTCCTAAAAAAACTTGTTAGCGACTCTTTTGCTCTATCTTCTTTCCCTTTGGACGCCACCGTACTTTAGTGTATGATCACAGTGGAGTTCAAGCTAGGGGATTAACGCTTGAAATATTCCCTACACTACGTTGGTTGAATATAATGCACAAACAAATCTATTATTGGCGATCACGTGAATTATAATCAAATTAACCCTAAACAAGATTATTAATTATCTTATTAAGCGTGATTACAAGTACAAATTCCCTTTAAACATGCATAAAAGGCGTGATCAAGCAATAAAAATAAATATATATCAAGCAACATAATAATAATAAACAATAATTATAATCATAATAATAAAAATAATCATAATAAAAATAATCATATTAAAGCATAATAATAGCAAGATCCTAGGCATGATACTAACAAGATTAATAACAAACCCTAGCATGTCACTAAACAATAAAGATTAAAGCTTTACCCCAACATGATACTAACAATCATAAATATTAGGAAGAACATAAAAGGCATTGTTACAATCATATTTAATATTATAGTTACCCTAGACATGATACTAGGAATATCATAATAACAACCTAAACATGATTTCTACATCATAACATCAATAAAAACAATTAAAGTGCTTACTTTGATGCCTCGTACCTCTTTCTAATAACAAAGTACACACGTTAGTAACTTCAAGGAAAATAATAATTAAAACAATAATTAAATAATTAAAAGAGAGATTTGGGATCAAACCCTCAGAAATTAAACCTTTCACGTCTAGGGCGGAGGCAACTTCGAATATGGCTAGGTGTATCTAGATCTAAGGAATGCGGAATTTTTATATTTGAGAGAAGCTAGTTTAGAAAAGAGAGAGAGAGAGAGAGAGAGAGAGAGAGAGTAATCAAGAGAAAATCTTGATAAGAGTTGGTAGATTGTAGATGAATGAAAATTGGTTAATGGAAATTGTAGGTGAAAACTGGTTATTAAAAACGGAGTTTTTACGAAATTATTTATAGAGAAAATCAGCCAAAAAGATAAAATATCAAAAACAGAGTTTTGACGCACATAAAACTGAATTAGCGGCAACGCTGGCTATTAGCGCCAGGCGCCAATGCTAGCGTTTGGCGTTAATCTGGAAATTTACGCGTTTTCTTAAAATCAGATAAAAATTGCCGTACAGGAGGATACAATCGTATTTCCTTCAAAAATGCTCTTTGATTTTATTTAAAACTCTGAAAAGTCAACAAAAGTGAATTTATCAATGCTAATTGAATTAGGAATGAAAAGAACCTTCTAGAAGAATCTAGAAGACTAAAACCATTCATAATTGCATTAGGAATGATAAATCTATATTAGGCCCTCCCCTAGATCATTGGGCCGGATATAACGCTCAAACCGGGCCCAGTTTAGTAATTTGGCCATAACTTCCTCAATATTCATCGGAATTGGGCTTATAATATATCGTTGGAAAGCTCTCGTTAAGCCCCATCCAACTACACCACTATTGGACCCATATAATAGGCCAAAAAAACTATATTGGCTGTTTTCTTAAAATAAGTTTTCAAAAGCAGAGAGAAGAGAAAAGAAATTAAAACTATCCGCAACAGTAGACTTTCCACACTTTCACTTCATTCGATTATGATTCGACGCGAAAGGTACTCATCATCGGGTTTGGTTTTGGGGAGACACATTTGGGTGTCTACAGGGTGAGTTACGTCACAAAGATTGGTCCGGATGAACTGCACCTGCACAAACAACAGAGACTCCGGGTGGTGGAGCTCCGCCTTTAAAGATCAAGTTAGTAACTTGAAGGAGAATAAAGAGTACGGAAATTTAGGTGGGGATCTGCTTGGATTCCAAGCTCAGGTGTTTCTCTGATGAGAGAGAAAGTAGATGTAATTAATGATTGAATGTGTCTTAGAAATAAAATGAGTTCTGAATTTAACTCTGAAAAACCTGAAAACTGCTATTGAGAACTCATTTTATTTCTAAGACTATGTATACAGATAGAAAAAAGAATGTATACAAGTTGGAAAAGAAAAACTAAAAATGGTACTGCACTGCTTACATAGTCTTAGAAAAAAAATGAGTTCTCAATCCACACACTCGGCACTGCTTAGGACACTCAGCCGGTCTCCCGGAACGGCTGAGTCTAGAACAGGGGGTGCCTTTTCTAGACTATTAGTGTTGTGCTCATCTCCGAATTCCTCCCTCTCTGTGTTTGTGCAGGACACAATGACCAGAGTCAAATAGATGACCAGAAAGTCTAAGAGCCGGCACACTATGGAAGTGCCTGCCGACGAAGTTATTCCGGATGGGGAATATGAGGATTTGGAGGGGAGAAGCAATTCTGATGACGAGGCTCCCTCTTCTTCTAGGAGCTCGAGCGTACGCGAGGTAGACGATGAATAGGTCGCCTCCTCTAATGGATCCGGGGAAGGATCCGGCGGTGCTGAGGCCGCTGAAAGATCGGGAGCCGAGGCTTCTGGCTCCGATCAAGATAATTTCACGGATGACTATCAGCAGCCGGCGAAAGTTGTTAACAACCCAGACCCTAAGAAAATTAGGATGCTTACGGGTGACATAGCCCTGCTGAAGAGTGGCTTCAGGGCTTTCAAGGAAAAGCACCCCTTTGGAAAGGGGTGGGATATTATCGTTCCGCCTGGGGATGCAGTGATGGCCTAGGAGGATAAAATAGAGTATGAAGACAACTATTTTGTGTGCTACAAGGCGGTAATAGAAGCCGGCCTCTGGTTCCCCCTCCATACCGAGATTAGGAAAATCCTGAAGGCGTATGATCTGGGAGTTTAACAGCTCACCCCTAACTCATGGGTGAATATTTTAAGCTACATAGCCTCCTGTGAGCTCCAAAACTTAGCTCCCAGCTTCTCTTCCTTCGCTCATATGCATTACTTGAGCAAGGCCCCAGGTGGTCACGGGGCATGGTACACTCTTTCCACCTTGCCCCATTATTTCATGAGTTTGGACAAGGTGTCCAAGTGGTCCGGGTGGAAGGACAAGTTTTACTTAATCTCCTCACCAACCCAGAGACACAACCGGACCCTGCGCCGGTATATTTTAGAACCGGTTCTTCTTGGATGGAAATTCCCTCTCCCGACACTCTCTACTAGGGTCCGAGAACAAATAATGGAACCGGGTTTCTTTGAAACCACTACTGAACCCTTGGGGGATGGGACTCACATCATTGTTTCGAAAAATTGGATCCCCCACCCGGACTACTTCAAAGATGAATGCTTTCTGTCTGCCTATGGGTTAAGCCCCATGTTTTCCAAGGGTAGATCCACTTGCATCCGACATTTCTATAATTTTTAGTTTGTACTTCAAACTTTTTGATTTATTCTAACTTTAATTTTCTCCTTGCAGTCGGCGCCTTGAAAAAGGTTAACCCAGCCAAAACTTTGGCTAAGTCAGCAGCGCTACTGCGCAAGGAGAGCGTGCTCTCAAAGAGAGAAGCCGTTGAGGCCAAAGAGGCCAAGAAAGGCGGGGTAAGACCACCTGACTTAAGTTTTTTCTTTACATTTTTTGCAAATGTTTTTGCCGGCTGGTAACATTTAACTCTTAATTTGTAGGATACTGCTAAACGCGTTCCATGCTCCATCTCCAAGCTTTTCAAAAGGCAAGGGGAGGATCTAGAAAAGACTCCGGCTGTGAAGACCGCCAGGAAGAACCCCTCCTAGTCAACCTCTACTGCCAACCCAGATCGTCCCACGATCGGAGGCAAATCTCCTTCTGCCATGAAAATTCTGTGTGAAAGCTCAGAACGCTCGTAGAAGAATGCACCGGATGCCTCTACGGCATTAAAGGGTGGCCAGCCACCTAATGTTGCAGCCGGTGCGGCAACAACTGGGGAGTTGGAGACTCCTAAGCCCCATCTAGAGACCCAAGGTAAGGACAAGATTGAAATACATTGGCCACTTGACTTCATGAGAGTCAAGACTAAGGTAGACCCATCAAGGGGTTCAGTCAGCAGCAGGCAACGAATGAATGCCAACTATTCTAGTAGACACCTAAAAATGTCTCCCCAAAACCAAACTCGATGATGAACAACCTTTCACCGCCATTATTGGTCGGGTTTAGTATTTAATCTTTGGAGTACTTAAATCCATACTTTCATTACATAATCCAACCCAATTCCTAGCCCATTTCCCCAAACCTTCACTTATTTTCCTCTTTTTGTGCCTGAAATCCCAAAATAATTCTTTTCGTGCCTTTAATCCCAAAATAATTCATTTCGTGTCCTTTAAAATCATTCATTTCGTGTCCTTTTTATAAAAACGTTTAGTCTTGTTTATTTTGGTCCATTATCAAGTTTCAATGATTAAATAGTTGTATGGGGCTTTAAAAGATCTTTCCAACGATATATTATAAACCCAAATCCGAGTTATAACCAATAAGTTATGGCCAAAATATTAAACTGAGCCTAAACCAAACCTAAGCCCACCTTACCTAAGACCCAATGATCATGTGGAGGGTCCAAATGATTTAATCCAATTCCTAAACCAATTAGGGTTAATTAGAAACTTCTATAAGTTTCTAAAAGATCTTAATTATCCTTTTTGAAAAGATAAGATTAAAGAGTTTGAAATTGAATAAAAAATTTCTTTTTTTGAAATTCCTAATTTTATTTGAATTGGAAGACATTCAAAAATAGACAGATATTATTTTCGTGCCTCATAGTTTTTATCCAAATTTTATTTGGTTGGATAGCCCTTGAAATCATATTTCCAATGATATATTATAATATCAATTCCGATTTATAACGGAAAAGATATGAATAAAATGTCAAACTTTATCCAAAATTGACACCGTCTCACTATTTTGGCAATATATTTTATTCTAAAAAATACTTTAATCTCATTCTAATTGGATTAGAAAGTAGACTTCAAGAGATTTCCAACGATATCTTATTCATCTTATTCCGATTTCTGGATCAAAAGATATGATAAAAACAAAAACCGCAAAAACTGCAGTCTCTCGAGTTTTATTCCGATTTAATTCGGATCTTATCTTATTTTTTCGACCCTTCTTTTTTCTCTATAAATAGAGATCATATCTCCCCTTTTTCAACGATCAACAAGTTTCATCATCAAATTCTTCTCTCTCTCCCTCTCTCTCTCTCTCTCTCCCTCTCTCTCTCTCTCTCTTATTCTAAGCCTTAAACCTATATTCCTAATTACACCATTCTTCCCTTAAGCACTCCAAGGAGTCCATACAATACCCGAAGTTCTATAATTAAACCAAGGCGTGAAAGGTAGAATGAACTGAGGGTTTGGACTAAATCAACTCTACTTTTAATTTAATTTAATTTCCATTTGATTTATTATTTATTGAAGTTACTAATAATTTATTCATGATGTAGCAATTAAAAGGAACGCGCAGAATGTGAGTAATTAATTGATTTAATTACTCTTATTTTATTTTAATATTGCTAGTATCATGATTAGGTTAATTTTATATTTGATTTGACTAACAATTATTGTTGAATTGCTTCCAATATTAATGTTGATTCTATTTTTTTTTTTTTATGATCACTATATTGCATATTTAAAGGGAATATGTAATTGAAAATCACGCCTAATAAGATAATTTGGACAATCGGTTTAGGTTCCTTTTTAATCTTGTTGTTAAATCAAGTGATCACTAATATTTTAGAATTATATGTTGCATTAATATTAAACCAATTTAGCTTAATAATAGTTTGGAGAAAATTGAATCTCTGTTTGTATGCCTTTGAGATCGCAGGAATGCTTTTCACTATAAGAATCGAGTAGAGGCCAATACGGGCGAATGTGACTTCATGACTCACTTCGTACCATCATCCCTGATCCTCCTTTCGTGGTTCTGAACCATATGGATTTAGTAATCTAAAGGATTATGAATGGGGTGTAACCTTCACGGGTCAATCGTTGTTGCCTATCGTTGTCCCTTATTCGTGGTTACCTATTATGATCCGTGAACGGTTTACAAGTTCCTTAAAAACTTGTTGGCGGCTCCCTACATTGCTTTGTCCCTAATCGTATATGTCAATTCCCACCTCCTATGAGTGCCAAGAATATTCACAACATGCTTTAACGTAGGCGCACTTTGAGCGACGCCTACAATTAGACGACTCCATTGGGCAGGATTCTTTGTTATTTATCGATTTGAGTGATGGGTACATAATTAAGATGAGTGGATGACACTTGAAAGATTCTTGAATTGTATTCCTGCGATTTAATTGGCATTGTCACATAGGCATATGCTTTTTAGGTTAACTTTTTTGCCACAATAGTACGTGTTCTACGTATGTGGCTAGCCCGGGGGATTTAAGATCTATCAAACCGAAAACGCTCATGGCAATAAGGGTTCATCCGAGTTTTAAATTCACCCAAACCATAGAGTCGAGTTCAATTTCATCTTTCATCACGAACTCCCAAAGTCATCCGTTGGAATACACCCTCAAGGGAGGCTGCCTTTCTAACGCGTCCAAACTCTTAACCATGGTACCCTTTGACACCCAAATAAGCTTGACCACAGTCAAACGTTGAACTTGACTTTAGGTTGCGAACTTCATTGCATCATGCGTTACAATGTGCTTATGTGTGCATTTCTTTTTACTTTTCATTTATTTATTTATATTTTTCTCGTATCAAAACCCTTTTTTTTATTAGATTCGAGCCATAGAATTTTTTTTTTTTAATTTTTGAGTCACCCGGATTTTTAATCCCGTATATTGCACAAGAGTCAACTTGTTTTGGTCATAGCTGGAGTTATAAAAAGAGTTACGTGTCGTGCTACCTATAGATCTGTAGCCCCAAGTTTTATCTTTCATTTAGAGTTACTTTCGTCCCAATCAAAGTCACAGAACAAAAGTTATAACCGATATAATACAGCATGTCCAGTTTAGGTGTATTTTTAGCGTTACCTTTTTTTTTTTTTTTTTTAAATAATAAAAATTTGTGTCAAGCTAGTCTTAACCAAGTCCTTTAATCCGTGTCAACTCAAATAACATAGGATTATAGATTTCTATTTATTTATTTTTTATACCCATGAGTCATAACTCTTCTAGAATTCTAGTCCTCTTCCTAGTTTCTTGTGATCGATTCTTATGCTAATTAACCTTAACATGTGTTCTTTGTCTTTGATTGTGGTTGATCTTATTTATGACTAATGATTGCCAATGGACCGTTTTCACCTAGTAATTAGCATAAACATTAAAATTAGACAAAATTAATCAAGTTAGTTTGTCTTTTAGTCTTCCGTGATATTTGGTCATTGGGTCCTTTGTTTTTCACAACATCCTCACGTCTAGCCATGCGATCATACCACGAGTCTAATAAACTCACCTAATCACACATGTTGAGTCATTGCACACACTTCGTCTCCGAGTAATGCACCACATTGTTTATGATCGTATATTAGGACCATGCATGCATCGTTTTCCGTCATAATAGGAATGAGTGGAGTATTTCCCATTAGTTTTCGAAATTGTTTCATACACTCTTCCTTTTCAGTTCGATTATTGAGTGAATGCATTAAGTGAGTTCATCCTTACACAGTACTTGTGTCTAAAATCACTAGGCAATAGTTGGAAGAATAAGGGGAACGTCACTCCTTCCTTCTTTCCTTCCAATCAAAGCATCAACAACAAGAAACTTTTTTCCTCACCTGGCGGCAAGAAGTTACTCATAAACAGCCATGAAGACAAAGCACGATGCAAGCTTCTCACCAAAATTTCATGTTTTCTTCTTCTCTTGTTTCAAACCCTTCCCCTAAAAAGTCTATCATATGTTCTCCTTATCCATGTGTCTATAATGACCATCTTTTTCTTACAATTTATCACGTAGTTAGCAAAAAAAAAAAAAAAAAAAAAAAAAAAAAATCAATTACCGAACTAAACGCAAGGTACACCGATGACTTGAGGCACCTTTGCAACCCTGTTATTCCCTATTAACCATTCAATCGCATATCCATTTCTTCATCAACCACTTTGAGTCTTGTCTAATGATTGACCTTATTTATTCAACCCACATTCACTTAAACTTGGGTTGGGAAGGTGTGTAATTTTTGTAACAGTCAGAAAGCAAGTTCAAATAATAAAAAAGGAATAAGTAAAAAAAAAAACAATGTCTAAGGGAAAGTGTTCCAATGTCTTTGATATGAACACGTCTCAAATTGCGTCTCTCATCGAGTGCTTGGTACCGTGCCTGAGAAACATGAATGCTAAGTGAGTGATGGACCGCATGATCTGAGATTGCCCATATTGTTTTAAAAAAAAAAAGAACAAAAAATAATCAAAGCAAAAAAAGTTGAAAATAAACTTGCAAAGTCCAAAATTTTCCAATACATAATTGCATATCTTGGGGGGCTTTTCTTGGGTCTTGAGCCTTTCACCCTTTTCTTCTTTAAACCATCAACTTAACCACATTAAAACCCTTGAAAGACCTCTTTGAGGTGTACACACACTTGTCAAAGTTTGGTTAGAGTACGTTCGGCCTGATTCCTAATGGATACGTAAGCAACCTCACATTGAGGTGCGGCCACATTCATATGCATGATCGAATCGAAGAATATCCAATGCTTAATCCTATGACCCTACCTATTTAGAGATAGACTTGGGGGCTTGAACCCACATCATTTAGCCTACATAGCCTAAAGAGTCATTATCTTTTGCTCTTCTCACATCTCTTTCCATCGCCATAACCCTTGCAGTCAGCCTTAGTATCACATTCACATACTTCACTCACACATCCATATCCATATCAATCATCCTTCCCTTTAAGAGCCCTTTATCATGAAATCTTGTTTCAACACTGTGCATGTTTCATCATATTTAAAGACAACATTCATTAGAAGAAACATTGTATACTTGCTTAGCTTCCTAACCTGAGCAATATTCATTGTTTTATGAATCGCATAATGTGCTTAGAAACATTTATATATCAATGATTTTTAATCATACAAACCATATCGTGATTAGCTCCTTGACCTAACCAACGTTCATTATGCAATAATCACTTCATCTGTATACGTGGTTAGCTTCCAGACCTAAGTGACATTCAAGATCGTTTCTTTACACCATATATGATGCTTAGCTCCATGACCAAAGTTCATTCATCGTGTCACATGATGTAATTGTCCTTAGCCTCCTAGCCTAAGGACATGCATCATGCATACATTACTTTCAAGAAAAGCAATTCAATCTATGCGATTCATTTTGTCCTGCTCAACGACGAAGTTCAAAACTTTTTTCCTTTTTTCGCGTCTTTTCTTTTGGGGAAGTTTAAAAAAACTTTTTCAAAATTTTCTCATCGAGGGAAGTTCGAAAATAAAAGTTCTGTTTTCACATCTTTCTTTTTCGGGAGAAAGTCGGTACCCTCCACTAATGACAAAAATGACGGAAAATTTTGGCTTTTTCATCTTCGTTTGCTTGTGTCTGCACACACACACACACTCACAAGTCATACACATATAATGTCACATCAAGTCAAACTTTGTCAAGTCAGTGGTGAAGTCAATCACAATATATAAGAGTCCATTGGCAAATTTATTTTTACAGGTCTCATCTACAGCCCACGTTCGGGGACAAACGAACCAACTACAACCCACGTCCGGGGACAAGCGGACCATCTACAGCCCACGTCCGGGGACAAGCGGAACATCTACAGCCCACGTCCGGGGACAAGCGGACCATCTAAAGCCCACGTTCGGGGACAAGCGAACCATTTACAGCCCACGTTCGGGGACAAGCGAACCAACTACAGCCCACGTTCGGGGATAAGCGAACCATCTACAGCCCACGTTCAGGGACAATCGAATCACCATCATTTCAGGACGCAAGTTTCTAGATACACAGAGACTTGCAATCTCATCATCTGTTGACTTTCCTCAAGCATGGAAAGTATTATCCAGTGGATTTCTTCAAGCATATAAAACCGCCAAATTCCTTTGTCGGGTTTCCTCAAGCATGGAAAGCATTATCGGTGAATTTTTTCAAGCATAGAAAAACGCCAAAATCATATGTCGACTTTCCTCAAGCATGGAATGTGTTATCCAGTAGGGTTTCTTCAGGCTTAGAAAGCTACCAAACTCATCTGACGGCTATCCTCAAGCATGGAAAGCATTTCAACAAACTTCATCCGGTGGATTCCTTCAAGCATAGGAAGCTACCAAACTCATTTGTCACCGATAAACTGGTGTCAGATAAGAATTCTATCCCTTTACTCTTTTATCTGTGGAATTAACATTTTTTGCAGGTATCGGCGTATACAAAGTGATTTAGGTTTGCAGCACGTTTTAAATCATTCTTCGTCCCTATCATCTACTTTTACTATCGTTTTTGAAACCGAAGTTTCTAAAAACTCAGTCAAAGTAGGGGCTTCTATAGACACCTAAAAATGTCTCCCAAAAACCAAACTCGATGATGAACAACCTTTCACCGCCATTATTGGTCGGGTTTAATATTTAATCTTTGGAGTGCTTAAATCCATATTCAAATCCATATTTTCATTTCATAATCCAACACAATTCCTATCCCATTTCCCCAAACCTTCACTTATTTTCCTCTTCTCGTGCCTTTAATCCCAAAAAAATTCTTTTCGTACCTTTAATCCCAAAATAATTCATTTCGTGTCCTTTAAAATCATTCATTTCGTGTCCGTTTTATAAAAATGTTTAGTCCTATTTTTTTGATCCATTATCTGGGCTCAATGATTGAATAGTTGTATGGGGCTTTAAAAGATCTTTCCAACGATATATTATAATCCCAAATCCGAGTTATAACCAATAAGTTATGGCCAAAATATTAAACTGAGCCTAAATCGAACCTAATCCCACCTTACCTAAGACCCAATGATCATGTGGAGGGTCCAAATGATTTAATCCAACTCCTAAACCAATTAGGGTTAATTAGAAAATTCTATAAGTTTCTAAAAGATCTTAATTATCCTTTTTGAAAAGATTAGATTAAAGAGTTTGAAATTGAATAAAACTTTTCTTTTTTTGAAAGTCCTAATTTTTTTCGAATTGGAAGACATTCAAAGATAGACAGATATTATTTTCGTGCCTCATAGTTTATATCCAAATTTTATATGGTTGGATAGCCCTTAAAATTATCTTTCCAATGATATATTATAATATCAATTCCGAGCTATAACGGAAAATATATGAATAAAATGTCAAACTCTATCAAAAACTGAGACCGTCTCACTATTTCGGCAATATCTTTTATTCTGCAAAATATTCAAATCTGATTCAAATTGGATTAGAAAGTAGACTTCAAGAGATTGCCATTGATATCTTATTCATCTTATTCCAATATATGGATCAAAAGATATGATAAAAAACAAAAACCGCAAAAACTGCAGTCTATCGAGTTTTATTCCGATTTAATTCGGATCTTCTCTTATTTTTTCGACCCTTATTTTTTCTCTATAAATAGAGTCATATCTCCCCTTTTTAAATGATCAACAAGATTGATCATCAAATTCTTCTCTCTCTCTTATTCTCAACCTTAAACCTATATTCCTAATTACACCATTCTTCTCTTAAGCTCTCCAAGGAGTCCATTTAATACCCGAAGTTCTATACTAAAACCAAGGCGTGAAAGGTAGAATGAACTGAGGGTTTGGACTAAATCAACTCTAATTTTAATTTAATTTAATTTCCATTTGATTTATTATTTATTGAATTTGCTAATAATTTATTCATGATGTAGCAATTTAAAGGAACGCGCGGAATGTGAGTAATTAATTAATTTAATTACTTTTATTTTATTTTTAATATTGCTAGTATCATGACTAGGTTAATTATATATTTAATTTGACTAACAATTATTGTTGAATTGCTTCCAATATTAATGTTGATTCAATTATTTTTTTTTTTATGATCACTATATTGCATGTTTAAAGGGAATATGTAATTGAAAATCACGTTTAATAACATAATTTGGACAACCGGTTTAGGTTCCTTTTTAATCTTGTTGTTAAATCAAGTGATCACTAATATTTTAGAATTATATGTTGCATTAATATTAAAACAATTTAGCTTAATAATAGTTTGGAGCAAATTTAATCTCTGTTTGTATGCCTATGGGATCGCAGGAATGCTTTTCTCTATAAGAATCGAGTAGAGGCCAATACGGGCGAATGTGACTCCATGACTCACTTTGTAACATCATCCCCGATCCTCCTTTCGTGGTTCCGAACCATATGGAGTTAGTAATCTCATGGATTATGAATGGGGTGTCACCTACACGGGTCAATCGTTGTTGCCTATCGTTGTCCCTTATTCGTGGTTGCCTTTTATGATCCATGAACGGTTTACAAGTTCCTTAAAAACTTGTTGGCGGCTCCCTACTTTGCTTTGTCCCTAATAGTATATGTCAATTCCAATTTCCTATGAGTGCCAAGCATATTCACAACATGCTTTAACGTAGGCGCACTTCGAGCGACGCCTACAATTTGGCGACTCCACTGGGGAGGATTCTTTGTTATTTATCGATTTGAATGATCGGTATATAATTAAGATGAGTGGATGAGACTTGAAAGATTCTTGAATTGTATTCCTACGATTTAATTGGCATTGTCACATTGGCATATGCTTTTTAGGTTACCTATTTTGCAACAATAGTACGTGTTCTACGTATGTGGCTAGCCCGGGGGATTTAAGCTCTATTAACCCGAAAACGCTCATGGCAATAAGGGTTTATCCGAGTTTTAAATTCACCCAAACCATGGAGTTGAGTTTGATTTCATCACGAACTCGCAAAGCCGTCCGTTGGCATACACCCTCAAGGGAGGCTGCCTTGCTAACGCGTCCAAACTCTTAACCATGGTATCCTTTGACACCCAAATAAGCTTGACCATAGTCAAACACTGAACTTGACTTTAGGTTGCGAACTTCATTGCATCATGGGTGACAATGTGCTTATGTGTGCATTTCTTTTTAATTTTCATTTATTTATTTATATTTTTCCCGTATCGAAACCCTTTTTTTTTTATTAGAGTCGAGCCATAGATTTTTTTTTTTAATTTTTGAGTCACCCGGATTTTTATTCCCGTAAATTGCACAAGAGTCAACTTGTTTTGGTCATAGCCGTAGTTATAGATAGAGTTACGTGTCGTGCTACCTATGTATCTGTAGCCCAGAGTTTTATCTTTCATTTGGAGTTAGTTTCGTCCCAATAAAAGTCACAGATCAAAAGTTATAACCGATATAATACAGCCTATCCACTTTAGGTGTCTTTTTAGCGTTACCTTTTTTTTTATTTTTTTTTAAAAAAAATTAAAAATTTGTGTCAAGCTAGTCTTAGCCAAGTCCTTTAATCCATGTCAACTCAAATAACATAGGATTATAGATTTTTATTTTTTTATTTTTTATACCTATGAGTCATAACTCTTCTAGAATTCTAGTCCTCTTCCTAGTTTCTTGTGATTAATTTCTGTGCTAATTAACCTTAACATGTGTTCTTTGTCTTTGATTGTGGTTGATCTTATTCATGACTAACGATTGCCAATGGACCGTTTTCACCTAGTAAATAGCATAAACATTAAATTATACAAAATTAATCAAGTTAGTTTGTCTTTTAGTCTTCCGTGATATTTGGTCATTGGGTCCTTTGTTTTTCACAACGTCCTCATTTCTAGCCATGCGATCATACCACGAGTCTTAATAAACTCACCTAATCACACATGTTGAGTCATTGCACACACTTCGTCTCCGAGTAATGCACAATATTGTTTATGATCGTATATTAGGACCATGCATGCATCGTTTTCCGTCATAATAGGAATGAGTGGAGTATTTCCTATCAGTTTTCGAAATTGTTTCATACACTCTTCCTTTTCAATTCGAGTATTGAGTGAATGCATTAAGTGAGTTCATCCTTACACAGTACTTGTGTCTAAAATCACTAGGCAATAGTTGGAAGAATAAGGGGAACGTCACTCCTTCCTTCTTTTCTTCCAATCAAAGCATCAACAACAAGAAACTTTTTTCCTTACCAGGCGGCAAGAAGTTGCTTATAAACAGCCATGAAGACAAAGCACGATGCAAGATTCTCACCAAGACTTCATGTTTTCTTCTTCTTTTGTTTCAAAACCTTCCCCCTAAAAAGTCTAGCATATGTTCTCCTTATCCATGTGTCTATGTGTCACATTTCTTACCTTCTTCATAAATGACCATCTTTTTCTTACATTTGATCACGTAATTAGCAAAAAAAAAAATCAATTACCGAACTAAACGCAAGGTACACCGATGACTTGAGGAAACTTTGCAACCTTGTCATTCCCTATTAACCATTCAATCGCATATCCATTTCTTTATAAACTACTTTCAGCCTTGTCTAATGATTGACCTTATTTATTTAACCCACATTCACTTAAGCCTGGGTTGGGAAGGTGTGTAATTTTTGTAACAGTCAGAAAGCAAGTTCAAATAATAAAAAAAGAATAATTAAATAATAAAAAAAAAAAAAAACAATGTCTAAGCGCAAGTGTTCCAATGTCTTTGATATGAACACGTCTCAAATTGCGTCTCTCATCAAGTGCTTGGTATCGTGCCTGAGAAACATGAATTCCAAGTGAGTGATGGACCGCATGATCTGAGATTGCCCATATTTATTTTTTTTTTAAAAAAAGAACAAAAAATAATCAAAGCAAAAAAAAGTTGAAACTAAACTTGCAAAGTCCTAAATTTTCCAATACATAATTGCATATCTTGGGGGGCTTCTCTCGGGTCTTGAGCCTTTCACCCCTTTCTTCTTTAAACCATCAACTTAACCACATTACAACCCTTGAAAAACCTCTTTAAGGTGTACACACACTTGTTAAAGTTTGGTTAGAGCTACGTTCGACCTTATTCCTAACGGATACGTAAGCAACCTCACATTGAGGTGCGGCCACATTCATATGCATGATTGAGTCGAAGAATATCCAATGCTTAATCCTATGACCCTACCCATTTAGAGCTAGACTTGGGGGCTTGAACCCACATCATTTAGCCTACCTAGCTTAAAGAGTCATTATCTTTAACTCTTCTCACATCTCTTTCCATCGCCATAACCCTTGCAGTCAGCCTTAATATCACATTCACACACTTCACTCACACATCCATATCCATATCCATATCAATCATCCTTCCCTTTAAGAGCCCTTTATCATGAAATCTTGTTTCAACACTGCGCATGTTTCATCATATTTAAAGACAACATTCATTAGAAGAAACATTGTATACTTGCTTAGCTTCCTGACTTGAGAAATATTCATTGTTTCATGAATCGCATAATGTGCTTAGAACCATTTATATATCAATGATTTTTAATCATACAAAGCATATCGTGATTAGCTCCTTGACCTAAGCAACGTTCAATATGCAATAATCACTTCATCTGTATACGTGCTTAGCTTCCAGACCTAAGTGACGTTCAAGATCGTTTCTTTACACCATATATGATGCTTAGCTCAATGACCTAAGTTCATTCATCGTGTCACATGATGTAATTGTCCTTAGCCTCCTAGCCTAAGGACATGCATCATGCATACATTACTTTCAAGAAAAGCAATTCAATCCATGCGATTCATTTTGTCTTGCTCAACAACGAAGTTCAAAACTTCTTTCCTTTTTTCTCGTCTTTTCTTTTGCGGAAGTTTAAAAAAACTTTTTCAAAATTTTCTCATCGAGGAAAGTTCGAAAATAAAAGTTATGTTTTCACATCTTTCTTTTTCGGGAGAAAGTCGGTACCCTCTACTCATAACAAAAATTACGGAAAATTTTTGCTTTTGCATCTCCGTTTGCTTGTGTTTGCACACACACATACACACACACACACTCACAAGTCATACACATATAATGTCACATCAAGTCAAACTTGGTCAAGTCAATCACAATATATACGAGTCCATTGGCAAATTTATTTTTGTAGGTCTCATTTACAGCCCACGTTCGGGGACAAGCGAACCAACTACAACCCACGTCCGGCGACAAGAGGACCATCTAAATCCCACGTCCGGGGACAAGCGGACCATCTATAGCCCACGTCCGGGGACAAGCGGACCATCTACAGCCCACGTTCGGGGACAAGCGAACCATTTACAGCCCACGTTCGGGGACAAGCGAACCAACTACAACCCACGTTTGGGGATAAGCGGACCATCTACAGCCCACGTTCGGGGACAATCGAACCACCATCATTTCATGATGCAAGTTTCTCGATACACAGAGACTTGCAATCTCATCATCCGTCGACTTTCCTCAAGCATGGAAAGTATTATCCGTTTGATTTTTTCAAGCATATAAAACCGCCAAATTCCTTTGTCAGCTTTCCTCAAGCATGGAAAGCCACTACAAGAAAACATAAAAATTGCGACGGAAAAAGTTCATCGTAAACTATGTAAATTCCGTCGTAAAGATGGTTTACGACGGAATTCCGTCGTAAAGATGGTTTACGACGGAATTCCGTCGTAAATGGTTGTCGGAAAACCCTTTGTAGGAAAATGGCCATTTTACGACGGAATTTCCGTCGTAAACCATCTTTACGACGGAATTTACGACGGAAATAATATTGTCGGACTTGGAATTTTCCTTTGCTGAAGATCCGTCGCAAACTTCCGAAGGAAAAAGTTCCGTCGCAAACCTTAGATTACGACGGAATTTTCCGTCGTAAAATATAATTTACGACGGAATTTTCCGTCGTAAAATATAATTTGCGACGGAAATTTCTATCGCAAAATATTATTTACGACGGAAATTCCGTCGCAAGTTATTATTTACGACGGAAAATTCCGTCGCAATATATATATTTGCGACGGAAAATTTCGTCGTAAATTATATTCTACGACGGAAAATTCCGTCGCAACTAATATTTTGCGACAGAAATTTCCATCGCAAATTATATTTTACGACGGAAAATTCCGTCGCAAATATGTACATTACGACGAATTATACCGTCGCAAATTGTATTTCCAGCCTAAAACAAATTTTTGTAATTTTCTGCATTTTCAAACCTGAATTTTTTTAATGATAAATCGACAAAAAAAATAAATAAATATTGAGTCCTAAAATTGTTGTTTTAAAAAAATTAATTACCGACCTACGAAATTAGGGTTATGTACATATATATATAATAATTATGTCCTCGTATAAAAGATAGTCCACATTTTGGTATCTATACCAAACAAAAGCTAGGTTAGAGTGATTCTATGCTAGACTAAAGCTAAGCTACGCAATCGCCTGGAAACCCTGGCCTGCTCCACCACCACCCGGGTCGTTCCTAGGGTCTCGATGCTGAGGATGAATGGTGGAACATGAGTCGTTGTTGGTGAGACGACTCATCATCTCATCGAAACTCTCCTTGTATCTCCTCTCCATTTCACCCATTCGGGCTTCCATTTGAGTTTGGAGAGTTTGCACCCTATGTTCCATCTGGTCTTGCATTTGAGAAATGACAGACGGCGTGTATTGCTGTGAAGAACGGGAACCTCGACCCTGTTTGCCACAGTAGAGCTCTGCACTTTGGCCATGTCCCTTCACACGCCCCTTCTTATTGCGCCCACCCACCGACTCCCAGTACAACTCATTGGGACTCTTCTGAATCACCTGACTCCTTGTTTCTTCGAGCTTCTTCTGGTAGGTGTCCTACAAAATATTGAAGATAAAAAAAATATTGTTAAAAAAACAACCAACAATATAAGGTAAGGTTTCTTTCTTCTAACATTCCAATATCAATTGCTTTTAAGTGCTTAAGGATAGAAATTAAGAGAAATAAGCACATATGTCAAATATCGACCATAACTCATCCAAAATCATCCAAATTTGGCCTATATGGCTAAAACCATGCCTATTTTCTAAGTTTTCAAGCAAATGTAAGGTTTCTTTCTTCTAACATTCCAATATCAATTGCTTTTAAGTGCCTAAGGATAGAAATTAAGAGAAATAAGCACATATGTCAATTTTCAACCCTCACTCATCCGAAATCATCCAAATTTTGGCTATAAAGCTAAAACCATGCCTATTTTCTATGTTTTCAAGCAAATGTAAGGTTTATTTCTTCTAACATTCCAATATCAATTGCTTTTAAGTGCCTAAGGATAGAAATTAAGAGAAATAAGCACATAAGTAAATTTTCAACCCTAACTCATCCAAAATCATCCAAATTTGGCCTATATGGCTAAAACCATGCCTATTTTCTAAGTTTTCAAAAAAAAAATGTAAGGTTTCTTTCTTCTAACATTCCAATATCAATTGCTTTTAAGTGACTAAGGATAGAAATTAAGAGAAATAAGCACATATGTCAAATATCGACCCTAACTCATCCAAAATCATCCAACTTTGGCCTGTATGGCTAAAACCATGCCTATTTTCCAAGTTTTCAAGCAAATGTAAGGTTTCTTTCTTCTAACATTCCAATATCAATTGCTTTTAAGTGCCTAAGGATAGAAATTAAGAGAAATAAGCACATAAGTCAATTTTCAACCCTAACTCATCCAAAATCATCCAAATTTGGCCTATATGGCTAAAACCATGCCTATTTTCTAAGTTTTCAAGCAAATGTAAGGTTTATTTCTTCTAACATTCCAATATCAATTGATTTTAAGTGCCTAAGAATAGAAATTAAGAGAAATAAGCACATAAGTCAATTTTCAACCCTAACTCATCCAAAATCATTCAAATTTGGCCTATATGGCTAAAACCATGCCTATTTTCTATGTTTTCAAGCAAATGTAAGGTTTCTTTCTTCTAAAATTCCAATATCAATTTCTTTTAAGTTCCTAAGGATAAAAATTAAGAGAAATAAGCACATATGTCAAATATCGACCCTAACTCATCCAAAATCATCCAACTTTGGCCTATATGGCTAAAACCATGTCTATTTTCCAAGTTTTCAAGCAAATGTAAGGTTTCTTTCTTCTAACATTCCAATATCAATTGATTTTAAGTTCCTAAGGATAGAAATTAAGAAAAATAAGCACATATGTCAAATATCGACCCTAACTCATCCAAAATCATCCAACTTTGGCCTATATGGCTAAAACCATGCCTATTTTCCAAGTTTTCAAGCAAATGTAAGGTTTCTTTCTTCTAACATTCCAATATCAATTGCTTTTAAGTGCCTAAGGATAGAAATTAAGAAAAATAAGCACATATGTCAAATATCGACCCTAACTCATCCAAAATCATCCAACTTTGGCCTATATGGCTAAAACCATGCCTATTTTCTATGTTTTCAAGCAAATGTAAGGTTTCTTTCTTCTAAAATTCCAATATCAATTGCTTTTAAGTTCCTAAGGATATAAATTACGAGAAATAAGCACATATGTCAAATATCGACCCTAACTCATCCAAAATCATCCAACTTTGGCCTATATGGCTAAAACCATGCCTATTTTCCAAGTTTTCAAGCAAATGTAAGGTTTCTTTCTTCTAACATTCCAATATCAATTGCTTTTAATTGCCTAAGGATAGAAATTAAGAAAAATAAGCACATATGTCAAATATCGACCCTAACTCATCCAAAATCATCCAACTTTGGCCTATATGGCTAAAACCATGCCTATTTTCCAAGTTTTCAAGCAAATGTAAGGTTTCTTTCTTCTTAAATTCCAATATCAATTGCTTTTAAGTTCCTAAGGATATAAATTAAGAGAAATAAGCACATATGTCAAATATCGACCCTAACTCATCCAAAATCATCCAACTTTGGCCTATATAACTAAAACCATGCCTATTTTCCAAGTTTTCAAGCAAATGTAAGGTTTCTTTCTTCTAACATTCCAATATCAATTGCTTTTAAGTGCCTAAGGATAGAAATTAAGAAAAATAATCACATATGTCAAATATCGACCCTAACTCATCCAAAATCATCCAACTTTGGCCTATATGGCTAAAACCATGCCTATTTTCCAAGTTTTCAAGCAAATGTAAGGTTTCTTTCTTCTAACATTCCAATATCAATTGCTTTTAAGTGCCTAAGGATAGAAATTAAGAAAAATAAGCACATATGTCAAATATCGACCCTAACTCATCCAAAATCATCCAACTTTGGCCTATATGGCTAAAACCATGCCTATTTTCCAAGTTTTCAAGCAAATGTAAGGTTTCTTTCTTCTTAAATTCCAATATCAATTGCTTTTAAGTTCCTAAGGATATAAATTAAGAGAAATAAGCACATATGTCAAATATCGACCCTAACTCATCCAAAATCATCCAACTTTGGCCTATATAACTAAAACCATGCCTATTTTCCAAGTTTTCAAGCAAATGTAAGGTTTCTTTCTTCTAACATTCCAATATCAATTGCTTTTAAGTGCCTAAGGATAGAAATTAAGAAAAATAATCACATATGTCAAATATCGACCCTAACTCATCCAAAATCATCCAACTTTGGCCTGTATGGCTAAAACCATGCCTATTTTCCAAGTTTTCAAGCAAATGTAAGGTTTCTTTCTTCTAACATTCCAATATCAGTTGCTTTTAAGTGCCTAAGGATAGAAATTAAGAGAAATAAGCACATAAGTCAATTTTCAACCCTAACTCATCCAAAATCATCCAAATTTGGCCTATATGGCTAAAACCATGCCTATTTTCTAAGTTTTCAAGCAAATGTAAGGTTTATTTCTTTTAACATTCCAATATCAATTGATTTTAAGTGCCTAAGAATAGAAATTAAGAGAAATAAGAATATAAGTCAATTTTCAACCCTAACTCATCCAAAATCATCCAATATTGGCCTATATGGCTAAAACCATGCCTATTTTCTAAGTTTTCAAGCAAATGTAAGGTTTATTTCTTCTAACATTCCAATATCAATTGATTTTAAGTGCTTAAGAATAGAAATTAAGAGAAATAAGCACATAAGTCACTTTTCAACCCTAACTCATCCAAAATCATCCAAATTTGGCCTATATGGCTAAAACCATGCCTATTTTCTAAGTTTTCAAAAAAAAATGTAAGGTTTCTTTCTTCTAACATTCCAATATCAATTGCTTTCAAGTGACTAAGGATAGAAATTAAGAGAAATAAGCACATATGTCAAATATCGACCCTAACTCATCCAAAATCATCCAACTTTGGCCTGTATGGCTAAAACCATGCCTATTTTCCAAGTTTTCAAGCAAATGTAAGGTTTCTTTCTTCTAACAATCCAATATCAATTTATTTTAAGTGCCTAAGGATAGAAATTAAGAAAAAAAAGGACATATGTCAAATATCGACCCTAACTCATCCAAAATCATCCAAATTTGGCCTATATGGCTAAAACCATGCCTATTTTCTAAGTTTTCAAAAAAAAATGTAAGGTTTCTTTCTTCTAACATTCCAATATCAATTGCTTTCAAGTGACTAAGGATAGAAATTAAGAGAAATAAGCACATATGTCAAATATCGACCCTAACTCATCCAAAATCATCCAACTTTGGCCTATATGGCTAAAACCATGCCTATTTTCCAAGTTTTCAAGCAAATGTAAGGTTTCTTTCTTCTAACATTCCAATATCAATTTCTTTTAAGTGCCTAAGGATAGAAATTAAGAAAAATAAGCACATATGTCAAATATCGACCCTAACTTATCCAAAATCATCCAACTTTGGCCTGTATGGCTAAAACCATGCCTATTTTCCAAGTTTTCAAGCAAATGTAAGGTTTCATTCTTCTAACATTCCAATATCAATTTCTTTTAAGTTCCTAAGGATAGAAATTAAGAGAAATAAGCACATAAGTCAATTTTCAACCCTAACTCATCCAAAATCATCCAAATTTGGCCGATATGGCTAAAACCATGCCTATTTTCTAAGTTTTCAAGCAAATGTAAGGTTTATTTCTTCTAACATTCCAATATCAATTGATTTTAAGTGCCTAAGAATAGAAATTAAGAGAAATAAGCACATAAGTCAATTTTCAACCCTAACTCATCCAAAATCATCAAAATTTGGCCTATATGGCTAAAACCATGCCTATTTTCTATGTTTTCAAGCAAATGTAAGGTATCTTTCTTCTAAAATTCCAATATCAATTGCTTTTAAGTTCCTAAGGATATCAATTAAGAGAAATAAGCACATATGTCAAATATCGACCCTAACTCATCCAAAATCATCCAACTTTGGCTTATATGGCTAAAACCATGCCTATTTTCCAAGTTTTCAAGCAAATGTAAGGTTTCTTTCTTCTAACATTCCAATATCAATTTCTTTTAAGTGCCTAAGGATATAAATTAAGAGAAATAAGCACATATGTCAAATATCGACCCTAACTCATCCAAAATCATCCAACTTTGGCCTATATGGCTAAAACCATGCCTATTTTCCAAGTTTTCAAGCAAATGTAAGGTTTCTTTCTTCTAACATTCCAATATCAAATTCTTTTAAGTGCCTAAGGATAGAAATTATGAAAAATAAGCACATATGTCAAATATCGACCCTAACTTATCCAAAATCATCCAACTTTGGCCTGTATGGCTAAAACCATGCCTATTTTCCAAGTTTTCAAGCAAATGTAAGGTTTCATTCTTCTAACATTCCAATATCAATTGCTTTTAAGTGCCTAAGGATAGAAATTAAGAGAAATAAGCACATAAGTCAATTTTCAACCCTAACTCATCCAAAATCATCCAAATTTGGCCTATATGGCTAAAACCATGCCTATTTTCTAAGTTTTCAAGCAAATGTAAGGTTTATTTCTTCTAACATTCCAATATCAATTGATTTTAAGTGCCTAAGAATAGAAATTAAGAGAAATAAGCACATAAGTCAATTTTCAACCCTAACTCATCCAAAATCATCCAAATTTGGCCTATATGGCTAAAACCATGCCTATTTTCTATGTTTTCAAGCAAATGTAAGGTATCTTTCTTCTAAAATTCCAATATCAATTGCTTTTAAGTTCCTAAGGATAAAAATTAAGAGAAATAAGCACATATGTCAAATATCGACCCTAACTCATCCAAAATCATCCAACTTTGGCCTATATGGCTAAAACCATGCCTATTTTCCAAGTTTTCAAGCAAATGTAAGGTTTCTTTCTTCTAACATTCCAATATCAATTGCTTTTAAGTGCCTAAGGATAGAAATTAAGAAAAATAAACACATATGTCAAATATCGACCCTAACTCATCCAAAATCATCCAATATTGGCCTATATGGCTAAAACCATGCCTATTTTCCAAGTTTTCAATTAAATGTAAGGTTTCTATCTTCTAAAATTCCAATATCAATTGCTTTTAAGTTCCTAAGGATATCAATTAAGAGAAATAAGCACATATGTCAAATATCGACCCTAACTCATTCAAAATCATCCAACTTTGGCTTATATGGCTAAAACCATGCCTATTTTCCAAGTTTTCAAGCAAATGTAAGGTTTCTTTCTTCTAAAATTCCAATATCAATTGCTTTTAAGTTCCTAAGGATATAAATTAAGAGAAATAAGCACATATGTCAAATATCGACCTTAACTCATCCAAAATCATCCAACTTTGGCCTATATGGCTAAAACCATGCCTATTTTCCAAGTTTTCAAGCAAATGTAAGGTTTCTTTCTTCTAACATTCACATATCAATTTCTTTTAAGTGCCTAAGGATAGAAATTAAGAAAAATAAGCACATATGTCAAATATCGACCCTAACTTATCCAAAATCATCCAACTTTGGCCTGTATGGCTAAAACCATGCCTATTTTCCAAGTTTTCAAGCAAATGTAAGGTTTCTTTCTTCTAACATTCCAATATCAATTGCTTTTAAGTGCCTAAGGATAGAAATTAAGAGAAATAAGCACATAAGTCAATTTTCAACCCTCACTCATCCAAAATCATCCAAATTTGGCCTATATTGCTAAAACCATGCCTATTTTCTAAGTTTTCAAGCAAATGTAAGGTTTCTTTCTTCTAACATTCCAATATCAATTGCTTTTAAGTGCCTAACGATAGAAATTAAGAGAAATAAGCACATAAGTTAATTTTCAACCCTAACTCATCCAAAATCATCCAAATTTGGCCTATATGGCTAAAACCATGCCTATTTTCTAAGTTTTCAAGCAAATGTAAGGTTTATTTCTTCTAACATTCCAATATCAATTTATTTTAAGTGCCTAAGAATAGAAATTAAGAGAAATAAACACATAAGTCAATTTTCAACCCTAACTCATCCAAAATCATCAAAATTTGGCCTATATGGCTAAAACCATGCCTATTTTCTAAGTTTTCAAGCAAATGTAAGGTTTATTTCTTCTAACATTCCAATATCAATTTATTTTAAGTGCGTAAGAATAGAAATTAAGAGAAATAAACACATAAGTCAATTTTCAACCCTAACTCATCCAAAATCATTCAAATTTGGCCTATATGGCTAAAACCATGCCTATTTTCTATGTTTTCAAGCAAATGTAAGGTTTCTTTCTTCTAAAATTCCAATATCAATTGCTTTTAAGTTCCTAAGGATATAAATTAAGAGAAATAAGCACATATGTCAAATATCGACCCTAACTCATCCAAAATCATCCAACTTTGGCCTATATGGCTAAAACCATGCCTATTTTCCAAGTTTTCAAGCAAATGTAAGGTTTATTTCTTCTAACATTCCAATATCAATTTATTTTAAGTGCCTAAGAATAGAAATTAAGAGAAATAAACACATAAGTCAATTTTCAACCCTAACTCATCCAAAATCATCCAAATTTGGCCTATATGGCTAAAACCATGCCTATTTTCTAAGTTTTCAAGCAAATGTAAGGTTTATTTCTTCTAACATTCCAATATCAATTGATTTTAAGTGCCTAAGAATAGAAATTAAGAGAAATAAGCACATAAGTCAATTTTCAACCCTAACTCATCCAAAATCATCAAAATTTGGCCTATATGGCTAAAACCATGCCTATTTTCTATGTTTTCAAGCAAATGTAAGGTATCTTTCTTCTAAAATTCCAATATCAATTGCTTTTAAGTTCCTAAGGATATCAATTAAGAGAAATAAGCACATATGTCAAATATCGACCCTAACTCATCCAAAATCATCCAACTTTGGCTTATATGGCTAAAACCATGCCTATTTTCCAAGTTTTCAAGCAAATGTAAGGTTTCTTTCTTCTAACATTCCAATATCAATTTCTTTTAAGTGCCTAAGGATATAAATTAAGAGAAATAAGCACATATGTCAAATATCGACCCTAACTCATCCAAAATCATCCAACTTTGGCCTATATGGCTAAACCATGCCTATTTTCCAAGTTTTCAAGCAAATGTAAGGTTTCTTTCTTCTAACATTCCAATATCAATTTCTTTTAAGTGCCTAAGGATAGAAATTAAGAAAAATAAGCACATATGTCAAATATCGACCCTAACTTATCCAAAATCATCCAACTTTGGCCTGTATGGCTAAAACCATGCCTATTTTCCAAGTTTTCAAGCAAATGTAAGGTTTCATTCTTCTAACATTCCAATATCAATTGCTTTTAAGTGCCTAAGGATAGAAATTAAGAGAAATAAGCACATAAGTCAATTTTCAACCCTAACTCATCCAAAATCATCCAAATTTGGCCTATATGGCTAAAACCATGCCTATTTTCTAAGTTTTCAAGCAAATGTAAGGTTTATTTCTTCTAACATTCCAATATCAATTGATTTTAAGTGCCTAAGAATAGAAATTAAGAGAAATAAGCACATAAGTCAATTTTCAACCCTAACTCATCCAAAATCATCCAAATTTGGCCTATATGGCTAAAACCATGCCTATTTTCTATGTTTTCAAGCAAATGTAAGGTATCTTTCTTCTAAAATTCCAATATCAATTGCTTTTAAGTTCCTAAGGATAAAAATTAAGAGAAATAAGCACATATGTCAAATATCGACCCTAACTCATCCAAAATCATCCAACTTTGGCCTATATGGCTAAAACCATGCCTATTTTCCAAGTTTTCAAGCAAATGTAAGGTTTCTTTCTTCTAACATTCCAATATCAATTGCTTTTAAGTGCCTAAGGATAGAAATTAAGAAAAATAAACACATATGTCAAATATCGACCCTAACTCATCCAAAATCATCCAATATTGGCCTATATGGCTAAAACCATGCCTATTTTCCAAGTTTTCAATTAAATGTAAGGTTTCTATCTTCTAAAATTCCAATATCAATTGCTTTTAAGTTCCTA
Organism: Chenopodium album; assembly: GCF_948465745.1. Lineage (NCBI taxonomy): Eukaryota > Viridiplantae > Streptophyta > Magnoliopsida > Caryophyllales > Amaranthaceae > Chenopodium > Chenopodium album. The sequence goes on from NC_137838.1 coordinate 32,341,642, forward strand.
AGGATATCAATTAAGAGAAATAAGCACATATGTCAAATATCGACCCTAACTCATCCAAAATCATCCAACTTTGGCTTATATGGCTAAAACCATGCCTATTTTCCAAGTTTTCAAGCAAATGTAAGGTTTCTTTCTTCTAAAATTCCAATATCAATTGCTTTTAAGTTCCTAAGGATATAAATTAAGAGAAATAAGCACATATGTCAAATATCGACCTTAACTCATCCAAAATCATCCAACTTTGGCCTATATGGCTAAAACCATGCCTATTTTCCAAGTTTTCAAGCAAATGTAAGGTTTCTTTCTTCTAACATTCACATATCAATTTCTTTTAAGTGCCTAAGGATAGAAATTAAGAAAAATAAGCACATATGTCAAATATCGACCCTAACTTATCCAAAATCATCCAACTTTGGCCTGTATGGCTAAAACCATGCCTATTTTCCAAGTTTTCAAGCAAATGTAAGGTTTCTTTCTTCTAACATTCCAATATCAATTGATTTTAAGTTCCTAAGGATAGAAATTAAGAGAAATAAGCACATAAGTCAATTTTCAACCCTCACTCATCCAAAATCATCCAAATTTGGCCTATATTGCTAAAACCATGCCTATTTTCTAAGTTTTCAAGCAAATGTAAGGTTTCTTTCTTCTAACATTCCAATATCAATTGCTTTTAAGTGCCTAACGATAGAAATTAAGAGAAATAAGCACATAAGTCAATTTTCAACCCTAACTCATCCAAAATCATCCAAATTTGGCCTATATGGCTAAAACCATGCCTATTTTCTAAGTTTTCAAGCAAATGTAAGGTTTATTTCTTCTAACATTCCAATATCAATTTATTTTAAGTGCCTAAGAATAGAAATTAAGAGAAATAAACACATAAGTCAATTTTCAACCCTAACTCATCCTAAATCATCAAAATTTGGCCTATATGGCTAAAACCATGCCTATTTTCTAAGTTTTCAAGCAAATGTAAGGTTTATTTCTTCTAACATTCCAATATCAATTTATTTTAAGTGCGTAAGAATAGAAATTAAGAGAAATAAACACATAAGTCAATTTTCAACCCTAACTCATCCAAAATCATTCAAATTTGGCCTATATGGCTAAAACCATGCCTATTTTCTATGTTTTCAAGCAAATGTAAGGTTTCTTTCTTCTAAAATTCCAATATCAATTGCTTTTAAGTTCCTAAGGATATAAATTAAGAGAAATAAGCACATATGTCAAATATCGACCCTAACTCATCCAAAATCATCCAACTTTGGCCTATATGGCTAAAACCATGCCTATTTTCCAAGTTTTCAAGCAAATGTAAGGTTTATTTCTTCTAACATTCCAATATCAATTTATTTTAAGTACCTAAGAATAGAAATTAAGAGAAATAAACACATAAGTCAATTTTCAACCCTAACTCATCCAAAATCATTCAAATTTGGCCTATATGGCTAAAACCATGCCTATTTTCTATGTTTTCAAGCAAATGTAAGGTTTCTTTCTTCTAAAATTCCAATATCAATTGCTTTTAAGTTCCTAAGGATATAAATTAAGAGAAATAAGCACATATGTCAAATATCGACCCTAACTCATCCAAAATCATCCAACTTTGGCCTATATGGCTAAAACCATGCCTATTTTCCAAGTTTTCAAGCAAATGTAAGGTTTCTTTCTTCTAACATTCCAATATCAATTGCTTTTAAGTGCCTAAGGATAGAAATTAAGAAAAATAAGCACATATGTCAAATATCGACCCTAACTCATCCAAAATCATCCAACTTTGGCCTATATGGCTAAAACCATGCCTATTTTCCAAGTTTTCAAGCAAATGTAAGGTTTCTTTCTTCTAAAATTCCAATATCAATTGCTTTTAAGTTCCTAAGGATATAAATTAAGAGAAATAAGCACATATGTCAAATATCGACCCTAACTCATCCAAAATCATCCAACTTTGGCCTATATGGCTAAAACCATGCCTATTTTCCAAGTTTTCAAGCAAATGTAAGGTTTCTTTCTTCTAACATTCCAATATCAATTTCTTTTAAGTGCCTAAGGATAGAAATTAAGAAAAATAAGCACATATGTCAAATATCAACCCTAACTTATCCAAAATCATCCAACTTTGGCCTGTATGGCTAAAACCATGCCTATTTTCCAAGTTTTCAAGCAAATGTAAGGTTTCATTCTTCTAACATTCCAATATCAATTGCTTTTAAGTGCCTAAGGATAGAAATTAAGAGAAATAAGCACATATGTCAATTTTCAACCCTCACTCATCCGAAATCATCCAAATTTTGGCTATAAAGCTAAAACCATGCCTATTTTCTATGTTTTCAAGCAAATGTAAGGTTTCTTTCTTCTAAAATTCCAATATCAATTTCTTTTAAGTTCCTAAGGATATAAATTAAGAGAAATAAGCACATATGTCAAATATCGACCCTAACTCATCCAAAATCATCCAACTTTGGCCTATATGGCTAAAACCATGCCTATTTTCCAAGTTTTCAAGCAAATGTAAGGTTTCTTTCTTCTAACATTCCAATATCAATTGATTTTAAGTGCCTCAGGATAGAAATTAAGAAAAATAAGCACATATGTCAAATATCGACCCTAACTCATCCAAAATCATCCAACTTTGGCCTATATGGCTAAAACCATGCCTATTTTCCAAGTTTTCAAGCAAATGTAAGGTTTCTTTCTTCTAACATTCCAATATCAATTGCTTTTAAGTTCCTAAGGATATAAATTAAGAGAAATAAGCACATATGTCAAATATCGACCCTAACTCATCCAAAATCATCCAACTTTGGCCTATATGGCTAAAACCATGCCTATTTTCCAAGTTTTCAAGCAAATGTAAGGTTTCTTTCTTCTAAAATTCCAATATCAATTGCTTTTAAGTTCCTAAGGATATAAATTAAGAGAAATAAGGACATATGTCAAATATTGACCCTAACTCATCCAAAATCATCCAACTTTGGCCTATATGGCTAAAACCATGCCTATTTTCCAAGTTTTCAAGCAAATGTAAGGTTTCTTTCTTCTAAAATTCCAATATCAATTGCTTTTAAGTTCCTAAGGATATAAATTAAGAGAAATAAGCACATATGTCAAATATCGACCTTAACTCATCCAAAATCATCCAACTTTGGCCTATATGGCTAAAACCATGCCTATTTTCCAAGTTTTCAAGCAAATGTAAGGTTTCTTTCTTCTAACATTCCAATATCAATTGCTTTTAAGTTCCTAAGGATATAAATTAAGAGAAATAAGCACATATGTCAAATATCGACCCTAACTCATCCAAAATCATCCAACTTTGGCCTATATGGCTAAAACCATGCCTATTTTCCAAGTTTTCAAGCAAATGTAAGGTTTCTTTCTTCTAAAATTCCAATATCAATTGCTTTTAAGTTCCTAAGGATATAAATTAAGAGAAATAAGCGCATATGTCAAATATCGACTCTAACTCATCCAAAATCATCCAACTTTGGCCTATATGGCTAAAACCATGCCTATTTTCCAAGTTTTCAAGGAAATGTAAGGTTTCTTTCTTCTAACATTCCAATATCAATTTCTTTTAAGTGCCTAAGGATAGAAATTAAGAAAAATAAGCACATATGTCAAATATCGACCCTAACTTATCCAAAATCATCCAACTTTGGCCTGTATGGCTAAAACCATGCCTATTTTCCAAGTTTTCAAGCAAATGTAAGGTTTCTTTCTTCTAACATTCCAATATCAATTGCTTTTAAGTGCCTAAGGATAGAAATTAAGAGAAATAAGCACATAAGTCAATTTTCAACCCTCACTCATCCAAAATCATCCAAATTTGGCCTATATGGCTAAAACCATGCCTATTTTCTATGTTTTCAAGCAAATGTAAGGTATCTTTCTTCTAAAATTCCAATATCAATTGCTTTTAAGTTCCTAAGGATAAAAATTAAGAGAAATAAGCACATATGTCAAATATCGACCCTAACTCATCCAAAATCATCCAACTTTGGCCTATATGGCTAAAACCATGCCTATTTTCCAAGTTTTCAAGCAAATGTAAGGTTTCTTTCTTCTAACATTCCAATATCAATTGCTTTTAAGTGCCTAAGGATAGAAATTAAGAAAAATAAACACATATGTCAAATATCGACCCTAACTCATCCAAAATCGTCCAATATTGGCCTATATGGCTAAAACCATGCCTATTTTCCAAGTTTTCAATTAAATGTAAGGTTTCTATCTTCTAAAATTCCAATATCAATTGCTTTTAAGTTCCTAAGGATATCAATTAAGAGAAATAAGCACATATGTCAAATATCGACCCTAACTCATCCAAAATCATCCAACTTTGGCTTATATGGCTAAAACCATGCCTATTTTCCAAGTTTTCAAGCAAATGTAAGGTTTCTTTCTTCTAAAATTCCAATATCAATTGCTTTTAAGTTCCTAAGGATATAAATTAAGAGAAATAAGCACATATGTCAAATATCGACCTTAACTCATCCAAAATCATCCAACTTTGGCCTATATGGCTAAAACCATGCCTATTTTCCAAGTTTTCAAGCAAATGTAAGGTTTCTTTCTTCTAACATTCACATATCAATTTCTTTTAAGTGCCTAAGGATAGAAATTAAGAAAAATAAGCACATATGTCAAATATCGACCCTAACTTATCCAAAATCATCCAACTTTGGCCTGTATGGCTAAAACCATGCCTATTTTCCAAGTTTTCAAGCAAATGTAAGGTTTCTTTCTTCTAACATTCCAATATCAATTGCTTTTAAGTTCCTAAGGATAGAAATTAAGAGAAATAAGCACATAAGTCAATTTTCAACCCTCACTCATCCAAAATCATCCAAATTTGGCCTATATTGCTAAAACCATGCCTATTTTCTAAGTTTTCAAGCAAATGTAAGGTTTCTTTCTTCTAACATTCCAATATCAATTGCTTTTAAGTGCCTAACGATAGAAATTAAGAGAAATAAGCACATAAGTCAATTTTCAACCCTAACTCATCCAAAATCATCCAAATTTGGCCTATATGGCTAAAACCATGCCTATTTTCTAAGTTTTCAAGCAAATGTAAGGTTTATTTCTTCTAACATTCCAATATCAATTTATTTTAAGTGCCTAAGAATAGAAATTAAGAGAAATAAACACATAAGTCAATTTTCAACCCTAACTCATCCTAAATCATCAAAATTTGGCCTATATGGCTAAAACCATGCCTATTTTCTAAGTTTTCAAGCAAATGTAAGGTTTATTTCTTCTAACATTCCAATATCAATTTATTTTAAGTGCGTAAGAATAGAAATTAAGAGAAATAAACACATAAGTCAATTTTCAACCCTAACTCATCCAAAATCATTCAAATTTGGCCTATATGGCTAAAACCATGCCTATTTTCTATGTTTTCAAGCAAATGTAAGGTTTCTTTCTTCTAAAATTCCAATATCAATTGCTTTTAAGTTCCTAAGGATATAAATTAAGAGAAATAAGCACATATGTCAAATATCGACCCTAACTCATCCAAAATCATCCAACTTTGGCCTATATGGCTAAAACCATGCCTATTTTCCAAGTTTTCAAGCAAATGTAAGGTTTATTTCTTCTAACATTCCAATATCAATTTATTTTAAGTGCCTAAGAATAGAAATTAAGAGAAATAAACACATAAGTCAATTTTCAACCCTAACTCATCCAAAATCATTCAAATTTGGCCTATATGGCTAAAACCATGCCTATTTTCTATGTTTTCAAGCAAATGTAAGGTTTCTTTCTTCTAAAATTCCAATATCAATTGCTTTTAAGTTCCTAAGGATATAAATTAAGAGAAATAAGCACATATGTCAAATATCGACCCTAACTCATCCAAAATCATCCAACTTTGGCCTATATGGCTAAAACCATGCCTATTTTCCAAGTTTTCAAGCAAATGTAAGGTTTCTTTCTTCTAACATTCCAATATCAATTGCTTTTAAGTGCCTAAGGATAGAAATTAAGAAAAATAAGCACATATGTCAAATATCGACCCTAACTCATCCAAAATCATCCAACTTTGGCCTATATGGCTAAAACCATGCCTATTTTCCAAGTTTTCAAGCAAATGTAAGGTTTCTTTCTTCTAAAATTCCAATATCAATTGCTTTTAAGTTCCTAAGGATATAAATTAAGAGAAATTAGCACATATGTCAAATATCGACCCTAACTCATCCAAAATCATCCAACTTTGGCCTATATGGCTAAAACCATGCCTATTTTCCAAGTTTTCAAGCAAATGTAAGGTTTCTTTCTTCTAACATTCCAATATCAATTTCTTTTAAGTGCCTAAGGATAGAAATTAAGAAAAATAAGCACATATGTCAAATATCAACCCTAACTTATCCAAAATCATCCAACTTTGGCCTGTATGGCTAAAACCATGCCTATTTTCCAAGTTTTCAAGCAAATGTAAGGTTTCATTCTTCTAACATTCCAATATCAATTGCTTTTAAGTGCCTAAGGATAGAAATTAAGAGAAATAAGCACATATGTCAATTTTCAACCCTCACTCATCCGAAATCATCCAAATTTTGGCTATAAAGCTAAAACCATGCCTATTTTCTATGTTTTCAAGCAAATGTAAGGTTTCTTTCTTCTAAAATTCCAATATCAATTTCTTTTAAGTTCCTAAGGATATAAATTAAGAGAAATAAGCACATATGTCAAATATCGACCCTAACTCATCCAAAATCATCCAACTTTGGCCTATATGGCTAAAACCATGCCTATTTTCCAAGTTTTCAAGCAAATGTAAGGTTTCTTTTTTCTAACATTCCAATATCAATTGATTTTAAGTGCCTCAGGATAGAAATTAAGAAAAATAAGCACATATGTCAAATATCGACCCTAACTCATCCAAAATCATCCAACTTTGGCCTATATGGCTAAAACCATGCCTATTTTCCAAGTTTTCAAGCAAATGTAAGGTTTCTTTCTTCTAACATTCCAATATCAATTGCTTTTAAGTTCCTAAGGATATAAATTAAGAGAAATAAGCACATATGTCAAATATCGACCCTAACTCATCCAAAATCATCCAACTTTGGCCTATATGGCTAAAACCATGCCTATTTTCCAAGTTTTCAAGCAAATGTAAGGTTTCTTTCTTCTAAAATTCCAATATCAATTGCTTTTAAGTTCCTAAGGATATAAATTAAGAGAAATAAGGACATATGTCAAATATTGACCCTAACTCATCCAAAATCATCCAACTTTGGCCTATATGGCTAAAACCATGCCTATTTTCCAAGTTTTCAAGCAAATGTAAGGTTTCTTTCTTCTAAAATTCCAATATCAATTGCTTTTAAGTTCCTAAGGATATAAATTAAGAGAAATAAGCACATATGTCAAATATCGACCTTAACTCATCCAAAATCATCCAACTTTGGCCTATATGGCTAAAACCATGCCTATTTTCCAAGTTTTCAAGCAAATGTAAGGTTTCTTTCTTCTAACATTCCAATATCAATTGCTTTTAAGTTCCTAAGGATATAAATTAAGAGAAATAAGCACATATGTCAAATATCGACCCTAACTCATCCAAAATCATCCAACTTTGGCCTATATGGCTAAAACCATGCCTATTTTCCAAGTTTTCAAGCAAATGTAAGGTTTCTTTATTCTAAAATTCCAATATCAATTGCTTTTAAGTTCCTAAGGATATAAATTAAGAGAAATAAGCGCATATGTCAAATATCGACTCTAACTCATCCAAAATCATCCAACTTTGGCCTATATGGCTAAAACCATGCCTATTTTCCAAGTTTTCAAGGAAATGTAAGGTTTCTTTCTTCTAACATTCCAATATCAATTTCTTTTAAGTGCCTAAGGATAGAAATTAAGAAAAATAAGCACATATGTCAAATATCGACCCTAACTTATCCAAAATCATCCAACTTTGGCCTGTATGGCTAAAACCATGCCTATTTTCCAAGTTTTCAAGCAAATGTAAGGTTTCTTTCTTCTAACATTCCAATATCAATTGCTTTTAAGTGCCTAAGGATAGAAATTAAGAGAAATAAGCACATAAGTCAATTTTCAACCCTCACTCATCCAAAATCATCCAAATTTGGCCTATATTGCTAAAACCATGCCTATTTTCTAAGTTTTCAAGCAAATGTAAGGTTTATTTCTTCTAACATTCCAATATCAATTGATTTTAAGTGCCTAAGAATAGAAATTAAGAGAAATAAGCACATAAGTCAATTTTCAACCCTAACTCATCCAAAATCATCCAAATTTGGCCTATATGGCTAAAACCATGCCTATTTTCAATGTTTTCAAGCAAATGTAAGGTATCTTTCTTCTAAAATTCCAATATCAATTGCTTTTAAGTTCCTAAGGATAAAAATTAAGAGAAATAAGCACATATGTCAAATATCGACCCTAACTCATCCAAAATCATCCAACTTTAGCCTATATGGCTAAAACCATGCCTATTTTCCATGTTTTCAAGCAAATGTAAGGTTTCTTTCTTCTAACATTCCAATATCAATTTCTTTTAAGTGCCTAAAGATAGAAATTAAGAAAAATAAGCACATATGTCAAATATCGACCCTAACTTATCCAAAATCATCCAACTTTGGCCTGTATGGCTAAAACCATGCCTATTTTCCAAGTTTTCAAGCAAATGTAAGGTTTCTTTCTTCTAACATTCCAATATCAATTGCTTTTAAGTGCCTAAGGATAGAAATTAAGAGAAATAAGCACATAAGTCAATTTTCAACCCTCACTCATCCAAAATCATCCAAATTTGGCCTATATTGCTAAAACCATGCCTATTTTCTAAGTTTTCAAGCAAATGTAAGGTTTATTTCTTCTAACATTCCAATATCAATTGATTTTAAGTGCCTAAGAATAGAAATTAAGATAAATAAGCACATAAGTCAATTTTCAACCCTAACTCATCCAAAATCATCCAAATTTGGCCTATATGGCTAAAACCATGCCTATTTTCAATGTTTTCAAGCAAATGTAAGGTATCTTTCTTCTAAAATTCCAATATCAATTGCTTTTAAGTTCCTAAGGATAAAAATTAAGAGAAATAAGCACATATGTCAAATATCGACCCTAACTCATCCAAAATCATCCAACTTTGGCCTTTATGGCTAAAACCATGCCTATTTTCCAAGTTTTCAAGCAAATGTAAGGTTTCTTTCTTCTAACAATCCAATATCAATTTCTTTTAAGTGCCTAAGGATAAAAATTAAGAAAAATAAGCACATATGTCAAATATCGACCCTAACTCATCCAAAATCATCCAACTTTGGCCTATATGGCTAAAACCATGTATATTTTCTATGTTTTCAAGCAAATGTAAGGTTTCTTTCTTCTAAAATTCCAATATAAATTTCTTTTAAGTTCTTAAGGATATAAATTAAGAAAAATAGGCACATATGTCAAATATCGACCCTAACTCATCCAAAATCATCCAACTTTGGCCTATATGGCTAAAACCATGCCTATTTTCCAAGTTTTCAAGCAAATGTAAGGTTTCTTCTAACATTCCAATATCAATTGCTTTTAAGTGCCTAAGGATAGAAATTAAGAAAAATAAGCACATATGTCAAATATCGACCCTAACTCATCCAAAATCATCCAACTTTGGCCTATATGGCTAAAACCATGCCTATTTTCCAAGTTTTCAAGCAAATGTAAGGTTTCTTTCTTCTAAAATTCCAATATCAATTGCTTTTAAGTTCCTAAGGATATAAATTAAGAGAAATAAGCACATATGTCAAATATCGACCCTAACTCATCCAAAATCATCCAACTTTGGCCTATATGGCTAAAACCATGCCTATTTTCCAAGTTTTCAAGCAAATGTAAGGTTTCTTTCTTCTAACATTCCAATATCAATTTCTTTTAAGTGCCTAAGGATAGAAATTAAGAAAAATAAGCACATATGTCAAATATCGACCCTAACTTATCCAAAATCATCCAACTTTGGCCTGTATGGCTAAAACCATGCCTATTTTCCAAGTTTTCAAGCAAATGTAAGGTTTCTTTCTTCTAACATTCTAATATAAATTGCTTTTTAGTGCCTAAGGATAGAAATTAAGATAAATAAGCACATAAGTCAATTTTCAACCCTAACTCATCCAAAATCATCCAAATTTGGCCTATATGGCTAAAACCATGCCTATTTTCTAAGTTTTCAAGCAAATGTAAGGTTTATTTCTTCTAACATTCCAATATAAATTGATTTTAAGTGCCTGAGAATAGAAATTAAGAGAAATAAGCACATAAGTCAATTTTCAACCCTAACTCATCCAAAATCATCCAAATTTGGCCTATATGGCTAAAACCATGCTTATTTTCTATGTTTTCAAGCAAATGTAAGGTTTCTTTCTTTTAAAATTCAAATATCAATTGCTTTTAAGTTCCTAAGGATATAAATTAAGAGAAATAAGCACATATGTCAAATATCGACCCTAACTCATCCAAAATCATCCAACTTTAGCCTATATGGCTAAAACCATGCCTATTTTCCATGTTTTCAAGCAAATGTAAGGTTTCTTTCTTCTAAAATTCCAATATAAATTTCTTTTAAGTTCTTAAGGATATAAATTAAGAAAAATAGGCACATATGTCAAATATCGACCCTAACTCATCCAAAATCATCCAACTTTGGCCTATATGGCTAAAACCATGCCTATTTTCCAAGTTTTCAAGCAAATGTAAGGTTTCTTTCTTCTAACATTCCAATATCAATTGCTTTTAAGTGCCTAAGGATAGAAATTAAGAAAAATAAGCACATATGTCAAATATCGACCCTAACTCATCCAAAATCATCCAACTTTGGCCTATATGGCTAAAACCATGCCTATTTTCCAAGTTTTCAAGCAAATGTAAGGTTTCTTTCTTCTAACATTCCAATATCAATTTCTTTTAAGTGCCTAAGGATAGAAATTAAGAAAAATAAGCACATATGTCAAATATCGACCCTAACTTATCCAAAATCATCCAACTTTGGCCTGTATGGCTAAAACCATGCCTATTTTCCAAGTTTTCAAGCAAATGTAAGGTTTCTTTCTTCTAACATTCTAATATCAATTGCTTTTTAGTGCCTAAGGATAGAAATTAAGATAAATAAGCACATAAGTCAATTTTCAACCCTAACTCATCCAAAATCATCCTAATTTGGCCTATATGGCTAAAACCATGCCTATTTTCTAAGTTTTCAAGCAAATGTAAGGTTTATTTCTTCTAACATTCCAATATAAATTGATTTTAAGTGCCTGAGAATAGAAATTAAGAGAAATAAGCACATAAGTCAATTTTCAACCCTAACTCATCCAAAATCATCCAAATTTGGCCTATATGGCTAAAACCATGCCTATTTTCTATGTTTTCAAGCAAATGTAAGGTTTCTTTCTTTTAAAATTCCAATATCAATTGCTTTTAAGTTCCTAAGGATATAAATTAAGAGAAATAAGCACATATGTCAAATATCGACCCTAACTCATCCAAAATCATCCAACTTTGGCCTTTATGGCTAAAACCATGCCTATTTTCCAAGTTTTCAAGCAAATGTAAGGTTTCTTTCTTCTAACATTTCAATATCAATTGCTTTTAAGTGCCTAAGGATAAAAATTAAGAAAAATAAGCACATATGTCAAATATCGACCCTAACTCATCCAAAATCATCCAACTTTGGCCTATATGGCTAAAACCATGCCTATTTTCCAAGTTTTCAAGCAAATGTAAGGTTTCTTTCTTCTAACATTTCAATATCAATTGCTTTTAAGTGCCTAAGGATAAAAATTAAGAAAAATAAGCACATATGTCAAATATCGACCCTAACTCATCCAAAATCATCCAACTTTGGCCTATATGGCTAAAACCATGCCTATTTTCCAAGTTTTCAAGCAAATGTAAGGTTTCTTTCTTCTTACATTCCAATATAAATTTCTTTTAAGTGCCTAAGGATAGAAATTAAGAGAAATAAGCACAATATCAATTATCGGTGGATTTCTTCAAGCATAGAAAAACGCCAAAATCATATGTCGACTTTCCTTAAGCATGGAATGTGTCATCCGATAGGTTTCTTCAGAATTATAAAGCTAGCAAACTCATCTGACAGTTTTCCTCAAGCATGGAAAGCATTTCAACAAACGTCATCCCGTGGATTCCTTCAAGCATAGGAAGCTACCAAACTCATTTGTCACCGATAAACTGGTGTCATATAAACGTTCTATCCTTTTACTCTTTTATCTGTGGAATTAATATTTTTTGCAGGTATCGGCGTATACAGAGTGATTTAGGATCGCAGAACGTTTTAAATCATTCTCCGTCCCTATCGACTACTTTGACTATCGTTTTTGAAACCGACGTTTCTACAAATTCAGTCAAAGTAGGGGCTTCTGTAGACACCTAAAAATGTCTCCCCAAAACCAAACTCGGTGATGAACAACTTTTCACCGCCATTATTGGTCGGGTTTAATATTTAATCTTTGGAGTGCTTAAATCCATATTCAAATCCATATTTTCATTTCATAATCTAACCCAATTCCTAGCCCATTTCCCCAAACCTTCACTTATTTTCCTCTTCTCGTGCCTTTAATCCCAAAATAATTCTTTTCGTGCCTTTAATCCCAAAATAATTCATTTCGTGTCCTTTAAAATCATTCATTTCGTGTCCTTTTTATAAAAACGGTTAGTCTAGTTTATTTTGGTCCATTATCTGGGTTCAATGATTGAATAGTTTTATAAGGCTTTAAAAGATCTTTCTAACTATATATTATAAGCCCAAATCCGAGTTATAACCAATAAGTTATGGCTAAAATATTAAACTGAGCCCAAACCGAACCTAAACCCACCTTACCTAAGACCCAATGATCATGTGGAGGGTCTATATGATTTAATCCAATTCCTAAACCAATTAGGGTTAATTAGAAAATTCTATAAGTTTCTAAAAGATCTTAATTATCCTTTATGAAAAGATAAGATTAAAGAGTTTGAAATTGAATAAAACTTTTCTTTTTTTGAAAGTCCTAATTTTATTCGAATTGGAAGACATTCAAAGATTGACAGATATTACTTTCGTGCCTCATATTTTTTATCCAAATTTTATATGGTTGGATAGCCCTTGAAATTATCTTTCCAATGATATATTATAATATCAAGTCCGAGCTATAATGGAAAAGATATGAATAAAATGTCAAACTCTATCCAAAACTGACACCGTCTCACTGTTTCGGCAATATCTTTTTTTCTACAAAATATTTTAATCTGATTCAAATAGGATTAGAAAGTAGACTTCAAGAGATTTCTAACGATATCTTATTCATCTTATTCCGATTTCTGGATCAAAAGATATGATAAAAACAAAAACCGCAAAAAATACAGTCTATCGAGTTTTATTCCGATTTAATTTGGATCTTATCTTATTTTCTCGACCCTTCTTTTTTCTCTATAAATAGAGTCATATCTCTCCTTTTTCAATGATCAACAAGCTTGATCATCAAATTCTTCTCTCTCTCTCTCTCTCTCTCTCTCTCTCTCTTATTCTAAGCCTTAAACCTATATTCCTAATTACACCATTCTTCCCTTAAGCACTCCAAGGAGTCCATACAATACCCGAAGTTCTATACTAAAACCAAGGCATGAATGGTAGAATGAACTAAGGGTTTGGACCAAATCAACTCTACTTTTAATTTCATTTAATTTCCATTTGATTTATTATTTATTGAAGTTACTAATAAATTATCCATGACGTAGCAATTAAAAGGAACGCGCGGAATGTGAGTAATTAATTAATTTAATTACTCTTATTTTATTTTAATATTTCTAGTATCATGATTAGGTTAATTTTATATTTGATTTGACTAACAATTATTGTTGAATTGCTTCCAATATTAATGTTGATTCTATTATTTTTTTTTTATGATCACTATATTGCATGTTTAAAGGAAATATGTAATTGAAAATCACGCCTAATAAGATAATTTGGACAACCGGTTTAGGTTCCTTTTTAATCTTGTTGTTAAATAAAGTGATCACTAATATTTTAGAATTATATAATGCATTAATATTAAACCAATTTAGCTTAATAATAGTTTGGAGCAAATTGAATCTCTGTTTGTATGCCTTTGAGATCGCAGGAATGTTTTTCACTATAAGAATCGAGTAGAGGCTAATACGGGCGAATGTGACTCCATGAATCACTTCGTACCATCATCCCTGATCCTCCTTTCGTGGTTCCGAACCATATGGAGTAAGTAATATCATGGATTATGAATGGGGTGTCACCTTCACGGGTCAATCGTTGTTGCCTATCATTGTCCCTTATTCGTGGTTGCCTTTTATGATCCGTGAACGGTTTACAAGTTCCTTAAAAACTTGTTGGCGGCTCCCTACTTTGCTTTGTCCCTAATCGTACATGTCAATTCCCACCTCCTATGAGTGCCAAGCATATACACAATATGCTTTAACGTAGGCGCACTTCGAGCGACGCCTACAATTTGGCGACTCCACTGAGGAGGATTGTTGGTTATTTATCGATTTGAGTGATCGGTATATAATTAAGATGAGTGGATGAGACTTGAAAGATTCTTGAATTGTATTCCTACAATTTAATTGGCATTGTCACATAGGCATATGCTTTTTAGGTTACCTATTTTGCCACAATAGTACGTGTTCTACGTATGTGGCTAGCCCGGGAGATTTAAGCTCTATCGACCCGAAAACGCTCATGGCAATAAGGGTTCATCCGAGTTTTAAATTCACCCAAACCATGGAGTCAAGTTCGATTTCATCACGAACTCGCAAAGCCGTCCGTTGGCATACACCCTCAAGGGAGGCTGCCTTGCTAACGCGTCCAAACTCTTAACCATGGTATCCTTTGACACCTAAATAAGCTTGACCATAGTCAAACACTGAACTTGACTTTAGGTTGCGAACTTCATTGCATCATGCATGACAATGTGCTTATGTGTGCATTTCTTTTTACTTTTCATTTATTTATTTATATTTTTCCCGTATCGAAACCCTTTTTTTTATTAGAGTCGAGCCATAGATTTTTTTTTTAATTTTTGAGTCACCCGGATTTTTATTCCCGTATATTGCACAAGAGTCAACTTGTTTTGGTCCTAGCCGTAGTTATAGAAAGAGTTACGTGTCGTTCTACCTATGGATCTGTAGCCCCAAGTTTTATCTTTCATTTGGAGTTAGTTTCGTCCCAATAAGAGTCACATATCTAAAGTTATAACCGATATAATACAGCCTTTCCAGTTTAGGTGTCTTTTTCCGTTACCATTTTTTTTTAAAAAAAAAAATAAAACTAAAAATTTGTGTCAAGCTAGTCTTAGCCAAGTCCTTTAATCCGTGTCAACTCAAATAACATAGGATTATAGATTTTTATATATTTATTTTTTATACCCATGAGTCATAACTCTTCTAGAATTCTAGTCCTCTTCCTAGTTTCTTGTGATCGATTTTTGTGCTAATTAACCTTAACATGTGTTCTTTGTCTTTGATTGTGGTTGATCTTATTTATGACTAATAATTTCCAATGGACCATTTTCACCTAGTAAATAGCATAAACATTAAATTAGAAAAAATTAATCAAGTTAGTTTTTCTTTTAGTCTTCCGTGATATTTGGTCATTGGGTCCTTTGTTTTTCACAACGTCCTCATGTCTAGCCATTCGATCACACCACGAGTCTTAATAAACTCACCTAATCACACATGTTGAGTCATTGCACACACTTCGTCTCCGAGTAATGCACCATATTGTTTATGATCGTACATTAGGACCATGCATGAATCATTTTCCATCATAATAGGAATGAGTGGAGTATTTCCCATCAGTTTTCGAAATTGTTTAATACACTCTTCCTTTTCAATTCGAGTATTGAGTGAATGCATTAAGTGAGTTCATCCTTACACAGTACTTGTGTCTAAAATCACTAGGCAATAGTTGGAAGAATAAGGGGAACGTCACTCCTTCCTTCTTTCCTTCCAATCAAAGCGTCAACAACAAGAAACTTTTTTTCTTACCAGGCGGCAAGAAGTTGCTCATAAACAGCCATGAAGCTGATAAAGCACGATGGAAGCTTCTCACCAAGATTTCATGTTTCTTCTTCTTTTGTTTCAAACCTTTCCCCCTGAAAAGTCTAGCATATGTTCTCCTTATCCATGTGTCTATGTGTCACATTTCTTACCTTCTTCATAAATGACCATCTTTTTCTTACATTTGATCACGTAATTAGCAAAAAAAAAAACATTAATTAAAAATCAATTGCCGAACTAAACGCAAGGTACACCGATGACTTGAGGCACCTTTGCAACCCTGTCATTCCCTATTAACCATTCAATCGCATATCCATTTCTTCATCAACCACTTTGAGCCTTCTCGAATGATTGACCTTATTTATTCAACCCACATTCACTTAAACCTGGGTTGGGAAGGTGTGTAATTTATGTAATAGTCGGAAAGCAAGTTCAAATAATAAAAACAGAATAAGTAAAAAAAAAAAAAAAAAAAAAACAATGTCTAAGCGCAAGTGTTCCAATGTCTTTGATATGAACACGTCTCAAATTGCGTCTCTCATCGAGTGCTTGGTACCGTGCCTGAGAAACATGAATGCTAAGTGAGTGATGGACCGCATGATCTGAGATTGCCCATATTGATTTAAAAAAAAATAAAGAACAAAAAATAATCAAAGCAAAAAAAGTTGAAAACAAACTTGCAAAGTCCAAAATTTTCCAATACATAATTGCATATCTTGGGGGGCTTCTCTCGGGTCTTGAGCCTTTCACCCCTTTCTTCTTCAAACCATCAAGTTAACCACATTACAACCCTTGAAAGATCTCTTTGAGGTGTACACACACTTGTCAAAGTTTGGTTAGAGCTACGTTCGGCCTGATTCCTAACGTATACGTAAGCAACCTCACGTTGAGGTGCGGCCACATTCATATGCATGATTGAGTCGAAGAATATCCAATGCTTAATCCTATGACCCTACCCATTTAGAGATAGACTTGGGGGCTTGAACCCACAACATTTAGCCTACCTAGCCTAAAGAGTCATTATCTTTGACTCTTCTCACATCTCTTTCCATCGCCATAACCCTTGCCGTCAGCCTTAGTATCACATTCACACACTTCACTCACACATCCATATCCATATCAATCATCCATCCCTTTCAGAGCCCTTTATCATGAAATCTTATTTCAACACTGTGCATGTTTCATCATATTTAAAGATAACATTCATTAAAAGAAACATTGTATACTTGCTTAGCTTCCTGACCTGAGCAATATTCATTGTTTCATGAATTGCATAATGTGCTTAGAAACATTTATATATCAATGATTTTTAATAATACAAAGCGTATCGTGATTAGATCCTTGACCTAAGCAACGTTCATTATGCAATAATCATTTCATCTGTATACGTGCTTAGCTTCCAAACCTAAGTGACATTCAAGATCGTTTCTTTACACCATATATGATGCTTAGCTCCATGACCTAAGTTCATTCACCATGTCACATGATGTAATTGTCCTTAGCCTGCTGGCCTAAGGACATGCATCATGCATACATTACTTTCAAGAAAAGCAATTCAATCCATGCGATTCATTTTGTCTTGGTCAACGAGGAAGTTCAAAACTTCTTTCCTTTTTTCGCGTCTTTTTTTTTTGGTTAAGTTTAAAAAAACTTTTTCAAAATTTTCTCATCGAGGGAAGTTCGAAAATAAAAGTTCTGTTGTCACATTTTTCTTTTTCGGGAGAAAGTCGGTACCCTCCACTCATGACAAAAATGACAAAAAATTTTTGCTTTTGCATCTTCGTTTGCTTGTGTCTGCACACATACATACACACACAGACACTCACAAGTCATACACATGTAATGTCACATCAAGTCAGTGGTCAAGTCAATCACAATATATACGAGTCCATTGGCAAATTTATTTTTGCAGGTCTAATCTACAGCCCACATTCGGGGACAAGCGAACCAACTACAGCCCACGTCCGGGGACAAGCGGACCATCTACGGCCCACGTCCGGGGACAAGCGGACCATCTACAGCCCACGCCCGGTAGGTTTCTTCAGGCTTAGAAAGCTACCAAACTCATCTGACGGCTTTCCTCAAGCATGGAAAGCATTTCAACAAACGTCATCCGGTGGATTCCTTCAAGCATAGGAAGCGACCAAACTCATTTGTCACCGATAAACTGGTGTCAGATAAGCGTTCTATCCCTTTACTCTTTTGTCTGTGGAATTAACATTTTTTGCAGGTATCGGCGTATACAGAGTGATTTAGGATCGCAGAACGTTTTAAATCATTCTCCGTCCCTATCGACTACTTTGACTATCGTTTTTGAAACTGAAGTTTCAAAAAACTCAGTCAAAGTAGGGGCTTCTGTAGACACCTAAAAATGTCTCCCCAAAACCAAACTCGGTGATGAACAACTTTTTACCGCCATTATTGGTCGGGTTTAATATTTAATCTTTGGAGTGCTTAAATCCATATTCAAATCCATATTTTCATTTCATAATCCAACCCAATTCCTAGCCCATTTCCCCAAACCTTCACTTATTTTCCTCTTCTCGTGCCTTTAACCCCCAAAATAATTCTTTACGTGCCTTTAATCCCAAAATAATTCATTTCGTGTGCTTTAAAATCATTCATTTTGTGTCCTTTTTATAAAAACGTTTAGTCCAGTTTATTTTGGTCCGTTATATGGGTTCAATGATTGAATAGTTGTATGGGGATTTAAAATATATTTCCAACGATATATTATAATCCCAAATCCGAGTTATAACCAATAAGTTATGGCAAAAATATTAAACTAAGCCCAAACCGAACCTAAGCCCACCTTACCTAAGACCCAATGATCATGTGGAGGGTCCAAATGATTTAATCCAATTCCTAAACCAATTAGGGTTAATTAGAAAATTGTATAAGTTTCTAAAAGATCTTAATTATCCTTTTTTCAAAGATAAGATTAAAGAGTTTGAAATTGAATAAAACTTTTCTTTTTTTGAAAGTCCTAATTTTATTCGAATTGGAAGACATTCAAAGATAGAAAGATATTATTTTTGTGCCTCATTTTTTTTATCCAAATTTTATATGGTTGGATATCCCTTGAAATTATCTTTCCAATGATATATTATAATATCAATTCCGAGCTATAACGGAAAAGATATGAATAAAATATCAAACTCTATCAAAAACTGTAACCGTCTCACTATTTCGGCTATATCTTTTATTCTAAAAAATATTTTAATCTGATTCCAATTGTATTAGAAATTAAACTTCAAGAGCTTTCCAACGATATCTTATTCATCTTATTTCTATTTCTGGATCGAAAGATATGATAAAAACAAAAACCGCAAAAACTGCAGTCTATCGAGTTTTATTCCGATTTAATTCGGATCTTATCTTATTTTTTCGACCCTTATTTTTTCTCTATAAATAGAGGTCATATCTCCCCTTTTTCAATGATCAACATGCTTGATCATCAAATTCTTCTCTCTGTCTCTCTCTCTTATTCTAAGCCTTAAACCTATATTCCTAATTACACCATTCTTCCCTTAAGCACTCCAAGGAGTCCATACAATACCCGAAGTTCTATACTTAAACCAAGGCGTGAAAGGTAGAATGAACTGAGGGTTTGGACCAAATCAACTCTACTTTTAATTTCATTTAATTTCCATTTGATTTATTATTTATTGAAGTTACTAATAAATTATCCATGACGTAGCAATTAAAAGGAACGCGCGGAATGTGAGTAATTAATTAATTTAATTACTCTTATTTTATTTTAATATTTCTAGTATCATGATTAGGTTAATTTTATATTTGATTTGACTAACAATTATTGTTGAATTGCTTCCAATATTAATGTTGATTCTATAATTTTTTTTTATGATCACTATATTGCATGTTTAAAGGAAATATGTAATTGAAAATCACGCCTAATAAGATAATTTGACAACCGGTTTAGGTTCCTTTTTAATCTTGTTGTTAAATAAAGTGATCACTAATATTTTAGAATTATATGTTGCATTAATATTAAAAAAATTTAGCTTAATAATAGTTTGGAGCAAATTGAATCTCTGTTTGTATGCCTTTGAGATCGCAGTATTGCTTTTCACTATAAGAATCGAATAGAGGCCAATACGGGCGAATGTGACTCCATGACTCACTTTGTACCATCATCCCGATCCTCCTTTCGTAGTTCCGAACCATATGGAGTTAGTAATCTCATGGATTATGAATGGGGTGTAACCTTCACGGGTCAATCGTTTTTGCCTATCGTTGTCCCTTATACGTGGTTGCCTTTTATGATCCGTGAACAGTTTACAAGTTCCTTAAAAACTTGTTGGCGGCTCCCTACTTTTCTTTTTCCCTAATCTTATATGTCAATTCCCACTTCCTATGAGTGCCAAGTATATTCACAACATTCTTTAACGTAGGCGCACTTCGAGCGACGCCTACAATGCTGCATCCTTCTCACCAAGTACTTCTACTTCTTTTGGTGCAGATCTTACATCCTACGAGCCGGATCTTGTTGGGTTTTCCAAACGGATGGTGAGGACCCTCACCCGGTCGGAGAAAAATTCCATACCTGATCTGCAGGTGGTGGACTTCGATAGGATAATGGGCCAACAGCCTGAGGTAAAGGAATCTTCAACTTAATTCTGATATTTTTCTTCATTCTTTACCAAGTATTTCATAATCCTTCTGCCCTTTTCTCAGGTAATGCTGAGGGTGGATTGGCTCCGAGGCCCCTTTAGGCAGAAGCAAGAAGAGGTAAATGACGCCAAACAGAGGGCCCTTGAAAACCTCAACTCTGCTGAATATGCTAATTATATGTGTGATTTAGAGAATAAAGCAGTATAGTTGAAACATGAGGAGCTGATCCGGAGCTTGACGGCTGCGAATGATGAAGCTACCAGCCGGGCTATGGACCTTGATCAAAAACTAAAGGATGCTAAGGCTAAACTCAAGGCATTAGAAGACGCTGACAAGGAGAACACAAAGGTCCGGGCAGACTACGCCCGACTGGGCGTGGAGATCGCAACATGCGGAACCAGCATGGAGATGAAATCGCCGAGCAGACCCGGCTGATGGAGAAAAACGAGCGGGACAATGCAGCCCGTTTGAAGATAGCCTGGGGGCTCCTGTACCCGGATGTGGACTTTGAAGTTGATGTGTCTATTTTATATAGTATTTTACCCCCGTCTCTTGGTCATAATTAGTAGTGTTTTTTGCTCTTTAGAGCCATTTTTATTACTAATTGGTGTTTTCTAATGTTTTCGTAGATTTAGTTGACTTTTGCAAGGATTTGCACTTTTGGAGCATTTACCCGAGATATTATGGAGCAGTTACGAGCATTGGAGAAGCACAACCAGTTTTTATAGCCCAGGGCCGGTTAGAGCCACCGAACCAGTGATTAAGGGCTCGGTATATGTGATACCGGGGAATTTGGACCAAGTAATTAAGACCCGAAGAGGAAATCCAGATTGGCCCGAAGAATTGGAGCACAATCGAAGTCCAAATAGTGGCCCAAGAGAGTCGCCCGGCCAAAGAGGCTGGCGCCCAGAGGCGCGCCCGGCTAGGCGAGGGAAGGCGCCCGAAGACGCGCCTGGCCGGGCGCGAGAAACGTACATGATAGAGAAAAGGCGCGCCCGATCGGGCGGTCTCGCCCGATCGGGCGCGTGTTATTATTAGGAGTTAATTTTTGACGTTTAAGTTTGTTTTAGTTTAGGATTCTTACGGAGTATAAATACTTCTTCGTAAAACAAGTTTAGTACCTTTCTTTACTCTTCTTTACTCTCTCTTAATTATTTCTTAGATTTTCTCTCTCTACTTAGCTTTTAGATTAGTTTTCTTTTTCATACACTTTGTTCTTAGCTTGATTCTTAATTCCAGATTTATTTTGGTAACGATTTCTCTTCTCTTAATCTTAGTTGTTTATATTATTCTTTTGATCATGTCTTGCTTTATTACTTTGATTAGTTTAGTTTTAATTATGAGTGAGTAGTTCTATTTCCAGGGTTTATGGGGATCCATAAATAATATGAAGGGGTAATTTATTGTTGTTAATTGCTAATGCTAGATTAATTTCCTATTGATTGAATTAATGCTCAGTGACTAGATTTGCGCAGATCTTTTATGCATGAGTTTGACAATATTGATTCGAGATTCTACAGATGAGAATTAATGTTTAGGTCTAGTTTCAATAGGCAGGTTAATTTATAAATGGTTAAGTCGAGATTCGAAAGATGAGATTTAATACCGGTAAATTAATTGTGTGATTGTAATACATAGCGAAAGCCCTTTATGATCTGATAAATGTATGCATTGATGATTGATTATTATGTTTTACCCTGGAATATTATTTATTGGTGAAGCTATGCCCTAGATCCTTTTATTCATTGTTTTCTCCTTATTCTTAATCTTCGTAGTTTAGTTTCATATACAAATTTACATATTGGTTACTTTATAATCTATATTATATTAATTAATTAGGAATAGAAAGACTAGTTTCTCTGTGGATTCGACCCTATTTCCCTATCTACATTAGTTAGAGGATTTAGGAATTACTTTTGATTAGGGGATACGACTTTACCCTATCAAAATTTGGCGCCGTTGCCGGGGAAACGGTTTTATTTTTATTTCTTATTTATTTTTGTAGTCTAGGTTATTTCTTTTTGTCTCAGAGAACGTTAGTTCTTTGAGGCAAGTCTCATATTTGCTTTTAGTTTTTTGTTTATGCCCAGGTGTTCCAGATCAGGGTATGTCCCATTCGATCCTGAGATCGAACGATCCTTCCATAGACAGAAGAATCTTTACAAGCAAATTCTGGTGGATTCTAGTGATAATAATAATCACCGGGACCCTCCAACTGGTTCTAGCGATTCAGAGGTATCATCAGACCCAGAATCAGAGATGACGGCTCCAAAGAAGCTTAGTGACTACTCATAACCAAAGCTTACAGATTTTCCACATCTCACTCCCACTCCGGCTCTCGATGGGGTAAAATTTGAGATTAAACCCCAATTTATAACGATGATAAAGAGAAAGCAATTTAGTGGAGCTAAGGGTGAAGACCCAAATCTTCACATTGCTGACTATTGTCAGTATTGTAATACCATCAGACAAGCCGGGGTCACACAAGACCAAATCAGGGAGATTCTCTTTCCTTTTTCTTTAACTGGAAAATCCAAATTATGGTTTAATGGATTAAATAGAATTGCACTTGGTATAACTGACTGGGAAACTCTTGTTTTGAATTTTTATAACAAGTATTATCCTGCAGAGAGAACAGCCGTACTACGGAGTGCAATTCAGAACTTTGCCCAAGAAGCCGATGAAACTTTATATGAGGCTTGGGAGAGGTTCAAGGACCTACAAAGAGAATGCCCCCACCATAATTTGGCACAATGGAAGTTAATCCAATCATTTTACAATGGCATTGGAAATTCATCTAGATTAATTTTAGATTCTGCAGCTAGTGGGAGGTTTATGAATCTTAATGTTGATGATGCAGGTCAGGTTATTGAAGATATGGCGATACATAATTCCCAATATGGGAATCCTAGAGGCTTTGCTAACAAGGGGAAGCATAGTGTTGACTCCGTATCCTTTTTTAAAGCTCAATTAACCTCTATCTGCCAGAAATTAGATAATCTTAGCACTGCTAATGTAGCTAATGTTTACGCAATTAACAATAATGCTAATGAGGTTTTCTGTGAAAATTGTCGGATTTTAGGTCATTGGGAACAAGATTGCAGGAGTTTCGTGGAGCAAGTTAATGCCTTTCAAGCTTATAGGCAGAATAACCCATACTCCAACACCTACAATCCTGGGTACCGGAATCATCCGTACCTTTCCTACCGGAGTACTAATGTTCAAAATCCACCACCACAAGAACCACAGGCGCCACAACAACAGCAGAAATATTACCATCCCAATTCTGGCCAGAAGAACCAACCACAACAACCCTCCTCATCTTCCGACCCTGATTTGGTAGAAATTAGAGCGATGCTGGTTAATATGCAGAAGCACATGGAGAGTAGAGATGCATAAATTGATTCAATTCTAGCACATAATAAAATTGTAGATAATCAAATTGCGCAACTTTCCGCTACTCTACAAGCCCGCCATCAGGGAGCTCTGCCAGCACAGCCGACCAGGCCTACGGATCCAGCCTATGCAATGACTTTAAGGAGTGGTTCAAACTATGAAGGGCCCACTATGCCCAGAGTTGATGAACCTGTTTTAATAAATAATGCTAATCTTGATTCCGTTAAACCAGACAATATAGCTAATAGCCCTGCAGGGCTAAAGCATAGTACTAATATATCTGATTCTACATTGCAGGGTACAACCCCAAGGAAGGTGGCCACTCCAGATAAGAGCAATAATGCCCCAAAGCCAATTATCAAACTTCCATTCCCCAATCGTCAATTGAAAACAAATTTGGATAAGCAGTTTGGTAAAAGATTTGAAGGTAACAGTTTCCCTTCACTGAATTAATCACACAAATTCCTGCATATGCAAAATTTATGAAAGAAATATTGACAAGAAAAATGTCTATTAGTGAGGTAGAGATAGTAGCTTTCACTGCAGAGTGTAGTGCCGTACTTTAAAATAAATCTCCACCTAAATTAAAAGATCCGGGTAGCTTCTCTATCCCTTGTCATATTGGTAATCTTATGATTGATAATGCATTGTGTGATTTGGGTGCTAGCATTAGTGTTATGCCATTATCTGTGTGTTCCAAGTTAAATATGGGTAAATTAAAATCTACTAATATTACTCTACAAATGGCGGACCGTTCTTTCAAATACCCCTTTGGTGTTTTAGAGGATTTTCCCGTTAGAGTAGGTAAATTTTATATCCTTGTTGATTTTGTTGTTCTTGATATGGTTGAGGATATGCAAACCCCAATCATTTTGGGTAGACCATTCCTTAACACTGCAGGAGCAATTATAGATGTGAGAAGTGGTAAATTAACACTATCAGTAGGGGACGATAAAATTATTTTTAATCTTAATAATACCCCTAAAAGCCCCATAACAGAGGAGAAGTGCTTTAGTGTTAACGTGGTTCATAATTATTCTAACAAGCCCCAAGCTCTTGAAAAAGATCCCTTGGAGGCGGTATCTTGTGTTGCATCCCTTTCAGATGAGATAGACAAATAGCAGAAGGAAGTTGATGCAATAGAAAGAGCCCTCTACACTGTCGGTCTTGGTTTTGAGGACGAAAAGGTGGAATCAATCAAGAAAGTTGTGGAAATTGAGCCTACGGTGAGTGTTCCCCCAGATCGAGTTGCAAGTGCTAAATGCAATGACAATTTGAAGCAACCCTCGATCAAAGAGGGATCTTTAGTGTGTAGCATTGAAGAACCCCCAATCCAAGTCAAGGAGGATCCACCAGATAAGGTGAATTGGCATCCCACAAGGTATGTCAAGAATCCTCTTCGTAGCCAAAACACCGCTCGACCGGGTGAGAAACCGCCTGATTAAGCGTTAGGCCAAGGGTCCTAGTTCTTAAACTTGGTAAGAAGGTCGTGCGGGACCTAGATAAACCAGCTCTTTGCGGGAGGCAACCCGTATTTTAATGCTTTTTTAGACTAGTTTTTCTTTCTTTTTCTTATGAAAGGAGAGATGAGGGAATTTAATGAGTTTTATGAGTTTTTGTACAGTTTTGATGGAAAAGAGTTAGCCAAAATTGAAGAAAAGAAGAAAGTAAAAAAATTCGTCAAATAGCCTTGGGCCCGACCGGGCGAAGCTTGCCCGACCAGGCGCGAGAGTTGGGTTTAAAAATCGAGTGTTTTTGCCCGACCGGGCGAATGCTGCCTGACCGGGCGCGAAAATTGATGTTTACGGACATCTTAGATCGCCCAACCGGGCGCAAAAAGAGACGAAAATTTCAGCATTAAATCGCCCGATCGGGCGAAGGGCGCCCGACCGGGCGCGAGAGTAGATGAAATCGGGTATTTAGATCGCCCGATCGGGCGAAGTACCTCCCGACCGGGCGCGAGAGCATAGCAGAAAATTAAATCAGATCGCCCGATCGCGCGAACACCCGCCCGGCCGGGCGCGACATGCCCGACCTTCTTCTTCATCTTCTTTCTTCATTCTTTTCTCATTTACTCTCTTTCCTCCATAACTTTCTCTCTCTAAAAACTTAAAACCTCTACCTTCTCTCTAAGTTTTCTTCTCCATTTCTCACCCAAATCCAAATATTTTTACATATTCTTAATCCTCTCTTCATCCTCTATAATCCTATATAAAAATTTTCAAATTCCATTCAAATTTATTTTCATACCCATTCTATACTATGGCTTCAAAGAGGGCTTGATCTATTTTCGGTAGGAGTTCTAGCTCGAGGGAGGAGTATGATCCAGATTTACAACTCTCCTACTGGCCAACGATCCGTATTGCTAGCCAGGAGCAAAAGGAGCGGCTAGAACACCTAGCCGGGCTCGAGGTAATTCCTTCACGGTGGTTACACCGCCCTACTTTAGAAACCTATGGTTTTGTATGATTTTGTGAAACGATTTTTGAATGACATAAGAATGAGAAAATTCGTTGATATGCATTATCCTACATACCGTGAATTAAATTGTGAATTCTTGTCTTCTTTGAAAGTTGTAAATAGTAAAAATGGACCGAATTTATTTTTTAGGTTGAACAATAGAAATATTAGTTTAACTTATGTGGAATTTTGTAAATTGTTTGAATTGAATTCTTAATTACCATACCAATGGCATGCTGAATATAAAATGGGTGACATTTATTATGCTCTTACTGGTTTGCCTACCCCCGACCCCCAACATGCTAGTACTAAACCTATCCATCACCCTATCCCAAAAATCTGGCAAAGATTTGCGGGTTTGTGTTTTCTAGGTAGGAACGAGCCCCATAACGCCCAAACCAATGAACTAGTTGTTATAGGACACTATGTGTTTGGGTTTGGGAAACTGAACATGGGTAGGTACATTATCCATTATTTGAGCAGACATACCACAGCCAGTACCCAGTCTCGCACCCCCATTCGTATAGGAGGCCTTATCACTAGAATAGTAGTGAAAAAGGCCGGTTTTTTTGAGGGTGGACCCCACCAACTCACCAACTGTGGACCAGATACCTATATGACTACTAGTTATTTTGAGGAGTTGGGGTGGGTACGACTGGACAGTGAGCAGACACCCCACTGGTGTATTAGGACTGGGACCGAGCAGCCTTTTCCCACTTTCTCCTACCTAGTCCTGACTTGACCGCTTTTCCCCCCGGGAAACCATCCTACACGTATGACCTTTTAGTTGCCAACTCTAGGGGGCAAGCACCACTAGTACCACCACCAGTTCCACCACCCCAGCCTCAGCCCGAGGTAACGTTTTCTCCACCTCGCATGTCTCACTCTGTCCCCCATGTTGACTCTGACCCAGTTTGGGACCTTCAGAGTATAGGTCAGGCTTTAGGCCGTATCGAGCATTCCCACACTGACCTTAGGAGGATGGTAGGCTCCATATACCATAGGTTAGGGTACCTGGAGAGGAACCAAGGTAGAGCTCTCTACCCTATGTACGATGATTATGCTCGTCGGGGCAACATTCCCGACGATGCTATTTACCCTGAATGGTTTCAGCCTCCACCCCAGGGATACGATAGGGATCTCACTGCCCATGGAATTTATACTGACTATTCTGCCTTCCATGGGTACGGCCAGGACATTCCTTTCAGGGGACCGGCGGGGGGGAGATTTCATGCTGATTATTTTGGTGGTATCTCTTCTGGTGCAGGTGGTAGTGGAGGTGAAAGGTTCGGCTCTATAGATGAGGATGATCAGGACTAGCTACGCTGGGCTAGTTCCCGAGCCAATGAGGACATTGTCTGATTCTGGCTTGGGGGAGATTTTGGATTTTGTATCTTTCTTTTTCTCTTTTCTTTTGTTTTGGTGTGTTTTCTTAGGTTAGATTTATTGCTTTCTAGGTTAGTTTTATTGCTTTCTTATATATGAAAAATACAAAAAAAAATCAACTTAGAATTGGATGGATTTAATTGGTTGATTTTGAAGCATGTTTATTGGATTTACCTTGAATTTTTTGTGCTTGATTTTTACTTTTTGGGGTGAAACATATTTATTTATTCATTGATGAGATCTTTTCTTAGGGACAAGCAAAGGTTTGGCTTGGGGGAGTTTGATGTGTCTATTTTATATAGTATTTTACCCCCGTCCCTTGGTCATAATTAGTAGTGTTTTTGGCTCTTTAGAGCCATTTTTATTACTAATTGGTTGTTTCTAGTGTTTTCGTAGATTTGGTTGACTTTTGCAGGGATTTGCACTTTTGGAGCATTTTCCCGAGATATTATGGAGCAATTACGAGCATTAGAGAAGCACGACCAGTTTTTATAGCCCAGGGGCGGTCAGAGCCATCGAACCGGTGATTAAGGGCTCGGTATATGTGATACCGGGGCATTTGGACCAAGTAATTAAGACCCGAAGAGGAAATTCAGATTGGCCCGAAGAATTGGAGCCCAATCGAAGTCCAAATAGTGGCCCAAGAGAGCCGCCCGGCCAAAGAGGCTGGTGCCCGGAGGCGCGCCCGGCCGGGCGAGGGAAGGCGCCCAAAGACGCGCCCGGCCGGGCGCAAGAAACGTACCTGATAGAGAAAAGGCGCGCCCGATCGGGCGGTGCCTCGCCTGATCGGGCGCGTGTTATTATTAGGAGTTAATTTTTGACGTTTAAGTTTGTTTAAGTTTAGGATTCTTACGGAGCATAAATACTTCTCCGTAAAACAAGTTTAGTACCTTTCTTTACTCTTCTTTACTCTCTCTTAATTATTTCTTAGATTTTCTCTCTCTACTTAGCTTTTAGATTAGTTTTCTCTCTCATACACTTTGTTCTTAACTTGATTCTTAATTCCAGATTTATTTTGGTAACGATTTCTCTTCTCTTAATCTTAGTTGTTTATATTATTCTTTTGATCATGTCTTGCTTTATTACTTTGATTAGTTTAGTTTTAATTATGAGTGAGTAGTTCTAATTCTAGGGTTTATGGGGATCCATAAATATTATGAAGGGGTAATTTATTGTTGTTAATCGCTAATGCTAGATTAATTTCCTATTGATTGAATTAATGCTCAGTGACTAGATTTGCGCAGATCTTTTATGCATGAGTTTGACAATATTGATTCGAGATTCTACAGATGAGAATTAATGTTTAGGTCTAGTTTCAATAGGCAGGTTAATTTATAAATGGTTAAGTCGAGATTCGAAAGATGAGATTTAATACCGGTAAATTAATTGTGTGATTGTAATACGTAGCGAAAGCCCTTTATGATCTGATTAATGTATGCATTGATGATTGATTATTATGTTTTACCCTGGAATATTATTTATTGGTGAACCTATGCTCTAGATCCTTTTATTCATTGTTTTCTCCTTATTCTTAATCTTCGTAGTTTAGTTTCATATCCAAATTTACATATTGTTTACTTTATAATCTAGATTATATTAATTAATTAGGAATAGAAAGACTCGTTTCTCTGTGGATTCGACCCTACTTCCCTATCTACATTAGTTTGAGGATTTAGGAATTACTTTTGATTAGGGGATACGACTTTACCCTGTCAGAAGTCTACAAGCTTAGGTATGATTATGCCACTGCGGTGTATGATGCCCAAGTGTTGGGAGAGGCAGCTCCGCCTCGCTTCAAGGAATGGGCTGCAGCGCTGGGATATGAAGTCTCAAATAATGAGGAGGAGCCGGTGGAGGACGAGCAAAATGAAGGAAGCCAGCCTTATGTGGCTGACGACCAATCAGAAGCCTTCCCAGCCGGTCAAAACCAGCCGGAGCAGCAGCTTCCCCCTCAGCCTTGAATCAGCCTCCCCAAATTCTGCGGCAGTATGCCATTCATTCTCTTTTCCGGCTTGTAAGCCGAGTATGTTGTAATTTTACCAACTATGGAGTTGGGTTGACAATTATTTTCTTTTATTTCTGCACCGGACGTGACTCCGGTTAACAACTATTCTGGCCTTTGTGCCATTTTCAATATTTATATGAAGTATTACGACTTAGTCGGTTGTTTATACATGTTTGTGTTTGAATTTTTTTAATTTGAATTTTGCGTATATACTGCAATTCTTTAATATTTTGCCTAACTTAAAAAAGCATGCGGAAATTTGCAATCTGGCTACTCTTGCTCCTCAACGCCTGTGTGGTTGGTTTTATTTCAAATTGATTGATTTTCTTGAAAACACTTTATACTTGGAGAAGTATGAGGTGTTTTTAAGCCAATCAATCACAATGGTGATTGCCCCAAACCAAGTGCACAGCCGGCCATTAGAACGGGTGCTTCGAGCCTCTTACCCAGACGGTAATATTCCGTCTGGGATTATTGCATAGCCATTACACAAATTCTTTTGCCCTAATTGGGAGAGAGAGTTCAACTTTGGAATAAATAATCTAAGTAAAAACTTCAGCTGGTAACCGACTGATGCCTTAGGGCATCCGGTATTCGGAAACTTAACCGTTCTCGTAGATTATTCTGGTCAGACGGCTATGAGTTGACTAATTTAATCGTTCAATCTTTGTCGTCTGCATAGGTACGTAGGGCTGACAAAGAGTCTTCTCTCTGCAATGATTGCACCCGGAGGGGTGTCGCCAAACACCATTATCCATGTTGGGACAGGCGGTTTTATTAAATAAGTAACCATCCGGCCATTGGCCTTTGGTCTTATTTGAGACCGGTTGTATAGCCACTAAGCGTTTTTGTGCTTAGGTTTTTCAATCTGGCCATTGGCCGCATGTTATTATAACATTGAATTTACACTAAGTGTCGAACTTAGCTGGTTAAACAAATAGTCCGTCTGAGTATTACCCAGGCGGACAAGTAATTATAAAGATAACAAAACAATTTTGAAAACAAAGCCTGATTTCTCATTAATAGACTCTTTGTTTACAAAAATTTACAATTCTCAAAAGTAGTAATTTTTTAAGTTATCTACATTCCAAGTTTTAGGTAGGCGTCTTCCGTCTAGGGTTTCCAGATTGTAGGTGCCATCCCAGACTTCTTCATAGATCCGGTAGGGGCCTTCCCAATTGGGGTTAGCTTTCCAGACTCATTGGCCCTACCGGTTGCCTCCATTTTTCGTAACACAAAGTCGCCAACTTTCAAAGGGCGCTTGCGTACTTTCTTGTTGTAGGCTCTCGTCATTCTCAGATGGTATATCTCATCACGTAGAGCAGCATTGCCCCTGCGTTCCGAAAGAGAGTCCAATGCCAGCCGTATGGCCTTCCAATTTGCCTCTTTATCATAAAGCATGACTCGAAGAGTCGGCTCGTAATGTTCAATGGGCAAGACGGCTTCAGCACCGTACACTCTAAGAAATGGGGTTTCACCGGTTTCCCCTTTCGCAGTTGTCCGGATGGCCCATAGGACATGAATCAGATCTAACTCTTCTGCCCATAAGCCACCAGCTCTTTCAATTTTCTTTTTTATGCCGTCTGAGATAAGCTTGTTGAAGGCTTCAACTTGGCCGTTTGCTAGGGGTCGGCCGACTGATGCAAAACAATGTGAGATTCCCTGATCTCCCAACCAAGTCTTAAGGTGAGGCGTTTCAAGCTAAGGGCCATTATCAAACACCATATACATAGGTACCCCAAACCGGGGGATGATGTTCTTCCAAATTAAAGAGATGGCATCCTTTGTCTTGATGTTCTTGACCGGCTCAGCCTCTACCCATTTGGTGAAGTAATCCACACCCACTAAAATATAACGTTTTCCGCCTGGTGCAGGCATATAAGGACCCTTGCCCCACTTAGCAAACGGGACTCGGCTGTGGATTGCCGTCAGATCAGTAGTCGGGCGGTGAATAAGCTTGCTAAACCTCTGGCATTTGTCACACCTCTTCACCAACTCTTTAGCGTCTGCTTCAAGAGTAGGCCAAAAGTAATGCCGCCTGGCTCTAACGGCTAGGGACCTTCCGCCTATATGAGAGGCGTAGTATCCCGCATGCAATTCTTCAAGAACTTCTTTACCCTTTTCTTGGGTAATACACTTTAATAGAGGTTTAAGGAAACCCGCCTTGAAGAGCTCCATTTCTCATCTCGAAGCTTACTGCTCGCTTCTTCATGTCGGCTGCCTCCTGTGGTGAATCACGAAGCGTGTCGTCTATTAAATATTCCCGAATGCCATCCATCTAGGTAGAGCTTCGGCCTAGGATTCCAATGGGCTCTTCATATATACTTCTCTTTTCCAAAACTTCCCAAAAGACTGACCGAGGCGTATCACAGCAGGCGGAAGATGCCAATTTGGACAATGCATCCGCCTGGTTGTTATCTGACTTGGGCACTTGACTCAGACGGAATTCTTCAAGTGCCTCGGCCTCTTCCTTGACTACCTGAAGATACTTGATCATAGCCGGATGAGTTGCCTCATATTTTCCCTCATACCGGCTTCTGACCAACTGCGAATCAGAGTAGGTGTCAATTTTTGTTGCCGCTGCTGCCTTACACATGCGGATTCCGGCTAGCAGGGCTTCATATTCCACCTCGTTATTTGAGGCTTGAAACTTAAACCGCAGTGCATATTCAAATCTGTCCCCCTGAGGGGACTCATATATAATTCCTTTACCGCAGTCGTTCTTCGTCGAGCTCTCGTCTACATACACTTTCCAAATCTGATCAATGTTATCTAGTTGTATCGGTCGTGTCATTTCAACAATGAAGTCGGCAAACGCCTAACCCTTCACTGCCTTTCTGGGTTCAAAAGTGATTTCAAGACTTTGCATTTCAATAGCCCATTTCAGCATTCTGCGGATGACTCCAAGGTCGACATTAGCCGCTTGAGAGGCTGATCAGTGTAAATTACAACTGGATGTGCCAGAAAGTACGGCTTCAATTTCTTGAATGCCATGTATAGAGCAAGGCCAAATTTTTCAACCATGGAGTACTGGAGTTTAGCATTTTTTAGCACATGGCTAATGAAATAGACCAGGAGCTGGATGTCGTCTCTCTCAGTAAGGAGAACAGCACTGAGGGCATGGTTTGAGACGGCTAGGTACATGTATAACGTTTCTTTGGGCAAAGGGCTAACAAGCCTTGGAAAAGAGTGCAATGCTCTTTCAGCTTTTGAAAGGTCGCCTCAGCATCATCCCCCCATTCAAATCTGGTCTTCTTCCTGATTGCTTGGAAGAAGTAAAGGCATTTGTCCCTGACCAGCTGAGGAACCTCCCCAGTGCCGCCAGGCAACCGGTTAGTCTCTGTACTTCCTTGACAGTGCGGGGTGACTTCATGTCAATTACCGCTTGTATCTTCTCGGGGTTAGCCTCTATCCCCCTTTGCTCAATCAAGAATCGGAGAAACTTCCCAGACTCAACACCAAAGACGCATTTCTGAGGGTTTAACATGACCTTATGCCACTTGAGTGTGGTGAAGGTTTCTCGGAGATCAGCAAGGTGATCCGCCTGCTGCTTGGATTTAACTATCATGTCATCAATGTACGCCTCCACATTCCTCCTAATTTGATTAATGAAGACCGTATTAATCATCCGTTAGAATGTAGTCGGCGCATTTTTTAAGCCAAACCGCATCACAGTGTAACAGAATAACCCTTGATCAGTGACAAAGGTCGTCTTCTCTTGGTCGTTTTTCCACAGGGGTATCTAATGGAAGCCAGAGTAGGCATCCATAAAACTCATCAAGGCGTGCCCGGCTGTTGAATCGACCAGACTGTCGATCTTTGGAAGCGGATAAATGTCCTTGGGACATGCCTTGTTGAGGTCTGTGTAATCAACACACATACGCCAGGTACCATTCGGCTTCGTCTTTACAAGCACAACATTTTCCACCCAATCGAGGAAATTGCATGGCCGAATGAACCCAGCATCCAGCAGCTTTTTTACTTCGGCAGCTGCCGCCTGAATTCTTTCCTCGCCGTGATTTCTTTTCTTTTGCCGGATGGCCTTCTTTTTGGATCCACGGCGATTTTATGGACAGCAAGATCTGGGCTGACGCCTGGCATCTCTTCCACTTCAAAGGCAAAAATGTCTTTAAATTCTTTCAGCAATAGGTGCAGGTCTGCACCCAACTTAGCATAAGCATCCGTCCCAACCTTAACCGTACGCTGTAGACGGCTATCGTCCAGAGGTATATCAATATGTTCTCCAGCCGGTTGGGGACGGAGCTCATCTGACCGTTCCCCGGTCAGTGATTGCTTTTTTTCTCTTTCTTCACCTCCACCAGCTGAGGAGCCTTTCTTTTCTTCCCGGCTGCTGGTGGGGCTGGGGCGGCGTCCTTGACATTGTCAAGGTCTATTTGTTCCTACCCTTAGCCGTCTGGGGCCACAGTATCCTTGACGGCTGAGAGGTAGCACTCCCGGGCCGTCTTTTGATCCCCATTCAAGGAACCAACAGAGCCATCATCCCTCTCATACATAATGAGCATGAGAGAAGGGATGATTACAGCCTTGGCTTCTTTGAGGGTTGGACAGCCTAGGATAATGTTATAGGCGGTCAATTCCTCAACGACCAAGAATCTGACGACCAGGTGTCGTCCTTTTCCTTTTTCACCCAGCCGGATAGGTAAGTTAATCCTACCGACAGGGTAAACCATCCCACCCCCAAAGCCAACCAAAGGGTGGGTAACCAGATGCATGCTGCTGAGTTTGTATTTCTGCTTTTGTAGGCACCGGAGACTGTTGATGTCCGACGAGCTGCTGGTGTCAAAAAGGATTCGACCAACCAGCTGATTGGCGACCTTACATTCAATGACGACCGGATCGTCATGCGGGCGACGGACAGTGCCCCTATTCTTCTCAGTGATCATAACGTCTTGGAAGGAGGATCTAGCTGTCGCCTGATCATCATCATCATCATCATTGTCCATCTTTTAAAAATGGCTCTTGGTGCCCCGGATGGTAGGGCCACCGCAGGAGAACTCGCCTGCTATGGTGTAGACCAGCTCCTTATCGGTGCCCGAACTACTAGCAGGATAAGGTGTCTTAGATGACTGCCCCGGGTTCTTCTTATTAGTCCCTTTGGACTTAGAAATGTAGGACTTTAACATCCCCTTGTCAGCCAGACAGTCCAACGCTCGTTGAAGGCTGAAACAGTCGTTGGTGGCATGGCCAACTTCCTCATGGTATTGGCAGAATTTATTTTTGTTCCTTGATTGAATGGAACTTTTCATTGGATTCGACTTCTCTAGCTAGAGACAGTCGGTCCTTGATCTCCATGAGGATGGAGTTGCAGTCCTTGTTAAACTCATACCTAGGACGTACGGTTTAAATTCTTTCTTTTTCTTCTAGGACTGCTGGTCAGAATCACTCACCGCCCAGACTTCTTTTCTCTTTTTGCTCTCATCTTTTTTCTTGGCCGGCTGAGCAGGCTGGCTGTCTTTTTGCCTGTCACACTTCTTGGAGTTCGACTGGCTACCAGGAGAGCAGAGGTCGGTTGCTTGAATATAGCTTTCCGCCTCCCTCAGGGCCCCTGTAAAGTAAAAGCCCCTTTTCTAACTAGGTCAAACTTAAAGGTCGACCCGTCTCTCAGACCCTTAAAGAAGTCTATAAAAACTACCTCGTCAGACAGTCCTTGAATCTGAATTTTGATCAGATTGAACCGCCTAACATAGGAGCGCAATCCTTCTCTCTTTCCCTGCTTAATGGTGCTCAAGTCAAGACTTGTTTTCTTCGCAGGAATGTTCATTGAGAAGTTGGAAACAAACAAGAAGGCAAGCTTCCTGCAACTATCGATGGACCCGGCTGGCAAGTTGCCAAACCATTGTTGGGCAATGCCCTTCAATGTAGCCGGAAAGCATCGACACCAAGTGGCATCACCCAACCCCTGTAAATACATGAGGTTGGTGTAAGCCATGAGGTGATCTTCCGGGTTGGAGGTACCGTCATAGGTACCTACCAACACATTTTTAACCTTGGCCGGCTGTGCCGCCTCGGTTATTTCCCGGGTGAACGCATAAGGTTGTTCACCCAAGCGGAGCAGACGAAGCTGCCAATCCAGTGGCTGGACGTTGCTGTATGCCGCTTGACCTCCGAAGAGGGCCGGCTGCATGAAATAAGGAGAATACGGACCGTAGAACAAAGGTGGTACATCCGGTGCATTCCCAATCATCTGAGGGCCAAAATGGACGGTATTACCTCTTGTATGGCTCTCATGCAAGGATGGCACATTCCCTGCATATCTATTCTTAAAGCTATCTGGAAAGCTTGATAAAGAAGTTGACTCAGACAACTGCTGATTCCTCTTGCGGGTGATGATCTCCCGGGCGTCAAGAGTTGATTTTTTGTTTCCCACCGGCTGTTCAGTCCGGCGAGTGGTAATTGTATTCCTCTTAGGCAGAAGAATCTTGGAATAATTAATGGTCCCTGCTGCCTTCTCCTTTGGATGAGGAGTTGGCTGCCTATCTCGGGCTGATTTCCCCTTCTTTAGAGGATTCTTCATTGCCGACTGACCCCTGCTTGGTCCAGCCCGGCTCTTGGTGATCAGATCCTTAATTTCACCCTTGAAACTAGTCATGAATTTCATGAGTTCGCCTCGAGTGACGGGAGCGGATCCACTGGCCGGCCATATGGGTTTCCCCTTCCGGCTGTCCAGGGGGTCGGTTTGTACCCGCCTGGCTGGCACCTCGCTTCAGAGTTTCTTTGGGCCGGATGCGCTTGGTTATTAGAGAGCCATCACTGGCTATATAAGTTTCAACCTGAGGATCATCATCCTCTTGGTCAGTAAAGACTTCCGGTTCGTCTACCGGACGCTCAGGAGGTGGTACAGACTCTTGAACCACCCTTGAGGTACTCTCCCCCACAGATGGCGCCAAATGTTTTGGGTGTTTTTGTCCCTCGGGAGAGTTACATCACAAAGATTGGTCCAGCTGAGCTGCACCTGCACAAACAACGGAGACTCCAGGTAGTGGAGCTCCGCCTCCAAAGATCAAGTTAGTAACTTGAAGGAGAATAAAGAGTATAGAAATTTAGGTGGGGATCTGCTTGGATTCCAAGCTCAAGTGTTTCTCTAATGAGAGAGAAAGTGGATGTAATAAATGATTGAATGTGTCCCCAAAATGGGGAAATATCTCCCTATTTATAGGGTCATTGGTAGAAGTGCCCCTATCTAGGTCACTTGACCTAGGTTATAGTGGGATGCGCCGAAGTACGGCGCTTCTTGGGATTTGGGCCCTTGAAGGCCGCCATTTCAGAAGCTTATCTGAAGGGGACACGTGTCAGGAGGCTATTGGGCCACTTGCCCATCCTGAACTTGACACATGGCCTCCTCTCATTGGTCCACATGTCTAGGGTGTTTTTACCCTAAACAATTCCCACCAAAATTTAACCTACTCCTTCTCTCTCTCATCAACATTAACTCATCTCCCAACTACCTCATTCAATGAATTTCACTGAATTTCTCGCAAAGATGCTGCTAGTTTCAATTTAATTGTGAGAAATCTCTAGAAGTTCTACATAAATCCTAGGTGTTCTTTGGTTTTCCCTCTTCTCTCTCCTCTTCGCACTTTCTACTCCCTCTCATTTTCTCTAAAACCCTAACTTCAATTTCTTCATCTCTCTTAGAAAAAATAAGTAATAACCAAGATCCAAACGAGTCCCTTCTAGGAAAGACCTCTGAGCAGAAGAATGACCCACCCTTCACACAGTACAGGCCGCAGCGAGGAACTAGAAGGTGGTGAGAAGGATGTCGTTGCCATTTTTCTAAACGAGGGCCCTTCTAAAGGGGCTGTTGTGGTGGAGGATACTTCTGAGGATTCATATCTGGTGGAACAAGGGTACGGTGAGGCATCCGTTGTAGTGGTGGAGGTTCTTAACTCCCCGAGGTCTTAAATACAGTATTCTTTGAGGCCCTTAAGGCTCCTACCAATAGTGGCTCCGGTAGTTGGAGAAAAAGGGTAAGATCTATTTTTACTAATGACTACAACGACTGGACCCTGCTTACCTTTCCTATCTAAGGGAGAAATACCCAGATGACTTCCTCCCCCCCCCCCAACTGATCTTGTAGCGTAACTATTGATAAAGCCTAATTTTGATTTGGTTGTTT
Organism: Chenopodium album; assembly: GCF_948465745.1. Taxonomy (NCBI): domain Eukaryota; kingdom Viridiplantae; phylum Streptophyta; class Magnoliopsida; order Caryophyllales; family Amaranthaceae; genus Chenopodium; species Chenopodium album. The sequence continues at coordinate 32,379,714 of NC_137838.1, forward strand.
TAATTTACTTTTGATTTGGTTAGTTTGTGAATTATGGTGTTCATCATTGTTGAAAGCATGTGAAATGTTTTTTTGTGAGTCCCTACAAATGTATCATGCTTGATTATGCTGGTTAATTGTGGTGCTTGGAGATTTATGCTGCTATATGTCTTGGATTGGCTTTACCTGGCCTACTGGATTGTGTTGGATGGTTGTTGGAGTAGCCTGCTAGATTTTGTTTATGTATGTTAGTGTTTATGATGTTAACGTTTGTTGAATGGTTGTTTGTATACACTAATAGATTGTGTATGTGCTAGTAGTTACTCATTTTACTTAATGGCCAAGGAAATGCATGATTGATGAATGATGAGCCATGCCAAGGACCCTTTACAGTCCCAATTTGAATGTTTCCTAGTACTTCTTGCAAGTCAGTGCATGTGGCTTTGTATATGAGTCTCCTATAAATTCCAAATGATGAAGGGACTCACTTTGAGTTGGATGTGTAGGTTAGTTTTGCTCCAACAAGTGCCTTTTAAACTTGTTGTTAAGGTAACAACCTACTACATTTCACTGATACTAAAGTAACCTCTCTAATAGAATTCATTTAAAAGCTACAAAACCAAAAGTTACATGTTAAGAGTCCCTCCTAAACATTCATTACATGACTGCCAAAAAATAAGAAAGTTTATCTACCAAAATACACATAACCGAACCATAATAAGCATGAACAAAAAATAATAGCTTAATTATGATAAAAACATGTTGTGAGTCCTTGCTTGGTTATGTGTGGGAGTCATGTTCTGATTGAATGATGACCATGAGTTGTACCTAGTCTGCATCCACCTCCATCCGACTAAAGTCTGCATTTGCTTGAGTTGTTGGAATAAAAAGTGTGTCTAAGTGCTCAACTGCTTTTTGAATGAGTTCCCTTTCAATTTCCAACAGCTCTGAAAGTAAACCTAGTTTGTCCAACCTTCTCTTGCTCATATGAGGTGGATAGAAATTGTTGCCTCCTTGTTTCTCCACATTTTTTTTCATTACTGCTTGCGAAGTGATCCATGTATACTTGTTCAGTATTGGATCAATCCGCTCGTATACTTCATACACTTCTCAATTAGTTCATCTATTGTGGTTGGAAAGGACTAGTATTGTAAAGATTGAATGACCTTGAAGTCTTGAACAGACCAAGGTCTAGGACATTAAGATATGGAGATTGAGCTGGTTGAAACAACATTTGTATGTTGAAATTATTACATGTACATGTTGCAATGAATTCCTCATTTCTAGGAATTTGATGTGGCTTTGCATTATCCCATTGAACGAATATGTCTTTAGAAAGACTAGGATGCCATTTCATGTGAATTGCTGGAATGATGTAGTTCACGAGCATTTTCCTAATTTCTTCTTTTGTCACACTCTGCACTGTTTGTCTCCATGACCCTTGCATAGTAAATGGAAAAATATCATACTTACCATCATGCAGCATATTTCCATTGATGTCATAAAGGGTTTTACAAATCATCCCCATAAACATAGCTTTAATTTTGTATCTCTTGGATTATTGACATCTATAGAGGTTTTCTTCCTTTGGTAAGAGGTAGAACCTCCTTGTTTCAGGGTTTATATAGAACCATTTTTCATCTATTTGTATAACATGTTGCATATCCATGAAAGTTGGGTCCCCGGAATAGGGTGAATATGCCCTAATGCCCTAATGCCCACTTCAGTCTAGCTATTTTGTAATTTGATGTGACTGTTGGATGGTTCGTTCTTGTATGTGTTCTTAGTCTGCCTTTTTTTCTTCAAGTTATGGAGAAATCCATGTGACACTTTCAAAGCAGCTGCATAACTCCTTTCTGTTGTCCTTTTGTATAAGAATACTGACTGCAAGAACTCAATAGAAATCTCCCCGGGCTTAGGACCAGTTTTCCCAAGTTTTTTGCTCCTATCATCAATGACATTCCCTTATGCTATACTTTGTTTGACAAACAACCATACCCTCAGTGATGCGCTTCTGTGAATGCCATATTTTCTTTCCATTTAAGACAAAAACCCTCTAGGTAATTCCCCACCATGCATGTTTACAAGAAATTCATCAAGCATTTGGTGTTTTTTCTACACATTTAATCTCTTCCTGCTTGTCACTTGTGTCTGCCCTTGTTCTTCCCCTTCAGTGTTGTCCAACTCAGCCTCATCATCCGTGCTTACATCAGCACTGTTGCATAGAATTGGCCCTTCATTTAGTATCTGCTCTATATCAAAAAATTCCTGATCGAATACATGCGTGTTGTGTCATTGTTTCCTGTATTTGCAGATTTGAAGGATGGTGATGAAGTTTTTTTTCTACTGACGTTTTTTTAAAGTGGTGATGAAGCAAAACCCTAATGTTGTCCTTAGTTTAGGACTAATTTCAGTGTATGCAGTTAATATTTTGACTAATTATGGATGTAATTAATGGGTTTATTTTGGACAAACTTAGATGTGAAGTTAATGCCCATGGTGGCTTTGGTTAGTAATGAATGTTAACATTGAATGATGTATGCCTTTTTATATAAGGCAATTTTGGTTAGAATTTGAACTGAAATTTGAAGGAAGTGTGAAATTTGAAAGAAGTTCAAAACTTTGGTGGGAAATGTGAAATTTCAAAATTCACACCAAAAAAATAGAGGGAAAAGTACATTCCCTCTTCTTTGAGTCTGATTTTCACCAAACAAAATGAGGGTCTACCAAATTCCCACTTTTCCCACTTAGTTAATCATCTCCAAAATAAAAAAAAATAATGGGTTTTTCTAAGCTATACCCTTAAGGTATTCGAGTTTGTAAGGTGTACCCATGCTTTTTCAAGTTTCTAAGTTGTGCCCTTCAACTCCTTATCAATACTAAAATGTACCCTTATTAGTTATTTAAAAGTTATTTGAGAGTGTGATTTCGTGGCTTCAGTTTTCATTATTAGGGTTGTGATGGCTAAGATTTCTTTCTCCTACCATTTCCTTACCTTTTACCATCTTTCTATTAAATTTATAGTTAACTTTAGGTGACGTGGAAGTCCCAATGAGGGTACCATTCATTAATGGTAGTGAGTTGAGGGACATAACTTAGAAACTTGAAAAGGCATGGGTACACCTTAGAAACTCGAATACCTTAGGGGTATAGCTTAAAAAAACACAAAAATAATTGTGGGTGTAAGGAGTATAATAATAAGAACAAAGACACCTGCGTTCTATAACAACGGGTCTCTTTGTAATTTTTATTCTTAAAAAATAAAAAACAACTAATGTCTTTAGTGGTTTTATTAATAAAATTGTTAATGACATTAAAGGTTCTAAACTGAACCAAGCACCAATCCTACTAGAACGGTACCTTGGGAATTTAATTTAAAATCGATGTATAATGGGAATTAGTTTTTGATTCAACTATATTGAAAGGGAAATCACTCTATTAATAGTATAAAATATATATAGTCTATGTTAGAGTAAATAAGTTAACTTCAAATATGAGCAAGGATTGGGAGTACATGCACGGTGCAGCTGAGACAAACTCGTGATGAAATCAAAAACAGCAAAAGATTCAAGGCAATCAATAATATCCGATACATGTGTAGGTTTTACACTAATTTGTATGAATAATTCTTGTATAAGGCAGGTGTATGTTAATTTTATTGTAAAACAATTGATTTAAGCGCATTTTAACTATTTTTATGGCAATTTGGTTTGAATTTTAGTTTAATCTGCAATTTTTTTTATAGATATGTGATTACATACTGTTTCGGATGAAAACAATAGGACCTTGCCGAAGGTCCAATGAAGTGGATGAAGACTCGTCCGGTCCAAGGGATGTTGGGCCGAAGGTTTCCTGCACAGCAAAACACACGTAAACTGGCCTAGGGGGTGGATCCGAGGAAGACCCCTCCGATGCCGAAGTCAAATAGTGTATTTAGAGAGGAAGCTATGCAAGAGATTTAATGCTTTAGGTTTTTTTGTATATCTCATAAATGAGTTAATTGAAGGCTTTTATACCTTTGCATATGAGGAGAGGAGAGTAATTGGGCCCCTAAATAATCATGGGCTGACCATAGTCATTTGGACCAAATGACTCATAACTGACTTGGCTTGATTGGAGGCTTGGGCCTTGACCTTGGAACATTGGATCATTTAATGACTAGATTAGATGAATTGGACCCAAACAACTTGCCCCCCAGACCCGATTTGGAAGGATGACGGGTCGGGTTTGAATCCAATAAAAATGGAGGGAAGTAAATGATTTACTTAAATCAGAAGATTTAAATTTTTAAACAGTCATTAATTAAATAACTGTAATTTGGATAATTAATAGGAAGTGGAGTGGATAATGGGCGGTTAATCAAGTGAGAAAGTGTTTAACGGTTAATTAAGGAGGCATTTAAGAGAGATTTAAACTGTTCGACCTTTAGAATTCTCCTTTCTAAAATTATAAGGTCTGATTCGCACTTTCGCCTCATTTCTTCACCAATTTGCACTCGAATTCTCGCAGAAACTTCCATTTTCGCTTCGAATCTTTAGCGCAATATCTCCGAATCCAAGTTTGACACTCAAATCCGCCACTCCCACTGACTTGACCGGCGCATTTCGGCCTATTTGAAGGTAAATTTCCTCGAGTTTCCTTTGATTTTCTTGCCTTTTTGAGAAAATTCTTCTTTTTCCTACTTTTCTTCTTCGAATTTGGTTATGGCTCGAGGAAGAGGGCGTCAACCAGATCGACGGGGCCAGGCTGAGGATCCCCGTGACCGCGCCGATATTTGGAACGGGGAACGCGTCGGGGAAGACCCGGAGAGGGGAATTTCGGTCGTTCCTTTGAAAGTCGCGCCGCCTCAGCAGGACGCCGGGGCCGGCGAGGCGGGGCAGCCTGAGCAGAGAGAGCGGGCTGGGCAGGCCGAAGATTTGCCCCCTGTGCTCTAGGACCTGCTCCCCGGGCATGCTGAATGGCAAGACGCCGAAGCTCAGGACGCCATGGTGAGAAATACTCCATACTCTTGGTGGGTTCGGCATGCCGAAACTTACCGGTTTGCCGAGCAAATAGAGTTGCACTACGGCATTCTCGAAGAGGATGGGTATTGGTGCCGAATGCCCTCGCCAACTGACAGGATTCACCGTCCCCCTCTTGGATATATAGGGGTGTACACTCGGCAGTTACAGTATGGGCTTCGGTTCCCTCTGGATCCCTTCGTCAGGGATATTTTAATAAAGTACAGGATTTCCCTGTGCCAATTAACACCTGTCAGCATTCGGCGGGTGATGACTTATCTCTTGGTGTGCCGGTTTTTTGCCGTTGAGCCGAATTTGCATTGCTTCCGAAGGATGCATCAGCTAGTGCAGAACATCCAGAGCGTGTACGGCCAACACGGGTCCTCAGGCTGGTGGCGAATAGAGAGCCGCCCCCAATATCTGACTATGTGGCCGAACGATTCTTCGGATAAGGATTGGAGAGGTCAATGGGTCTGAGTGAGAGTTCCCGCTGATCCGGAGCACCCTTATTTTTTCGGAGCTCCCCGATACCTCTCCAGGCCTGATCCGAACATGCAGGATCTGGGCCCTGAGGACCCTAATGCCGCTCGTCACCCCAGCTACGAGCAAATAAGCTTCGTCGGGAAGCAGGATAACCCTGGGGGAGTTGGCCGAATGAGATTCATCCCGACCAGATGGCTTCCAGACAACCATTACGTCTTCCAAGAGAAGATGTTGGCGGTTGTCGGCCTCAGCCGAAAGTACAGGGATGGTAAGTATCTTCGGCTGGGGCCGAGGACTTTTCCTTGTTTAATTTTCTGCCTTATTTTAATTCTTATTCCCTCAGTCTAACCTTTGTCTTGTCTTTTCAGAGCTGAGCGAAGCTACCTCGTGTATTGACTACAATCGGCTCAGGGTGAACGCTGAACAAGTCATTTTAGATCGGGCTCCGGCGATCACTGCTCCGAAGAATCGTCCGTTGCATCTGCACGAAACGGGCCTTCAGATCGAGGCTGCTGCCGATTACACCAAGCAGAAGCCTTGGTGGGAGAAGCGAGATCCCCTCAGGCCTTTATTACCCGAGGAAGCACAGGCTGCTCAGACAGCCGAGGACGTGTCTCGAGCAATCGAATCCTTGGAAGGAGGTGCAGGGACGTCTGGTGCTGCGGAGAGGGATACCTCTGCATCTGGAACTCAGCCGAGGGTTCCGGTAAGTTCCTTGGCTACTTTATTATATATATATATATTTATATTTATTTTTTTTACTCACACTTTGCTGCCCCCCCTTTCTGCAGTCTGAGAAAGGGAACGGAAGGAGAGAAGGGAAAGCGCCTGCTCGTTCTGAGGATCCATCTTCGTCAGAATCTGAAGAAATGGACGAGCAGCCCTTGGCAAAGAGGAGGAGGAGGTTAGCCGTACTAGGGCCTCGTCAGTTTCAGATGGGGATGAGGCCTACCGGGGGCATCCAAATAAGGGAGCCTGATGAAGGTAGACGCTCGCCGAGGGCTCCCCCTCCGCCGGAAGCTCCGCGTCCTCAAACCCCCCCTCCACCTCCCGAAACTCAAGAGATGGAGGTGGACCAAAGAACTCCTGATCCGAAGGGGGGGGTTCAGGAACGCCCTGCTGAAGACTCTGAGAAACCAATCGCTGAAGGTTTCTCAGATGATATTGATAGGGAGGTTGACGCTCTACTTCGTCAACCTGATATGGGGGAGGAAGAGGAGGTCATTGCTGCTGACCCAGGTGGAGACCAGCTGGGCTCCGCCGAAAGGGAAGGACATGCTGAGCCCGAGAAGGCTCAGGAGGTTCCCTTTTCTTCCTTCCCATCCTTCCAGACGCTGAACTCTGGAGATTTGGGTTTCTCGGCCCCCCGCATCACAGTCCCAGAACCTGTTTGGGAACGAATTTGGGGCCAGAACCGTGAAGGAGCTGCAGGTTACTTCGGCGACCTATCTGGTATGTCGGAGGTGGACCGAGCAAGGGTGTGGTCGCTGAAGGCCACGGCTGGAATGGGAGAGTCCAGCCGAAGGGTCCCTGACCCTGCCAGAGACAACCAGCGTTTGCTGATGCAGGTACTTAACCGTTTAGTTATTTTATTATTATTTTTTTATTCAGCTCTTCTCCTTCCCCCTTCTTTTTTTTTTTACTAATGTGCCCCTGTAAACAGGTTGTGCACAATCAGACTCTTACTGTAGAGCTGATTGACACCCTCCAAGATAAGCTGGAGCATGCCTGGGAGGATGCTAAAATTGCCCAGGAGGAGGCAAAGCTGGCTGAGCTGAAACAGCGGGCTGCTGAAGAGAGGCAGGCGGCGGCCGAAAAATATGAGAAGCAGGCTGCTGAGGCCCTTCGGACCTTCTGCCACGCCATGGAAACTGAGGTTTTCCCTACTCTGATGGCCGGGGAGAGCGTCATCAATGAGCTGGGGGCTTTTGACATCCCCAGTTTCAGGGCGGCTATCTCTCGCCGAATCGCTGCCGAGGCTGCTGGTCAAGTTCGAGAGATGGAGCAGAGGCTGGAGGGTCTGGAGTCCAGCATGATGGCCGCTGAAGAGGCTCAACAGGCCAGGGATGCTCACCTTTCTGCTGCCAAAGCTGCTGCTGAGAGCCAGGACCAGAAGCTGAAGGAATTGGAAGATCAGCTGAAGGTTAAGGGAGATGAGCTGACCCAGGCCAAGGCCGAGACTTCCAACGTCCAGCTGGAGCTCAATGAGCAGAAGACTTCTTCCTCCAAACTCTCAGAAGAGTTAGAAAAATCTAAAAAAGATTTGGAGGAGAGTCGAAAAAGGTTGGCTGATGCTGAAGCCTTGCTCCAAGTCCGCCTCTATACCCAAGAAGAGTACAAAATGGGTTACATAAATGGGTTAAAGGTGGCTCGGAGGTTGGCTCTCCATGCTGAGCCTTCGCTGGATTGGGCTCAGTGTGCGCTTTGGGCTCAGGACCCCGAGGATCCACACATGTTGTATGCTACTCCTGCTGAGCATGAAATCCTTCAGGCTGAACAAGCCGAAGAGGAAGCTAAGCGGCAGGAGTTTGAGGCTGAACAGCGAGCCGCTGATGCTCAGGCAAGGGCCCAACCTGCCTCATCTGCTGCTGGGACCGAGACTGCTAGGGGGCTAGACACAGCTGACCAGCCTGATCCTCCGGCTGAAGCATAGGAAATCGGGCAGTCGTCTTCAGAGTCTTGCGGATCAACATGTGCTTAACTTCAGATTTGCCGCTTTCTGAATCTCTTTTTGCCTTATTTTTTCTTCAGCTTGCCTTGATGTACAAACAATTTATTTTTGTTTCTGTACGTATTTCGGCAGCTGTTATTTTCCGCTTGTGGGCGGCTGCCGATATAATCTTTTAGTTTATTTGAACACTTAAACTTTGTAGCTCGTTATACGAGCATGATTTCGTGTTTTATGCATTTGACATTCCTTTCATATTGCTTTGCTTTGAACTTGCATTTTTATTTTTTTTTCGCTAAGTACAAAGCTTCAGCTAAGAGATGCCAGCTGAGGTAGTCTGCACTTGTGCTTCTTGCCTTCCCAGACATCTGAAGACTTGCTCTTCAGATTTCTGAGATTATTCTCATTTTCCTTGTCTATTTTCTGCTGTTTTATGCTTTTTCCCTCGAGTTTTCGTCTGTCTTAAAAATGGATATCTCAAACACAGGGCCAACTGAAGGCAGTGTTTCAAATAATGGCTATCTGGGATGCAGAGCTCAGTTAAGGCAACATCCCAGATTTGTCCATGGACTCATTGCCTTGCAAAACAAGTCCTATTGGGGTTTCTGCCCCAGCTGAAGGACTAGGGTTCCTTAAAAAGGCGAGTTTTATCGGCAATCCGAAACCTGATGCTCTGAGGGCGAAGGTTTCGGACAGGGCCGAAGGAAACCCTTAAAGAGTAGACAGTATAATGAAAAGCAAGAGAAAATATTGCAAATGTTTGTAGAAAATAGTGGCTCTGAGGCCTTTCATTAATAACTCAAAATGTACTTACAACGATTGTTCTGCCCCGAAGGGTTTACACATGATATTTTTTAAGTACATCAGCATTCCAGTGATTTTTCAACTCAGTCCCATCCAACTGCCGAAGTCGGTATGTTCCTGGCTGAAGCTCATCATAGACTTCATAGGGTCCCTCCCAGGCCGCTGAGAGTTTCCCGTGAATTCGGTTTTTCTGCACTGCAGCAGCATTCCGAGGACGAGGTCTCCAATTTTGAGAGGCCTCGCTTGGACTCTTCGGTTGTAAAATTTGCTGATTCTCTGCTTGTATGCAGCCATTTTGACTCGGGCTGAGTCTCTCACTTCGTCGAGAAAATCGAGGGATTCCCTCATAAGATCCTCATTCTCAGCCGAGAAGTGGTGCACTCGCAGGCTTTCTGTACTGATCTCCACGGGGAGAACGGCTTCGGCGCCATACACCAATTCAAAGGGTGTGCGGCCTGTTGCCTCTTTTTCGGTTGTCCGAAGGGACCAGAGGGTTCCTGGGAGCTCCTCCAGCCACTTGGACTTCTGATCTTCCACCCTCTTTTTAAGGGCGTTCAGGATCTGCTTATTTGCAGCTTCGACTTGTCCGTTACTTTGCGGGTGGCATACCGCTGAATATGCCAGTTTGATGCCGAACTGATCTGTATACCGCTTCAGCGGCAAGTTATCGAACTGCCTCCCATGATCGAAGACAAATACTTTCGGGATGCCGAAACGAGTGATGATATTCTGCCAGATAAATTTTCTGACAGTCTGCTCTGTAATGTTTGAGGCTGCTTCGGCCTCGATCCATTTACTGAAATAGTCGACACCGACTATCAGCCATTTTTTTCTGATATGCAGCATCCGGAAATGGACCCAGGATATCCAGTCCCCATTGGGCGAATGGAAGTGGGTTTAGCACAGGCTGAAGCTCTTGGGCTGGCTGATGGATGACTGGTGCGAATTTTTGGCATTTTTCACATTTTCTGACCAGTTCCTTAGCGTCTGAGATCATAGTGGGCCAATAGTACCCCGCCCTTAATGCTTTGTGGGCCAAGGTCCTTCCTCCAATGTGGTTTCCACAAATGCCGAGGTGGATTTCCCGAAGGATGTAATCTGCATCCGTTGGTCCCACGCATTTCAACAATGGGGCTGAGAAGGACTTCCTCAGCAGCTCCCCGTTGAAGACAACGAACCTTGAACCCGTTCTCTTCAACTTGGAGGCTAAAATTATGTCTTCGGGAATTTCTCCCCGAAGCTTGAAAGCCAGGATGGGATCCATCCAGCTTGGTTCTTGATCAACGCAGCATACTTCAGACGCTTCGTCGATACTTCTTTCTCGGCGCACCTCCACATATACAGATCGGTTCAGCTCAGTGAGAGTTGAACTGGCAAGTTTGGAGAGTGCATCGGCTTGGGCATTCTGACCCCTGGGGATCAGCTGAACCTCAAAAGTTCTCAGCTTTGCAATAACTGATTTGATCTTGGCAAGGTACGATATCATTGAGGGCTCTTTGGCCTCGTAGCTGCCACCAATCTGATATGCAACTAGCTGAGAGTCTGTCTTCAGACAAACGTGTTCAGCTTCCAGCGAGATGCACAATTCTAGGCCGGCTATGGCCGCCTCATATTCGGCTTCGTTATTCGAAGCTTTGAATGAAAATTTCAGTGCGTACTCGAAGGTTTTGCCTTCAGGAGAGGTTACGACCACCCCTGCCCCCGAACCGTTCACGATGGAGGATCCATCCGTGAACACAGTCCAGGTTTTCCTTTCGTCATCTAGCGTTTCCTGGTATGAGCATTCGGCCAGGAAGTCCGCTAGAGCTTGAGCCTTTATAGCTGCTCTCGACTGGTAGCTGATGCTGAATTCTGTGAGCTCAAAAGCCCATTTGGCCAGCCTACCAGACTTTTCCACCTTGCCGAGAACCTTTTCCAGCGGCTGATCTGTCAAAACCACTATCTGATGACAATCAAAATAGGGTCTTAACTTCCGAGCGGCTACCACCACTACATAAGCAACTTTTTCAAGTAAGGGGTAGCGGGTCTCAGCATCCGTCAGGGTGTGACTGACGAAGTAGATTGGCTGCAGAACCTTATTTTCCTCCCTCAGCAGCACTGCACTGATGGTGGCTGGGCTGACAGCCACGTATAAGTACAGGGGTTCCCCCTCCACTGGGCTAGCCAGTGTTGGGAGTTGAGCCAGGTGCTCCTGAAGCTGCTTGAAGGCTTCTTTTTGCTCGTCTTCCCAGACGAGCTCTTTTGTTTTCGAGAGTTTCAGCGCTTTGAAGAAAGGTAACCCCTTATCCGAGGCCCTGGAGATGAACCTCGAGAGGGCTGCCATTCTTCCGGTGAGCCGCTGAACGTCCCTCTTTGTTTTCGGCTCGGGAAGATCGTGTGCTGCCTGCACCTTGGCGGGATTGACATCAATCCCTCTTTTGCTGACCATGAAGCCGAGGAATTTCCCTGACTTCACGCCGAAGACACATTTCTTCGGATTCAGCTTCATTTGGTGCTTTCTTAAGGTGGCGAAAGTTTCGGCCAGGTCCTTCACATGGTCTTCGCCTTTTTTGTTTTTGATGATCGAATCGTCAACGTAGACTTCCATGTTTCGGCCCTTTTGCTCGGCAAAAACTTGATCCACTAATCTTTGATATGTTGCCCCCGCATTTTTCAATCCGAAGGGCATCATTTTGTAATTATACACCCCGGCGTTCGTAACGAATGCCGTTTTTGCTCGGTCGTCGGGGTGCATGAAGATCTGATGATACCCAGAAAATGCGTCCATGAAACTAAGCAAGGCGTGGCCACTTGTCGAGTCGACTAGCTGATCGATCCTCGGCAAGGGATAAAAATCCTTCGGACACGCCTTATTTAGGTCCGTGAAGTCAACGCACATTCTCCAGGTGCCATTTTCCTTCTGAACCATCACCACATTAGCCAGCCATTCTGGATACTGACAGGGTTCGATGAAGCCTGCATCCAGTAACTTTTTGACCTCGGCTGCGATGTCTCGGTTCTTATTTGCTGAGTAGTTCCGCTTCTTTTTCTTAACGGGTCGACACGTGGGGTCGACATTAAGCTTATGGGAGATGAGGTATGGACTTATCCCAGGCATGTCAGCTGCCGAGAAAGCAAACACATCTCGGTTGTTTCGAAGGAGTTGAATGAGTTCAACGCGGACTTTCGGATCAAGGTCCAATCCGATTGTAACGCATTTTTCAGCGTCTCCTTCGGTCAACTCGACCGTTTCGGTCTGATGGTCCAGCTCCATCGTCGTGGGGCTGGACTCTTCATTTTCTGGTCTGCTGTCTATGTCAGCAGGAGTTACAGATTTTTTCTTCTTCGGCTGGCTCTCTAAGTCTTTCGTCTCAGATGATGAGCTAGCCTTTTCTTTTCCTGGCCCTTTTTCTTTGGCCAGGTTTCCTTGAGCCGAAGCACTTAGGCCCTTCGGCTTTTTCGCGCTCGGCTGATTATCTTTCTCCTCCTCGTCCTCGTCGTCCTCTTTTGTACGACTGGTGGACGGCTTGAGGTAGTTGCACCTTCGGGCCTCCTTCTGGCTGCCCTCAATCCTTTCGGGGTAGCCGGCATCCGAGACATAGATTATCAGCTGATGATATGTCGAGACTACCCCTTGGATCTCGTGAATAATGGGTCTCCCCATGATCACGTTGTACACAGAAGGAGCATCGATGACCAGAAATTCAGTCATGACGTTCCTGGCTGCCTCATCGCAGCCGATGGTGACAGGAAGTGTCACCTTCCCATCTGGATAAGTTGAGGCCCCGTTGAATCCGGATACCGGGTAGGGTACCGGCGTGAGGTGCTTGGGCTTCAGCTTAATTTGATTGTAGGCCTTTCGGAACAGAATGTTTGCCCCGTTGCCACCATCAACAAGGACCTTGCTGACGTCGTGGTTGGCCACCGTGGCGATGATCACCAACGGATCCTCATGAGGGAACGTTACCCCCCGGCAGTCGGCGGCTGTGAACGTCATGTTCAGCACCGGCGACTGAGGAGGCTGAATGCTAGCATTGTTCACCTGGTGGCTCAGAGCCCTAAGGTGTCGTTTGTGTTCCCTCCGAGAACATATTCCTCCCGAGATAACATTAATTGGAGGGAATTTTCCCTCCGTGCTTTTACTGTTCTTCCGGGGGAAGTCAAGTTCTTGCCGAGAGTCTTTTTCGGATTTCTCAGCCTCTTTTTTCTCGCGGTGATCCGCGATGTATTTTTTCAAGTACCCCTTCCGGACCATATCTTCGATCTGGTCCTTCAGCTGGATACACTCTTCAGTGTTGTGTCCCGGTGATTCGTGGAACTCACACCACTGATTCTTATTTTTGCGCTGATACCACTCGGGGAGTGGTCTCGGCTTCCTATAACTCTGCTCTTCCTTCGTTACGCTGTAGATCTTAGCGCGCGGAAGGGCTAGCGGAGTATAGGACTCATATCTGCCTGTGAATGGGGCAGATTTTTCCTTCTTCGGCTCGTTGGCCGAAGATTGTTCCGAGGCTTTCGCCTTTCCTTTCATCTTCTGGCCTTGGCCTTCGGACGATTGTTTTTGCTTCCTATTCCCGGATTGGGGTTGGGACTTTGTTTTGTTCCACTCCTCGGCTCGGATGAATTTATCCGAGGCATTCAGAGCTTCCTCCAAGGTCTGCGGGGTGTGCATGACCATGAAGTCTAAGAACTTTCCGGGCTGAAGGTCGTTCTGCATTGCAAAAACTGCCAGCCCTTGGTCCAGCTGAGAAACGCTAGATGACTCGTTGCTGAAACGGGTCAGGTAGTCCCGAAGACTCTCGGTCTCCCCTTGCTGCAGGCCCATGAGCTCAGCAGTGGTCTTCTCTCGGCGGTTTGCCGTAGAGAATTTGCTCTTAAACTTGGTGGACAGGTCGTCCCACCCCGTTATAGAGCCTTCCTTTACTCCCTTGGAGATCCACGCTTGCGCGACCCCTTTGAGAGTGGTGGGAAAATACTTGCACCAGGTCGCTTCGGACCTTGGGCAGAGATGCATGTGCCCCTCGTAGGAGGCGATATGGTCCTTCGGATCTGAAGTCCCATCATATGTAATGTGCGACGGTATTTTAACCGTAGGCACATGCTCTTCCAGAATCCATTGCTCGAATGGAGAACTGGTGGGTAGCATAACGGCCTTGCCCTTGTTCCTGGCCGAAGGGACCGCGCTCCGCCCTCTTAGAGAGGTAGGAGTGGTTTTCGACCCTGGCTGGGAAGTTTGGGCCTCGGCTACAGGGAACGAGAGGCGACTGTGCACGCTCGGCTCCCTGCCGCCGAGTCGGTCGAGCACGCTTCGACGAACAGTCTCAGGTCTCTCTCGGTGGGCAGATTCTGGCCGAGAGGCTGAGCTGCCGCTCTTGTGCGTTTCTGGCCGAGAGGTAGAGGATCCTTTGAAAAATTGAGGGTTCTTTTTCCTCTCTCTTTCAGTTCTCCAGGTATCCTCTTCCCACTCTTCCAGCTCCCGGAAGGAGGGAGGCTTCCCCCCATCATGGTCTAGCTTCCTCCGCTGATGCCTGGTATGCGGAGGAGTTCGATCACGGGGTGGAGGCTGAGAAAGGGAATCCTCCCGGTACGTTCCTCCCCCCGAACTAGCACCCTTAGAAGAGTTCCCGTCCGGCGAAGGTGATGGTGTAGGAGTTTTAGGCCTTTCGCCCGCTCCTTGACGTAGGCTTTTGTTCTTGCGGTTCTTAGCCATTGCTACTAAGATGAGTGCAAGATGATTTTGATTGGCTTAAAGATTTTTTGAAAGTCTTCCCCACAGACGGCGCCAAATTGTTTCGGATGAAAACAATAGGACCTTGCCGAAGGTCCAATGAAGTGGATGAAGACTCGTCCGGTCCAAGGGATGCTGGGCCGAAGGTTTCCTGCACAGCAAAACACACGTAAATTGGCCTCGGGGGTGGATCCGAGGATGACCCCTCCGATGCCGAAGTCAAACAGTGTATTTAGAGAGGAAGCTATGCAAGAGATTTAATGCTTGAGGCTTTTTTGTATATCTCATAAATGAGTTAATTGAAGGTTTTTATACCTTTGCATATGAGGAGAGGAGAGTAATTGGGCCCCTAAATAATCATGGGCTGACTATAGTCATTTGGACCAAATGACTCATAGCTGACTTGGCTTGATTGGAGGCTTGGGCCTTGACCTTGGAACATTGGATCATTTAATGACTAGGCCCAATTAGATGAATTGGACCCAAACACATACTATAAAAATACTAATATGTCAATCTAATTTATTTCAACTTTTTTGTAATATAATATTATTAATATAAAAATAATAAATTCTGCAATATAAAGAATAACTTTAACTATTTTTAACATAAATTTAACCTGTTGTACAATAAATTTTTTTTTTTGAAAGACACCAGTTTTACAATAAATTAACGTATACCCGGTTTTTTTTTTTTTTTTTTTTTTTTGAGAATTTGCGTGTTTATATTCAGCTTTTCAATTAGGGTGTTTTGTCTGGTTATTCAACTACTAAAACTCTTGTAAGAAATGATCATGAACAGAAGCGATAGTTTACTGGCGATTTAATGAAACCAATATTTCCAAATTGTTTGCACAATTTAACTATTGTTTATTTTGAACAAGAAAATACCATAAAATTTTATGTCATTTGGCTAAATTCTCGTTGCAACACAAAGTATATACCAAGCATCAAATACACTCCTGGCGAAATTGGTACAGATTTAACGGCATAGTTTCCAGGAAGTCAAACTTCACCCTTCACATCCAAGTTTACAGCATCATAACCATCAAGAAGAACACCTAGGAAAGAAAGTTTGACCCACATAACCCCCACCCATAGCTCTTTTCACATTGTTTTCAAAAATTTTCGGATTATCCCTTAACACAGCAGCGGCATCATGATTTAAAGGGTCTTCATAGTTTGGTTGCTGCGCACACAAATAGAATGCCACATTATAATGCAATTCGATAAAGTAAAAAAAAAAAAAACTCCAGGTAAAGGGAAATTTTAGTACCGTGAAGAGATGATACAACCCATAGATGACAGTGTTGACATTCAAAACAGGTTTCCAGTCTTCTCTTAGAATGTTAAGGCAGACATTACCTTCCAAGTCGATGTTGGGATGGTATACCTGCCAAATACATACAAAAAGTTGGGTCAAAAATTGTACGGAACAACTCACTTAACTAGTCAATTTGTGATAACTACTCGCTAAAAATTTTTATCAAAAAAACTACCCTCAAATTTAAGAACTTTGGGTAGCTCTACCCTTTTGCAGTTTCCGGCAACTAATTCTAGTAAGTGGGGCCCATTCATTATTTTTCCTCAAAAAAAAACATCGTCACCTTGTGCATATTAACCAACCCACCTTTTCTTTGCAAAAATTTAGTCCAAAATACGAACTCTTTGTGAAAATCACCAATTAAAGAAAGAAAAACAATTTGGTTTTCACAAAAATTTGGTTTTTTGGGTTGAATTTTTGCAAAGAATAGGAGGGTTGGTTAATATATACGAGAGTAATGATGTTTATTTGGAGGGAAAATAACAAATAGGTCCCATTTGTCGGAATTAATTGTCAGAAAATGAAAAAGGGTAGTGCTATACAAACTTTTAAATTTAAGAGGTAGTTTTTTTTATAAAACTTTTTAGCGAGTAGTTGAATTAACCTGTTAAACGAGTAGTTCCTGACAATTATTCTTAAATAAATAAGTTATCATTTTATGTAACATAAGACGGTCTTCCGTAGAGAATCACTCTATTTACCTTTGTCTTGCACTTAACCTTGGGAGGCTCATGAGGATATACAGATGGAACTTGGAAGGTGAACACAAATGTGCCGCCTCTGCAATCAAAAGTAGAGTTGTCAATTCGAACGTTCGGATCGGGTTTAGTGAGGTCGGGTCGAGTCAGGTCAATTTTTAAAGTAAAGTCATACGAAATTATTATATTCATACGAGTCGAAATCTAAATCGGATATTTTTCGAGTCGGCTTTGAATCGGTTTGGGTCAGGTGTTGTTTTGACTTTTGACAACTCTAATCAAAAGTTCCCTTATAATATCAATACACTACACAACTACTCCCTGCGTCTCTTAAAGTTCTTCCTATTTTAACAGTAATTGTCTCACAAATGAAAAAAGTTAAACTTTTTGAGATGGAGTGAGTTGATAAGAAGAAAGAAACAAGGAATGCCAATCAAGCATAGCCAAATGAATTATAAATGAAGTTCAATGATCCAAAAAGAAATATACCAATGTAATTTTCCTCCACACTAGTATATAGTTAAGTTACTTCCTCTGTATCATCACTGTACATGCATTCTTTGGACCTTTGACACTATTCATTTACTAGCTTTGACTATACTCTTGTTTTTTTTTTCCTTTCTGATATATTAAATTTTAAATCATTGTGTGAAATACTGAAATGTTAGTGTGAATAATTTTAATGTATACTATCAAAAGTTTTATTAAAAAATTTCATACTAATAACAATTTTTAGGCAAACGTAAAAGTCAAATTGATGCGTTCATTGTGAAATAGAGGAAACATAGATATAGATTTTGACCAAACTGCACGGCTGCACCCTCTCCATGCTCCACAATTACAAGAAAAAAGTCAACAAAGAATAAAGCAATAATAAGAACTAAGCGCTAGTTAGCAATAGCCTATGAATTATGACTGTTATTAAGAAAAGACATCAGTCGTGAGACAATCCAGATGTTGACATGATTTAGTAGAAGAGACACTTACAAATAATATCCCTCATCAGGCCGGATAGTAACCTCAAAATTCATCAGGTCATCCTTTCCATTGGGAAATGTTATGGTACATGATTTGGGCAGGTTCAGTTCACTAATATCTAGAAAAAGTCAATATATTAGAGCCACATTATGTAAACAGAAGAGGTAACAGTAATGTGAAACGTAATAATTCCCACATGAAACTATTCTAACAGGTTACTTTTATTATGCAGAGAGATCAGTTTATAACCAGAAGCTAACAAAAAATTGTGAAAGAAAACGTGAAACTTGCAAAACACTTCCCAGCGCATAACATGACATAAATAATCAACAATAATTCCGGTCAGAACAGAGCAAGAGAGAGAGAGAGAGAACAAAATCTTTATCCCAGTCTCTTACATAAAACCAATGACATGTTCATATATGCACGAATCTAGGCTAATCAAACAATAGTCTGAGGAACCCCATATAAATCATGCGCATAAAACCAATGACATGTTCATATATGCACGAATCTAGGCTAATCAAACAATAGTCTGAGGAACCCCATATAAATCATGCGCATATAATGAAGATGAGTTAGCGAGAAATATATAACAGTCAGGTAGAATGGTAATTTCACATTCAATGGAGGATATCGCAGCACAAGGTAGTTCTTCAAACCATCCAACATTTAGAGATTGATCATTAAATAAAAAATAGAATGATACAAAGTCAAATAAATTTTTTCCCTTCTTGGATCAGCAAGTTTCATTCTTAGTGTGCTTGCCACCTACAATTAATCTTTTTACTTCTGCCTGACAAATATGGAGTAACACCAAAAAGAATGGGACTCTTGATTTTTGAGCCAAAACTTCTACTGCTGAAGGCCATAACTTTAAGCACAACTTACACAAGGCCAAGACTACAACACCATTAAATATGACCATATGAGTCCCAACTAAAGCTTTTTAAGAAAGAATACCTTTATGAAGACGTAATTCTCCTGCTGTTTGCTTCTTGACATGGGTATTTCCATTAAGATTTTCAGCATTTTCCTTCTGTTTGGCTTTCACTCTGAACAAGTTAATCATCTTCTCTGTATTAGAAAAGGAAACGGGTGAATAACAACCTCAATGGTAATCGCCCACTTAATCTCACAAAAAGGCACGAAATATTGTACATTAATGCAAAAGATGCAGTCATGATACTGTTTTACTCATATCAGCAGGATTATTAAACATGAGGAAAAAAATTTAAATACCATCAAATCTAGATTTTCATAACATATGAAAACACACACTTATTCATTGACCAAATACTAAAATTCATTATACAAGTACAATTTTAAAGTTTCATTGCTACATAGTCATAACAAAGGAATGAATTTACATGTTGTAAGCATTGTTATAAAGATAAGGAAACCTTTATGCTATGTTTGGATAAGAAATTAGAAGGGAAATGGAAAGGAGGGAAATAAGAGGAAGGGGAAGGGAGGGAAAGTGGAGGAAATGATGAGCTCCATTTTCCCTCCAAATCTCTCTAATTTTGAAGGGATGGTCTTTATTAAAGGAGGAGTAAAAATGGATCCCTCCCTCCCCCTCCCCCTCCCCTTCCCCTTCCCTCCCCCAACATATTATCCAAACAAGGAACTTTGTCTCCCTCCCTTTCCCTTCCTTTCCTTTCCTTCCATTTTTTGTTATCCAAACATAGCCTTAAGTCCAAGCAAACAAACATTATACTTACTCAATTGAACTTGGTTTATTTAAATAGCATGTTTGGTAACAATATTTCTAGGGTTGGAAACGGATTTAATTAAACCATTACCGTTACCATGTGTTTGGTAGAAGGGTTGGAAGCGGATTTAATTAACCCATTATCGTTACCATGTGTTTGGTAGAAGGCTTGGGTAATAATTACCATTAATTAAGGGTAATGGTTTTCACCCATTTGTTACCTCTCTAAAAGTTTAGGTACACCCTCCTCAAACAAAAATGAAGAGAATTAGGCTTAGATGATTCCTTTCCATGTTTAAACCAAACATATGAAAAGGTAACGATTAAATGATTCCTTTTGTTCTCTTTATTTATTTCCTTTCCACTCTATTTTCAATATTCATACCAAACGCCCCGATTGATGAGGGAAGTAGGATTAGATCGTTAAAATCAAAGTGTAGGATCGAGATATTCTACTAAATATTGAAAATTGTTTTTAAATTGCAAAAATCTAATACAAAATTGCATTTTTCTATCAATATTGATCTAAAAGACATCATTTTGCCTTTGCTTACATGGTCACTAACAAGTTTAACAAACAGGTTGTAATTGATAAGATGGGTGTAAGATTGTCGAAATTAAGGCTTGATGTATTATAATTTTTTTTTATAAATATACACTTTCCAATATGAACTACAAAACTTAATTCTACAAATTATAGAGTCGGTGAATCATAAGATTATACAATAGCATTGAAATTCTACCATCAATTTTTTTTTTTACGATCCTAAAACTCTACATACTTTAAGATCCTACCTAAGATTGCGATAGATGATATGAGCAGGCCCGTCCTTAAGCCAGGGCAGAAGGGGCGGCTGCCCTAGGCCCAGGAAGAAAAGAGGTCAAATTTCATAATTCAATACTAACATTAAAGGGTTTTGCAATATATTAGCAACCAAATTTGATTTGGTTATTAAATAAAGCTCGAAAAATCACATAATTTTAGGAATATGTGATTCAATTATCCAATTAGGCTCATAGCAACATAATCGCTAGTTATGATCTTTCATAATCTTAATATTTAGAACAAATAGTTCAGATTTTCGAATACCACAGTAACCACACTATCTGCAATGACAATTATTTGAAATAAAATTAAATTAGATCAAAGATAAACCCTAGATTGTGAAATTGATATAATCATTACAAAAAGAAACAACAACTTACCTTAAAAGCTGATAAAAGTAATAGAAGGCGCCTCGATGGAAAACGTCAACGGCGATTCAACGGAGAACGTTGAATGCGCTTCAATGGAGAGCTAAGAGAAAGAGGGGAGCAAGAGGAGGAGACAGGGGCTACGTTAATTCGTTTTTTGTTTTCTTTTTCCTTAATTAATTATTTAGAACAATTCAACGGGTTGGAGTCTTAGAGACTTGGAGCCCCATTAATAAAAGATAAATTTTCGAAAAGAATGAATCCTACCTACGTTTCACGTTTGTGCTATACAATGTCCGGTGTTGTGTTTTAACTTAATCATATCATATAATAATAACTAATTTATAAAGTGTTTCGGGGTTTTTTTTGTCCCTCGGGAAAGTTACAACACTAAGACTGGATCCAGCAAGGGGCGCATGTACCTGCAAAGCAAACGGACCGCCGGATGGTCGGTGGTCTGCCTCCGAAGATTAAGTTAGTAAAGTATTCGGAGTAAAACGCGCGGAAATAAAGTTATCTGCTCGGATTCCAAGCTCGGGTAAGGTGCTGTCTGTTTCCTGAGAGCGACAGCTCTGTAATAAATGTGGATGTGACGTGTTGTCTCGTGTTTCGTATCATGTCCTCAAATGAGGGAATTGTCCCTATTTATAGGGTCTTTTGGGAAAGTGTGCCCTCCCTAGGGTCTGGTGACCTAGGGATTAGGGCACGCCGCAAAACGGCGCCTCAAGGTTTGGGCCCTTGAAGGTCGCCATTTCAGAGGTGATATCTGAGTGACACGTGTCACTGATCCTAAAAGGCCATTTGGGCGTCTCTTAGGGTGACACGTGTCGCCCTCCTAATGGTCCATTTGGATCATCAAACATCCCAAATCAAGGGGATATCTGCCTACCACGTGTCACCATCTTGAAGGTCCGAGGTGACTCTTCTTCCAGCGACACGTGGCAGGCTCCGATTGGGCCACTTGGACGGGTATAAAAATACCCAAATCATTTGCCCCTCACAGGGGTCATGTGCATCACACATGACGCCTGTGACAGGTGTCGGCCTCTGATTGGCCGAGTCATTACTTTTTACTGTTGGGAGAATTTAGGGTTTTAACCCCCAAGGTTTTCACCCCCCCTATGAATAGAAAGGTTTGACTTCCTCTTGGATTCACATTTGCGTGAATCTTCAAAGGAATCTTGAATCTTTTGACTTTTAAAGACTTTGACCTTCCAGAGCATCCGGCAGCCGGCCCCCTTAGTTCGCCTACTTCAACAAGCGCCCAAGACCGACGACTCTCGTTAACTTCTCCTAAGGTAACCGCCTGATCTCTTTTTACTTATTTTTTTGCATTTTTCTTTATTGAAATGGTTTCCCAAACGCACCTGGCACGGCCTAGGTTAGCGATCAGCCGGTCACCGGGGACGGCTGAACCTAGAACTAGGAGTGCCGAATGCTCGTTCGAGAACTTTGCTTTAAGTACATCTCCAAATCCGACAGTGTCTGTGCCTCTGCAGGACGATGGCCAGAACAAAGCAAACAACAAGGAGATATAGAGCGGATGGTTCCTTTTACCATTCGGACAGTGAGACTGTCAATTCTGATGGCTCCATTAGGGTGCCTATTTCTGAGGTCCGTGGGGACCCGCCTAGCACCGTCAGCACTCCAAATGACTCATTTTTGGAGGAGTGCGACAAGGAATTTGAGAACCCCGGGCCGAGTGGATCGGTGCCGGATGATGAGCTGGGGGAGGACACTGCTGGCAACAACCGGCAGTCCCCTAGCTCCGAAGAGAATTCTGATGACTCTACGTCATCATCTTCCAACTGCGTCCCCCTTGACTTAGAGGAGTTGCAGTCAAACCTAAAAGCTACCAGAGAGTCCCTCTCCGTGAGAAGGGAGAGGGTTGGGCGGAGTCCCCTACTATCTGCACGTTCCAGAAGGCAGGCGGAAGATCATGACAGATGATCTTCCCAAATTTCTTTCTGACCATGTCATGGGACATGGCTTTCTTCTGTCCGTGTCCGATGCTGAAGACACGGTCACTTGGCTGAGATGGTTGTTTATGGTGACCAGTGCTTCGGCTGTTATGAGGCAGCCATCCAGGCAAGATGATATGTCCATTTTATATAGTGTTTTATCCCCGTCCCTTGGTCGTTATTAGTAGTGTTTTTGGCTCTTTCGGGCCACTTTTATTACTAATTTGTGTGTTCTAGTGTTTTCGTAGTTTTAGTTGTATTTTATAGGAAATTGCACTCTTGGAGCATTTTCCCGGGCTTTATGGATCGACTACGAAAGCTAGAAGGACACGACCACTCTTGAAGCCCAGGATCGGTGAGAGCCGGTGATTAAGGGCTCGGTATGCGATACCGGGGCTATTAGATCAATTAATCAAGAACCGATGAGGAAATCCAGATTGGGCTAAGGAATCGAGCCCAATCGAAATCCAAGCCTCAGAGAAGAAGCCGGGCCCGATCGGGCAAGCATACGCCCGATCGGGCGAGTGCACGCAAAAGCAAACCTCAGGAAGAAGCGCACCCGATCGGGTGAGCGTAGGCTCGATCGGGCGCAGCATACCAAGCAAGGGCAGAGTAAAAAGGCGGGCCCGATCGGGCGGCCCTTCGCCCGATCGGGCGCGTGTTTTTCTTAGTAGCTGATTAGTTTAGTTTTAATTCTTGTTTTAGGAAAGGTTTAAATACGATTATGTACGGAATTATTAGCTTACCTTCTTTTTTAGACTTTCTCTCTCTACTTAGTATTTTTCTCTCTCTTAAATTCTCTCTAAACTTTTGTTCTTAATATTCCCTTTAATTCCAGATTTATTTTTGGTACAATTTCTTCCCTTTTAATTTCAGCTATTTTAATTGCTTTTCTTGATTATGCTTTTAATTATTTACTTGGTTGGCTTAGTTATGATGATTAGTGAGTAGTTTCATTCTAGGGTTTATGGGGATCCATAATTAATATGAAGGGATAGTTTGTTATTATTGATTATTGATATTGCATGATAATTTTCTATTGAATTGTTTTAATTCTTTGCAATTAGATTATGAATCAAGCAGATGTAATTTGATTGTGAATGTTTAGCAATATTGAATTGATGAATCGAGCAGATGTTGATTTAATATTAAAGGCTAATTTTAATAGGAACTTAGGTCTAGTAAATTGCGAGAGCCTGTTAGATCTATGTTGATTAATAAATTGCGAGAGCCTGTTAATCATGTTATCTGTGCATTGTTAATTATTAATTACTTCGTTCTATCCCGGAATATTAATTATTGGTGAACCTGTGACCCTAGGATTCCTTATTATTGTTTCTTTTCTCCCTAAACTTATTCTTCGTAGTATAGAATTCATACCTAAAAATATTGGTTACTTAGATAATTTAGATTATAATAATTCATTAGAAGTAAAAAGACTTGTTTCCCTGTGGAGATCGACCCTACTTCCCTATCTACATTAGTTAGAGGATTTAGGTATTACTTTTGATTAGGGGATACGACTTTACCCTGTCACAAGACTTTGCTTTCCTCTCCATCCGGCCGTGGAGAGGATCTTGGACGGATACCAACTGGGTATCTGGCAACTAGCCCCCAACTCTTGGGTAAATATCTTGGGCTACGTTGCCGCCTGCGAAATGCTGGAGGTGGATCCCAGCTTCGAGGCGTTTGCTCACGTGAACTATCTAAGCAGAACGCCCAATCCAAGTGGGATCGGCTGGTTTACTTTGACCAGCCACACCCGGTACATGATGACGCTGGGGAAAGAGAACAAGTGGAAGGACTAGCAAACCAAGTTTTACATAGGCTCTTCCCCAGACGCCCAAAGGAACAGGCGGTATAACCGCTGGACTCAGTATCCTCGCCTCTTGGCTGGGAAAAAGGCTATTCCGCCTGTTCCCAGTCGGGCCTAAGAGGAGATTTTTGACCGGAGCCTCTTTATTGTGGCCGTCCGGACAAACCAAGAGACGGGGGTTAAGGAGGTCACCCCTCAAAGTTATATTCCCCGATTCGAGTGGCTCTCGGACGGGACGTACTTGGCCGCATGTGGGCTTAGTACTAAGATGCCGAGAGGTAGCTGGCCGCATGATATTATTACCTTTGCTTGCTTTTGATTATTTTGTTTCTTCGCTAACTCTTGGTTTCTTGTTGCAGATAAGGCAATGGAAAAGCTCCCTGCCCACAAGAGACTAGCCCTCTCAGCCGCCTTCTACCGCTCAAACCTAAAGCAGGCGGATGAGCAGCCACTAGGCGGCACTCCTAAGGTAACGAGCTTGCAAAGTTTTAGCTTAATGAAATGTGTAACATATTCTGTTTATGAGACTCACACTTGGAATTCTTTTCAGAGGGCCTCATCAAAGCCTGCCCCCTCTTCTCAGCCGGACCCCAAGCTACGAAAGCAGTCGGCTGGCGATGTTTCAGGCGCCTCCTCCCCCACCATGACTCAATTAAAGCCGGACGCTCAACAACGAGTGTCAAAGAGTGGCAAAACGCCACTCACCACTACTGGCAGCACAGCAGGCGTCATCGAAGCTGCCGGGGGAGAAGGAGGTAAGCCATCCGACCATTCGAACATGCACTTTATAAAGGTCATTCTATTCAGTCTTGACTTAGCTGTATTTGTTTGATAGATGCCCCAGCGAGGCCAACTGTTCTCCAGATAGCCAGACAGATGCTCAGGACGCTTGATCCTGAGGACAAGGCGGCCGTCAGAGGGGTCGGCACCCTGGACCTGGATGGCATTTTGGCGCTTCTTTGCGAAGTACAATTTCTTACAACTTGATTAATATACATATTTTTTGTCGAATGGTTACCGACAAGTTTCTTTGGTTTGGACGTCTGCAGGCTATGCTGCGCGTGAGTGGTCTCAAAGGGCCCCTTAATGAGAAGACTAGGGAGGTAAAGGCAGCGAATTCTCGGGCCGCCTCTACTCTGGACAAAGCTCAGTTTGAGATTGCTCAAAATGAGATTCTGACACTTGATATGTTGTATTCCCAAGCGTCTGCCAACCTGCAAGTTCAGCAGAACTTGGACGCAGCCAAGCAGTGAGTGAAGGAGCTCCAGGACCAGGTCAAGGGCCTTAACGAGAAGCTGGACAACCTCAAGGAGGGGGAGTCCAAAGCGGCTAGCCTGGAGGCGACGGTCAAGAGACTCAGAGGGAGGCTGAGCAACTAGGAGAACTAACTCCGGACCAAGTATAGGTCCTTGATGGAGGAGGAGAAACAAGCCCTGGTCAAACAAATGATGGACGATAATGAGGTCATCATGCGTGCGGCCTGGGCGGCTTCTCAGCCGTCTGCCGATTATCAAACCTGGAAGGTCTAGTTTGATAAGGCTAATGACGAGTTTAATGCCCGTCTCCTTAGAGAAGCTCAAGAGGCGGAAGAGAAGGAGGCGGATTCCAAGAGTGCCTCTGAGGAGTCCAGCTCGTCTGGCGGCTCGTCGTTTAGGGACAAGGAGGAGGATGATCAGGAGGAGGATGCGGAAACTAAATAGCATGCGCCGAAGGACAAGGCGGATGCCGATGCTGAGAAGCTCCCCTGATCTTTAAGCTTTATGTCTGTTTTTTCTGCGGCCGAATGGCCAGTTACTCTGCTTTTCCGGCCTGTGTGCCGAGTAAAAAATGTATCTTTACCGACCAAGGGGTCGGGTAATTCAACAATTCTCCTTGCTTAGCCAGTTAACACTTTTCATTCGTCAATTTTGACGGTTGTTAATTTTTATGAAGCATCCGGTCATTTGGCCGGTTTTATTTATATTGGTGTTTATGCTTTAAAAATTTTCAAAGCATCGAATTTTTATGCATAGAATTTTAGCTAAGTATTTTAGCTTGTATAGTATGCGAATGTTCTTGCCCCAAGACGAATGTCGATTGGTTTCGGTTGATTAATTGATTGACTTAGAAATTATTGATACTTAAAAGAGTGATATGTCCATTTTATATAGTAATTTACCCCCGTCCCTTGGTCATAATTAGTAGTGCTTTATGCTCTTTCGAGCCACTTTTATTACTAATTTGTGTTTTCGTAGTCTTTGTTGAGTTTTGTAGGAAATTGCGCCTTTGGAGCATTTTCTCGGGTTTTTCATGAAGCGACTACGGGAATTAGAGGTGCACGACCATCTTTGAAGCCCAAGGCCGGTTAGAGTCATCGAGCCGGTGATTAAGGGCTCGGTAATTGGGATCCCGAGGTATTTGGACCGAGAATTCAAGACCCCGAAGAGGAAATCCGGATTGGGCCGAGAAATCAAGCCCAATCGAAGTCCGAGCCTGAAAGTGAAGCAAGGGCCCGATCGGGCAAGGTCTAGCACGATCTGGCGTGGCGTTGCTTGGTGCTGTGCGTGCTTATAGCGCGCCCGATCGTGCGAGCGTCTAGCACGATCGGGAGATGCTTCTGAGAAGGAGCGTGAAGGAAAAGGCGGGCCCGATCGGGCGGCCCTTTGCCCGATCGGGCGCGTGTTTTTATGGAGCCTGATTAGTTTAGTTTTAATTTTTGTTTTAGGAAACGTTTAAGTACGATTTTTGTACGGAATTTTGATTACCTTCTTTCTTAGACTTTCTCTCTCTACTTAGAATATTTCTCTCTCTTAAATTCTCTCTCAACTTTTGTTCTAAGTTATTTCCATTCATCCAGATTTCTTTTTGGTAACAATTTCTTCTCTTTTAATTTCAGCTATTTTACTTACTTCTTTGATTATGCTTTTATTTATTTATTTGATTAGTTTAGTTATGATGATGCGTGAGTAGTTTCATTCTAGGGTTTATGGGAATCCATAATTAATATGAAGGGATAATTTTTTATTATTGATTATTGATATTGCATGATAATTTCTTATTGAATTATTTTAATTATTTGCAATTAGATTATGAATCGAGCATATGTAATTTGATTGTGAATGTTTAGCAATATTGAATTGTTGAATCGAGCAGATGTTAATTTAATATTAAAGGCTATTTTCAATAGGAACTTAGATCTAGTAAATTGCGAGAGTCTGTTAGATCTATGTTGATTAATAAATTGCGAGAGCCTGTTAATCATGTTATTTGTGCATTGTTAATTATTAATTACTTCGTTTTATCCCGGAATATTAATTATTGGTGAACCTGTGACCCTAGGCTTCCGTATTATTGTTTCTTTTCTCTCTAAACTTATTCTTCGTAGTATAGAATTTATTCCCAAAAAATATTGGTTACTTAGATAATTTAGATTATAATAAATAATTAGGAGTAAAAAGACATGTTTCCCTGTGGAGTTCGACCCTACTTCCCTATCTACATTAGTTAGAGGATTTAGGTATTATTTTTTATTAGGGGATACGACTTTACCCTGTCAAAATTTGGCGCCGTTGCCGGGGAAACGGTTTTATTTTTGTTTTCTGATTATATTTTTGTAGTCTAGATTATCCCTTTTTGCCTTAGAGAACGTTAGTTCTTTGAGGCAATTCTCATATTTGTCTTTTAGTTCTTTGTTTATGCCCAGGTGTTCCAGATTAGGTTACATCCCTTTCGACCCTGAGATCGAGCGTTCTTTTCATAGGCAAAGGAAACTCTATAGACAAATTCTGGCGGGTTCTGAGGAGGACAACAGTCGAAGAGATCCTCCCTCTGATTCTAGTGACACAAATATTCCTTCAGATTCAGAATCAGAGATGACGACCCAGAAGAAACTCAGTGACTACTCGCAACCGAAGCTCACAGATTTCCCGCACCTTACTCCCACTCCGGCTCTAGATGGAGTTCAATTTGAGATCAAGCCCCAATTTATCACTATGATAGAGAGGAAGCAATTCAGTGGAGCTAAGGGTGAAGATCCTAACCTTCACATCGCAGATTTCTGCCAATATTGTAACACCATTAGACAAGCTGGGGTCACGCAAGACCAAATCAGGGAGATTCTTTTTCCTTTTTCATTATGTGGCAAAGCTAAATTATGGTTTAATGGTTTGAATAGAACTGCACTTGGTATTACTGACTGGGAAACTCTTGCTTTGTGACAGGGTAAAGTCGTATCCCCTAATCAAAAGTAAATACCTAAGTCCTCTAACTAAAGTAGATAGGGAAGTAGGGTCGAACTCCACAGGGAAACAAGTCTTTTTACTCCTAATTAATTATTATAATCTAAATTATCTAAGTAACCAATATTTTTGGGAATAAATTCTATACTACGAAGAATAAGTGTAGGGAGAAAAACAATAATAAGAAGGCCTAGGGTCACAGGTTCACCAATAATTAATATTCCGGGATAAAACATAATAATTAATAATTAACATTGCACAAATAACATGATTAACAGGCTCTCGCAATTTATTAATCAACATAGATCTAACAGGCTCTCGCAATTTACTAGATCTAAGTTCCTATTAAAAATAGCCTTTAATATTAAATTAACATCTGCTCGATTCATCAATTCAATATTGCTAAACATTCACAATCAAATTACATCTGCTCGATTCATAATCTAATTGCAAAGAATTAAAACAATTCAATAAGAAATTATCATGCAATACCAATAATCAATAATAACAAATTATCCCTTCGTATTAATTATGGATTCCCATAAACCCTAGAATTAAACTACTCAGACATAATTGAATATAAAATAAACAAAGCAATTGAAGGAGACATGATGAAAGAAAGAAAATAAATAACTAAGATTAAACCAAGAGTTGTAGAGATAGAAACAAGAGAGAAAATAATACTAAGAATTTAATTAAGGGAGGGAGAGAAAAGTTAGAGAGAGAAAAAAAGAAAAGAAAAATTAAAACTAAAACTAAAACTAAAAGAAAATTAATTAAAAAGCTACCTAATCTAAAAGCTTGCCCCCCATTAACTACGTACTACTACTCTTCTTTATAGGAAACCCACAAATCCCACTAAGAATAAAACTCCAGAAGCGTGGGAACAAAGCTTAATCGAAGCCTATTAACCGCTTCAACACATATTGGGCTTCTTGAAACAAGGCCCAAGCGGCTTATAGTAGCAACAGCAAGCACTCCCCTGGCCCCGGTCAGTTGGAGTTGGGCTTTAATGTTCAATTCTCTTTTGTTCTTGGAATTGGTGTTTTAGAGTTCATTAGCCCAAGTTTCTTCACTTGTTTGGTCCGTAATAATAACTTGTAAACTCTTGGACCTTTTCATATATCGAGCCCTTAATCATCGAACCAAATTTAATTAGCTCGACCTTGGGCTTAAATATACGGTCATAAAATACGATAAAACTCCAATGTCTTCGTAGTGGTCTAATAAGCTCTGAAATTGTCACAATTATGCAAATTCCTACAAAATAACATCAACACTACAAAAACACTAGAAAACGTATATTAGTAATAAAAATAGCTCCGTAGAGCTCAAATAAGCATAAATATGACCGTGGGACGGGGAATAAAAATATATATAAAATAGACTTATCACTTTGAATTTCTATAATAAATACTATCCTGTAGAGAGAACAGCGGTGCTAAGGAGTGCTATTCAGAACTTCACTCAAGAGGCCGGAGAAACGTTATATGAGGCTTGGGAGAGGTTCAAGGATCTACAGAGAGAATGCCCTCACCACAATCTAGCACAATGGCAATTGATCCAAGCATTCTATAATGGACTTGGAAATTCTTCTAGATTAGTACTAGATTCGGCAGCTAGTGGGAGGTTCATGAATTTAAATGTGGACGACGCAGGACAGGTTATCAAAGACATGGCAATGCACAATTCCCAATATGGGAATCCGAGAGGGTTTGCAAATAAAGGAAAACATAATGTCGATTCCGTATCCTTTTTGCAAGCTCAATTAACGTCTATTTGTCAAAAATTAGAAAATCTTACTGCTGCTCCTAACTCTGTAGCTAATGTTTCTGTTGTTGCTAACAATGAAGCTTTTTGTGAAAATTGTGGAATTGTAGGTCATTGGGAGCAAGATTGTAGGAGCTCTATGGAACAAGTTAATGCCTTTCAAACCTATAGGCAGAATAACCCCTATTCCAATTCTTACAATGTCGGTTATAAAAATCATCCATATCTTTCATACCAGAGCACCAATGTTAAAAATTCTCCACCTCCACAGCAATCACAACAGCAAACCCCACCACAGCAAAAATATTATCATCCTAATTCCGGCCAGAAAAGCCAAGCATCACCCTCATCATCTTCAGACCCTACCATGACAGAAATTAGAGCAATGCTTACCAATATGCAAAAGCATATGGAGAGTAGGGATGCGCAAATTGATTCTATCCTAGCCCATAATAAAATTATGGACAATCAAATTGCACAACTTTCATCTACCCTACAATCCCGTCAGCAGGGAGCTCTACCATCACAACCTATCCATCCTACAGATCATGCCAATGCAATCACTCTAAGGAGTGGTTCACATTATGATGGACCTCCTATGCCAAAGGAAGATAGACTAGTTCCTGATCTAGATTCCTCTATACCAAACGTTAATCCTGCTAGCCCTTTAGGGCTACAAATAGATACTAACCCTACTAATGTTTCTGTGCAGGGTAAATCGCAGGATAAGGGAGGAGATGTGCAGAGCCAAGTTATCAAGCTTCCATTTTCTAATAGACATCTAAAGAGTAAGCTTGATAAACAATTCGGTAAGTTTTTAGAGGTTGTGAAAAACCTGCAGGTAACAGTTCCTTTTACTGACTCAATCACTCAAGTTCCTGCTTATGCTAAATTTATGAAAGACATTCTGACTAGGAAAATGGCCTTTAATGAAGTAGAAACTGTAGCTTTCACAGAGGAGTGTAGCGCCTTATTGCAAAACAAATCTCCTCCTAAATTAAAGGATCCCGATAGTTTTTCTATCCCTTGTCATATAGGAAATGTTTTTATTGATAAAGCTTTGTGTGATTTGGGTGCTAGTGTCAGTGTCATGCCATCGTCTATCTGCGCTAAACTTAATATGGGAGAATTAAAAGTTAATAATATAACTTTGCAAATGGCAGATCGTTCGGTAAAATACCCCTTAGGTATTTTAGAGGACGTACCTGTCAGAGTTGGTAAATTTTTTATTCCTGTTGATTTTGTTGTTCTAGACATGGCAGAGGATACACAAATACGCATTATATTAGGTAGGCCTTTTCTTCATACTGCAGGAGCGATTATTGATGTTAAAAAATGGTAAACTAACCCTTTCTGTAGGTGACGACAATGTTACTTTTAATTTAGGGAAGGTTTTGAAAGGGCCTATCCTAGAGGAAAATTGTTGCTATATTGATGTAATTGATATAATGGATGATATTTGTGATGATAGCTTGCCACAGGTTCTTGCGAAGGATCCCCTAAAGGAAGTTCTCTGCGGGAATTTATCTATCGACAATGCAAGCGTTTGGGGTAATGAGGTACAAGATATTGAAAAGGCTCTTTCCTTAGAAGAGTAAAGCCCCGAGGAAACATTGAAGGTAGTAAATTTAGTTCAGGAATCAAAACCTACAGAGGTCGAGAAACCTGAGCTAAAACCTCTCCCTTCTCATTTAAAATATATTTTTCTTGATGAACAGGAACTACACCCCGTGATCATCAGTACTACACTTACTGACCTACAAACTTCCCAACTTCTAGGGGTTCTCAAAACCCATAAGAAAGCTATTGGGTACAGTATTGATGATCTCAAGGGTATGATCTCAAAAGTACAAGTATGCACAGGATACATCTAAAGGAAAATTACAAGCCCTGCATTCAACCCCAATGAAGATTAAATCCCAACATGCAGGAAGTAGTCAAGAAGGAGGTTATGGAATTACTTGATGCAGGTATTATCTATCCTATTTCTGACTCCAAATGGGTAAGTCCTTCAACATTGTATGATGAGCATTTTTTCTGATTTCATAGAGTCTATTATGGAGGTCTTTATGGATGATTTTAGCGTATATGGTTCTTCATTTGATTCATGCTTAATTAATCTCGCTAAAATTTTGAAAAGATGTGAAGAGTGCAACTTAGTTCTTAATTGGGAAAAATGTCACTTCATGGTGACAGAGGGAGTAGTCCTAGGTCACATTGTATCTGATAAGGGCATACAAGTAGACAAAGCTAAGATATCAGTGGTTGAGCAATTACCTCCCCCCAGTTAATGTTAAGGGAGTTAGAAGTTTCTTGGGTCATGCGGGGTTTTATCGCTGTTTTATCAAAGATTTTTCTAAAATTGCTAAACCACTAACGCAGCTTTTGCTCAAGGATGCCCCTTTTATTTTTACTAACGAGTGTCTTGAGGCTTTCAACAGGATTAAGCAGGCTTTGATATCGTCACCCATCATATGTGCTCCCGATTGGAACCTTCCTTTCGAGATCATGTGTGATGCAAGTGACTTTGCGCTAGGAGCCGTGCTCGGACAGAGAAAGAACAAGGTTTTGCATGCTATTTATTATGCAAGAAAAACCTTGGATGAAGCTCAAGTCAACTATGCCACTACGGAAAAGGAATTCCTTGTTGTTATTTATGCTTTAGAAAAATTTAGATCATATCTTGTTGGTTCTAAAGTTATTGTTTTTACTGATCATGCAGCATTGAAGTATTTGATAGCTAAGGCGGAATCAAAGCCAAGGCTACTCCGATGGGGTCTTTTTCTCCAAGACTTCAACATTAAAATAAAAGATAAAAAGGGAGTAGAGAATTTAGTGGCAGATCACTTGTCACGAATCAGGTATGATGAGGGTAAGGATTCTCTTCCTATAGATGATTCATTCCCTAATGACAACCTGTATGCAGTTGTAGAGCAACACCCTTGGTATGCAGACTTTGCTAATTATTTAGTGGGTGGTACTCTACCTCCTGACTTGTCCTACCAACAGAAAAAGAAATTCCTTTCTGATGTTAAAAATTATTTTTGAGATGATCCTTTTTTGTTTCGTGAGTGTGCAGATGGATTATTTCGCAGGTGTGTTCCCGAATGGGATGCTCATGGCGTTCTTACCGCTTGTTATTCCTCACCTTATGGAGGACATCACGGCCCCACTAAAACGGTGGCTTAGATTAATGAGTTAGGCTTCTATTGGCCTACTATGTTCAAGGATGCTAACACTTTTGTGCAGACTTGTGACTCTTGCCAGAGGACTGGCAACATTTCGTGGAGGCATAAGATGCCCCAAATCGGGATTCTTGAAGTAGAAATATTCGATGTTTGGGGTATTGATTACATGGGGCCGTTCCCATCTTCCAATGGGAATTGCTACATACTTGTAGCCGTCGATTATGTGTCTAAGTGGGTCGAGGCCATAGCTTCACCAACAAACGATGCCAAGGTAGTCACCAAGCTCTTCAAGAAGACCATATTTCCGAGGTTTGGTGTTCCACGGGCTATTATTAGTGATGGAGGTACTCACTCCCATGAAAGACAACTGGATAACCTCCTTAAGAAGTATGGCGTATATCACAAAACCGGGCTTAGTTACCACCCTCAAACTAGTGGTTAAGTTGAGGTCTCTAATAGGGAAATCAAGGCGATCCTAGAAAAGGTAGTAGCCAAGTCAAGGAAAGATTGGATTATGAAGCTCGATGACACACTTTGGGCATACCGAACAACATTCAAGACACCAATTGGTACTTCGCCTTATAGATTAGTCTATGGTAAGGCATGTCATCTTCCCGTGGAATTGGAGTACAAAGCTTTTTGGGCGATCAAGGAGCTTAACATGGACTCTAAGGTTGCGGGTAAGAGAAGACTCCTCCAACTCAATGAGTTAGATGAGTTTAGATTGTCGGCATATGATAGAGCGCGAATCTACAAGGAGAAGACCAAGAAGTGGCATGACAAGAGGATCTTACCAAGAGAGTTTGCACCAGGTGATAAGGTTCTTTTCTTCAATTCTAGATTAAAGATTTTCCCAGGAAATTTGAAGTCTAGGTGGTCCGGTCCCTTCACTGTCACAAGGATGAACAAATTTGGCTCGGTAGAGTTGGTCAATGACAAGGGTGAAGAGTTTAAGGTAAATGGCCAACGACTGAAGGTGTATCATGAGGGCGCTACTAGTAGAGATGTTGAGGAAACCTTCCTAACTCCACTTCCAACCTGAGCATCAAGGTGGTAAGAAGGTCGTGCGGGACCTAGATAAACCAACGCTTTGCGGGAGGCAACCTGTATTTCTTGCTTTCTAGACTATTTTTCCTTTTTCTTTATTTTTATTTTTATTTTAGAGAGGGGAGGAGAGTGAAATTTTACCATTTATAAGTGTTTTTGTACAAGTATAGGTTTGAGAGGTCAAGAGACTTAGAAAAATTTGAAGACGAAAAGAAATCAAAGAAAAGCTAAGGACATCTGACTGGGCACGGGCCCCATCGGGCGGAGCTTGCCCAATCGGGCGCGCAAGCAAGGATAATTTTCAGCTTTTATTTCGCCCGATCGGGCAAGGTTGCCCGATCGGGCGCGCATGTAGGGCTGGAAATTGGAGCTAAATTAGCCCAATCGGGCGAGGTTGCCTGATCGAGCGCTCAAGAGCAGTTAGAATCTCAAGCTTATTTCGCCCGATCGGGCGAGGTTGCCCGATCGGGCGCAAATCGAGTGAAGGAAAAGAAATGTCGGGTGAAGCTCGCCCGACCAGGCGAGTGAAAGGGCGAAATTTTCGTTCATATTCGCGCCCGATCGGGCGCGCAACTAAGGTTCTGGATTTCAGCATTATCCGCCCGATCGGGCGAGGCTTGCCCGATCAGGCGCGCCTTATTTGGCCGTCCTCTATATTCTTTTCCCCTTCTTTCTTTCCTCACTTTCTTTTTCTTTCATCTTCTTCTCCATTACTTTCTCTCTCTAAAACCTCCATTTTTACACCTTCAAACTCACTTATTTTCAAGATCTTCTCCAATCCTTCCATCAAAACTCAAAATTTTTTGCATATTTTTAATCCTTTCATCTTTCTCTACAATCTACACCTAATTTCTACCACTTTCTCTCAATTTTCTCTAAACCCTAAGAGAGAGAAAGTCTTCAATTCCTATCTTTTCTACTCACAAATGGCTCTCAAGAGATCAAGAACTGTAAGGGGGGAAAGCTCAAGGCAACAAGAGGCCAGAATTGACCCGGATTTACAAGTTCCGGGATGGGAGAGGGTGGTCATCACCACCAAAGAGCAAAAACAAAGGATGATCAACCTCACTTCGAGGCAAGTAATTCCCACTCGTTTTGTTCATCACCCCACCCTTATTAGATTAGGAATTGATAAGCATGTAGAAAAGTTGTTCAAGGGAGTTGGCATGAGTGGTTTCTTTAACATGCATTACGATACTTATGATTACTTAACCTTAGAATTCGTTTCTAGTTTTAATGTCATAAAATCTAATGCTTTAATTTCTCATGTTCAATTTAGATTACTTAATAATGATGTTAGATTGACATTGAAAGAATTTAGCAAACTTTTTGAGTTAAAATCGGATAGGCCAATTGAACCTCCTCAAGACAACATTGTCGTTGTCTATCAATCCCTTACGGGGGATCCTAATTTGAACCTCCAACATGCTAAGGGCACTTGGATACAACATCCCGTGCCAAAGCTTTGGCAACGGTTTGTTGGCCTTACCATTTTTGGAAGGCATGAACCCGCCAATGTTAGGCGGGATGAGCTTGAATTGCTAGGGTCATACATGATCCCTAGGAGCGAAAAGCTCAACATAGTCCACAAAATGGCCAACCACTTCAAACGGGTGGCCAATGCGGCCGAGGCGGGTAGGTCTAGGGTACCCATTTATTTTGGTGGCCTAGTAACACACATAGCGGTCAAACACCTTAACTTTGTCCCTAACGATGACGGTAAGGTAGCCGACCCAACTATTATGGACCTACCCTATTTAGGTGGCCTTAATTGGATTAATGTCATGGGAGGTGAGACTTGGTGGGTGATTCAACGGGAATCGGGTAGGAGGGATAATGCTTTCACTTTACCCAACCCCACCTTGACCAAATTTGAGAAGGGGAAGCCTTCTTACACTTTCGAGATTAACGGTCAAGGTGAGGTTCAACCACCTCACCCTTCACCTCAACCCCACCAATCTCCCATAGACCACTCACCTCATCACCATTCACCGCACTACCCACCACCTCCACCCTTTACATATGATATTCCCACTTCCTTAACCAACTACAACATAGACCCCAATGCCCCTTATGACTTTTCGGCTTTTAGGAGCCAATTAGATAGGATTGAGATGGGGCAAGGGAGAGTTGAGGGTATGGTTAGGGATTTGGACACTAGAGTAGGGTCTCTAGATAGAAGGGTGGGGTATGTGGAGAGGAACATAGGGAGGGGTTTGTACCCCATGTATGATGATTACGCCTGTCGAGGGGCTATTCCCCCCAATTCACTTGTCCCCGATTGGTTTCAATATCCGCAAGGTGGATATACGAACCCAAGTGCCTACGGTACCTACGTCGACTACTCATCGGTCCATGGTTATGGGACCGATGTACCTTTTGGTGGGCTTGGGGGGAATGTGGACCCTAACTACTTTTGCAGGTGGTTCGGGTTATGGAGGTGGTGGCTCTAGCCATGGAGGAGCCTGTTCTAGCCACGGAGGGGGCTATTCGAGTATGGATGAGGATGAGGATGAGGAGTAGGCTACACTCCCAAGTCAATGAGGGCATTGCTTGATTTGGCTTGGGGGGGTGTTCTTTCGCTTGGTAATTCTCTTCCTTTTCTCTTTTTATTTGCTTTTCTTTTTGCTTTTCTAGTGTAGTTTTTATTTCTTTCCTAGTGTAGGTTTTATTTCTTTCTTATATATGAAAAATACAAAAAAAATTCAAAAATAAAAAAAAATTCAAAAATACGTTCCAATGAATTATGAATCATACTTCCCTGTGCCCCATACTTGAGAAAATTTGTTTTGATTCTTGGTTATTGATAATGAGCATTGTGGATTTGTTGGTCATGATTTGAAGTTTAATTGCTTGGATTCCTAAACATAAGTCAATTTTGCCAACTATTTGTGAATATAGTGCTTGACTAGTTGATTTTGTTAGGAAATGTGTGATAGTTCCGTAGTTCCTGGTATGTCAATGAATTTGAGTATTGATTTGCAACTATGAGTAGTGTTTCATGACTTATTATTATGCACATGAGGAGGACGAAGGCGTTCATTCTTTTAGGTAGCCTTCAGAGTATTAGATACATTTGTTCCCTTCTTGTTACCCATGTTGTTGCTTGTGCCCTTTTATTGATTATTTAGCCACATTACAAGCCTATATGAGCCCCATTGGTTACTAGTCCCAAGCTTGGCTTGGGGGAGCTATTAGTTGGTGAGGTGAGGGAGTTGTGGTGTGCACATTATTTGCACAATGTGGGAATAAAAGAAGAGTTATTGTTCTTTGTTTTTTGATTGGAAAATATTGATGTTGTGTTTCAAAGTTGAAATTTCTAATATGAGTTAAAAAGAAAAAAAGAGCAAAAGAAAAAAAATTTAATGCTCAAATGTTCTATTTGAAGGTTGTTCAAGGAAAAAAAAAAAAGAAAAAAAAATTCAAGTTGAAAAAGAAAAAAAAAAAGAATGAGTTCAAAGTTTGTTTTTCACTCAAAGTTCTACATTATCATATTTTTATGAGTGATTTTTTGTAAGTGTTGGGATTGTTTATGATGATTGGAGTTGTATTTGGTGGTTTTTGTTGGAGTTAGTTATGTTGATGGAGATGTATGATCATCATTTATTTTGATCATAGGTTTATTAGGATTTGGCTCCCTTAATGCATAACTTTTCTCTCACATACTCCCAAATTTATCCTACCCTTTTCCCTAGCCTTACATTACAAGCTTTAAAGACCTTCCAACCTTGTGCATAGAAGTTATGTAAATGTGAAAGTGTTGTTTATCAATGCAAGTTATGACTTTGCATATTTCGAGTCGACTAGTAGGTTGAGCGTAGATTGTTTTTATACACATGGGAGTGTGAGTTGGGAGGGCATTGTTCACATTAAAGGGGTTGGTTGGAGAGCGATCGAGTACATCTTTTACTCGCCACATAAATGAGAGTTGAGTGTGTGAGCACTAGTCTTGAATTCTATATGCTCTTGTGGTTTGCTCTACTTGACAATTGTTGGGGAGGAAGGGTGATTAGATGAATAAGATTGATTGATGTTGAAGCATGTTCATTAGATTTTCCTTGAATCGTTGGTGCTTGATTTGTTTATTGAGGTGAAGTATGTTTTATATGTTCAATGATGAGCTCTTTGCTTAGGGACAAGCAAAGGTTTGGCTTGGGGGAGTTTGATATGTCCATTTTTTATAGTAATTTACCCCCGTCCCTTGGTCATAATTAGTAGTGCTTTTGGCTCTTTCGAGCCACTTTTATTACTAATTTGTGTTTTCGTAGTCTTTGTTGAGTTTTGTAGGAAATTGCGCCTTTGGAGCATTTTCTCGGGTTTTTCATGAAGCGACTACGGGAATTAGAGGTGCACGACCATCTTTGAAGCCCAAGGCCGGTTAGAGTCATCGAGCCGGTGATTAAGGGCTCGGTAATTGGGATCCCGAGGTATTTGGACTGAGTATTCAAGACCCGAAGAGGAAATCCGGATTGGGCCGAGAAATCAAGCCCAATCGAAGTCCGAGCCTCAAAGTGAAGCAAGGGCCCGATCGGGCAAGGTCTAGCACGATCGGGCGCGACGTTGCTTGGTGCTGTGCGTGCTTATAGCGCGCCCGATCGTTCGAGCGTCTAGCACAATAAGGCGATGCTGCTGAGAAGGAGCGCGAAGGAAAAGGCGGGCTCGATCGGGCGGCCCTTTGCCCGATCGGGCGCGTGTTTTTATGGAGCCTGATTAGTTTAGTTTTAATTTTTGTTTTAGGAAATGTTTAAGTACGATTTTTGTACGGAATTTTGATTACCGTCTTTCTTAGACTTTCTCTCTCTACTTAGAACATTTCTCTCTCTTAAATTCTCTCTCAACTTTTGTTCTAAATTATTTCCATTAATCCAGATTTCTTTTTGGTAACAACTTCTTCTCTTTTAATTTCAGCTATTTTACTTACTTCTTTGATTATGCTTTTATTTATTTATTTGATTAGTTTAGTTATGATGATGCGTGAGTAGTTTCATTCTAGGGTTTATGGGGATCCATAATTAATCTGAAGGGATAATTTGTTATTATTGATTATTGATATTGCATAATAATTTCTTATTGAATTATTTTAATTCTTTGCAATTAGATTATGAATCGAGCAGATGTAATTTGATTGTGAATGTTTAGCAATATTGGATTGATGAATCAAGCAGATGTTAATTTAATATTAAAGGCTATTTTCAATAGGAACTTAGATCTAGTAAATTCTGTTTTACAGGTCTTGTGGTGTTCTGGTGGTAGTTATAACTTAGCTCTTGTAAGTTGTAACTTTAATTTCTCTCTTTGGTAATAAAATCTTATTTACCAAAAAACTTAGATCTAGTAAATTGCGAGAGCCTGTTAGATCTATGTTGATTAATAAATTGCGAGAGCCTGTTAATCATGTTATTTGTGCATTGTTAATTATTAATTACTTCGTTTTATCCCGGAATATTATTTATTGGTGAACCTGTGACCCTAGGCTTCCTTATTATTGTTTCTTTTCTCCCTAAACTTATTCTTCGTAGTATAGAATTTATTCCCAAAAAATATTGGTTACTTAGATAATTTAGATTATAATAAATAATTAGGAGTAAAAAGACTTGTTTCCCTGTGAAGTTCGACCCTAGTTCCCTATCTACATTAGTTAGAGGATTTAGGTATTATTTTTGATTAGGGGATACGACTTTACCTTGTCAAAGAGTATGCATGGTTTCTAAGTCAATCAATCACTATGGTAATTGCCCCAAACCAAGCGACAGACGGCCACGCAGAGCAGTCGATCCTTTGATTTCATTCGGCCATAGGCCTCGTTAAAATAAGATGCTAAGTTTTAACTTAGCTTATTTGTTAAGGAAAAATATTCCGCCTGGTTTGCCCCAGAGCAAAGCAGGCACATCCGGCCATAAGCCTCGTGTACGTATAATGCTAAGTTTTTAGACTTAGCTTTTTGATTGACAAAGAATTTTTCGCCTGTCTTGCCCCAGAGCAAAAACAGGCGCATCTGGCCTTATGCCTCGATAGCCTCTAATCATGAAACAGTGACCACTTTCCAATTGTACTAGAACAATTTGAAAGACTCTCGGCCTTTTAGATTTCAGTTTCGATTTATTCAAACAACTGCGGATGCTTCCTTAGCATTCGGTAGGGCCATTTGATGTATTAGTAGAGCAATGTGCCACCCAAATGGGAGATGCTTCTCCTCGATGAATTCGCCTGAATGGACGTCGTCGGTTATCTGACTCATGTTGGAGCAGACGGTCATACTCATGTTGGAGCAGACTGTGGCCGTCAGCCTCTATCGTTTTATTAGTATCTGGCCATTGGCCTCTTTAAAAATGGTAAATAGTCGTTAAGTGATGGACTTAACTTAAAAATAAATTCGTAGGGTTGACTGCTTTGGTGCAGTAGGCTCCTTCAGATGGATTGGGGCATCTGCTGTTGGGACAGACGCTTTACAAATAGGGTGGCCGTCTGCACATTGTACAGGCAACGCTAGCAAAAATTAGCAAAAATACAAGTTTGGGAAACGAAGGCATATTCTCATTAATCAAAATTTTGAGATATTTACAAAAATTCTTAGAAGTAGTACTTTTTTAAGTTGTCTACATTCCAAGTTCTAGGCAGCCGCCTACCGTCTGGTTCTTCCAACCGGTAGGTGCCGTCTCTTACTTCATCATACATTCGGTAGGGGCCTTCCCAATTTTGGGTTAGCTTTCCCTGCTCATTCGCCCTAATGACTGCCTCCATTTTCTGTAGCACAAAGTCCCCCACTTTGAGAGAACACTTGTGTACTCTTTTGTTGTAAGCCCGAGTCATTCTCATACGGTAAATCTCATGGCGCAAGGTAGCATTGCCCCTGCGCTCTGGAAGTGAGTCCAATGCTAGCCGCATGGCCTCCCAGTTTGCCTCTTCGTCATACAACATGATTCGAAGAGTCGGCTCATAGTGTTCTATGGAAAGGACAGCTTCTGCACCATACACCATGAGGAATGGGGTTTCTCCAGTTGCCCCTTTGGCGGTTGTTCTGATGGCCCAGAGGACGTGTGGTAATTCATACGCCCAAAGGCCACCAGCTCTCTCTATTTTCTTTTTGATCTCGTCTGAGATTAACTTGTTGAAGGCTTCGACCTGGCCGTTTGCTTGGGGCCGACCGACTGATGCAAAGAAACTTGAGACCCCCTGGTCTCCTAACCAAGTCTTGAGCTGAGGCGTCTCAAACTGAGAACCGTTGTCAAAAACCATAGACATAGGCACCCCGAAACGAGTGATAATATTCCTCCATATGAAGGAAATGACATCTTTAGTCTTGATGTTTTTGACCGCCTCCGCCTCTACCCACTTGGTAAAGTAATCCACAGCTACCAATATATAGCGCTTGCCGCCTAGGCGGCTATGTAAAGCCCAAGTATGTCCATGCCCCATTTAGCAAAGGGTATTGGGTTGTGGATGGCCATCAGATCTGTGGCCGGACGATGGATGAGCTTGCCAAACTTTTGGCACTTGTCACATTTTTTGACCATTTCCATTGCATCCGACTCCAGAGTCGGCAAAAAATAGAGCCGCCTGGCCTTGGCAGCTAAGGACCTGCCGCCTATATGGGAGGCGCAAAAACCCGCATGCAAATCTTCGAGAACTTCTTTACCCTTCTCTGGGGTAACACACTTCAACAGAGATTTCAAAAAACTAGTCTTGAAGAGTTCTCCTTGTCTCAGCTCGAAGTTTGTCGCTTTCTTCTTCAGAACAACTGCCTCCTGGGGTGAATCAGGGAGCGTGCCGTCTGCAAGGTAGGCCCGAATACTGTCCATCCAGGTTGAGCTCCAGTCAAGAATTCCTATGGGGTCTTCATTAGATATACTTCTCTTTTCCATAACCTCCCAGAAAACTGACCGGGGCCTTTCGCAGGAGGCGGATGATGCCAGTTTTGACAGAGCATCCGCCTGATTGTTTGAAGACCTGGCACTTGACTTAGATGAAACTCCTCAAGTGTCCCGACTTCATTTTTGACCGCCTGCAAATATTTTATCATGGTCGGATGAGTGGCCTCGTACGTTCCATTGACTTGGAGTACGACCAGTTGGGAATCAGAGCAGGCGTCTATTTTCTTTGCCCCTGCCGCCTTGCAATACCGAATGCCGGCTAGCAGGGCTTCATATTCGGCCTCATTGTTAGAGACCTGAAACTTGAACCGTAATGCATATTCATACTTATCTCCCTCAAGAGATTGACAGATAATCCCTGCACCACAGCCGTTCGTAGTGGAGCTCCCGTCCACATACACTTTCCGAACCTGGCTAGTATTGTCCAGTGCAACCGGCCTTGTCATTTCAACAATAAAGTCGGCGAATGCTTGCCCCTTATGCCTTCCTTAGTTCGTAAGTGATTTCCAATCCTTGTATTTCAATCACCCATTTGAGCATTCGTCCAGAAGACTCCAAGGTTGTGAGTGGCCGCTTGACAGGGTAAAGTCGTATCCCCTAATAAAAAATAATTACCTAAATCTCTAACTAAAGTAGATAGGGAAGTAGGGTCGAACTCCACAGGGAAACAGGTCTTTTTAATTTTAATTAATTATAATAATCTAAATTATCTAAGTAACCAATATTTTTGGGAATGAATTCTATACTACGAAGAATAAGTTTAGGGAGAAAAGAAACAATAATAAGGAAGCCTAGGGTAACAGGTTCACCAATAATTAATATTCTGGGATAGAACGAATTAATTAATAATTAACAATGCACAGATAACATGATTAACAGGCTCTCGCAATTTATTAATCAACATAGATCTAACAGGCTCTCGCAATTTACTAGATCTAAGTTCCTATTAAAAATAGCCTTTAATATTAAATCAACATCTGCTCGATTCATCAATTTAATATTGCTAAACATTCACAATCAAATTACATCTGCTCGATTCATAATCTAATTGCAAAGAATTAAAACAATTCAATAAGAAATTATCATGCAATATTAATAATCAATAATAACAAACTATCCCTTTATATTAATTATGGATCCCCATAAACCCTAGAATGAAACTACTCACAAATCATCATAACTAAGCCAATCAAGTAAATAAGTAAAAGCATAATCAAGAAAGCAATTAAAATAGCTGAAATTAAAAGGGAAGAAATTGTACCAAAAATAAATCTGGAATTA
Organism: Chenopodium album; assembly: GCF_948465745.1. Taxonomy (NCBI): domain Eukaryota; kingdom Viridiplantae; phylum Streptophyta; class Magnoliopsida; order Caryophyllales; family Amaranthaceae; genus Chenopodium; species Chenopodium album. Next base: position 32,423,413 of record NC_137838.1, read on the forward strand.
AAGGAAGTATTAAGAACAAAAGATTAGAGAGAATTTAAGAGAGAGAAAAATACTAAGTAGAGAGAGAAAGTCTAATAAAGAAGGTAATCTAATAATTCCGTACAAAATCGTATTTAAACGTTTCCTAAAACAAGAATTAAAACTAAGCTTAATCCGGTCCTCCAGAAACGCGCGCCCGATCGGGCAAAGGGCCGCCTGATCGGGTGCGCCTTTTTCCTCGCGTTCCTACCCAGCAGCATCGCCCGATCGTGCTAGATGCTCGCACGATCGGGCGCGCCTCAGCACTCTCAGCTTACTAATCTTGCCGCGCCCGATCGGGCTAGAGGTTGCCCGACCGGGTCTTTGCTCCTCTTGAGGCTTGGACTTCGATTGGGCTAGATTTCTCGGCCCAATCTGGGTTTCCTCTTGGGTCTCGAATACTTGGTCCAAATGCCTCGAGATCCCAATTACCGAGCCCTTAATCACCGGCTCTCACCGATCCTGGGCTCCAAAAGTGGTCGTGTCCTTCTAGCTTCCGTAGTCGATCCATAAAGCCCGGGAAAATGCTCCAAAAGTGCAATTTCCTGTAAAATACAACTAAAACTACGAAAACACTAGAACACACAAATTAGTAATAAAAGTGGCCCGAAAGAGCCAAAAACACTACTAATAACGACCAAGGGACGGGGGTAAAACACTATATAAAATGGACATATCAAACTCCCCCAAGCCAAACCTTTGCTTGTCCCTAAGCAAAGAGCTCATCAATGAACATATAAAACATACTTCACCCCAATAATCAAATAAAAAACCAACGATTCAAGGCAAATCTAATGAACATGCTTCAACATCAATCAATCTTATTCATCTAATCACCCTTCCTCCCCAACAATTGTCAAGTAGAGCAAACCACAAGAGCATATAGAATTCAAGACTAGTGCTCACACACTCAACTCTCATTTATGTGGCGAGTAAAGGATGTACTCAATCGCTCTCCAACCAACCCCTTTAATGTGAACAATGCCCTCCCAACTCACACTCTCGTGTGTATAAAAAACAATGAACGCTCATCCTACTAGTCGACTCGAAATATGCCAAGTCATAACTTGCATTGATAAACAACACTTTCACGTTTACATAACTTCTATGCACAAGGTCGGAAGGTCTTTAAAGCTTGTAATGTAAGGCTAGGGTAAAGGTAGGATAAATTTGGGATTATGTGAGAGAAAAGTTATGCATTAAGGGAGCCAAAACCTAATAAACCCATGATCAAAATAATGATGATCATACATCTCCATAAACATAACCAACTCTAACAAAAACACCAAATACAACTCTAATCATCATAAACAATCCCAACACTCACAACAACACTCATAAAAATATAATAATGTAGAACTTTGAGTGAAAAACAAACTTTGAACTCATTCTTTATTTCTTTTTTTTCAAACTTGAATTTTTCTTTTTTCTTTTTCCTTTAGAACAACCTTCAAATAGAACATTTGAGCATTAATTTTTTTCTTTTGCTCTTTTTTTTTTCTTTTTAACTCATATTGGAATTTATAACTTTGAAACACAACATCAATATTTTCCAATCAAAAATCAAAGAACAATCACTCTTCTTTTATTCCCACATTGTGCAAATAATGTGCACACCACAACTCCCTCACCTCACCAACTAATAGCTCCCCCAAGCCAAGCTTGGGACTAGTAACCAATGGGGCTCAAATTGGCTTGTAATGTGGCTAATATAAACAATAAAAAGGGCACAAGCAACAACATGGGTAACAAGAAGGGAACAAATGTATCTAAATACTCTGAAGGCTACCTAAAAGAATGAACGCCTTCGTCCTCCTCATGTGCATAATAATAAGTCATGAAACACTACTCATAGTTGCAAATCAATACTCAAATTCATTGACATACCAGGAATTATGGAACTATCACACATTTTCTAACCAAATCAACTAGTCAAGCACTATATTCACAAGTAGTTGGGCAAAATTGACTCATGTTTAGGAATCCAAGCAATTAAACTTCAAATCATGACCAACAAATCCACAATGCTCATTATCAATAACCAAGAATCAAAACAAATTTTTCTCAAGTACGGGGCACAGGGAAGTATGATTCATAATTCATTGGAACGTATTTTTGAATTTTTTTTATTTTTCAATTTTTTTGTATTTTTCATATATAAGAAAGCAATAAAAACTACACTAGGAAAGCAATAAAAACTATACTAGATAGCAAATAAAAAGAGAAAAGGAAGAGAATTACCAAGTGAAAGAACACCCCCCAAGCCAAATCAAGCAATGCCCTCATTGACTTGGGAGAGTAGCCTACTCCTCATCCTCATCCATCCTCGAATAGCCCCCGCCGTGGCTAGAACCGGCTCCTCCATGGCTAGAGCCACCACCTCCATACCCCGAACCACCTGCAAAGTAGTTAGGGTCCACATTCCCCCAAGCCCACCAAAAGGTACATCGGTCCCATAGCCATGGACCGATGAGTAGTCGACGTAGGTACCAAAGGCACTTGGGTTCGTATATCCACCCTGCGGATATTGGAACCAATCAGGGACAAGTGAATCGGGGGGAATAGCCCCCCGACGGGCGTAGTCATCATACATGGGGTATAAACCCCTCCCTAGGTTCCTCTCCACATGACCTACCCTTCTATCTAGAGACCCTACTCTAGCATCAAAATCCCGAACCAAACCCTCAACTCTCCCTTGCCCCGTCTCAATCCTATCCAATTAGCTCCTAAAAGCCGAGAAGTCATAAGGGGCGTTGGGGTCTATGTTGTAGTTGGTAGAGGAAGTGGGGATATCGTATGTAAAGGGTTGAGGTTGTGGATAATGTGGTGAATGGTGAGGAGGTGAGAGGTCAATGGGAGAGTGATGGGGTTGAGTTGAAGGGTGAGGTGGTTGCACCTCACCTTGACCGTTAAGCTCAAAAGTGTAAGAAGGCTTCCCCTTCTCAAATTTGGTCAAGGTGGGGTGGGGTAAAGTGAAAGCATTATCCCTCCTACCCGATTCCCGTTGAATCACCCACCAAGTATCCCCTCCCATGACATTAAGCCAATTAAGGCTACCTAGATAGGTTAGGTCCATAAGAGTTGGGCCGGCTACCTTACCATCATCGTTAGGGACAAAGCTAAGGTGTTTGACCATTATATGTGTAACTAGGCCACCAAAGTAAATGGGTACCCTAGACCTACCCGCCTCGGCCGCATTGGCCACCCGTTGGAAATGGTTGGCCATTTTGTGGACTATATTGAGCTTTTCACTCCTAGGGATCATGTATGACCCTAGTAATTCAAGCTCATCCCGCCTAACATTGGCGGGTTCATGCCTTCCAAAAATGGTAAGGCCAACAAACCGTTGCCAAATCTTTGGCACGGGATGTTGTATCCAAGTACCTTTAGCATGTTGGAGGTTCAAGTTAGGATCCCCCGTAAGGGATTGATAGACAACGATAATGTTGTCTTGGGGTGGTTCAAGAGGCCTATCCGATTTCAACTCAAAAATTTTACCAAACTCTTTCAAAGTCAATCTAATATCATTATTAAATAACCGAAATTGAACATGAGAAATTAAGGCATTTGATTTTATGACATTAAAACTAGAAACGAATTCTAAGGTTAAATAATCATAAGTATCGTAATGCATGTCAAAGAAACCGCTCATGCCAACTCCTTTAAATAATTTTTCTACATGCTTATCAATACCTAGTCTAATAAGGGTAGGGTGATGAATGAAACGAGTGGGAATTACCTTCCTCGTGATGAGGTTAAGCATCCTCTGTTTTTTCTCTTGGGTGGTGATGACCACCCTCTCCCATCCCAGAATTTGCAAGTCCGGGTCAATTCTCGCCTCTTGGTTCCTTGAGCCTTCCCCCCTCACCGTTCTTGACCTCTTGAAAGCCATTGATGGTGTAAAGAATAGGAATTGAGTGGTTTCTCTCTCTTAGGGTTTAGAAAAAGTTGAGAGAAAATGGTAGAAATTGGGTTTAGATTGCAGAGAAAGGTGAAAGGATTAGAAATATGTAAAAAATTTTAAGTTTTGATGAAAGGATTGGAGAGGATCTTGAAGAATAAGTGATTTGAAGGTGTAAAAAGGGAGGTTTTAGAGAGAGAAAGTAAAGTAGAAGAAGATGAAGTAAGAAGGAAATGAGGAAAGAAAGAAGAAGAAAAATATAAGGGACGACCAAAAAAATAGGCGCGCCCGATCGGGCGGATAATTATGACTCCAGAATCGCAGTTGCGAGCCCGATCGGGCGCGAACACGAACAAAAAATTTGCCCTATGGCTCGCCCGATCGGGCGAGCTTCGCCCGACATATCTTTTCCTTCACTCGATTTGCGCCCGATCGGGCAACCTCGCCCGATCGGGCGAAATTTGCTCGAGTTTGTGACTGAACTTGCGCGCTCGATCGGGCGAAAAAGAGCTCGATTCCAGCTCTCTTCTCGCGCCCAATCGGGCAGCCACGCCCGATCGGGCGAATTAAAGGCTGAAAAAATCTTTCTCTTGCGCGCCCGATCGGGCCCGTGCCAAGTCGTTTTCTTAGCTTTTCTTCGTCTTCAAATTTTTTCTAAGTCTTTCGACCTCTTAAACCTATACCTGTACAAAAACACTTATAAACGGTAAAATTACACTCTCCTCGCCTCTCAAAAAAACGAAAATAAAAATAGAAAATAAATAAAAGGGAAAACTAGTCTAGAAAGCAAGAAATACGGTTGCCTCCCGCAAAGCGCTGGTTTATCTAGGTCCCGCACGACCCTCTTACCACCTTGATGTTCAGGTTGGAAGTGGAGTTAGGAAGGTTTCCTCCACATCCCCACTAGTAGTGCCCTCATGATACACCTTCAGTCGTTGGCCATTTACCTTAAACTCTTCACCCTTTTGATTGACCAACTCTACCGAGCCAAATTTGTTCACCCTTGTGACAGTGAAGGGACCGGACCACCTAGATTTCAACTTTCCTGGGAAAATCTTTAATCTAGAATTGAAGAGAAGAACTTTATCACCTGGTGCAAACTCTCTTGGTAAGATCCTCTTGTCATGCCACTTCTTGGTCTTCTCCTTGTAGATTCGCGCACTATCATATGCTAACAGTCTAAACTCATCTAACTCGTTGAGTTGGAGGAGTCTTTTCTTACCCAAGACCTTAGAGTCCATGTTAAGCTCCTTGATCGCCCAAAAAGCTTTGTACTCCAATTCCACGGGAAGATGACATGCCTTACCATAAACTAATCTATAAGGTGAAGTACCAATTGGTGTCTTGAATACTGTTCGGTATGCCCAAAGTATGTCATCGAGCTTCATACTCCAATCTTTCCTTGACTTGGCTACTACCTTTTCTAGGATCGCCTTGATTTCCCTATTAGAGACCTCAACTTGACCACTAGTTTGAGGGTGGTAACTAAGCCCGGTTCTGTGATATACGCCATACTTCTTAAGGAGGTTATCTAGTTGTCTTTCATGGAAGTGGGTACCTCCATCACTAATGATAGCCCGTGGAACACCAAACCTCGGAAATATGGTCTTCTTGAAGAGCTTGGTGACTACCTTGGCATCGTTTGTTGGTGAAGCTATGGCCTCGACCCACTTAGACACATAATCGACGGCTACAAGTATGTAGCAATTCCCATTGGAAGATGGGAACGACCCCATGTAATCAATACCCCAAACATCGAATATTTCTACTTCAAGAATCCCGGTTTGGGGCATCTCATGCCTCCGCAAAATGTTTCCAGTCCTCTAGCAAGACTCACAAGCCTGCACAAAAGTGTTAGCATCCCTGAACATAGTAGGCCAATAGAAGCCTGACTCATTAATCTTAGCCAACATTTTACTGGGGCCGTGATGTCCTCCATAAGGTGAGGTATGACAGGCGGTAAGAACGCCATGAGCATATTATTCGGGAACACACCTGCGAAATATTCCATCTGCATACTCACAAAACAAAAAAGGATCATCCCAAAATCCCAAAAATAATGTTTAACATCATAAAGGAATTTCTTTTTCTGTTGATAGGACAAGTCTGGAGGTAGAGTACCACCCACTAAATAATTAGCGAAGTCTGCATACCATGGGTGTTGCTCTACAACTGCATATAGGTTGTCATCAAGGAAAGAATCATCTATAGGTAAAGAATCCTTACCCTCATCATACCTGATACGTGACAAGTGGTCTGCCACTACGTTCTTTGCTCCCTTTTAATCTTTTATTTCTATGTTGAAATCTTGGAGCAAGAGAACCCACCGGAGTAGCCTTGGCTTTGATTCCGCCTTAGCTATCAAATATTTTAGTGCTGCATGATCAGTAAAAACAATAACTTTAGAACCAACTAGATATGATCTAAATTTTTCTAAAGCATAAATAACAGCAAGAAACTCCTTTTCCGTAGTGGCGTAGTTGACTTGGGCTTCATCCAAGGTTTTGCTAGCATAATAAATAGCATGAAAAACCTTGTCTTTCCTTTGTTCGAGTACGACTCCTAGCGCGAAGTCACTTGCATCACACATGATCTCGAAAGGAAGGTTCCAATCGGGAGCACATATGATGGGTGCCGATATCAAAGCCTTCTTAATCCTGTTAAAAGCTTCAAGACACTCGTCAGTAAAAATAAATGGGTGTAGACACCTATTTGTGTCTCCCCAAAACCAAACCCAGTGATGAGTACTTTTCACGTCGAATCATAATCGAATGAAACGAAAGTGTGGAAAGGTCTAGTGTTGCAGAAAGTTTTTATTTCTTTTCTCTTCTTTCTGTTTTTGAAAACTTTATTTTAAGAAAATAGCTAATCCAATTTGGTTGGTCCATGATATGGGTCCAATAATGGTGTAGTTGGATGGGGCTTGCAAAGACCTTTCCAATGATATATTATAAGCCCAATTCCGATGAATATTGAGGAAGTTATGGCCAATTTACTAAACTGGGCCCGGTTTGAGCTTTATAAGCGACCCAATGATCTAGGGGAGGGCCTAAATATGATTTATCATTCCTAATGCAATTAGGAATGGTTTTAGTCTTCTAGATTCTTCTAGAAGGTTCTTTTCGTTCCTAATTCAATTAGCATTGATAAGTTGACTTTGTTGACTTTTCAGAGTTTTAATCAAAATCAAATAGCATTTTCGAAGAAATTATATTATTTTATCCTCCAGTGCGGTAAATTTATCAGATTTTCGAAAACGCGTCGAAATCAAGCTTGGCCTCCAACCCCAGGCCTTGGCGCCTGGCGCTAGCCATTGGTGCCTGGCGCCAGCTAGCCAGGGTTGGCGCCAGCTCTGTTTCCTGAGCGTCAGACTCTGTTTTGTTAAATTATCTTTTTTGGCTGATTTTCTCTATAAATATCGTATTAAAAACCCCATTTTCATTCATGAACAATCAGTTTTCATTCGCAAGTTAAATCATTCATGCATTAGCATTCTTTAAATCTCTTAATCATTCATCTCTCTCTTTCATCTTTCCCAAAACTTTATGTTCTCATACAAAATTCCGCATTCACAAGATTTAGAAACACCCATCCATATTCGAAGTTGCCTTCGCCCTAGACGTGAAAGGTTTAATTTCTGAGGGTTTGGTCCCAAATCTCTCTTTCAATTATTTAATTTAATTGTTTTGTTTATTATTTTCCTTGAAGTTACTAACATGTGTATTTTGTTATTAGAAAGAGGTACGAGGCATCAATGTAAGTACTTTAATTGATTAATTGATGTTATGATGTAGAAATCATTTTTATATTATTATTATGATATTCCTAGTATCATGTCTAGGTTAATTTTAATATTAAATATGATTGCTATGATGCCTTTTATTCTCTTCCTAATATTTGTGATTGTTAGTATCATGTTAGGTTTAAAGGTTTGATTTTTATTTCTTAGTGACATGCTAGGGTTTGTTATTAATCTCGTTAGTATCATGCCTAGGATCTTGCTATTATTATTATGCTTTAACATGATCTATGATTATGATTATAATTGTTATAATTTATGATTATTTTTAATTATGATTTATGATTATTTTGATAACGATTATAATTATTATCATGATGTTGCTTGATGTTTATTCTTATTGCTTGATCACCTTTATTGCATGTTTAAAGGGAATTTGTACTTGTAATCACGCTTAATAAGATAATTAATAATCTTGTTTAGGGTTAATGTGATTATAATTCAAGTGATCGCCAATAATAATTTATTTGTGCATTAATATTCAACCAACATAGATAAGCAGGTTTAGGGTTAATCCTACTGATTGCATGTTAATCAGAAAGCGCACATGAATTCGAGCAGAATAAAGTAGAGGCTTATTATTAGGGCAGATTCAATCTCTTTTAGGTTGGATTTGTACCATCATCCCCGAAGCCTTACTTGGTTCATGACCTTATGGAGTTGACGATCTCTTGGATCGTTAAGGGGTGTAACCTTCACCTCGTGAACGGTTTACAAGTTCCTTAAATACTTGTTGGCGACTCTTTTGCTCTATCTTCTTCCCTTTTGGACGCCACCGTACTTTAGTGTATGATCACACTGGGGTTCAAGCTAGTGGGATTTAAAGGCTTGAAATTATTCCCTACAGTTTTTGGCGACTCCACTGGGGAGGATTTCTATTTTAATTCCTGAATTGTTTTCGGCAATGATTTAGAATGAGTGGATGAGACTCAAAAAGTTCTAAGTATTTCATGTGCGTAATTTTGATTAACATTATTGTCATATGCATAAAAAAGATCTCATTGGAAAGACCATCCGTAATGAGTTAAAAACATAGGATTTTACACGTAGGAAATTTGAGGAATGTCTTTCACAACTAGGACTGAAATAACACCGCGCGAAACTGGAAGATTTTATCGAGCACAGAAAGCTGCTGAGGCATGTGGGAAGTAGCGTCAGGGGCCAGAGCTTGGCGCCAGACTTTTAGCCGTAGCGCCAGACGCCAGCATTGGCGCCAGGCGCTACAGTTAAAATCTGGCGCCAGTCTCTGTTTGCTGGCGGCAATTTCCCCCAATACCGAGCCAGAAATATGCGTTCTAATTTCGACCGGTTTTTCGTATTGTTTGCTCGATCCTACTTCCTGATTGAATTTTTTCTCACTTTTCTGAAACTCATATGTGTTTTACATATGGACATAACCCTCTGGGAGTTCATGCTCCATCTACCCGATTGAACACTCCGTGCAACAAAGGGTACATCCGAGATGTTGAATTCACCAAACCATGGAAGCGAGTTTTTTCTAAAGCTTGCGGTGTCCCATCCACTCGCGCCAACCCTTCACGGTTAGGCTTCCGCGCGGTGCATCCGGACAATTAACCATGGACCCTCTTTGACTAAACCAAATCCCGAACTTTAGAGAACTAGAGCCATGGTTAGGTTGCGAACGCATTGCATCATATTGTGCCTACTTGACTAATTGTGCATTATTTGCTGTGCATATATATTCTATGTTTATCTTAACCATTTGTTGACTTTTGTTGAGATTAAATAAATTAATGACTTAAAGAACTTTTCCTAATTAATTAATTAATTATTTATTTAATTTGAGTCAATAAAGTCTAATTTTTCAATCGGAATTGACCTAGTACGACTTTAGGCTAACTCCAGTTGACTAATAATACCGAAAACAGTCCCAGACCGAAGCTCCACTATTGGCGCCAAGGTCTGAGCTGTAGCGCCACACTATGGTGTGTAGCGCCTAACGACAGCTATGTTGTCTGGCGCCAACCTCCATAGTGTGACGCCAGTCCTGTCGCTTGGCCGATAGTTCGGATTATTTGTCGAGTCATCACCTAAGGTCTAATTAATCAGTTTTCTATTTAATTCGGTTAATTTTGCTGTCAATAATGTTTAATTGAGTCAATAATCGAGTTTAGGCACTAAGTCCCATGGTCTTACACAAGAGTCCAAGCATGTCACTTACACTCAATGCAAACACCAGTACACATGCTTTGACCATGATTAAGAGAGTCTTGTGTGCGCATTTTTCCATCATTTTTTTTAGGGGGGTAAGTCGGATATTAATCCTCCAATATAAAAATAATAATACTTAGTTCCCTAAAAATATGTACGTTATTTTTGCCAAAAATATGCACCCCTTTTTTCTTAAAATAAACCATAAAGTCAAGTTGATTCGAGTCAAGTAATTAAAACGCAAAATGGTTTAATTTACAGCGCGTGGTCAAGAAAGGAAGGACGATTAATCAAAGATAACCTCTTCGAACAAGTCCAACTTTTCGACAAACCTATAGCTCGCAAGAGGAAAGCAAGGGTTATAATGGCAACTCAAGAAGAAGTCAATGATCTTAAGAACCAACTGGCTACTGTGACCGAGACACTGAAGCTTCTCGCACTTAGGATCGATGATCCCGTGAAACAACAACAAATGGACCTCATGCAAGAGAGCCTAAGCAAGTTGTCCAGCGACTACAAGTTTCAAGAACTCACATCACAAGGGGTCTCGGTGGACAAAGATCTTCTTCCGCAGAAGTTCAACGCCAACGACATCCCAAAATTCAGAGCAATTGACAATCCATACTTCCATTTAAGGGCATTTGAAACAATAATGAGTATCAAGGGTATTGATAAGAAGGTCTTCCCTTCTCTTTTCTCACTATCTCTCGAGACCGTTTGCCAAAAATGGTTCTTTTCTCTCGAGAAAGAAAAGACCTCTACCTGGGAGTCTATAGCAAACGCTTTCGTTGATAGGTACAAATGCAACATTCAAGTCGAGACTGACCATAGAGAACTTGAAATCCTCAAACAGAAAGAGAATGAAGGCTTCACCTCTTTCTTTAACAAGTGGAGAGAAACCTCAGCTAAAATGATCGAGGTACCGAGTGAAAAAGAGTCTGTGAGACTGTTTATCAAGAATCTCCAAGAAAAATATTCCAAACATCTTAAATATCAAAATAACCTCCATACCTTTAAGGCGGTTTATGATATTGGGATCAATATTGAAGATGACTTGGCTAAGTCAAAAGCTGCCAACAATAACTCCAACAATGGCTGGAAAGGAAAGAAGAATGACAATCCTTCTTCTTCCAAAACCGCCCACTCAAATAACGTTAGCACCTTTAATCTAGGAGAAGTTCTCGCCATGAACAACCAAGGACAGAGGAAACCATTTAGGAGGAACTTCACTCATATTGGCATGAGTTATGACACCGCATTTGATCGATTAAATGCAAAAGGTCTTATAACTCCCATTGGACCATTTGGGGATCCACCAGTTGAGAAGAGGTCGGTTAACTGGAACCCCAACGCACACTGCAAGTATCACCAAGGTAGGGGCCATTCTACTGAAAGCAGTTGGAAGCTTAAGGAAGCTATCCAAGACCTAATCGACAATAACAAACTGCCGTTGCCCCCTGCCAGTAAGAAGCCAAGCATTGACAATGCACCTCTAGCTCATACTTTGGCTATCTCCGATGAAGAAAACGAGGTTGACCCCTCATCTCTCATTAAACCTGTCGAAGAAATCAATGTCATAGAAAAAGGAGAGGAGATCTTTTTCGATGTCAGAGATAACCTTCCAGAACCGGCAAATAAGGAAGACATACAATTGCTCACACTGTCTATGAAGGAGGCATCGCAACTACTACGTGAAGCTCTCAAAGTTATGAACGAACTCCATAAGAAATATGATGAGGTTCCACTTCTGATAGATAAACCTAAAAAAGAATTCACACCCATAGGAATGACCTACGATGCTACTTTTGATCGTCTCTATGATCAAAGACTAATCAAACCTATTGGTCCAACAGAGGATCCAACACTAGAAAAGCGATCTCCAAGATGGGATCCCAAATCCTACTGCAAGTACCATCAAGGAAACGGTCATACCACAAATGAATGCTACAGGTTTCAAAACCTCATTCAAGATCTTGTGGAAGCTAATAAGATCTCTTTACCTCTAGCTAGCAAAGGAACGACTTATGAGGCAAAGTATTTTCCCTTACAAGTCACCGAAAAACCCAAGAAGAGAAATAGAATCTGCACTCCAATTGGGATCCCATATGCGCAAATGTTCGAAATGCTCTCCGAGAGTGGCGAGGTCAAACCTCTCGAATCGAGACCATTTGAGTCATTAAAAAGGACAGATAGATATTACTGTCAGTACCATCAATCAGGGGGGCACACAATAGAAAACTATTTCAAGTTCAAGGATTTGGTACAAAAAATGATTGATGAAAAGAAATTAGTCCAAGTTCAACAAGAAGAGGATATAACCGTTAATGGAGTGTGGGACAGTGATGAAGAAGATGTCTACCTAAAAGACATAGTAGGACCTTCACCTTCTGTATCATACACCACAGACGACATTTGGGCTGAAGAAGATTCATCAATAGACGTCCTCATAAGATCCGGGAGGATGCAACCTCCCGTTTCAACACAACCTATGCCTACCGTACAACAAGTTCCCGTACTTATCATCGAAGACAACGACATTGTTAAACAGTTTAAGAAGACAAAAGTTGAGATGAATGTGTGGAAGCTCCTGGCAACATCTCGAGAGCATAGGTTGGCTGTAATGAATGCCTTGGATAAAATCGGGATAGATTCTGACACTACTCTTGAGGGACTAGCCAACTTCCTCACAAGTGACCTTCCTAGTCCGATTAATCTGATCACCTTCTCTGACAAAGATTTACCCCCAGAAGGTGACACTTCCCTGGAATGACCCTAGGAAAGAAGAAAGGGATAGCAAAATCGCTGGAGTCACCTGGCCTCCCTAAGCTAGATACTTTCGGACTTGGTTTCGAACCGACTCAGAAAGATCTCAAGCGAGCCTAGGACAAGTTGAAAGCACGTAGGGACGCTCGCATTCAAGAGAAAGCAATTCCAATGGATCAATACCCTCTTACGCTTAATGCTCAGTTCATAAAAGAAGGAGAGGACTATCCATGCCACGAATTTCCCGAGCCATTTGTTGTAAACGGAATACGACAACCAGGATTCGAGATTTTCTTGGATTGCTACTTCACTGATGAAATTCCAACTCCCGTCAATAAGGAGAAAGCACCCCCATGCTTTGACTTTAATGTCATGGGATTGCTGTTCGGGCGAGAAAAGAATGAGCCAACTTATAAAGAGGATAACTCTTCGTTCATTCAAACAGTCCTACAGAGCGAAAACTTCGACCCCTCGAAGCTAATTACTCCAGCCGAAGGATCACTACAAGGGTGGCGCAAGACTATCAAAGTGACTACTCCAAGTGGAAGGAAGATATCAATCACGACAGGGCAAGGGCCGATGTTGGAAGAGTCATCTGAGTTAGAGTCCGAGTTAGAGTCTTTCCCTTTAGAGTCTTCTAAGTCTTTAGCAGTAACACCTCCCCTTCCTATTTCTTCTCCTAGGATAGTTAGTAATCCAGTCCCCAAGGACATATCACTCTTTGATGTAATGATCTCAGAGTATAATAATATTTCTCATTCTCCTTACTTCTTGTGTTCTTCCCTAACCCAAGATGACGAGCATTGCTTAGCTAACGATGAAAAAGACAAAGGAATTATTAAAGCAATGGAAACACTCGAAAAGAAAACACCGGTAATCGAAGAAACTGAAACAGTTGACATCTCGAATGATTCAACTCATAAAAGAGAAGTTAAAATCGGACTAACATTGAATAAACAAGAAAGAACCGATTTAATTAACTTACTTAAAGAATTTATCGATGTATTTTCTTGGTCATATGAAGATATGCCAGGCATTAACAGAGAAATAGCTCAACACACTATACCACTAATCCCAGGAATGATACCTGTAAAACAAAATTTGCGTCGAATGAAACCTGACGTTGCACTTAAAATAAAAGAAGAAGTTCAAAAGCAAATAACTGCAGGTTTCATCAAGGTATCCAAATACCCCGAATGGGTTGCCAACGTCGTCCCAGTTCCAAAGAAAGATGGAAGGGTAAGGATGTGTGTCGACTATCAAGATCTAAATAAGGCAAGTCTAAAAGACGACTTCCCTTTGCCACACATCGATATTCTGGTAGACAACACGGCAAATCACGCGCTTCTCTCATTCATGGATGGATACGCAGGGTACAATCAGATTCTCATGGCAGAAGAAGACATGGAGAAAACGACCTTTATCACACCATGGGGCACTTACTGCTACACGGTAATGCCATTTGGGTTGAAAAACCCGGGTGCTACTTACCAACGTGCAACAACTGCCTTACTCCATGACATGATGCACAAAGAAGTCGAAGTATATGTTGACGACATGATTGTGAAATCAAAAGACCGTCCAGGCCATCAAGTAGCCTTAAGGAAATTTTTCGAAAGGCTAAGAAAATATAATATGAGGTTGAATCCGTCAAAATGTGCTTTTGGAGTCACCTCGGGCAAGCTCTTGGGATACGTCATAAGCTCTAGATCGAGGAATAGAAGTAGATCCAACCAAGATTAAAGCAATCATGTCGATGCCACCGCCCAAGACTGAGAAACAAATTCGAGGATTTATTGGCCGGTTGCAATACATAAGTAGGTTCATATCAAAACTGACAACGATATGTGAACCAATCTTCAAGAAGCTCAAGAATAATGTACCAGTAATATGGGATGACGAGTGTCAAAAAGCCTTTGACAAGATCAAAGCCTATCTCGCAAATCCTCCCGTATTAGCGCCAGCACTTCCCGGAATACCTCTTAGGTTATACTTGACGGTTACCAAAGAAACAATGGGAGCCATGCTAGCACAAGAGGTAGAAGGCAAAGAGAACGCAATCTATTACCTAAGTAAAAAGATGCTCGAATACGAAACACGCTATACACCGCTCGAGAAATTGTGCCTCGCCTTGGTGTGGGCCACAACTAAGTTGAGACATTACATGTTGGTGCATACCGTTTTCGTAGTCTCCCGATTGGATCCACTCAAGTATCTGTTCGATAAATCTACACTTAATGGACGTATTTCAAGATGGATAGTCAATATAGCCCAGTTTGATGTACGGTTTATGCCACAAAAAGCTATTAAAGGATCCGTGGTGTCAGACTTTCTGGCAGACTTTCCAATAGAAGACTCGACACCAATACAGGACAATGAATTTCCAGATGAAGATTTAATGGTCATTGAAGATGATACTTGGACCTTGTATTTCGACGGAGCCTCAAACCAAAAGGGATGTGGCGTCGGGGTGCTACTAGTATCACCTAAAGAAGAGCACGTTCCAATCTCAATAAAGCTTGATTTCGACGTTACCAACAACGCTGCTGAATATGAAGCATGTGTGGTAGGCCTTGAAACAGCCTTGGCATTGGGAGTAAAGAAGTTAAGGATATTCGGAGACTCTTCTTTGATCATCAATCAGATATCTAAAAGGTGGAAAGTAAGGAGCGAAAGCCTAGCCCCTTACCAAACCTATCTGGAAACTCTTACCGATCAGTTAGAGAAGGTAGAATACACATATCTACCTAGAGAAGAAAACCAATTTGCTGATGCCTTGGCAAGATTAGCCTCAATGGTTAGGATTCCCACGGAAATCAAGCAAATGCCTCTAACTATCGAAAAAAGGCACAAACCAGCATATATCCAGGCTATAGAAGACGACGATTTAGTCCAAGGCTAAGAAGAAGAAGAAGAAGAACTGTGGTACACAGACATACTCAACTATGTCACCAATGGAGAATACCCTCCTCATTCTGATAAAAGAGTAAAGCGAGTATTAAGACTTTTGGCTTCTCAATATGTACTCATAGACAATGAGCTACATAAAAGGGTACCTAAAGGTCGAGCTCTCCTGTGTGTAGGAAAGGTGGATGCACAAAGAGTAATGAGAATAGTTCACGAAGGAATCTGTGGCACCCATGTAAATGGCAAAATGTTAGTCCAGAAAATAATGCGAGAAGGATATTATTGGACTACAATGAATAGGGATTGCCATCAATATGTAAAAAGATGCCCTAAGTGTCATATTTATGCCAATTTACAACATGTCCCTCCATCTTTGCTCTACACCTACACATCGCCATGATCATTCTCTACATGGGGAATTGACATAATTGGCAAAATCACTCCCCCAGGAACAGGAGGCCACAAATTTATTCTAGTAGCAATTGATTACTTTACAAAGTGGGTCGAAGCGCAATCATACGCTAAACTCACTGCGAAACATGTAGCACTCTTTACCGAGAGAAATATCATTTGTCGATATGGAGTCCCACATGAAATGATAAGTGACAATGGAACTCACTTTCAAGCCGAATGTGAAGAATTGTTACAAAAATACGGCATTCAACATCATCATTCTTCCCCTTATAGACCTCAAGCAAACGGAGCGGTCGAGGCAGCTAATAAAAATCTAAAGACTATCATCGAGAAAATGACAGAAAATTATAAGGATTGGCCTGACAAGCTTCACTTCGCATTGTGGGGTTATCGCACGTCAATCCGTACATCAACGGGAAATACGCCATTTTCCTTGGTATATGGAATGGATGCCGTACAACCTGTCGGACTAGAAATACCATCTCTACGCATTGCGCTAGAGAGTAAACTCGATGAAGTTGAGTGGACTAGGGCAAGATATGAAGAATTGATTCTACTTGACGAAAAACGACTAGAAGCTCTACATCACACCCAGTGTTATCAAACTCGTATGGCTAGACATTTTAATAAGAAGGTCAAGACAAGAAATATCAAAGTAGGGGATTTGGTATTAAAAGCACTAAGGAAAAATGTTTTAGATCCAAGGGGAAAATTTAGACCTAATTGGTCTGGCCCCTACATTGTCAAAACAATCTTGTCAGGAGGTGCAACAAAACTAACTGATATGGATGGCAATGAATTCTCAAGCATGACCAATCTCGACCAACTTAAGAAATACTACCTATAATTACTTGAGTAGGATACTCAAGAGAGCTACGTTCGGCCTGATTCCTTAGGAAAGGATACGTAGGCAACCCTTTACGGGTGCGGCCACTTTATTTTTTGACATCTCCGCATTCCAGAATCAATTAAAAAGTCAACAGAAAATCGGCAAATTATTGGCGTCGCAGAACAGAGCCTGGCGCCAGCCAGAAGTCATCAGCGCCAGCCGATGGAATTGGCGCCTGGCGCTAGACCTCAATAGCTGGCGCCAAACCCCAATTACTGGCGCCAATTTGGGAATAAAATCTGGGCAAATTTCGGCGTTTTTCGGAAAATTTTCGACTTCCGTATTCGAAGAACTTTTGGAAAATTAATTTTTTTCGATTTTCATTGCTTTAATAAAATAAATTTAAAGTAAACAATTTAATTGAAAGCTGAAATTTCATTAATAAAATAAAATTACATTATTGATGGAATTTAAATAAGGCTGAAATAAATTAACTTTAAATAAAAGCAATAATCTAAGTCTAATAAATCTAAAGCTAAGCAATGCTTTTAATCTTTCTTTTCCTTTTTAGCTCTTTTCCAATTCTTTTCTACTTCCTCCTCTTCGTCCATTACTTTAGCTAGTAGGCATCCTTTAGAGGACCTACATTCAATTTTGGAGTAGATTGTCTCCCCTTCAGCTAGCACTCCATGCTTCTTTTCCACCCAAGCCTTTTTGTCTGTGGTGTTAGCTTTCCTTTTTCCTTTGTCTCTGGTAGTATTTTTCTTCTTAGGCATTGTAGGAGTTTTGAATTCAATTCTTGCACCTAAAAATTCTTTGGCAGGTGTCACCCTGTCACCTAGACGATTCTTCACATCGGTTCTACCCTGATCAATCGAAGATTTCTTCAGCAACCACTTCTTTACATCATTAGGTAAAGAAGGGGGAACCTTTTGGGCAATCACTTCCCATAAAGGTCTAGCTCTCCAGTAAGCGTCGAATATGTCTAATTCTTGAGATACGGGGTACTCATAGGGAGGACGAAGATCCCCGGAAGGAATACTCTGAAGCAAGCCATATTGTCTTTTTACCCTGCAGGGATAATAATATGTTACATGAGACAAGCTAGGAAGACGGCAGAAAGGTTGCTTGTTAACACCAACCATCCTTTCTATTTTCCACCATGGGATGACCCACTTGATAGCAAAATCACGTGATTCAAATACTTTTCTCCACCCATGGCGCCCAATTTTAGGGATGCGCTTCTTTCTTCTCACGAAGCAATTGGGAGTATATTTTTCAATGTCATCCGGAGGGCTAGTTAATCCTAGCCTCTCCATTAGCCACATCTGTAAAAAATTGCAATGCAAATAAAATTATTATTACAATACAAAAATATATTTTTTGATTTCTGTAATTAAAAATATTATTTTTCTACCTGTAATAAAATTGGAGAACCGCGAAAAGGCGCTTTTTGGTCCCTTTTCAATTCATCGAGACTAATCATGGTCTCTCCAACTATTAATGGCATTGGATTCCTCCCTGATTCAATCTGTTCTAGTACAGTGGTGATAATTGATTGACCCTCATTATTTTTACCACTACTAAGAAAAAATTGATTGAACATGCAAAATAAAAACGTCCTTCTTATGTATATATGAAAGGATTCAGAAAGAGGTTTATCAAAATAATAGTGTGCGAATTCTTTCAAATTAACTATATTGCCATCTACTATTTTTGATCAATCCCTTTCCTTTAAATTAAAGAAGCGCTCGAAATCCTTATAGTAGTATGCATCTACTCTAGGGATTACTATCAGGTCTATTGCAGGGAAGCCTAAGATAGCACCAAATTCCTCTGGAAAAGGGCTAATCTCATAATACCCTATTCTGAAACAATGCGTATCAACATTCCAAAATTCTAAAGCGGTATGTATGAAGTCTAGGTCTAGATCTACCCCTTTGATGCCATAAATTCCTCCCAAATGAAATAAATCTAATTCCTTTTTATCTCTAGCATTAAGAGATCGACACCATTCATGAGTGTATTGGGTGAAGGTTTTAGTGGGTAAAGACATGATTATTATTTTTTCTAAAGGAGAGAATAATTTTATTGGCTGGAATTATGAGAAGAATCGGCTAGGCAGGGGGCTATTTATACACAAATTGCGAGAATTTTAATCAAAATGAAATACGGAGTCAGCGTCAATTGGGGCCAAACCCCCGTGATTGGCGCCAACCGCCAGAGCTTGGCACCACACGCTAAGTGTAGCGCCTGGCGCCACGCGCCATAGTGTGGCACCAGCTGGCGCCAAGTTGCCAGATTAGCTGCGCGTGCTCAGTATGCGTTTTTAATATTAAACTCGAGTCGGTTAAAGACTTTTTGGCTCCGTTTAATTTTCCTAAACACCTTTTTTATCTTTTTTCTTAATTAATTAAATATAGCTATTATTTTTAATTTATATTATTCTTTTTTGGACTTTATTTTAAATTCCAAAACCTGACATTTTTATTCGTTTTTTTCCTTTTTTATTTTTTCTTTTTGGGGTAGAGAGTCGGATAATATCCTCCATCAATAATAAAAATGATGGAATTTTTGCGCTTGTCACATTTTTCTTGCACACACAAACATACATATTAATCAAATAAACTCATAATAAATTCATAATAACATAAAAATACAAAATGTGTCTAAATAATGAGTCAAAGGCAAAGTTCTATAAAAAGTCAAAATAAAATATATATACAGGAACAAACTACGGCGCCGGAGGACGTAGGGCCATCATGCTATAAAACTGCGTCGTACGAGGAGTCACCTCTCCACCAGCTCCAGCTTCAGCACCAGCTCAAATCTCCGTGGGAGGAGGAAGACTCAAGATGGGACCACTCCAGCCAAGATCAACCTGAGGCTGAGGCTGCAGAGGCTGCTGCGATGACGAGCCAACCTCGTACATCCCACCACCTCTGAAAGTCGAGGTAGCCTCTCCTACCGGTGCAGCAGGAGCACCCTCAGAGGAAGATCCCGAGCCCTCAGCAACATCGGCTCGAGCAGCCTCAGAACGACCGCCTCTACCCCCTGACGAAGTACGACGACGTCTCGAGCTAGACCTCGCCGGATCTCTCCGCCCCTCAGGTCTCGTACGGGTGTGAGAAGCAATAGGCTGACCCTGCAAAAAGGAATTAAATAAAAAACAAGATAAAACTGAAGCAATAATGCAGAAATAATGAGTAAAGAAAAGCTACCTCTCGGACAACGTTATCCCGACGACAGGTGGCCGCGTTCCTCATCCGGACGAGCTGGCTCCGGAAGGCATCTATGCATCGTGCCATAGCCGAAACCACCTCGCGTGAAAACTGTCAGAAAAATAAGTCAGTGAAAATGCATGATAAATGAAAACAAAAAATTCTGAATTAAAACTAGGCTTACACTAGTCTGGTGGCGAGGAATCGACCGCTCTACAAAGCGCTCGCCCTCGGGAGCCGGAGAAATCATCTCCTCGATTGGCCCTTATATCCCCTGGTAATGAATGGACATACGGGGCGCCACGAATTCAGCAGGACCGTCCTGATAAAACGAAAAAAAATAATCAGTAAAGTATTACTTGGGGCTACTTAGCGAAAAATAAAAAGCTAAGAATCTTACCCTCACATCCTCAGCCGGTACGGGGGCTGGAGCTAACAAAGGTAGTAGCTCCTCAGCATAACACCGCCTGAGGATCGCATGGGACCGCCAAAGGGTACCAGCTCCCTCAGACATGCTCGACAACCTCGCCTCGTCGAACATATGACGTGGCGGAGCGGCAGGAACGACGAAGACATCAGAAGAGTGTTGTCTAGCGACTCTCTCTCCTAAGTACGCGACCACTCCATAGGTCCCCAGAAAATAGCGACGCTCAGCAGAGTACTGTGCGGCTAATCCAGGGACTGTCCAACCGCCCCACGGTCGGTATACCACCTCAGGTCCCTATAAAAAACATCAATCAGGCAAGAATATATCTAAAGCACCGCGGATGAGCAAGATAAACACTAAAAGTCATACCGAGATGATCCAGCTCCGGACACGTGCAGTAGACATGTCCACGTGGTGGCCGCCCCAAGAGGCGCTCACCGGAAATCCCCTCGGCGATGGTCTCGCCGGCGCAACGGAAGGAAAGTACTCGTAGAACCAGATCTACAAGGAGTTAAAAGTGAGAATAAATGCTTACTAATATGTAGGGGTAAACTTTATAGGGAATAATGTTTACCTCTACGACCTTCCAAAAAGCAGACAAAGCGACGTTTGTCCTAAAGGACCGGTGACGACACGAGTCCCTCAGCGCACGAACGAAGTCCGCATAGGCCAAGCTGGCCCAGTCATAAGTCCCGATCCGCTGGAGATCACGGACAGAAGGGAGGTAGTAAAGCAATGCCCTACTACCCTTGTTAGGGGAGAATGTCCCTGACAACAACATCAGCACAAAGATGCGCACCCGCTGCTCTCGGGTGGTCGCATCGTCATCAAGAGCCGCTGCCAGCGTCGAGCGGCGAATCCCTCTAGCACTGAACTGAGTCGTCTCGACCTCAGCTCGGGCCCGAATAGCAATCGGACCCAACAACTCCTCGACCTCTGAAGAAAAGACATCGATCCCACCATCGAACGGCAGTGGCACAGAAGTGAACTCCAGTCCTGTGATGAGACTGAAGTCCGTAGGGGTGACCATCATCTCGCCCTAGGGAAAATGGAAGGTGTTGGTGGTGTCCCAGAAGAACTCCACCAAAGCGCGCACTACATGATGACCCCCGCTGGAGGCGACCATAGCCTCGGAGGTCTCAAACAGAGTGACTAGCCCGCAAGACTCCCATAGGAGTCTCGTCTCAAGGTCCCTAGCGATGTGCATACTATACAAGTCGCCTAGACCGTCACAGCCAAAGCCGTGATGCCGTGTCCTCCCGGGTTCGGTGCCCCGTCTCACCCTCTCAGAAATGTGGTGGACAGGGGAAAAGAACAGAGTCTGCTCATCCCACTCCAGAAGTCGGCCAAGCGAAGTGGACGGCGTGGCGTCGTCATCCACGGGCTCATGCTCCCGTCTAGTGTTTCGGGACCGTGAACCCGAGCCTCGTTGTCTAGCCATGCTACATTGTGCAGAATCATCATAAATTAAGATAGTATCTAAGGTTCGCCTAGCCGCATGATACTATGTTCGCAAAAACAGCGTACGTAGTACTAAAACAGAGCACAAATTCAAATTGAGCATGATAGCATTTTTTCAAGCAATCAAACAATTTCTTGCAACACTATAGTGATTATTGTGACAAATTGAACAAGAATTGCTGGCAAAAATGTCAAGAACGAGCCACATTGTTCTTCACGACCTTAAGAGGTCCAACAATGGCAAATTGCTCATTTCTTCACCAAATTGAGTCAAACAAGTCTCAAATTACTCCCAAGGCAATATATAAACATAAACAAGCAATTTCATGGCATAAAACTTGACAAACAAAGCAAATTGAGCATCATAAAATTCGAATTTTCATAAAATTCGTGAATATTCATGCCAAGAATTCATAAAAACTGATGTGAGTTTGAGGAAAACTTACATAGATCGGGAAAATAGATGAGAAGAGCTTTGATTTGCAACAAATTTGAGCGAATTCGATTGAAAAACGAGCAAGCAATGAGCAATTGAAGCTTTCGGTTTCCTCAAGCAGTTTTCGCGACGAACAGAGCAGTGAAATAAAGAGAAAACGGGCATTTAAAGAGAATCCCGTGCTGGCGCCAGTCCCTAGGCATTGGCGTCACAAGTTGGGCTTGGCGCCAACATCAGCGCCTGGCGCTAACACTAAATAGCTGGCGCTGATGGTTTTTCAGCGACGCCAAAGCGTCCAGCCACCTGTTGAGGTTGTGCTAGCCTTCTGCAACATATTTTGGGTTCCTTGGTACACCAGTTAGCCCCTCTAAGCAATTTGACATGATTTAGTAATCGGCTTGATTACATAAAGTGATCGACCTGATTAGAGATCGTCTCACTTAGCTTAAAGTGCCTAAGCATTGGCTCATTAGCAAAAGGCACCGACATATAGGTTCAAGAGCAAAGGCACTGACATATAGATTCAAGAGCAAAGAGCGCCGACATACAGGTTCAAAGCAACAAGAGCGCCGACGTACAGGCATAGCGGAAGCAAAGTTCAGGCGAACTTTTAAAGATCGACAGGCGTGGATCTTCGGTAATTTCCTTTGGAAAATTATCGCATCAATAGAGGATGACTTCAAGAGAAGATATCTTCGACAGCGTTCCCTAGCTTGCGGAGAGTTGTCACGAACAACATGAGGATTATTTCAAGCGAAATAATCTTCGATAGTATTCCCTAGGATGTGGAATATTTTCAATGCGGATGAGGATTGTTTCAAGAGAAATAATCTTCGATAATGTTCCCTAGGATGTGGAATATTATCATTGCAGAGAGGATAGTTTCAGGCGAAGCAATCTTCTAATTTGGAAGCAGTTACAGGTGTAGTGGTTTTCAACCGGGATGGCATTCTCTAGTTTGTAGAAGGTCATCAAAGCAAGGATACAAGGTCATCAAAACAATCGGTTACTTTCAGAGACGTGTGCTCGACGGTGCAAGATACGTGTTTCTTAACTCTTTTATCTGTTTAACTAACGCTAGTTTGCAGGTATCGGCGTTACAAGAGTGATTTAGGATCGCAGAACGTTCTGAATCATTCTCCGTCCCTATCGCTACTTTGACTTTTGTTTTCGAAACTTGCGTTTCTCCAAACTCAGTCAAAGTGGGGGCTTCTGTAGACACCCATTTGTGTCTCCCCAAAACCAAACCCAGTGATGAGTACTTTTCACGTCGAATCATAATCGAATGAAACGAAAGTGTGGAAAGGTCTAGTGTTGCGGAAAGTTTTTATTTCTTTTCTCTTCTTTTTGTTTTTGAAAACTTTATTTTAAGAAAATAGCCAATCCAGTTTGGTTGGTCCATGATATGGGTCCAATAATGGAGTAGTTGGATGGGGCTTGCAAAGACCTTTCCAATGATATATTATAAGCCCAATTCCGATGAATATTGAGGAAGTTATGGCCAATTTACTAAACTGGGCCCGGTTTGAGCTTTATATGCGGCCCAATGATCTAGGGGAGGGCCCAAATATGATTTATCATTCCTAATGCAATTAGGAATGGTTTTAGTCTTCTAGATTCTTCTAGAAGGTTCTTTTCGTTCCTAATTCAATTAGCATTGATAAGTTGACTTTGTTGACTTTTCAGAGTTTTAATCAAAATCAAATAGCATTTTCGAAGAAATTATATTATTTTATCCTCCAGTACGGTAAATTTATCAGATTTTCGAAAACGCGTCGAAATCAAGCTTGGCGTCCAACCCCATGCCTTGGCGCCTGGAACCAGGCTTGACGCCTGGCGCTAGCCATTGGTGCCTGGCGCCAGCTAGCCAGGGTTGGCGCCAGCTCTGTTTACTGAGCGTCAGACTCTGTTTGGTTAAATTATCTTTTTTGGCTGATTCTCTATAAATATCGTATTAAAAACCCCGTTTTCATTCATCAACAATCAGTTTTTATTCGCAAGTTAAATCATTCATGCATTAGCATTCTTTAAATCTCTTAATCATTCATCTCTCTCTTTCATCTTTCCCAAAACTTTGTGTTCTCATACAAAATTCAGCATTCACAAGATTTAGAAACACCTAGCCATATTCGAAGTTGCCTTCGCCCTAGACGTGAAAGGTTTAATTTCTGAGGGTTTGGTCCCAAATCTCTCTTTCAATTATTTAATTTAATTGTTTTGTTTATTATTTTCCTTGAAGTTACTAACGTGTGTATTTTGTTATTAGAAAGAGGTACGAGGCATCAAAGTAAGTACTTTAATTGATCAATTGATGTTATGATGTAGAAATCATGTTTATATTTTATTATGATATTCCTAGTATCATGTCTAGGTTAATTTTAATATTAAATATGATTGCTATGATGCCTTTTATTCTCTTCCTAATATTTATGATTGTTAGTATCATGTTAGGTTTAAAGGTTTGATTTTTATTGCTTAGTGACATGCTAGGGTTTGTTATTAATCTCGTTAGTATCATGCCTAGGATCTTGCTATTATTATTATGCTTTAACATGATCTATGATTATGATTATAATTGTTATAATTTATGATTATTTTTAATTATGATTTATGATTATTTTGATAGCGATTATAATTATTATCATGATGTTGCTTGATGTTTATTCTTATTGCTTGATCACCTTTATTGCATGTTTAAAGGGAATTTGTACTTGTAATCACGCTTAATAAGATAATTAATAATCTTGTTTAGGGTTAATGTTATTATAATTCAAGTGATCGCCAATAATAATTTATTTGTGCATTAATATTCAACGAACATAGATAAGCAGGTTTAGGGTTAATCCTATTGATTGCATGTTAATCAGAAAGCGCACATGAATACGAGCAGAATAAAGTAGAGGCCTATTATTAGGGCAGATTCACTCTCTTTTAGGTTGGATTTGTACCATCATCCCCGAACCCTTATTTGGTTCATGAACTTATGGAGTTGACGATCTCTTGGATCGTTAAGGGGTGTAACCTTCACCTCGTGAACGGTTTACAAGTTCCTTAAAAACTTGTTGGCGACTCTTTTGCTCTATCTTCTTCCCTTTTGGACGCCACCGTACATTAGTGTATGATCACAGTGGGGTTCAAGCTAGTGGGATTTAAAGGCTTGAAATTATTCCCTACAATGGGGCATCCTTGAGCAAAAGCCGTGTCAGTGGTTTAGCAATTTTAGAAAAATCTTTGATAAAGCGGCGATAAAACCCCGCATGACCCAAGAAGCTTCTAACTCCCTTAACATTGACTGGGGGAGGTAATTGCTCAATCACTGATATTTTAGCCTTGTCTACTTGTATGCCCTTATTAGATACAATATGGCCTAGGACTACTCCCTCTGTCACCATAAAGTGACATTTTTCCCAATTAAGGACTAAGTTGCACTCTTCACATCTTTTCAAAATTTTAGCGAGATTAATTAAACATGAATCAAATGAAGAACCATATACGCTAAAATCATCCATAAAGACCTCCATAATAGACTCTATGAAATCAGAAAAAATGCTCATCATGCAACGTTGAAAGGCAGCGGGTGCATTACATAAACCAAAGGGCATTCTACGATATGCAAAAGTGTCATAAGGGCATGTAAAGGTAGTCTTTTCCTGATCTTCAGGGTGAATCGGAATTTGGAAAAATCCCGAATACCCATCCAAATAGCAAAAGAATTTGTGATTGGCTAACCTCTCAAGCATTTGATCTATAAAGGGAAGTGAACCTTTTTAGTGGCGATATTTAATCTACGATAGTCTATGCGCATACGCCACCCTGTTACAGTTCTAGTGGGAATTAATTCATTTTTTCCATTTGTTATCACAGTCATCCCACCCTTCTTTGGCACTACCTGCACAGGACTTACCCACTTGGAGTCAGAAATAGGATAGATAATACCTGCATCAAGTAATTTCATCACCTCCTTCCTGACTACTTCCTGCATGTTGGGATTTAATCTTCGTTAGGGTTGAATGCAGGGCTTGTAATTTTCCTCTAGATGTATCCTGTGCATACAAAAGTCAGGGCTAATACCCTTGAGATCATCAATACTGTACCCTATAGCCTTCTTATGGGTTTTGAGAACCCCTAGAAGTTGGGAAGATTGTAGGTCAGTGAGTGCAGTACTGATGATCACGTGGTGTAGTTCTTGTTCATCCAGAATAACATATTTCAAATGAGAAGGGAGAGGTTTTAGCTCAGGTTTCTTGACCTCTGCAGGTTTTGATTCCTAAACTAAATTTACTACCTTCATTGTTTCCTTGGGGCTTAACTCTTTTAAGGAAAGAGCCTTTTCAATATCCTGTACCTCATTACCCCAAACGCTTGCATTGTCGCTAGATAAATTCCCGCAGTGAACTTCCTCTAAGGGATCCTTAGCAAGAACCTGTGGCAAGCTATCATCACAAATATCATCCATTATATCAATGTAGCAACAATTTTCCTCTAACATAGGCCCTTTCAAAACCTTCCCTAAATTGAAAGTAACATTATCGTCACCTACAGAAAGGGTTAGTTTACCATTTTTTACATCAATAATCGCTCCTGCAGTGTGGAGGAAAGGCTTACCTAATATAATGGGTATTTGTGTGTCCTCTGCCATATCTAAAACAACAAAATCAACAAGAATGAAAAATTTACCAACTCTGACAGGTACGTCCTCTAAAATACCTAAGGGGTATTTTACCGAACGATCTGCCATTTGCAAAGTTATATTAGTAATTTTTAATTCTCCCATATTTAATTTAGCGCAGATAGACGATGGCATGACACTAACACTAGCACCCAAATCACACAAAGCTTTATCAATAAAAACATTCCCAATGTGACAAGGGATAGAAAAACTACCGGGATCCTTTAATTTAGGAGGGGATTTATTTTGCAATAAAGCGCTGCACTCCTCTGTGAAAGCTACAGTTTCTACTTCATTAAAGGCCCTTTTTCTAGTTAGAATGTCTTTCATAAATTTAGCATAAGCAGGCACTTGAGTGATTAAATCAGTGAAAGGAACTGTTACCTGCAGGTTTTTCACAACCTCTAAAAACTTACCGAATTGTTTATCAAGCTTACTCTTCAGTTGTCTATTAAGGAATGGAAGCTTGATAACTGGGCTCTGCACATCTCCTCCCTTATCCTGCGATTTACCCTGCACAGAAACATTAGTAGGGTTAGTATCTATTTGTAGCCCTGCAGGGCTAGCAGGATTAGCATTTGGTATAGAGGAATCTAGATCAGGAACTGTTCTATCTTCCTTTGGCATAGGAGGTCCATCATAATGTGAACCACTCCTTAGAGTGATTGCATTAGCATGATCTGTAGGATGGATAGGTTGTGATGGTAGAGCTCCCTGCTGACGGGATTGTAGGGTAGATGAAAGTTGTGCAATTTGATTGTCCATAATTTTATTATGGGCTAGGATATAATCAATTTGCGCATCCCTACTCTCCATATGCTTTTGCATGTTGGCAAGCATTGCTCTAATTTCTGTCATGGCAGGGTCGGAAGATGATGAGGGTGATGCTTGGCTTTTCTGGCCGGAATTAGGATGATAATATTTTTGCTGTGGAGGTTGAGGATTTTGTACATTGGTGCTCCGGTATGAAAGATAAGGATGATTTTTATAACCGGCATTGTAGGAATTGGAATAGGGGTTATTTTGCCTATAGGTTTGAAAGGCATTAACTTGTTCCATAGAGCTCCTACAATCTTGCTCCCAATGACCTACAATTCCACAATTTTCACAAAAAGCTTCATGGTTAGCAACAGCAGAAACATTAGCTACAAAGTTAGGAACAACAGTAAGATTATCTAATTTTTGACAAATAGATGTTAATTGAGCTTGCAAAAAGGATACGGAATCGACACTATGTTTTCCTTTATTTGCAAACCCTCTCGGATTCCCATATTGGGAAATGTGTATTGCCATGTCTTCGATAACCTGTCCTGCATCATCCACATTTAAATTCATAAAGCTCCCACTAGCTGCCGAACCTAGTATTGATCTAGAAGAATTTCCAAGTCCATTATAAAATGCTTGGATTAATTGCCATTGTGCTAGATTGTGGTGGGGGCACTCTCTCTGTAGATCCTTGAACCTCTCCCAAGCCTCATATAATGTTTCGTCGGCCTCTTGAGCGAAGTTCTGAATAGCACTCCTTAGCACCGCAGTTCTCTCTGCAGGATAATATTTATTATAGAAATTCAAAGCAAGAGTTTCCCAGTCAGTAATACCAAGTGCAGTTCTATTCAAACCATTAAACCATAATTTTGCTTTGCCACATAATGAAAAGGGAAAAAGAATCTCCCTGATTTGGTCTTGCGTGACCCCGGCTTGTCTAATGGTGTTACAATATTGGCAGAAATCTGCGATGTGAAGATTAGGATCTTCACCCTTAGCTCCGCTGAACTGCTTCCTCTCTATCATAGTGATAAATTGGGGCTTGATCTCAAATTGAACTCCATCTAGAGCCGGAGTGGGAGTAAGGTGCGGGAAATCTGTGAGCTTCGGTTGCGAATAGTCACTGAGTTTCTTCTGGGCCGTCATCTCTGATTCTGAATCTGAAGGAATATCTGTGTCACTAGAATCAGGGGGAGGATCTCTTCGATCGTTGTCCTCCTCAGAACCCGCCAGAATTTGTTTATAGAGTTTCCTTTGCCTATGAAAAGAACGCTCGATCTCAGGATCAAAAGGGATGTAACCTGATTTGGAACACCTGGGCATAAACAAAGAACTAAAGACAAATATGAGAATTGCCTCAAAGAACTAATGTTCTCTGAGGCAAAAAGGGGGATAATCTAGATTACAAAAATATAAGGCAAAATTGGCCTCAACACTTTGAACTTTGGCTTGGGTGCACTCAGCACCTTGAACTAAGAAAAATAGCCAAAACACCCTGAAGTATTGGCATGAGTGCATTTAGCACCATACCAATATTTTTAGGAATGAATTCTATACTGCGAAGAATAATTTTAGGGAGAAAAGAAACAATAATAAGGAAGCCTAGGGTCACAGGTTCACCAATAATTAATATTCCGGGATAGAACGAAGTAATTAGTAATTAACAATGCACAGATAACATGATTAACAGGCTCTCGCAATTTATTAATCAACATAGATCTAACAGGCTCTCGCAATTTACTAGATCTAAGTTCCTATTAAAAATAGCCTTTAATATTAAATCAACATCTGCTCGATTCATCAATTCAATATTATGGGCTGGGTTTATTATTGGTTTAGAAGAAATAATATAGAGTTATATTTTTCTTGATAGGCTTGGATTGATTTGGTTTTCTTTTGTTTGAAACCATTGTCCAGGGGCCATAATCTGAACTTGCGTGGGAGACCAAGACCCTTGAAACACAGTTAGCAGAAGTAGAAGGAAGATCAATATTAGGAATACCATCTTTTGATAAAGTAGAAGTAGCTTAGGTGATATTTCTATTGACTTTCTATCATCTTTTTTATCACAACAATCTTTCGTGTGGCCAATTTTCATATTCAATCAATTGCCAGCTGTTTCCCACCCAAACCTTTGAGATCAAAGGAATTATTAGATCAATGCCTAAACAAACTCTAGCGTAACGAGCTCGGGTAAGATGATATGTTGCATAATCTACGCTAATTAATATCCTTGCCAATTTAGCAATATCAAAAAGCGCTTCCTTATCATAATATTCTACTGGTAGCTCATGAAAACGAATCCAAAAGTCATTCTATCAAATGGGTTCATAAATGGTCTAAAATTTGGTTGTCATTTATTGATGATAAGGTAATGATCGAGAACAAACCATGGACCTCCTAGAAGGACTCTTTCATTATAATCCTGAATAGAAAATTTGAAAAGATAAACATCTTTCCCTAAATCAATAACTTCAAGCAAGTGTACCCTTAGGCATCCACATAGCTCGAATACGCTAATTTATGAAAGATGGTCTCAATGAGATTCCTAAACACTTCCCCATCTATTACTACAAAACACGCATATTTTAGACGCTTTTGCTTCGACGCTTTGGATGTGGCTTCAGCGCACAGTTTTCAGTTCCGCTTTTTCTCGACGCTTTTTGGTTTCAAAGGTTTTTTTCGACACATAAAAGCGTCGAGAAAATCACGAGTCTAACACGTGACTCCCTCACACCCTACTGCCCGCAATTTTAAAATTTTGTGAAAAAAAAGTGGGTTAGTTGTATCACTCCCAATTATTTACTCAAAAAAAAAACAAAAAAAAAAGGAAATACCCAATTAAACCACCCACTTTTGAAATATGACTGATAAACATTGCTATCTACTTCACTCGATCTGCGTCTCTGCTCATAATCAAAGCTACAACATTCATCTTTTTTGTGTTAAATTATGGGTTTCTTGCTAATCTTCAACGAATTTAGGGGATTTTGCCTGTCACTAGGAGAAATTTCAGGTAATTATTCACAATTTGCTTCACAATTTTTGGTACCCTTATTTTTCACAATTCGTTAATTTTTGTTAAATTTGGAAATAATTCTTTACATGTGTTCGATTTACAATTGGAGTAGAACAAGAATCGATCTTATTGCAAGGTAAGTTTTTGCCCTTAATTAGATAATTTAAATTCTTTTTTTGTTCTTTTTTTCGTGAATTTTGTTTTCAAATTAAAGATTTCCTTGTTGTTGTTGTTGTATTTTTTTTTAAAAAAAGTTTTTTATGGGTTTTTGTGATGAATTTGATGGCGTTTAGTAGGGTTTTAGTTTGGGATTTTTCGACTATAAATATTATATGCTTTGAATTTTTTGGTTTTTGATATGAATTTTATAGGCTTTGAATTTTATGGGTTTTTAATATGAATTTTATGGGGTTTTGATATGAATTTTATAGGCTTTGAATTTTATGGGTTTTTGATATGAATTTTATGGGTTTTTGATATAAATTTTCTGGTTTTTCTATGGTGATTTGGTGGCTGATGATTACATTCTGTCTTTACATGCTCTGCTCTTAGAAGCAATACTCATTCCCTTATAAATCATTAGACAACAACCCCAATACTCACGTCCTGCTGCTGATGAATCAAGTCTTACTATTTAGCCTAGAACTCTTGTTATATATGAAGACTATATGCTCTTATAAATTAGATGGATGCTGCCTGTTTTTTGCTTAATTCTGTCACTCTGGTAATCATTGCTCAAATTGCTGACTGATGCATGGATCTTTCATTCAACAAACTATCTTGCAGCTTGCCTCAGAGTTCTGAATCTCTTTCAAGCCTTTCTACGCTGTAAGAAATAATTGCATATACCTTTGTGCCTGAGTTTCAGAATTGTTGCATTTTGTCTTCCTATGTTCTCTCACTCATTCCCTTGCCCAATACTCACGACATGCTGCTGTATTAGTGCCTTGGTGCCTGGTTTCTTCTTCTATTTTCCATATGTGAGGACCACAAGTGGCTGGTTCATTACATAATATATTGTTTGAACTAAAACAAATCAATTGTGTAATTGTATATCATCATATAAATTTAAAAGCTATGTATATCAATGGTTTAATGTTGTATATTCTATTAAAGCTGGTGGTTATGAATATAATGGTGATATACAGGGACTTTCGTGTCATAAAAGCTCATATTTTAGTGAATCAGAGAATTTGAAATTGAAATCTTTAATGTATCACAATCCTAATGAAGGAAGTCATGTGCTAGCATGACCCAGCAAGAGACAGACATGGAAATAGGATCATTCTAGGATAGAAACCCACTCTGGACTCTATTTGTATAACTTTTTATTTGTTGTTGCATGTTTTTTCTAATTTTCTTCTTTTCCTATTATATATTGGTTTAAGGATCCTTGTAACATGATTTTTTTTAATGTCATTATTTTTAATTAGCAATTAATTATATACTTCTTTGTAGAAATGGATACTAGTTGGATTGATTTACCAAGAGGTGATCCTGGTTATTTTAAAGGTTTCATGAACTTCTTCAAACTTGCTAAAGAGACTCTTTTACCAAATACATGGGAAACTAAATGCCCATGTAATAAGTGCAAGTTAAATAAAACGAATTATGTAGAAGAAGTTGGAGGCCATATTTTATTTTATGGTTTTTATAAAAACTATAGAAATTGGATATTTCATTGTAAAGATGAAGGGAGTAAGACCTATGATCTAAGTGATGATCAAGTAAATGCAGTAGGTCGAGATGATATGGACGGGTTACTAAGAGCAGCTTTTAGAGTTAATACACGACAAACCGACAAAACTCAAGATCCATCATTTAGTGAACAAAGTATTGAAGATGACAATTCATATGACATGGATGAGGGCTTTACCATTTATCGCGAGGTAGATGATGAGTATCAATCAAATTTCTCAAATGAAGAACAGACAGAGTATAAAAATCTCATGGAAGCTTCTGAAAAAGGCCTGTACGAGGGGTGTACTACTTTTTCGAAACTTTCATTTCTATTGCATTTGTTTCACCTAAAGTGTATGTTCCATTGGTCTGCAGAGTCATTTAATAAATTACTTGAACTTCTAATTGACGCATTTCCCATTATTAAGGAGTTTCCATCGTCCTATTATGAAGGCATGAAGATAATAAATGATTTAGGGTTAGGATATGAGAAAATCCATGCATGTCCAAATGATTGCATGTTATATTGGGGAGAATTCGCAAATAAAAGTGAGTGTCCTATATGCAAGACATCAAGGTGGAAAAATGTGAAAGGAATGTAGGGTGATGTAAATGAAAAAGGAAAAGAAGCATGTAAGAAAGGCGAGGCAGCTTAAGTAATGCGGTACTTTCCCCTTATCCCTAGATTAAAGAGGCTTTACATGTCATCTAAAACTCCAGAGGACATGAGATGGCACTTTAATCGTAAGGATGATAAGATTCTACGACACCCTGCTGATGGCGAGGCCTGAAAAAAATTTGATGAAAAATATACAGAGTTTGTCGCTGATCCTCGCAGTGTTAGATTAGGCCTAGCGAGTGATGGTTTTAATCCATATCGTCTTATGAACACAAATTATAGTACATGGCCGGTGGTCCTCATTCCTTATAATTTACCACCATGGCTTTGTATGAAACCATCATACTTTATTCTTTCTATAATTATTCCTTGTAAATTTGGTCCCGATATGGAAATTAATGTGTACTTGCAACCACTAATCCATGAATTGAAATTATTGTGGGAAGGTGTATGTTGATGCTTTTGATTCTTATAGTGGAAGAAACTTCAAACTGCGAGCAGCCCTACACTCTACTATTAATGACTTTCCGGCTTATGCTATGCTGTCAGGTTGGAGTTCGAAAGGCTACAAAGCTTGTCCTTCTTGCACTCATTCTACTCATTCAGATAGATTTGGTGGCAAAATTATCTACACTGGGTATCGAAAATGGTTGCCTATTGATCACCCATATCGTTCAAAAGCTAATTTGTTTGATGGGAAAGAAGAATATGGTATTGCTCCGATTCGTACCAGCGGGACCAAAGTTTTGAAGCAACAAGAAGGGGTAAAGTACGTATATGGGAAGACAAAAAAAGTTCCTAAAAAAAGAGGGAAAAAAGCTGCCAATGAACTTGATGATGATTGCAATCCCGATGGTGATCATATTCTTTGGAAAAAGAAAAGTACATTTTTTAAATTAGAGTATTGGGAGCATAATCCTCTTAGACATAATTTAGATGTTATGCACATTGAAAAGAATGTGTCCGATATTTTATTAGGAACTCTTTTAGATATGGATAATAGTAGGGATGATGAGAGTGACAGAGAAGCCCTAAAGAATTTGAATATAAAACCTCATCTATGGATCGACCCTCAAGGTTACATCCCGCCGGCTGCATACACCATGTCTAACGAGGAGAAAGAACGATTTTTGAAAGTCTTGAAAAAGATGAAAGTTCCTGATGGATATGGATCTAATTTGCAAAGATGTGTGAATCTAAAGCAACGAAAACTTATTAATATGAAAAGTCATGACCATCATATTCTCATGCAAGATATCCTCCCGGTTGCTTTAATGGCGTCGAATGCCACAAGAGTTATTGACTTGCTTGAGGAGTTGTCTGACTTTTTTAAAAAGATATGTTCAGCTGCTATAGATACAAGAGAATTAGATACCATTCAATCAAAGCTCGTGTTGACTCTTTGCAAGTTTGAAAAAGAATTTTTACCAACATTTTTTACAATCATGGTTCATCTACTAATTCATTTAGTAGAAGAGGTCAGACTAGGCGGACCGGTTCATTATAGATGGATGTATCCTGTTGAAAGGTACTTATTATTACTATTATTACTATTATTATTATTATTATTATTATTATTATTATTATTATTATTATTATTATTATTATTATTATTATTATTCTTTTTATTTGTATTATTTATTTTTATATAATAATTTTTCCTATTCTTTCACATTCACATACAAAATCGTTACTATAATTCAAGGTACTTGGCCTTTTTGAAATCTCATGTAAGCAATAAAGCACAACCGAAAGGATGTATAGCGAAAGGTTACCTTTTGTGGGAGACAATTGCATTTTGTTCGAGATATTTAGAAAGTGTTGATACTATGTTAAATA
This sequence comes from Chenopodium album, assembly GCF_948465745.1. NCBI lineage: Eukaryota > Viridiplantae > Streptophyta > Magnoliopsida > Caryophyllales > Amaranthaceae > Chenopodium > Chenopodium album. The sequence continues at coordinate 32,458,352 of NC_137838.1, forward strand.
GACCTAGAAGGAATGAGGATGGTGTATCAAACATTGACAACTATTTGTATAACTCTGGTGGTCGTGTTGTTGGAAAAAAAGAAAATGTCCGTTTGGATGATAGAAGTTTAAAGCAAGCTCATCGCTATGTTTTACTTCATTCTGATGCACTAACCCCGGTGCTCAAGTAAGTAGCATTATGTGTTTAGTTAAAGCGTCCAATATATACTTGTTACTAACATAAAATTTACAATCTCGATAGTGAGTTCCTAAAACTAAAGAGGCAAGAGAATGGCGTTGGAGGAAGTCAAGCTGATGAATCTATTGAAAATCAGTGGATAATTGATGAATTTGCAGATTGGTTGCAAAGCCAGGTCATATGCTTTTACAGTTAGGGTCTTTTTATTTTCATATTATACAACTTTCTAATTCTAACTTTATTATTCTCGAACTATAGGTCCATAATTTAGATGATAGCACGGTAGATGGAAAGTTAAGAAAAGCCTTAGCCGGTGGCTTGAGTAACCGCAAGAAAAGGATGAAAAGTGTTATTATCAATGGTTACAAATTTGATATTGTGGAATCGAGCGATTTCGATTCACGAATATTATGGAAAACTCAAAGAAATTTTGGAATTAGATTATTATGGTTCTTATAAGGTTGTATTGTTTCGTTGTGATTGGGTCGATATCCGTAGGGGTATCAAAACATATTCGAATGGAAGTGTTCGTATCAATTTCTCAAAGTTGATGCACACTGGTCGATTCTTGCGTGATGATCCATTTGTTTTCTCATCTCAAGCAAAACAAGTTTTTTATATTGAGGATGAGATACAAAAAGGGTGGTGTCATGTTGTGAAAACTAAGCCTAGGGACTTGTTTGATATACCTGAATAATTTGTTTACAACTTTTATAATTTATTATAGATTTGAGTTCATAAATTTGGATGGGTGTGTATTTTTATATTTCATTTAGTTATTCTAATTCATCAAAGTTAGTATTTTGTCAACTTAATTTATGTTTCTGTTAACTAAATTCTATAACTGAAATTAGAACTGAAGTTCAAATCTGAATTCAGTTCTGGATTTCAGTTTTGATTTCAGCACTGAACATCAGAAATGAATTCTAGAATTGAAATCAGAACTGAAATTCAAATCTGAATTCAGTTCAGGATTTCAGTTTTGATTTCAGCTCTGAACATCATAAATGAATTCTAGAACTAAAATCAGAACTGAAATTCAAATCTGAATTCAGTTTTGGAATTCAGTTTTGAATTCAGCTCTGAACATCAGAATTGAATTGCAGCTTGTGTGTGTGTATTTGCAAAATTCATTAGCTACAGTGTTGGGTTATTTTGTAGATTTTTTCTAAAAAAAATTTTTTATCTGCTTCTCTGTTAGAACATATTGTCCACTTAATGTATCATTTGATGTGAAGTTTCAATAAAATTTATTTTTCTAAAAAAGGATGATGACTATAAAATGTATGGGCAAACTTTGTTAATCTTTCTTGATGTGTTTACTTGTCTTCATGCATTTTATATATACTTGCTGGTGCTTTATATTAAACATATGGATTATGGTGTGTTCTAGAAGCCTAGACGTGCTAGAAAACTTGATTGCAGTGACTACTTGGAACCTTTGGCTGAAGATGATTGCTTCTTTTGTGCTTTATGGATTCTTATGAATAAGTGTTGTTGTTCTTGTTTCTTAAAGAGGCTTTTATGCATTTAACTCACTGTTGGGCTTCTTAACTGTGCTTACTATATTCAATACTTGTTTCTTATTTCAACTCTACTATGTTGCTCATTTATTTTTCTTATTTCATGGTTTCTTAATTTGGTTTTGAATCTTTTGATGACTAATCTTATGATACACTATCTCAAGAAAATGAAAAGCTTAAAGACGAGGTCGGACACAACAATCTTCTTCTTACAGCGCTTGTTGGACAATTTTCTCAGATTGTAGGTGCAGTTCGTCAAGGGAATGCATCTCCGGGTCTTCTAAACAAAGCATCTGAATTCTTAGGAAAGACAAAACATCAGGTAACAAAGGCACATTTCTCTTTATAACTGAAATCAGACTTGAAATCGCAACTTCAATCCTAAAATGCTTGTGTGTGTGTGTGAAATTCGAAGCTTAATTGTGTGTGTGTGTGTGTGTGTGTGTGAAAGTCAGAGCTTGTGTGAGTGCTTGCTTGCTTGTGGTGTGTCTGTGTGTGTGTGTGTGTGTGTGTGCGCCCTGCTCCCCTGCTACTGCTTGTCCTGCTCCCCTGCAGCTTTTATACTGGTTGTCTGCCCTGCTCCCCTACCTAAGCTTTGGATAAAGTTACAACCTAAATAAGCTGCTTGTGCTGAGGCAAGGATAGAAGCAAATAGTTTAGAAAACAAAGACTAGATGTGTATTGGAGAACATTTGAAGTTCATGGCAGCTTGACAAAGGAAAAGAAATATGCAAGTTTTGGTTTCACTTTAAATTAGTTAGTGAGTTAGCTCACCCAAGATAAACAATGGTGACTAGAAAAGAATTAAGCACCAGTAGTAGAAGCATAAAAACCATGAATAACTTTGTATTTTCTGTAATATAGTGTAATAATTACCTGCTGGCTGAGAATGTGAGGAACTCTAACTCTCTTGAATCCATCAGCCATCCGTTTTCTTTGTAAATGGCTTTCTGATGTAGCATTTTCAATCTGCAAGGATTTCAGCATGGATGTCAGCTCCATCAATAAATAATTTTATGCAAACCTAGCACCTAGGATTGACAAGCAACAGAAAATGGTCTCAACTTCATACAATTACGTCCACTAAAGCTCCATACTAATGCTACCAGGGCACTGACCATGCAGCTTAAACTTAAGGTAGAAATAACAGTGAGACAGTAGACAGGCATAGTCAGCTTAAACCTCTCTGAACAAAGCAAGAATTAACATTAGAAACCTTAAACTTATCTGGATAGCAAAGTAGTATTGAGTATGGGGCTATTCTGCTTGTTTTCGTGTATTGTCTTTGTAAATTAGATCCATTGTTTCTTTAACAATATGTGTTGACAATTACTGTTTTGTATCCTGCTGGATGTAACTGAAGGTACTGCTTATAGAATTCCGTGCCAGCTTTTGTATTACTTGATCCATGATTCGTTCAGTAAAGCTTTGGATTTGTCCGCAATACTGATCTAGTCAAGAACTCTTGATGAAAGACCTTTTGGCTTTTTTTATTCATTTATATTTTTATGTTTAACTCACAATTCTATGTTTAAATACAATATGTTGAATCTTGCGCCTATATTGTGTAATGTACTAATTTATACTTTGTATTTTTTTTTTTTTTTTGAAGATTGGAAAAGGCAATGTAGGTGCAACAAAAGAATAGGCCGGGACACTTGAGCATCAACAAGCAACTATATCGATCAATGTGGCCATCATCTATCTATTTTGGTTTTTAGTCTTATATTAGTGATGTATTTATTTAGGGACAAGCTACATACTATAATATGCGACTTTTTTTTTTTAAATGATTGTACTGTGTTGATGTTTTCTTTTATAAATTTGGTAATTAACTACGTACTCTTATTATTGTTGATTAATTATTGTTTTTTTTTATCTAGTTATATAGAATATTTTATTTATTTATTTTAATGTTATTAATTTAATTTAATTTATGATAAATTTAAATAATTATAATGAATGTATGATGATAATAATTTAATAAAAGAAAAAAAAAGCTTAAAAAATAAATCTAGACGCTTTTTAATGTCTACATAATTGCACATTTTCAAATTTCAAAGACTTTCCCGCCATACCATAGGCTGACACGAATAAACGCAAGACAACAAAAAGCGTCGCTAAATTTGATTATGTGGACAGGAAAAAACGTCGCTAAAAAACTACATACATTTGGGATAATGCGCAAAATACGTAATTTTCGACACTTCGTATATTAGTTTGCACACTAAAAAGCGTCGAGAATCTCGACGCTTTTTTGTGTCCCTGAAAAATTTTCGACTCAAGGATTTTCGACGCTTTTTTGCAGCGTCGAGAAATAATTTTTTGACGCTTTTTAGCGTCGAAAAAAGACCTAAAAAGCGTCCAGAAAACACGCTTTTTGTAGTAGTGATCAAAGTAAGCTTCCAAAGCTGTCCTAATTTCTGCAGGGTGTCCTTAACAAAAGAATTTGCTTCTAATGGATCATGTGGACTAAACACTTCATCGTCCCATTTAGTGGAGGTGATCACAATTTTCCTTGCCTCAGAAAACCATTGAGAAGAAGTTTTCACCGCCTTTCTAAATGATTACTTTTGAACAAATATAATGTCACTGGTATGATTGTCCATAATAACCACATCATTTGAAACACCAGTTGACCCTTCAAAGATAACTTTTGTAGGCAAAGGAAAAACATTTTCACTACCGCTTACTTTATCTAACATAGCTATATCAGATGAAGCTCTGACTTTAACTATTTCACTAGTCATGATAAAAAGAAAAGAAAAAACAGAAAAGAACGAAGTAAGAAAGAAAAGGTAGCAGGACAGGACAAAACTTGGCTGAATACCTATAAAAGAAAACAATTTGAGAAGAAAAGCAAACTTTTCCCAAACTAAAGCTCCCAAGGCCTCCTTGCCTAAGAAAGAAGGTTGGCCCTTGATGGCCGTATCGAGAGATAAGAAAACTAAAGAGAGAAGTCATGAGTAAAAATAAGTGTTAACTTTTGGCTTTAAGCTAACAAAGTAACAATTCAACTAAACTTTTAAAAGGTGCATTAATAGTGTATACAATAACGTTAACATTACCTCTTGGTATATAAAAGGGTTGGTTACCTTAGTAATAATCAAACGTTACAATCACAATTTCACAAAAAGCAAATAAATTAACACAAACACCTTAAATTCTAATTTTATCAAGAAATTAAAACAAGTCTTTTGGTCTTCCTAAAGTATTACCTCTTCCCAATCCTAACAAGAAGCAAAAGAAATCCAACATGGGGATTGTGGGAAATCAATGCATGGTAACCTATAAGAAAATTATCTTAAAGAAAAATAAAACATGGTTCCAAAATGATATTGATTCCCATATATAGTATTTAGTAACCATTAGGATACAATGAACTAAACAATCCATAACTTACCTCTATGAGGAAACATCCAGGAGGAACAAATTAAAAACAAATTTATAAATATGAAGGAAAAATTTACAAAAGAAATCAATTACCTTGACTAAAATCCCGACAAATCTTTTGAACAAACAATAGGAAATTATATTAAACTACAATTTTAATAATTAATTATACGGAAATTAAAATTTAATCAATTCTGCATGTCTTGATAGTATTTACTCATTGTGGTAGCTAAAGTGGGGAAGATAATAATGGTATCTTAATAATTTTTTTGTACTCATAAAGGTAGAGTGGGAAAGATGATAATGGTGTCTTGATTTTTGTAGGTAGGCAGCTTAAGCAAATAATACGAAGTATTATAAATAGTAAAAAAAAATTGACGACACATGCTCCTCTACTACCCCATGCTTATTAAAAATGTAAAAGCAAAAAATATAATGCTATGTTTGGATACAAGAGTTTCATTTAAAATTCTGGAATTGGGTTAATACTAGTGTTTGGATGAGTTGGAAATTTGAAATATGAATCTAGTCCAAATTCTAAAACAATAAAGAAAACTTCATAAAACTAAGTATTTGAAATAATTAGTCAAACCATTTCATTTGATCCCTACTTGACCCAGCCCCACTACTCAACTACCCAAGCACTTATCGTATACTTAGTCCTTGTTCATTCCTCCCCCCCCCCCCCCCTTTTTTTTTTGAAACCTAATTCACCCCTTTCATGAAAACCCCCTTTTTCAACTTACTTTCTCTCTCCTTGATTGAGCAGTCTTCATCCTTAACTTTCCTCCACCACCTTCTCCTTTAACGACGGTGGCTTCGACAATGGTTTAACGAAATCCTATGTATAGCAGTGTGTTTCGAGCTACAAAATCTTGTTTCGGATATAAGATGTGAGTAAGATCTTTGGAATTGATGATGATGAAGGTTATTGTTTTAGTTATTGAAAAATTGTAAATTTTTGTATACTGATTATTAGTTAAATTAATCAATTTGTTATAAAAATTCCAAAGTATTGCCAAACACCATGGATACTTTGAAATTCAGGATTTGAAATTGTTGTTTTCCCAAACAAGTAATATGGAATTGAAAGCAAAGATTTCAATTTCCATAATTGAAATACAAAATTTGCTATGAAATTAATGTTTCCAAACACTGCCTAAGGGTAAAAATATAAATGAACTTTATAAGGGATATATTACTCTCAAAACTAGAGTGATACTTATGAAAAGGTAGGGACGCAACATTTTTTAAAATATATCTATCTAATACCTCCGGTTCTTATTACTTGCAACTTTTGCCATTTTTAAATGGTTCACATAACTTGCAACTTTTTTTTTTCCTTTTTTTGGTATGTTTTTAGAGTTAAAATTACCATTTTACCCTTACTTAAAAAAACAACTTACTTAAACTACTAACTAATCTAATTATATTAATCTAGTGATTAATTAAAATAACCGTTCCCACCAAAATTACCCCATCTCTTTAATTCCCCATCACCTAAACCAACATAATTGAATGCTTTCTACATTGAATTCATCTAATGAATGTGGTTGAGTTCTTAAATTTTGGAGATTTCTCTATAATAAATCCCTTCCCCCAAACCCTATTTCATCATTTCTCACTTCCTTCTTTGCCAAATTCTTTCCCTCTCTCTCTCTCTCTCTCTCTTCATATTCTGGGTTCCCACCACTCTCTCTCCTTCATTTCTCCAGTTTCTCTGCTTCGATTACCTCCATGAAAACCCCTAATGACAAAGATCAAGACCTTTTTTGCTATGAATCACTCAGTTCTAGCAGATATAATAAAAGATCTGAAACTAATACGTACAAGCCGCAGTAAGGACGGGAAACATCAAACCTTTCTTCGGGCTTCACTCATTGCAAGGAGGAGGATTTGGGGTGCTAAGCTTACTGAATACATCAGCGACAAGGAAAAAAAGGCTATGGAAGTGGTCCTTGAGGCTAAGGCTGATGATGAACTACTAAAAGATAAGGTTGTAGTTTAACCCGCTGCGGTGGCGGACCCTATGACTGGTGGTGGGGCTCCGGATGCTGTTCTTGAAGTTTCTGATGGCAGATCTGAAACTGGGGAGACTAACCTAGTAGATTTGGTGGTTAGAGAGGTGGCTCGACCTTCTAAGTCCCCAAAAAGCGGCGAAGGGGTTGCTGATGGTCCTTCCTCTAGTTAAACGCAATAGATCTTGCCTTCTTGACAAAATGGAGCTAGATGACGTCTATGAGGCTTATTTGCATATCTACTACCCTCAGTTCCACCCTCCTCCTAACTAAATGAGCAGTGTTGATTTTAAAACCCAAATTTTTTAAGATTTGTAATTGACATCGTTTCTTGTGATTTAATGGTTGGAATGTTTCTGTAGAACTATGTTTATGCCTTGCTGTGTTTATTAAGTCCCAAACCATACTAATATTAAATTGGTCCTTTAATTTAATGTTTAAAGTGGTCTTTTCCTAGTTCTTGTACATGTGGTGATACTTGATTGTTGGTTGATTGTTGGTGATATTTGATTGTTGGTAATGGTGGATTGTTAGTGATAGTTTACTGCTGGTTGATTATTAGTGATAGTTTACTATTAGTGATAGTTGATTGCTGGTTCATGTTTGTTGATTGTTGTTGCCAAAATACAAATACAGAGAGTCCCCTGTTTGAATTTTGTTTGTGTTTATGTATGGGCTTCATGAACTAAAGTTGTTTGTTTTTTTGGAAATTGGATACTATTTGCTTTAAGACCCTTTGTCTGTTTTTTCTTAGATACATAGAGTCCCTATCTTCCTAATTGCATAACTTGCTGGGTTTCGGTGAGTCCGACCCACCGTGGAAAGAAACCCGATCCACAACCAAACTTACAATAATTATAACCATAAAGCATAATTAATATAAACATAAGACTAAGTAAGAGACTAATACCTTTGTAGCGTGATTCGCTCATTTAATTGAGCTATTACTTCGAAAGCTCTTAGCCTTGCTCACACAAGGACCTCCAACAAAGTCCACCCGCAACGCGAGCACCAAAATTGGTTTATTGCTTAGGAGTTAGCTAAGCCCAACCTAAACCCGAGTAATTAATTGTGTTCAAAGGTTTTCACAATGGTGATGCCTTTTTTAACCCTTACTCAAGTGCTTTTCCAAATACCCCAAGTTGGGTATTTATAGGGAAATGCAAGAGTGAGAAAAGCTCACCCATCAATGTGGGAGATTTTTGATTTTTTCATTTTATTTTAAATTAAAAATAAAATTAATAATCAAGCTACTAATAAATCAACAAGTGACAAGCTCACAAGAGAGATTAGGTGAGGACCATTTGGAGAAGGGGGGACCAAACTTGCCCCCCACTCCCTCTCCCAAAACCGGCCAACACTACACCCAACCCTCCAATTAATTCACGCCATGTGGCATCCCTAACACTTGGGCACCAAGGCACCCAAGGTGGGCTGCCACGGCTGCTGCTACCCCTTTTGGCCACATGGCCTAACACCTTGCGTGCGAGCTGCTGCTAGCAAGCTGCGCACCATGTGCGGGCTGCTAGCTGCAGCATGCTAGCACGCCACGCACTAGGTGCAGGCTGCTAGCCGCAGCTTGCTAGCAAGCCCCGCACTTGGTGCGAGCTGCTAGCTTCGGCCATCAGCTAGCATGCCTTGCACTAGGTGCGGGCCCCTAGCTGGCCATGCCCCAAGCACTCGGCTTTCCGATGCTAGGGGTATTTTGGTCATCATGTTGATTTATTAGCAATTTTCTCGTCTCGTCTTTTATAATTTTTGACTCGACTTCCGACGCTCAGTTTCGACGCTCCAAGCTCAAATTTTCGACGTCTAAATATTAATTACTCAGGCGACTCATTAATTTCTTCTGAATGAATTCGCCGCTTCGGTTCGTTAGTTGCTTGGGTGTGACATGAAGGGTTCAGTCAAGATTAAGCTGTAATATTAATTATACATTAATAATACTCATCGAAAGCGGCCTCCGCCGAGTCATTCCGATCACTTGACCTCACTGAATAATTAGCTTTCTAATAATTCCGAACCCTCTGTCGGAATAATACACTTGTCAAAGGACACCATTCCTTTCATCACCTTCTTTGATTTCCATATGATGAGGAAATCATTTGATAGCTATTTGGGTGGTTTAAATGCTCTAGAAATCTCTGTTTAAAGTTTCTTTTGAGGTACCAACACTCACTAAAGCTTTGACTGGAAAAAAACCCACTCTGATGGAAATAATGTTAAAATGCGTTTTGCTTGACATTACTTTCAAAGTGTGTAACTATTCAAAACAATTAAACTGGATTAACATGAGTGCCTAATAATATTTTCCAAGTATTTACCAAAAGTACACATGACCAAGACATAAACACATTCAAAAATCTAGTAGAATATTAAATGGTTATGTGTGGTAATCCATGTTTCCTAAAAAAACTTGTTCAAATTGTTGTTTTGCATTAGTTTGCATCTACTTCCATGTTGCCCTCCCCTTGACCTGTAATTGGAAATGAGATTGTGTCGAAATAGTAAACAACTGATGCTATGAACCCTTTGTCTACTGCTAGCAGCTCTGGTCGAAGGCCTTGCCTATCCTGGCTTCTCTTCTTCACGTGTGGGGGAGTTAAGTTGTTACCACCTTGCTTCTCTAGAATTTTAATAATTCATGACTGTAGTGTGATCCATGTGTACTTATTCAATAGGGGATCAACTCTTCAAAAGCTCTGTGAACTTCCTTTATAAGATCATCCAGGTTCTTTGGAAATGATTGGTATTGAAGTGACTGAATCACACTAAACAATCCTAAGTCTACAAACATTGGTGTCTGGTGACTTTGCTGTTTGAAATATGAATTGAATGTTGTACCATTTGCTTGACATGCTGCTTAAAATTCTGTAACCTTTTGAACTTGATGTGGCTTAGCATTATCCCATTAAATAATTATGTCTTTTGGAAGTTGTTGAGGCCATTTCTCATGAATTGTTGGGATTACATGTGTGAGTAACATGTCTCTGATTGCTTCTTTGGTCACACTTTGGACAACTTTTGTCTCCAGAGTCCCTTTATCTATGTTTTTACTTTTCTTTTCTTTTTAGCCATTTCATACTTAACAAAAGTAATAAACCCTATTTGCCATCATGCAACATGTTCTTGTTTTCATCACACAAAGGCTTATTATGGAGTGTCCTACTTTATATAGGACTTTAGTTTGAATGGAAATGAACAATACAAATTTGGGGGGATTTGGTCTCAGATTTAAATTTCGGTTAAAAAAGGGAGGGAAACTAAGTGGGTGAAAAATTTCCCACTTGTTTCAAAATACAACAAAAAAAAAGTAGTGGGAACTGGGAACTTCCCACTAAAAAAATTAAAGTACATGTGCTTCCTTAAAGGGAATAGGGGACCACCACATTTCCTTTCTTTATATCTCTCCTAATTACATACCCATACAATTCATTAACCTCCCTTAAAAATTTTGCCTAGGAGTCCGCCATACCTCCCAAAGTTGCAAGTAACAAGAACCGGAGGTAGTGTAACTAATATTTAAGTAGCAACCACTGATGTTTGTAAAAACCCATTTGTGTCTCTATAAAACCAAACCCAGTGATGAATACCTTTCATGTCATTTGATTATCTAACGAGGTGAAAGTGTGAAAAGTCTAGTGATGCGGATGTTTTTATTAAAATATCTCTTCTTTCTGTTTTTGAAAATATTTGTTTTCTTACCCTATTTATAAAAAACGTGCATTTCAGTTTAGTTTGGTCCATGAAAAGGGTCCAATAATAGTGTTGTTGGATGGGGCTTGAAAAAACCTTTCCAACGATATATTATAAGCCCAATTCCGATGAATAATAAGGAAGTTATGGCCAAAATACTAAACTGGGTCCGGTTTGATTCTTATATACGGCCCAATGATCTAGAGGAGGGCCTATTATTAATTATCATTTCTAAAGCTATTAGGATTGATTATATTTTTCTAGAATACTCTAGAAGGTTCTTTGAATCCTAATGGAGTTAGGATTGATAATTATGTTTCAAAGAGTTTGAAATTGAATAAAACTACTCCTTTTGAGAATCCTTGTTTTGTACGAGATGGAATATGTTCAGATATTATTTTCGTGCCTCATAATCTTTATCCAAATTTTATGTGGTTGGATATATTTTGAAATTATATTTCCAATGATATATTATAATATTAAATCTGAAGCTATAACGGAAAAGATATGAATGGAATATAAAACTCTATCCAAAACTGACACCCTTCCACTATTTCGAGCATATCTTTTTATCTACAAAAGATTTTAATCTGATTCTAATTGGGTTAGAAATTAGACTTCAAGAGTTTCCAACTACATATTATATTCCTTATTTGGACTTCTGGATAAAAAGATATGATAAAAACAAAATCCGCAAAAACTGTCTTGCAGCGCCGGACGACAGGCCTGTCGCGCGGCGACAAGGGCTATTGCGGCGACATCGACGTGTTTTATTCCTTTGCAAAATCCGATTCTTTTTTTTTTAATCATATCCGAACTATTTTTCATTATAAATAACGTCCTTAGACCTTCATCAATTCTTAACCAGAATACTCTAATTCTCTTCTCTCTCTAAGCTAAAGCTTATTCTCTCTCTCTCTCTTTCTATCCTAACCTTTTACAAACACAATTCCTCATACATTAGCACTAGACACACCTATCCAAGTTCGAATTTGTCTTTTCCCTAGACGTGAAACGTTTGATATTTCTGAGGGTTTGGTCCCAAATCTCTATTTCAATTATTTAATTTAATTGTTTATTTATTATTTTCCTTGAAGTTACTAACGTGTGTATTTTGTTATTAGAAAGAGAAACGAGGCATCCAAGTAAGTACTTTAATTGTTTAATTGATATTATGATATAGAAATCATGTTTAGGTTGTTATTTTGATTCCTAGTATCATGCTTAGGTTGTTTTAATTGCTTCCTAGTATCATGTTTAGGGTAATAACTAAAAATTCCTAATATCAAATATGATTAAAAGAACGCTTCCTATTTCTTTCCTAATAACATGTTAATATCATGTTAGGGCTAAAGCTTTGATTTTTATTATTTAGTGACATGCTAGGGTTTGTTATTAATCTTGTTAGTATCATGCCTAGGATCTTGCTATTAATATTATGCTTTAACATGATTATGATAATTGATTTATGATTATAGTTGTTATAATTAATATTGGCATGATTATTTTTATAGTTGTTATGGTTATTATTATTATTATTATTATTATTATTATTATTATTATTATTATTATTATTATTATTATTATTATTATTATTATTATTATTATTATTATTATTATTATTATTATTATTATTATTATTATTATTATTATTATTATTATTATTATTATTATTATTATTATTATTATGTGCTTATTATTATTATTGCTTGATCACACCTTTTATGCATGCTTAAAAGGAATTGGTACTTGTAATCACGCTTAATAAGATAATTAATAATCTTTTTTAGGGTTAATTTGATTATAATTCAAGTGATCGCTAATAATAGTTTTATTTGTGCATTAATATTCAACAAACATAAATTAAACAGGTTTAGGGTAAACCTATTGAGTGCATGTTAGTCAGAAAGCGCACATGAATACGAGAAGAATAAAGTAGAGGCCTATTATTAGGGCAGGTTCTTTCTCTTTTAGATTGGATTTGTACCTTCATCCCCGAACTTCCAGTATTGGTTCCAGACCTATTGGAGTTGACGAACTTCTGGATCGTTAAGGGGTGTAACCTTCACCCTGTGGACGGTTTACAAGTTCTTAAAACTTGTTGGCGACTCTTTTGCTCTAGCTTCCTTTTCTTTGGACGCCACCATGGTTAAGTGTATGATCACAATGGGGTTCAAGTTTAGGGTAATGCTTGAAATATTCCCTACAATGTTATCATTTAAAAAATTTGTACACGTGGCGCTATCTCAAGAAAAGATTTCCCTCTCAAATTCTAATTATTTTTTGAAACAAAGTGTTAATTAATTTTAAATAAGTAATAGCTATTATTTAGGTAATTGATTTAAATTGGATGCCTATTATTTTGGTAATTTATGTTGACATTAGGTTGTTGGAGTTTTTATAGAAGTTGCATGTTAGCATAGTTGAGGTCAATTTAAGTGAACTTATGAACATTTTGAACTTTAAAAAAAAATGAAAAAAAAATTTAGACACATCAAATGATAAATTACTGTGAAACTAGTACATCGCACGGGTGCTAACCTAGTAAATTTTACTAAGGTAACAACCACTTATATCATCATTGTCTATGTTTCACTCTTTTATTAAATTTTTTCCCGCCTACATGCAAGGATGATGTCATGAAAACAAAATTAGACACATGTCATGTTGTCATTAAAATTTTTTCCTTTCAAAACTATAAATAATGTCATCCGTTAATGATTTTTATTTATTTTATTAAAATTCTGATTAGCTATATTATTATTAGTATCAATTTCCGAACAATATCCTTATTCTCTCTAACACTAATAATTTAGTTTTCATCCTCATATACCACCCCTTTGTCATTAAATTTTTCTATGAGCTGTAAATTTTTTTAATACAAGTATCAGATGTATTATTTGGGCTGGGATTTGATTTACTTTTAATTTTAGTTTTAAAAAAATAAATAAATTTAGAATATTTATTCTCTCAAATAAGGGAAATGGTGTTATGTACCTGGTTATTTTCTCATTTAATAAATGTTGTTTATTTATTAAATGAGCAAAACATTATTTGAATCATCGCCATTATCATCGTCATCAATGGTATTGAGTAGCTCTACGAAACTTGAAGAGCCCGTGATCGTCTTTCTCTTCTTTGTAATTTGATTCAACATCATTATCATCAAATTTGCTGCATTCTAGTTATATGTATTTGAGAAATTTATCATCAATTACACTTTGTAAATTTGTTATTCAAGTTCATGCAAATAAATTCAAAAACTTTGTTTCTATATATATATATATATATTAGAACATCTGTCTAAACTATATCATCATTAAGATGAATTGAAATCAATTCCGCCATTATTATCGAGCTTGTTGAACGATTTTTGTTTTCAATGTCTATAATTTGAAGATTATGAATTAAATAGTGAGAGAGGACGAAAGAGGGAGAAAATCCAGCCGAGCAAACTAATTGAAAAACTAAAAAAATGCTTATACCTAGAGGAAGGCAGACCCAGATGTATAGAACATAATCTCCTCAAACGAGACTAATCTAATTGTAAATACTCATATACGTAGTAGATGTATATAGTAGTACTAGTTTTGTGCATCGTGCGATGTCTGTATTGTTTATTGAATTTTAAGATAAATTTATAATTTATATATGTCAAAATTTAAAATATACTCCGTATCATTGATACAAAATTAGTTAGGAATTGTTGTGCTTTTCAGACGATTTGCTATCTAGTAACCATTTAATACATTAAAAAATAAAATAAAAATGAGCAAAAAAATAAACTAAATAAATAACATGTTCAAAGCACGTTGGATTGACCCGAACCCAAAACTTTGGGCAAGGGTTGAACATTTCTTGACTCATAACTTGAAGTGACCCAATTCGAGGTGACTCATGACCTAACCCTAATTGACAGGTCTTCATTCTATTAGATTGTGATGTATATAATTTTAACCGATTAGTATATATTATAAACAAATGTTTTACGCTTTGAACTACTTTCTTCGCTCCAAAAAATATTATGATATAAAAAATAAATTTATATGATAAGTTTTTAGAATTATAATCTAATAAGTTTTTTTGAATAAAATTATAATTCAATTTGTACATTTGAAATATTGATATTTTATCGATAATAAAACTTTAAAATAACAATTTTATTTATTCTAAAATCCTATCCAAATAGAATATTAAACTAAAGTTTTAATCTTAAAAATTCTATTCAAATCTATCCAATGCGGCGCGACACTTGGCGAAAAGTTAAAACGCCAAGTGTCGCAATTTCATAACCTGAGTAAAAGTTTAGCTTTATGATTTGAGTATTTTTATACCCGGCCAAGTGGCCCAATCGGAGCCTGCCACGTGTCGCTGGAAGAAGAGCCACCTCGGACCTTCAAGATGGTGACACGTGGTAGGCAGATATCCCCTTGATTTGGGACGTTTGATGATCCAAATGGACCATTAGGAGGGCGACACGTGTCACCCTAAGAGACGCCCAAATGGCCTTTTAGGATCAGTGACACGTGTCACTCAAATATCACCTCTGAAATGGCGGCCTTCAAGGGCCCAAACCTTGAGGCACCGTTTTGCGGCGTGCCCTAAACCCTAGGTCACCAGACCCTAGGGAGGGCACACTTTCCTAGAAGACCCTATAAATAAGGACAATTCCCTCATTTGAGGACTAGATACGGAACACGAGACAACACGTCACATCCACATTTATTACAGAGATGTCGTTCTCAGGAAACAGACAACACCTTACCCGAGCTTGGAATCCGAGCAGATAACTTTATTTCCGCACGTTTTATTCCGAATAATTTACTAACTTAATCTTCGAAGGTGAACCACCGACCATCCGGCGGTCCGTTTGCTTTTCAGGTACAGGCGCCCCTTGCTGGATCCAGTCTTAGTGTTGTAACTCTCCCGAGGGACAAAACCCCCGAAACATTTGGCGTCGTCTCTGGGGAGAGTACCTCTAAGATGGCTTCACAAGAACCTGTACCGAATCCGGAGACCAATCGGCCTCCGGAAGAAATAGTGGTCCAAACAGACCATGACTTAGGGGACGACGCTGATGTCGAAACCTATGTGGATCCTAACGGGTCCCTCATCTCTAGACGCATCCGCACTAAAGAAAAGCGGGAGCGCCACCATGATTAGGCGGGGCCAAGAAAAACAGCTGGTCAGCCAAAGAAGCCCTCAGGGCGGCCGGGTGATCCTTCCCAGGCGGCAGGATCAACCCCCGTCACCCGAGACGAACTCATGAAACTCCTGAGCAGTGTCAGGGGTAAAATCAAACAACTTGCCTCCAAGAGGTCGCCTACTCCTAGAAAGGAGCAGTCGACCAAGAAGCCAGCCAAGCCTGGTAAACAAAAGTCGATCAAGGACCGCCAACCGACTCCTCATCCTGCCCCCAAGGAGAAGGCTCAGCCCCAATTTAACCTCTCTAGACTCCGTTACCCAGAAACGGGTACAAGAAAAGCCATTCGGCACATACAGCCGGATGGTAGCAAGAAAACATTCTCCGATGCTCGACATTACATTGAGCGGAAGAGAACCCAGCTATTAGAACAATGATAGCTTTCGGAATACCTCTGGAAGGTATTCCCAGTTTGTACATGAGACCCTAGCAAGTAGCCCTCGGGTTCAGTCTGGCCCTCATATAATACAGTCGGCCCAGTACATGGCTCCGCCATTGTACCAGTCGCCTGCTTTACCTTACATGCAGCCTGCCCTCTTTGGAGGCCAGGCACCATATGGCTATCAGCTGATGGATTGACAGCTAAGGCTGCAACACCTTGGAGATCAACCCTTTGCTTTCTCTAGGGAAATAACCGAAGACAAACAGTCGGCCAAGGTTAAAAATGTTTTGGTTGGAACCTATGATGGGACCTCCAACCCGGAAGACCACCTGCTAGCATACATCCACCTCATTTATTTACAAGGGTTGGATGATGCCGCATGTTGTCGCTGTTTTCCAGCCACCCTGAAGGGCATAGCCCAACAGTGGTTCGGCAATCTGCCGGCTGGTTGCATTAATAGCTTCAAGACGCTTGCGTTCTTGTTTGCTTCAAACTTCCCTATGAACATCCTTGCCAAAAAGACAAGCCTCGATTTGGGCAATGTACAACAGGGAGAAAGAGAAGGCCTGCGTTCCTATGTCAAGCGGTTCAATCTGGTGCGAATCCAGATTCATGGGCTGTCTGATGAGGTCGCCTTCACAGACTTCTTCAAGGGTCTGAAGGACGGGTCTACTTTCAAGTATGAACTCGTCCGCAAACAAATTTTCACTCTGGAAGGAGCATTACGAGAGCCGGAAGCCTGTATACAGGCGACCGAACTCTGCTCCTCCAACAAGCAGTCAGACACTAAGAAGTCCGACCGACAGAAGGAGAGTCGGCTTGCTCAGCTGGCTCCTAAGCCAGAAGAGAGCAAAAGGAAAAAACAAATTTAGGCGCTTGATAACTCTGATCAACATGCCCAGAAGAAGAAAAAAGAGTGGAAACCGTACGTTCCCAAGTACGAGTTCCACAAAGACTGCTGCTCCATCCTCTTGGAGATCAAGGATCGGCTAACTCTTGAGAAGCCAAACCCTATGAAAGGTTCCACTGAAAATCGGAACAAAAGCAAACACTGCCATTTCCATGAGGATGTCGGCCATGACACGAACGATTGCTTCAGTCTCAAGCGGGAGCTTGACCGTCTGGCCGACAAGGGACAGCTGAAGTCCTATGTGAAGTCCAAAGTAACTTCCAAGGCAAATCCGGGGCAGTCCAAGAAGAAGAATCCCCAGCCTGCTATTAGTGCCGAAACAGATGAAGATCCGGTATATACAATAGCAGGTGGATTTGCCGGGGGTAGCCCGACCATTCGGGGCACCAAGGACCATCTGAGAAAGATGGTCAACTTTGTTGAAGAAGGAGAGGCGGAAAGCACATCCTCCTTCCCAAAAGTTGTCATCACCGAACAGGACAGAGGCAAAGTCCGTCGGCCGCATGATGACCCTGTGGTCATTGAATGCAAAGTGGCCTACCAACTGGTTAGTCGAATTTTAATTGACACAGGCAGCTCCTCTCACCTCATCAGCCTCACACCCTTGTTGGGTTTGGGGGAGGACTTGTGCACCCAGTCGGACGAATTGACTTGCCCGTCCGCATGGGGAATAAGGGAGATGGTCGGCACATGACCATCCGTTTCCTAGTGGTTGAAGAGCTCACAACTTACAACCTCATCTTTGGCCGACTCACTCTAAATGAGTGTAAGGACGTCATCATTCCTGCTCTCATGCTGCTCAAGTATGAAAAGGATGATGGAACAGTCGGCTCCCTCTATAGGACCTTAAGACGGCTCAAGAGTGTTATCTCTCAGACGTCAAGCCCGTGGCCGCAGCAGCCGGAAGGGGTAAACAGACAATCAACCTTGATGATGTTAAGGAAGAACAGTCGGCCCCACCAGCCGGTAAGAAAAGAAAGACTGATTAGCTGGTGGTAGTCAAAAACGAAAAGCAATAGCAATCACTAACCGGGGAACGGTTAGATGATCTTCGTCCTCAGCCTGCTGGCGAGCACATTAATATCCCTCTGGACGACAGTCGGCCAGAGCGGACGGTTAAGGTGGGGACGGTTGCATTTGCTAAGCTGGGTGAGAGCCTGCACCAGCTGCTGAGAGAATTCAAAGACAGTTTTGCCTTTGAAGTGGAAGAGATGCCAGGCATCAGCCCGGATCTCGCTGTCCACAAACTCGCCGTGGATCCCAAAAAGAAGCCTATTCGGAAAAAGAAGAGAAACCACGGCGAGGAAAGAAGTCAGGCGGCAGCCGCCGAAGTAAAAAAGCTGTTGGACGCCAAGTTCATTCGGGCATGCAATTTCCCTGAGTGGGTAGCTAACGTTGTGTTAGTAAAGAAGCCGAATGGAACTTGGCGCATGTGTGTTGATTACACTGACCTCAACAAGGCATGTCCAAAGGATAGCTATCCACTGCCTAAGATCGACAGTCTGGTCGATTTTACAGCCGGACATGCCCTGATGAGTTTTATGGACGCCTATTCAGGTTTCCACCAGATCCCCCTGTGCAAAAAAGAACAAGAAAAGACGGCATTCGTCACTGATCAGGGTTTGTTCTGTTATACGGTGATGCCGTTTGGTTTGAAGAATGCGCCTGCTATTTTCCAACGAATGATTAATACGGTCTTCATTAATCAAATCGGAAGGAATGTAGAGGCGTACATTGACGAAATGATAGTCAAATCTAAACAATAGGCGGATCATCTTGCTGATCTCCGAGAAACATTCGCCACACTCAGGCGGCACAAGGTCATGCTGAACCCAAAAAAGTGTGTCTTTGGTGTTGAGTCTGGGAAGTTTCTCGGATTTTTGATTGACCAAAGGGGAATAGAGGCCAACCCTGAAAAAATACAGGCGGTAATCGACATGCAGTCGCCCCGTACTTTGAAGGAAGTGCAAAAGTTAACAGGTTGTCTAGCAGCCTTGGGGAGATTCCTCAGTCGGTCAGGTGACAAGTGTCTCTACTTCTTCCAGGCAATCAAGAAGAAGACCAACTTTGAATGGGGGGATGATGTAGAGGCGGCCTTTCAAAAGCTAAAAACTCATCTGCACTCTTTCCCGAGGCTTGTTAGCCCTTTGCCCAAAGAGAATCTCTTCATGTATCTGGCCGTCTCCGATCATGCCCTCAGTGCCGTTCTCTTAGCTGAAAGAGACGACATCTAGCTCTCGATGTATTTCATTAGCCATGTTCTTAGGAACGCAGAGCTTCGGTACCCCATGGTTGAAAATTTTGGCCTTGCCCTTTACATGGCCATCAAGAAGCTAAAACTTTACTTCTTGGCGCATGTGGTAGTAGTCTATACTGACCAACCGATCTAGCGGTGATATGTCCATTTTATATAGTGTTTTACCCCCGTCCCTTGGTCGTTATTAGTAGTGTTTTTGGCTCTTTCGGGCCACTTTTATTACTAATTTGTGTGTTCTAGTGTTTTCGTAGTTTTAGTTGTATTTTACAGGAAATTGCACTTTTGGAGCATTTTCCTAGGCTTTATGGATCGACTACGGAAGCTAGAAGGACACGACCACTTTTGGAGCCCAAGATCGGTGAGAGCCGGTGATTAAGGGCTCGGTAATTGGGATCCCGAGGCATTTGGACCAAGTATTCGAGACCCAAGAGGAAACCAAGATTGGGCCGAGAAATCTAGCCCAATCGAAGTCCAAGCCTCAAGAGGAGCAAAGACCCGGTCGGGCAACCTCTAGCCCGATCGGGCGCGGCAAGATTAGTAAGCTGAGAGTGCTGAGGCGCGCCCGATCGTGCGAGCATCTAGCACGATCGGGCGATGCTGCTGGGTAGGAACGCGAGGAAAAAGGCGCGCCCGATCGGGCGCGCGTTTCTGGAGGACCTGATTAAGTTTAGTTTTAATTCTTGTTTTAGGAAACATTTAAATACGATTTTGTACGGAATTATTAGATTACCTTCTTTCTTAGACTTTCTCTCTCTACATAGTATTTTTCTCTCTCTTAAATTCTCTTTAAACTTTTGTTCTTAATACTTCCTTTAATTCCAGATTTATTTTTGGTACAATTTCTTCCCTTTTAATTTCAGCTATTTTAATTGCTTTCTTGATTATGCTTTTACTTATTTACTTGATTGGCTTAGTTATGATGATTTGTGAGTAGTTTCATTCTAGGGTTTATGGGGATCCATAATTAATATGAAGGGATAGTTTGTTATTATTGATTATTGATATTGCATGATAATTTCTTATTGAATTGTTTTAATTCTTTGCAATTAGATTATGAATCGAGCAGATGTAATTTGATTGTGAATGTTTAGCAAAATTATTACTAAGCCCAAACTTTTAGGTACTCCTTTCCATTCTAAAAAAATCAGTGCTTCTACAACTTTTACTCCTATAATTTCTACTACCTGAAATGAACTTCTAATACTTTTACTATGTTGGATTCTAGCTATTACCCACCCATATCAACAAATAATAATAAAATAAACAAATTCATCTTCTATTGTCTCACACACTAGCAACTCCTTGGAAAATAAAATGAAATCCCCCAATTTCATCTTCTATTGTCTCACACGCTTCCCCTTCCCATCCCATTAGCTTCTCATTAGACCAAATTTTCCATCTCGCGAATAGCAATTTGACATCTCCAATGGGGATTTCTCCATGCACTACTGTAGACACCCTAATGTGTCTCCCCAAAACCAAACCCGGTGATGAATACTTTTCACGTCGAATCATAATCGAATGAAGTGAAAGTGTGGAAAGTCTAGTGTTGCGGTTAGTTTTAAATTATCTTCTTTCTCTCTATTTTCAAAAACCTATTTTATGAAAATAGCCAATCCAGTTTAGTTTGGTCCATGATAAGGGTCCAATAATAATGTAGTTGGATAGGGCTCGAAAAGAGCTTTCCAACGATATATTATAAGCCCAATTTCGATGAATAATGAGGAAGTTATGGCCAAATTACTAA
Organism: Chenopodium album; assembly: GCF_948465745.1. Classification (NCBI taxonomy): domain Eukaryota; kingdom Viridiplantae; phylum Streptophyta; class Magnoliopsida; order Caryophyllales; family Amaranthaceae; genus Chenopodium; species Chenopodium album. The sequence goes on from NC_137838.1 coordinate 32,479,659, forward strand.
ACTGGGTCCGGTTTGATCTTTATATACGGCCCAATGATCTACAGGAGGGCCTATTATGATTTATCATTCCTAATGCAATTAGGATTGATTATAGTCTTCAAGAATCTTCTAGAAGGTTATTTGAATCCTAATTTGATTAGCATTGATAATTGAGTTTTAAGAGTTTTATTTAAAATAAAAGAAGTGTTTTAAAGGAAATTACGGTTTTACCCCTCGTACGCTTAAATTTTATCAAAATATGAAAACGTGTGAAAAAAATGTCTACAGCGCCGCACTACAGGCTGTTGCCTGGCAATAGGCCTGTCGCTGCGGCGACACGTCTGTCGCTTGGCGACAGAGGCTTGTGTGGTGACAGCGTCGTGTTTTATTCTTTTCGAAACTCTGATTCCTTTTTATCATATTCTGGCTGATTTTCGCTATGAATAGCCTCCTTAAACCTCCGTTTTTAACCACCAACTCTCATCAAGAAAATCTTGATACTCTCTCTCTCTCTCTTTTCTAAACAAACCTTTTAGAAACAAAATTCCGCATTCACAAGATCTAGACACACCTAGCCAAGTTTGAAGTTGCCTTTGCCCTAGACGTGAAAGGTTTGATTTATGAAGGTTTGGTCCCAAATCTAGTCTAAACTTTCTTAATTCTTTCTTTCAATTATTTAATTTAATTCTTTAATTTTTAATATTTTCCTTGAAGTTACTAACGTGTGTATTTTTTTTATTAGAAAGAGGTACGAGGCATCCAAGTAAGTAATTTAATTGTTTAATTGATATTATGATATAAAAATCATGTTTAGATTGTTATTTTGATTCCTAGTATTACGTTAGGATGTTTCCCTAGTATCATGTTAGGATGCTTTTCTTAGTATGATGTTTAGGGTGACAACAATAAGTTCCTTATATCAATTATGATTTTTATGATGCTTCCTATTTTCTTTCCTAATAGCATGTTAGTATCATGTTAGGGCTAAAGCTTTGATTTTTAATGTTTAGTGACATGCTAGGGTTTGTTATTAATCTTGTTAGTATCATGCCTTGGATCTTGCTATTATGCTTTAACATGATGATGATGATTAATTATTGATTATAATTATTGTTATGATTATTTTTATAATTGTTATGGTTATTATTATGTTGCTTGATTTATCATTGTATTATTGCTTGATCACACCTTTTATGCATGTTTAAAGGGAATTTGTACTTGTAATCATGCTTAATAAGATAATTAATACTCTTGTTTAAGGTTAATATGATTATAATTCAAGTAATCGGCAATAATAGTTTTATTTGTGCATTAATATTCAACCAACATAGATTAAAAAGGTTTAGGGTAAATCTATTGATTTCATGTTAGTAAGAAAGCACACATGAATACGAGCAGAATAAAGTAGAGGCCTATTTTTAGGGCAGGTTCAATCTCTTTTAGGTTGGATTTGTATCTTCATCCCCGAACTTCCAGTCTTGGTTCCAGACCTATTGGAGTTTATGATCACTTGGGTCGTTAAGGGGTGTAATCTTCACCCTGTGAACGGTTTACAAGTTCCTAAAACTTGTTGGCGACTCTTTAGCTCTAGCTTCCTTCCCTTTGGACGCCACCGTACTTTAGTGTACGATCACAGTGGGGTTCAAGTTTGGGGTAATGCTTGAAATATTCCCTAAAGTTTTTGACGACTCCACTGAGGAGTATTTCTATTCCTAAAATTTATTTTTGCATTAATTTAGAATGAGTAGATGAGACTCGAAAAGTTCTAAGTATTTCATGTGCGTAATTTTTATTAACATTATTGTCAAATGAATAAAAAATGTTCTCATTGGAACGACCATCCGTAATGGGTCAAAACAAAAATGATTTTTACACGTAGGAAATTTAAGGAATATCTTTCACAACTAGGATCGAAATAATGCTGCGAAAAACTGGAAAATTTTAAGAACACAGAAAGCTTCTGAGGTATGTAGGAACTGGCGCCTAGTAAACAGAGCCTATCGCCGAAGATATGGCTCTGTCGCTGAGCAAAAAATCTGTCGCCAGGCGACAGGGCTATATCCCGGCGACAATCCCTGTTAGCTGGCGCTGCGTTCTTCCAATACCGAGCCAGAAATATGCTTTCTTGCTTCGACCAGTTTTTCGCATTGTTTGCTCGATCCTACTTCCTGATTGAGTTTTTCTCACTTTTTTGAAACCCATATGTGTTCTACATATGGACATAACCCTCTGGGAATTCGTGCTCTATCTACCTAATTGAACGCTCTGAGCAACAAAGGGTACATCCGAGAATGTTGAATTCACCAAACCATGGAAGCAAGTTTAACTCGCGGGGTCCCATCCACTCGCGCTAACTTTTCCAAAGGTAAGGCTTCCGTGCGGTGCATCCGGACTCATAACCATGGACCCTCTTTTACTAAACCATATCCCAAACTTTAGAGAACTAGAGCCATGGTTAGGTTGCAAACTCATTGCATTATGTTGTGCCTACTTCACTACTTGTGCATACTTATTATGTGACTAATATAACCGTTTGGTTTGACTTATGTTTGTAAATAAGTCTTAATAAACTAACCAATGACTAAAGGGCTTTGCTTAATTAATTAATTAATTAATTGGAACCACTAAATATACCTTAAATCGAGTCATAGTTCCTTTGAGTCAACCCGGATTTTTATTCTCGTATATTGCACAACAGTCAACTTGTTTTGGTCATAGCCGGAGTTCTAAGAAGAACTACGAGTTGTAAAACCTATGGATCTGTAGCCCCGAGTTTTATATTTAATTTGGCGTTGGTTTTGTCCCAATCAAAGTCACAGATCAAAAGTTATGACTAAAATACCACAGCTTGTCCAGTTTAATGCATATATGTGAAGTCTTAACTTAGTCTTTGTTCGAGTCTAGTCACATAGTCTAGCCACATGGTCATCACACGAGTGTTAACATGTCACCTACACTCACTAGTCTTAGCACACACTTTGTATATGTCACCATGACCATGTTTTAGGTTCATGCATGAGTCGTTTTCCGTCATTCAACTGGGGGATCCAATCTATTCCCATTCTCTTCCACATTCTCTTCCATGTTGAATAGAGCTTGAGTCAAAATAAATAATAAAAACTTATCCATAATTTCCCTTTTCACAATACTTGGTCAAGGAGAGAAGGGCGATTAATCAAGGACAACACCTTTATTCAAGTTCAACTTTTTGATAAACCAGTCGGTCGGAAAAGAAAAGCTAAGAAGATAATGGGAAGTCAAGAATAAGTCAATGAGCTTAAGAAGCAAATGGCCGATGTGAATGACGTGTTGAAGGCTTTAACCCTTCAAATCAATGACCCTATAAAATAACAACAAATGAAGCACATGCAAGAAATCTTGAGCAAAATATCCAATGACTATAGATTTCAGGGCATTAGCTCACAAGGGGTCTTGGTGGACAAGGAGCTTCTTCCGCAGAAGTTCAATGCCAATGACATCCCTAAGTCCAAGGCAACAGATAATCCTTACTTCCACTTAAGGGCCTTCGAAACTATAATGAAAATTAAGGGGATTGATAAGAATATTTTTCACTCTTTATTCTCAATGTGTTTAGAAACCGTTTGTCAACATTGGTTCTTTTCTCTTGATAAAGAAAAAACCTTTACTTGGGATGGAATAAAAAACGCTTTCATTGACAGATATTAGTGTAATATGCAAATCAAAATTGACTATAGACAAATTGAGATGCTAAGACAAAAAGAGAATGAAGGCTTTACTTCTTTCTTTAATAAGTGGAGGGAAACTTCCGCTAAGATGATTGAGGTGTCCACCGAAAAAGAATCCGTAAGGATGTTTATCAAGAATCTTCAAGAGAATTATTCAAAGCATTTAGATATCAACATAGTTTGAATACTTTCAAGGCCGTCTATGACATCGGAATTGAAATCAAAGATGACCTCGCAAAGCAAAAAGCTACTAACAATAGTAACCACAGTGGCTGGAAAGGAAAGAAGAACAACAATCCTTCTTCTTCAGAAAATGCCCACTCTAGTAACAATGTTAGTACCTTTGATCACAATAAAGCCTTAGCCATGGATGATCAAGGATCTAAAAAGAAACCCAAAAGAGAGCTCACACCCATTGGAATGACCTATTACGTTGCTTTTGATCATCTCTATGGTCGAGGATTAATCAAACCTATCGGTCCTACTGATGATCCAACGCTAGAAAATCGATCTTCGAGATGGTATCCAAAATCTTATTGCAATTACCATCAAGGAAACGGTCATACCACGGATGAATGCTAAAGGTTTCTAAATCTCATTCAAGATCTCATAGAAGCAAGCAAGATCCCATTGTCTCTAGCTAGCAAGAAGACTGGGTGATGATGAGAACAAGACACAAGAGGCGAGCTTCAATGACAAGATTTCATGACCTCTTTTTCTATTTCTTTTTCAGTTTTTCCTTTTCCCTTTTAATAAAATGAGCATTTATTTTCTTGGATATGATCATTTCATTACATTGCTTTAAAAAAAAAATCCATATCGTACTAAGAACAACGTATATCAATGATTTGAGGCACCCCTTAAAGCTCATATCTCCTCTCACACTTCAAATATATAATCCTTTTTTTATAAACCACTTTGAGCCTCATCTAATGATTAACTTTTCTTTCTTAAACCCACATCTGCCTAACCTTGGGATGGGATGGTGTGTAACTTATGAAATTTCAAAAGCTTGAGTGAATCAATAAATAAAATAGAAAAAACAAGAAAAGTGTACAAAAGGGCAAGTGTTTCAATGTCTTTGATATGAAAATATATTTAATAAGAACACGTCTTGGATTTCGTTTCTTATTGAGTGCTCGGTACCGTTCCTGAGAAATATGAATTCCAAGTGAGTGATAGACCGCATGATCAGGGTTGCCCACACTTATAAAAATAAAATAATGCAAAAGCAAAAAAAGAGAGCTAAAAAAGAGTTAAAAGCATCAAGTATAAAAATATAAAGATTCAAAAGCAAGGTTGCACACCTTGGGGGCTTATCGAGGGTCTTGAGCCTTTATCCCTTTCTTCTTCAACCTTTAGCAGAACCACGTTATAGCCCTTAAAAGACATCTTTGAGGTATACACATACTTGTGCGAGGTTTGGCTAGAGCTACATTCGGTCTGATTCTTAACGGATACGTAGGCAACCTCACATCAAGGTGCATCCGTAATAAAAATGCATTCATATTTACACTCACATCATGATCATATCAAGGGATTTACAATGCTCATCCCTTTTCATTTAGAGCTAGACTTGGGGGCTTGATCCCTACATTATTAACTTACCTAGCCTAAAGAGTCACCATCATTTGACTCTTCTTGAAATAATATCTTTTTTCACACACTTAGCCCTTGCAACCTAACTGTAGTTTCACTTTCACACACATCACAGAAACATGACCAAATAGCCCTTTCCTTAGGAACCCTTTGTCATGAAATCTTAACACAACATTGAAGCATACTTCTTCATAACAAAATCACTCATCACTCATCATTGCACCTTGAGATAGCCTAGGATGAATAACAAAATCACTCATACCAAATACTTTCATCATGGAGTCAACAATTGAGATAACCTAGGATGAATAAATCCTTGCACCTTGAGAAATAGTATCAAACAACATTTTACTAAGCTCATTCAACATGCATTCGAAAGCTTCACTTCTTTATTTTTTCGGGAGAAAGTCGGTACCCTCCACAAAAAATGACGGAAAATTTTTGCTTTTTTGCATTTTCGAGTCGCACGATCACATTACAATGCACACACGAGTCATGTACACATTGAGTCATGTCGTGTTATTGTTAGGGTTTGGCGAGTTCGACTCACCGCGGAAACAACCCCGACCCAAGGAAGCACTCACAATTAGTAAAACCATAAAGCATACCAAATAATAAAAAAAGGTAAAATCAGAATTTACCTTTGAAGCGTGCTTCGCGCTCAAAGATAGGCTCTTACTTGAAAGCTCGAGCTCCAAAAATACGCGAGCCTCCTACGAAAATCCACCCGCAAAAAATACTAGCGACTTTTAGGTCTGTTACCTCGAGGTTAGCGAGGTCCGACAAAAACCCGAGTATTATATGAGTTTAAGAGTTTTTGCTGATGCAATGCTCTATTGAACTCTTACTCAAGCACTCTTCCCAAAAACCCAAGATGGGTATTTATAGGCAAGAGGGAGAGTGGGAATTTCTATCCCATCAATGTAGGATCATGAAATTCCTCAATTTATTTTAAAGCTAAAATAAATTAAATAAGCAAGTAAGTAATAAATCAACAAGTGTCATCATTGTATGTAAAGGGAAGTGAGGACCACTTGGAGAGGAGGGGACCATAATTGCTCCCCACTCCTTCCTCTCCTTGTGCCACTTGAACCTCACACTTGAGAACTCCCTCACATGCACTCGCATGGACTACGACCCTAGCTACCCAGACCAACCAAACCCAGCACATGCGGGCTGCTTGCTGCCAGCCTCTTCGGCCAGCACGCCCACGCACGCTTGTGTGGGCTGCTGCTAGCAAGCCTCGCACATGTGCGGGCTGCTAGCTGTAGCGTGCCAGCAAGCCACGCACTATGTGCGGGCTGCTGGTCGTAGCTTGCTAGCAAGCCTCGCACATGGTGCGGGCTGTTAGCTTGCCTAACCCCTAGCACTCGGGATTCCGTCTCGTCTTATACTATTTTTAACTCGACTTTCGACGCTCGGTTTTGACACTCTAAGTTCGAATTTCCGACGCCTAAATATTTAATACTCAGGGGACGAATTAATTTCTTCCGAATTAATTCGTCGAGTCGGTTCGTTTACTGCAAAGGGTGTGACCCGAAGGGTTTAGTCAAGATTAAGCTGTAATATTAATTACGGAGTATGCATTAATATTACTAATCGAAAGCAGCCTCCACCTAGGCATTCCGATCACTTGACCTTACTGAATATATTAGCTTTCGAATAATTCTGAACCCACTATCAGAATAATCACTACAACAAATTGAACTTTGTGCCACGGATAAACTCGTGGCACAAGTTTAAAATTACCGCGACTATGTGATTTAGCAACGGGAATTTCAAAATTTACTCCCGTGGCACAAGAGGTCGTGGCTAGAAACTTGCTACGGAAAAATGGATGTCGTGGCAAATTTTACTTTTTATGCCACAGGTATTCAAGTGGCACACAAATTCCCTTGCCACGAATATTAACGTGGCTAACAAATAATAGCCACAAATTCTACCATGGCTAATAAGCATAGTTGCCACAAATATCCCAGTGACTAATAAGCTTGCTTGCCACAAATACTACTGTGGCTAATAAACTCCATTACCATAAATATTGTCGTTGCTAAAATTGTAGTAGAAAAAGCAATTAATAAGCAATATACTATGTTGCCTAAGTTGATCAATTGACACAATACACATATACACAAAACTAAGATATTTTCATTAATAGCATGTAAATTTACACTTTCCATCCCAAAAATTGATAAAAAAAATACAATTGGTCGATTAGAGTACACCACTTTCCTCAAAAAAAAAAAAAGCTACTTCTCAGAGCAACAACAACGCCCAACTACTGTTTTCTCCAACCAGAACACGTATTGACTGCACATCACCAACTTCTTCAATTTCGGCACAACTTCAAATCGACTACGCATATTGTACGCTCAAACCTGAAATCAAATATCAAGTTTACCGTAAGATAAAATTAATTAGAGTACATAGAAAATTTTTCAGATAAGAATGCAATGTCTGAAGAAATACTTGTCCTTCTCAGACAATGAAACCAACTTTAAAAGGGCTATGCAATTTCTGTTTTTTCTAAAAAAGACTTACAAAACATATAAACTTCGTGTGATAACAGTAAGATAATTATCAGACATGATACTAAGAATCCTAGCAACAATTATATAGTTATTTACAACTGAATTCCAACCATCACAATTAAAAAGGCATAAAAAAGTGAATTACTACAAACACCTTACTCACAACAAAGCACAGTTCATCATCCAGCTAGTTGACGAATGCCAAATCGTCGTCTATATTAAGGTAAACATCACTATTAACTTCTCGAATCAATGAATAACAAATTCTCCCTAAGTCTCAACATCTTCCTTAATCTATACTGAATAAACAATACAACTATAAGCAATAAAACAGATGCTCGTGTTGTAAACTTAAACTATGTCTACTTTAAGCAACAAACTTGTTAGAATTCATATTATAACAGCTAAGGATTCATATTATAAACATATAACATATCCCTTATACCTCAAAGTAAGTTTATGGACCAAAGTTCGATATCTTAAGCTAGCACATATGCATGCTGGATGGGTCAGGCTTGACTGAGGGCCTAAGGGCTAAGGTTTCCGACTCAAGATCTTTTTTGGTCCAGCGTAATTTATTTGCTTGTATGTAGGCACGCTTTTAGTTTATTTCCTTACCAAATGGCAGAGTACACATAACCAGTTTCTAGACCATGAAGCCATGAAAATTTATTCAATGGTCGGCTGTGTACTATCTCTCTCCTAACTCTCTAAAATCACAAAATAAGCCTAAATAATGTTGGGGAAAAAAGCACTACTTAATCTAACTTATCCAGCAGAAGGTTTATCCCAATATCTCTAAGAAATCATATCCTCTTCAAAGATTGCCTAGCATTCTCAAAAGGCTCAGTTGAATGTCTGTCCTAAGAACACTAACCTAATGAACACCAACCAAAATCTCTATATATAAGCTAAAGAATTAAACCAAGACAATAAACTCACAAACGAACAAAAGATGAAAGATATATAATGACAGATCTGTAAATTAAAATTGAACCTTTTTCCTCTTTGAATATAACACATGTAAAACTAACAGAATTTCCCATCACACCAGAAAGATAACCACTATATACATTAACTCTCATCTAACCCAACTCCCAACTAACAAATACTTCACCAGTGGACATGTAACAAACAACCATTCAACCCAAAGTAACAGACAGTAAGTTCATTCAAGCCATTCATCACACACCTTGAGAGCACATAATTACAAGACAAACAAACATCATAACGAAATTCAAGCTGCAAATGTACTCACCTTGTCGCAAACATCAACAATCCGGCTGAGTTCGTTAACAAATGCATCTTCATCTTTCAACAATGTCTTCTTTAATTCAATAGATGTCCCTCCTAAGTGCACACCTTCCCTCTCCCTGCCTACACACCTGCCCCCTGCTAGCACACTACCTTATTACCTGCCTGCTAACTGCTTCCTATCCTGCAAACTGCCTCATCCCTTATTGCACAACTGCCCCCTCCCCTTTTTGCACAACTGCTCCCTCCCCTCGTTACACACACTATTCCTCTCTCTGCCCGCCCTCTTCCCTGCACACCTATCCTTGCCTACACGCCCCTCCCCTGCTTGCAAACTTCCCCACTCCCCTATCTGCAAACTGCTCGCCTCCCTACACACTGCCCCCTGCCCCCTTCCCTGCTACATACCTTCCCCCTCCCTTCTAAACACTTGACATAGCAACAAGTCATCCGATAAAAACTTTGGCCTAAATTATTATGTGGAAAGAAACAAAATCTACTTCAATTACAAATTAAACTTAGATAAAACTAATTTTCTTAGAGAATAATAGAATGAATACCCATAAAGTCTAAGGAATGATTTGATAATCGATAGACATAGAATCTTTTTCATAACAAAATTGTTCTCATCAATTTTTTAGCAAAATAAACTAAGTAGCAGCACAAGCAAACAATTATCAGAGTCTACAAAAAAAAAATATCAAAAGAATGAATAGATTATACAAAAAAATATAATCAAAGTAATTAATCTTCACAAATATTGAACTAATTATATGAAATCAGGTAAGTTGGCATACGAAATTATAAAAAGTGAAGAAAAAAATTCAGTTTGGCCATCTGAAATTAAAGCATAAAATTCCAAAAATAAATTCAAAATTGGGGAAAAATTCTACTCAAGCATAGCAACTAGAATCATACTTAATTCAATTGCTACCACATACGGAATGGAAAAATCAATTAAAATCACCATTGATTCATATATTATGACACTAATTATGAGAAAACCGCAAAATAAATAGATCTAACCTTGATTTTTTTTTTTTTGAGAAAAATAGATCTAACATTGATATATTGTCGAAGAACTGATCTTTATTGCGTCGAATCTTCAATTAATGATCGTTCGATTGAAATGCAATTTCGTTCGAATGGTTTAGAATTAGGTATCGTACAAAATTAAGAATAGTTTAAAATCTTCAGCAAACAAAGGCTTTTTTTTTTTTTTTTTTTTTTTCTGATTTTCATGGGAGTTTTTGTGGTTTTCTATGTATATTTTTTTTAATAAAAGTGGCGGTTAATGAAAGGGGTTTAAGAGGCTTATAAAAAAAAGAGCCTAATCAATTTTAAGATTTATGTGATATTTTTGTTTTTGGTTTCTTTAGCCGCCTAATCAGCAAACAGTAGGTAATTGGATTTTTCTTTTTTTTTTTTTTTTTTATGCGTAGTACAAAGTATTATTATTATAAAATATTATATTTTGAAGAGGAAAGATGATATCTAATTCGGTACAACTAATTGTGAGCAACCAACAAAAGTTGGCTCAAGTGGTAAGCAATTTGACCTCGCTTAAGTGAGATCTTGGGTTCGAGCCTCACTGTATGCATAAAATCTTGTTGGGAGACTCACCACCATAAGCCAGATGTGCGACCCGGGTCGAATCTTGATATACTCGGAGCTAAACTGCAGCAAACTAGTTGTGAGCCTTATACTGTAACATGTATCAAATATCATACAAAATAAGCTTAAGTGGTACTTTATAATATCAATATAATACAATGAGTGTATGTCCTTTTTAATATATTTTTCATTATTATAATTGATGAGTGTCATTTATGGCACTCATAGGGTAGTCTTTTAGGGTTATTTCTTTCCCTTTTTCATGCTTTCTTCTCTTATTTTTGGTCCTTTTTCCTTTAGTTTCTCTTTCTCCTCTTTTCTTTATGGTTCTCGTGTTTTTTCTCGTGTTTTCCTTTTATTTGGCTCTTTTTCCCTTTTATTTCCTTTCTTTGTTTGCTTGTGTAGGTACTTGGAGAATCACCTCTGCAAAGGAATCAAGTTGGGACCTTAATGACCAAGCAAGGAAGAAGCATTTAGCTAGAGAGGGCTCAGAGAGGCCTTGGAGAGGCCTCGGAGAGGTCTCCAAGGTATTGCCAGCACGCTGCGGGCGCGGGTCAGTGAAGCCGCGGGCGCGGGCTCAAGAAGCACAAATGGCCAGATTTTGGCAGGAACTACCCGCGGTTGCCCCGCGGGCTCTCCGCGGGCACGGGAAACTTGGAGAGGGCGCTCTGTCTTAGAGAGACCGCGGCCCCCTGATTGAGCTTTGGGAGCAGGGGATTAGCCGCGGGCGCGACATCTTTGGCCGCGGGCGCGGTATCTTTGGCCGCGGGCGCGGGTGTTGCCCAGATAGCCCGCGGAGGGTTTTGTACCCATTTCTCCGCGGCTGCTGGTTCATCGGGAGAGGGCGCGGGATTTGCCGGTTTCTTCTTTGCTTATAAATAGAATTGTAATTCCTTTTTGAAACCAACTTTTTTATAATATTTCATTAGCTTAGTTTTAGAGAGAGAATTTAGAGAGAAGTTAGAGAGAAGTTCTTGGTTTTGGATTTGTAACTCAACATTTGATCAATCAAGTTTGGATTTCTTCATTTTCAATCATCAATATTAGTGAGAATCTCTTCCTTCTTTCGTCTCTTACTTACTTGCTATTTGATTTATGCTTGTTGCTTGTTTTTTCTTTGGATTTGAGTTTGATATTGTTGAATATTTTGATTTCTCTTAGATTTTGATATAGAATGATGATCAATGCAATTTCTAGTTATTTGTTCTTGAATTTCACCATGATTAGTGAGTAGATTAGTTGCTAGGGAAAGGGGGAAGCATGTTTGATTAATGAAATTTCTAGTTGATGCTCTTTAATTGATTGATTTGTTGCAATTAAATTGGTTGACATAGTTTTGCATGTGATTGATTAGACTAGGAGTGATCAACCTATAAGATTAATCTAGATTGCATTGCAACTCTTAATGACATGAACAATTGATTTGAAAGTTGCTCTAATTGATTGGGTTTGCTTGTGATTCTTCTTGATTTGCCTTTCATAGTGACTCCTAGATTGGCCTATAGGAGATAGCATTTGAACTCTCTTAATTGCTACTATTGTTTGTCCATTGCAATACTTGAATTAATTGATTGAGCTCTAAACTAGCATTATCATTGAACTTGCATGTGGAACCCATATCCCTAGTGTTTAGACCTTTGATTTACTTGATTAGACTTGTTTTAGTTTACCATAGTGCCAACCATAATCTCAACTCCATCTTCGAGGTAGCTTGACTTAGACTCTAGTTTTCATCATTGCATTCCCTAGGGATCGACCCTTAACTTGCCCTATATTCATATAAGGTTTGTTAGGTGTTTACAAATTTAGTTTGACTTGGTGGAAGGGTAGATAACGACATACATTTTCCTCTTGTCAAAATGGCGCCGTTACCGGGGAGTGCTATTGGTGCTTAGCTTTTGTTGTTGAGTCTACTTCATTATAATTGAAAAATACAAAAAGATTTGGTTTCTTTAGGCTACACTTGTAGCCGTGCTACTAATATTTTCTTTGAGTTTTGCATGCATAGAGCTCGTGATCGATCCATTGTGCCTTTTGACTCGGAAATCAAAAGGACTCTCTCAAGGAGAAGAATAGCTAATCGATCCTTGGGGTATAGTTATTCAAGTGAAGAAGGGATTGAAGAAGATCAAGGCATGGGAGAAAATCCGAGAGTGGCCTTGAAGGAGCTAGAAATACCCGGTGCATATAGGTTTGAGAGCGGTATAGCTCTGCCTACAACACCGACAAATGATTTCGAAATTCGGCCGGCCATGATCACCTTAATTGAGAGGAGGCAATATAGTGGGGCTAAGAATGAGAGCCCGTTGAACCATCTTAAAGAATTTGAGAAATATTGCAACACCATCAAAGTCAACGGAGTTTCTCAAGAGTTCATCCGCCTCAAGTTGTTCCTCTTCTCTCTCATAGGAAGATCCTTAGAGTGGCTAGATAAAGAGGTGAAGCCCAACTCCTTGAGAACATGGGATGATGTTACAAAGGCCTTCTTGTCCCGCTTCTACCCTCAAAAGAAGACGGCGGAGGCAAGAGCCTTGATTCAAGGGTTCAAGCAAAGGCCAAATGAAAGCCTTTACAAAGCATGGGAGAGATACAAAGAGTATCAAAGGGAGTGCCCTCACCACGGAATCCCAACATACCAAGTGGTCCAAATCTTCTATGGCGGTTTAAGTCCCCAAGGCAAGTCATGCCTTGATGGGGGGCCGGGGGTCCTATCATGAACAAGACCGAAGAAGAAGTGGTGGACATTATTGAGGACGTGGTGACGTACTATAGATATTGGCAAGATGGGGAGAGGGACTCTTTAAGCAAGCAATCTTCATTGTACTCGGTGGACCATCTAAATGCGATCAACAACCTTTCCTCCCAAATGACAAACTTGGGAAAGGAGGTGACCGCAATCAAAGCCAAGTTAGAGAGCGCTTCTTCTTCTTCTCAAGCTTCGAATCTTCCCTCCCAATTTAAGGGGGGAGGTACTCTTTCTAACTCTCAACCCCCTCCCTCTTCACATAATATGCCTATGGGTTGTTTGTTTTGTGATGCATGTGGATCGTATGATCATGACTCTAGTAATTGTCCTAATGAATGTGTTGATGAGTTTGATAACAATGAGAGTGAGCATGTGAATTATGTGTCAAATAATAATGTTCAAAGGTTTGATAATCAAAGAGGTCAATGGAATAGGAATTACCAAAACCAAGGCAATTTTGACAACTATAACCAAGGTGGTGGTTATAGAAACCAAGGGAATTAAGGTTCTCGTGGTAGCTATAATAACCAAGGTTATAGTGGCCAAAATCAAAGCCAAAATTATGGTAATCAAAACCAAGGTTATGGAAATCATAACCAAGGTAGTGGTAATCATAATCAAGGTGGTGGTAACCATAATCAAGGTTATGGTCAAAATCAAAATAGGGGTACTTGGAACAATCAAGGGAGGGGCAATTTTCAAAATAATGCTCAAAGAGGTCCCCCACCCGGATTTGTTCCAAAGACTCAAGGTGAAAATTCCTATTCACAACCTTCTTCACCTAGGACCAATTTGGAAGAAATAATTGAGAATCAAACCAAGTTGTTGAACACTTCATCTTTCTCTACCTTTTACCGATGTGATCAACCAAATGCCAAATTATGCCAAATTCCTCAAGGAAATTTTGAGTGGGAACAGAACTTGTGAGGTTGTGGAGACTATCAACTTGACCGAAAATTGTAGTGCTATCATCATGAACAAAATGCCACCCAAATTGAAAGACCCCGGAAACTTCTCCATCCCTTGTGCCATTAACAAGATGCAAATTGATAATGCCTTATGTGACTTGGGAGCTAGTGTGAGCCTAATGCCATATTCGGTTTATCAAAGACTTGAACTAGGGGAACTCTTACCTTCTAACATTACCTTGCAATTAGCCGATTGGTCAATCAAGTTTCCAAAAGGTAAGGTAGAAGATGTTCCATTGAGGGTTGGGAAGTTTGTGTTCCCAGTGGATTTTGTTGTGCTTGAAATGGATGAAGATGCTACCATTCCAATCATTTTAGGTAGACCCTTTCTTGCTACCTTGGGTGCTATGATTGATGTGAGGAGTGCAAATATTTCCCTTAAGGTAGGAGATGAGGTTATTGAATTTGATTTGAATGAAATCATGAAGTATCCATGTTCTTCTCTAGAAAATTGCATGATGATTGATTCACTTGATCATGTTGTGTCTTCCATGCATGAGCACTTGCTCACCTCTAACGATGCTTTTGAGAATGTTTTGTTGAACAAGGACAAAGTAGGTACACCATGCAAGGAAATGACATTCTATGAGGAATTTCTTAATGGAAGCATGGAGGAAGTGGATGAGCAAATGTGCTTGAAAATCTCAAGCTAAGAAGCTTTGCAAGTGGCCACATCAAAGGAAGGTAATGGTGTGCCTATGGTAGAGCTCAAACCTCTACCATCACACCTTAGGTATGAGTTCTTGGGCCCTCATTCCACTTACCCCGTGATAGTTAGTGCATCCTTGAGCGTGAGCCAAGCTCAAGCGTTATGTGGTGTTTTGAGAAAGCACCAAGGTGCTTTGGGGTACACAATTGATGATCTTAAAGGTATAAGCCCCGCCTTGTGCCAACACCACATAACACTTGAGGAAGGCGCCCTTCCTTCTATCGAACGATAAAGAAAACTACATCCCCAAATGGGAGAGGTAGTTAAGAAGGAGATCACCAAGCTATTGGATGCGGGAATCATATTCCCCATCTCTAGCTCAAGGTGGGTCTCCCCCGTGCATGTCGTTCCAAAGAAGGGGGACATGACCGTGGTTGAGAATGAGAAGGGTGAGCTCATTCCAACTAGGACGGTCACGGGTTGGCGGATGTGTATAGACTATAGACGTCTAAACACATCCACCAAGAAGGATCACTTCCCTCTTCCATTTATTAATCAAATTCTTGAAAGACTAACAAGGCACAAGTTTTATTGTTTCCTCGATGGATATTCGGGATTCTTCCAAATCCCCATCCACCCCGATGATCAAGAGAAAACTAGCTTCACATGTCCTTATGGGACCTTTGCCTATCGAAGAATGCCCTTTGGGTTATGCAATGCACCCGCTACATTCCAAAGGTGCATGATGAGTATTTTCTAGGATATGTTGGAGGAGGAAATGGAGGTCTTCATGGATGACTTTTCGGTGGGGGGTGTTTCATTTGAGGAGTGCCCTGTGAACCTTGAGAAGTGTTTGGAAAGATGTGTAAAGGTCAATCATGTTTTGAATTGGGAGAAATGCCATTTCATGGTGGAGGAAGGTATAGTGCTTGGGCACAAGATTTCAAATAGAGGCATTGAGGTGGATAAGGAAAAAATAGAAGTGATTGAGAAACTTCCACCTCCGGTGAATGTCAAAGGAGTGAGAACGTTCCTTGGTCATGCGGGTTTTTATAGGAGATTCATCAAGGATTTTTCACTTATTGCTAAGCCCCTAAATGACCTTCTTCAAAAGGATGTTGAGTTCATTTTTGATGACAAATGCTTGAAGGCATTTGATAGATTGAAGAAGGCCCTAATCTCCACTCCTATTGTTCAAGCCCCAAGGTGGAATCTTCGTTTTGAATAGATGTGTGATGCGAGTGATTGGGCGATTGGAGGTGTTTTGGGACAACGTGTAGACAAGAAGCTTCATGTGATTTACTATATGTCCAAGACACTCAATGGGGCTCAAAAGAACTACACAACAACGGAAAAGGAATTTTTAGCAATTGTGCACTCTTTTGAGAAATTCCGTTGTTACTTGTTGGGTTCCAAGACCATAGTTTTCACGGATCATGTGGCCCTCAAGTATCTCTTTGCCAAGAAAGAGTCCAAGCCTAGGTTGATTCGATGGGTGCTTGAATTGCAAACTTTTGAGATTGAGATTAGGGACAAGAAGGGTGCGGAGAATGTTGTGGCGGACCATCTTTCTCGCCTTGAGGGTGATCAAATTCATGATGATGGTTCACCAATTGAGGATAGAATGCTTGATGACTTCTTATATGCCATAGAGGTGAAGGAACTCCCATGGTATACCGACTTGGTGAAAGATGTTTTTGATAATGGTGCCGTGGAGATTTCTCCTTTGAACTCCTCATCTTCATTTAAGGTTAATAGTCATCGGCTCAAGAAGTACTATGATGGAGTGTTTGTTGGACTTGTTCACAAAATTATTCTTTATAAGCCACCTTGAGATGATGGTGCACGTCGAGCTAATGACGTTAACCAAAAGCGCTTAAGGGAGGCAACCCGGATTCTCATCTAATTTCTCTTTCCTTTCTTTTCTTTTATTTTTCCTTGATTGGTTTTTGATCTTATTTTGAGTTGGTTTTGTGTTTGTTTTTTAGGTCGCCTATTATCATCACTTGTTGGAAAGAAGGGGTTTGATGAAGAGTTTAGAGCGCAGGGGAGAGGGCTCCCCGAGGGCTTGGAGAGACCTCGGGGGCCTCTTCACCTTTTTGAGGCATTTCCGATCAGGAACTCCCCGCGGTTGCCCTGCGGTCTCTCCGCGGGAGTGGGAGAGATTGGAGAGGCCTCGGGAGATAAGGAGAGGGTGCGACCCTCATTTCAAGCAAAATTGGAACTTTCAATCAGGAACTTCCCGCGGTTGCCCCGCGGTCTCTCCGCGGGCGCGGGAAGTTTTGGAGAGGGCGCGGCATTTCTGGAGAGGGCGCGGCCCCCTGTCAGGTAAAAAAGTTCAAAAAGTAACAGGAACTCCCCGCGGTTGCCCCGCGGTCTCTCCGCGGGCGCGGGAGAGTTGTCGCGGGCGCGGCAGAGTCGGGAGAGGGCGCGGCGAACTGGGTTTTTTATACCCGGGTGCACCCCCTTCTCTCTCTCTCCTCTCTTATTTTCTCTTCTTCTCCTTTTTTTTCCCTTTTCTCTCTCTACCTCCTCTCAAACCCTAACCCCAAAACATCAATTTCTCACTTATTTCTTCAAATTTTTCCTAAAATTATATATGCAAAAAATAGTCGTTCTCTTTCCTGTTTTATATGCTTATAAAAATGAATAAAAGAGAATGGTTAGCAAAGATAACAGTTCTCTTTGTTGTTTTTTTAAAAAAATAAATAAAATAATAATAATATTGCGTCATGGAAATTGCATATATACTACAATATTTATTTTGAGGGCATATACTACAGTATTTCGTAAACTGCATCATCAATCAATAAAAAAAATTGAATTGCAATTGTAAAAGTGAGTCAGATGCCAAATTAATTAAAAAAACTATATTGTAATTACATTTTGATACAATTCTCTAACCTAACTTAATAATTATTAATGTGTTTACAACTTCAGAAGAACACCTAACTTGATTTTCCCTAAAATTCGAAACCACCTAATAATCTAATTCAACCGCAGCGGCACTTCCAGTCTTCCACTCTTCCACCAACTTGAACTAACAGCAACACTTCAACACCAACTTGAACGACACTTCAACACCAACCTGAACCACCGCAGCGCTTCCACCAACCTCAACCACCGTAGGGCCTGCAGTGATAGTGCACGCAAATAGAGAAGTCACAACAAGCACCCATAAATCAAAGATGAAAATCAGAATTTAATCCAAATCATTACATAAAAATCAATTGATAAAAGTTATAGATCTAAAATTAATAATTGAGAATTAAACAAGCTACCTCCATAATGTTAAACACCAATCAACCCGCAACAACTTATGACCATATATAGAACAAAGCAGATATTCAATGGCTTAATCTTTCGCATTAATTGTATCGGAGTTGGGGTAAGGCCGCTAGTTGTAAACAGAGGAAGAAGACGACAAATTTCCGCACACCGCAGCTTTGTAACATTGAGAATATTGATCTTTTGCACACCGCATATTTTGTAACATCAGTGACGACGCTCAAAGTTTAATCGGGCTTTAGCTTGGAGTTTTTAGAACATTAAGGGATGAAGGTAGAAGAGAAAGGAGTTAGAGTCTCATATATAGGAGGAAAGAAGTAAGAGAAGAGGAAAAGAAGAGGGGAAGTTATGAAGGAATGAGTGTATGACGACTATCTTAAGAGGAAAGAGGAGTTAGGGTTAGAATTTTGGGCCTTTTGGTATGTTAGATTATTATTTTTTAAATAAAAAATAATAATGTTAAACATATAGAACGGTTAAATAGGAGGGGCGATCTATATTGTGAGTGTAAAATTTTGGATATATGAAATAGAACGGTTAAATAAGATATGTGTTCTATATAATAAAATCATAATTTAATAAAAATAATAAAATAAATCTTATAGAACGGTTAACTTAGATAGGCGTTCTATACAATCCTAGAGATCGCCTATCTAAGTTAACTGTTTTATATCTTGCGTTTCTTATTCTAGTTTTTGGTGTAGTGACGCGCTGTAATTTAAACCATTTTGCGTTTTAATTACTTGACTCAAATCGACCTTGACTTTACGATTTTAAAGAGGAAAAATGAAAAATAGGTGCATATTTTTGGCAAAAATAATGTATATATTTTTTAGGAACCAAGTATGGTATTTAAATTGGAGGATTGATATCCGACTTACCCCACTACAAAAATGCCCCAACCCACGGGGGGAGCACAACCGAGGGAAAAAACGCGCATACAAGACTCTCTTAAACATGGTCAAAGTGTGTGTATTGGTGTGTCCGTTGAGTGTAAGTGATATGCTTGGACTCTTGTGTAAGACCATGGGACTTAGTGCCTAGACTCAATTAATGAATTAACAAAGTATTATTGATAGTAAAATTTAACCGAATTACTTAACAAATTGGTTAATTAGACATAAGGTGATAACTCGATCAATAATCCGAACTGTCGTCAAGACGACAGGACTGGCGCCTCTCTTTCCAATGTAGCGCCAGACGATAGAGCTGTCGCCAAGTGCCACACTCCACAGAGTGGCGCTACAGTTCAAACTTTGGCGCCATTGCTGGAGCATCAATCTGAAACTGTTTTCGGTGTTATTAATCAACAGGGGTATGTCTAAAGTCGTACTAAGTCTATTATGGTTAAAATATTAGACTTTATTTACTCAAATTAATTAATTAATTAATTAATTAGGCAAAGTTCTTTTAGTCATTAAGTTATTTCATCTTAACACAAGTTAAACAAATGGTTAAGAAATACATATACCATATGCACAACAAATAATTTACAATTAGTCAAGTAGGCACGATATGATGCAATGAGTTTGCAACCTAATCATGGCTCTAGTTCTCGAAAGTTCGGGATATGGGTTAGTCAATAGAGGGTCCATGGTTAATTGTCCGGATGCACCGCACGGAAGCCTAACCGTGATGGGTTGGCGCGAGTGGATGGGACACCGCGAGTTTTAGAAAAAACTCGCTTCCATGGTTTGGTAAATTCAACAATCTCGGATGTACCCTTTGTTGCTCAGAGCGTTCAATCAGGTAGATGGAGCATGAATTCCCAGAGGGTTATGTCCATATGCAGAACACATATGGGTTTCAGAAAAGTGAGAAAAACTTAATCAGGAAGTAGGATCGAGCAAACAATGCGAAAAACTGGTCGAAATTAGAACGCATATTTTTGGCTCGGTATTGGAAGAATTTGGCGCCAGCAAATAGAGATTGACGCCGAATTTTGGCTGTAGCGCCTGGCGACAGAACAGTCGTCTGGAGCTACATTAAAGATTCTGGCGCTAATTTTCTGTTCGCTGACGCTAATTCCTACATGCCTCAGCAGCTTTCTGTGCTCGATAAAATTTTCCAGTTTCGCAAAGTGTTATTTCGGTCCTAGTTGTGAAAGATATTCCTCAAATTTCCTATGTGTAAATTCCTATGTTTTAACTCATTTCGGATGATCTTTCCAATGAGATCTTTTTTATGCATATGACAATAATGTTAATCAAAATTACGCACATGAAATACTTAGAAATTTTCTGGTCTCATCCACTCATTCTAAATCATTGCCGAAATAAATTTCAGGAATTAAAATAGAAATCCTCCCCAGTGGAGTCGCCAAAAATTGTAGGGAATATTTCAAGCATTAACCCCTAGCTTGAACCCCACTGTGATCATACACTAAAGTACGGTGGCGTCCAAAGGGAAAGAAGATAAAGCAAAAAGAGTCGCCAACAAGTTTTTTAGGAACTTGTAAACCGTTCACGAGGTGAAGGTTACACCCCTTAACGATCCAAGAGATCGTCAACTCCATAAGGTCTTGAACCAAATAGGGTTCGAGGATGAAGGTACAAATCCAACCTAAAAGTGATTGAACCTGCCCTAATAATAGGCCTCTACTTTATTCTAATCGTATTCATCTGCTCTTTCTGACTAACATGCAATCAATAGGATTAACCCTAAACCTATTTATCTATGTTGGTTGAATATTAATGCACAAACAAAACTATTATTGGCGATCACTTGAATTATAATCAAATTAACCCTAAACAAGATTATTAATTATCTTATTAAGCGTGATTACAAGTACAAATTCCCTTTAAACATGCATAAAAGGCGTGATCAAGCAATAACAATAAATATATATCAAGCAACATAATAAATCATCATCATAATTAAAAATAACAATAATGATAAAATAACCGTGTTAAAGCATAAGAAAAACAAGATCCTAGGCATGATATATACTAACAAGATTAATAACAAACCCTAGCATGTCACTAAACAATAAAGATCATATATTTAGCCCTAACATGATACTAACATGAATAAATATTAGGAAGAATATAGGAAGCATCATACTTTTAATCATACTTGATATTAAAATTACCCTAGACATGATACTAGGAATATCATAATAACAATCTAAGCATGATTTCTACATAATATCAATAAAAATCACTAAAGTACTTACTTGGATGCCTCGTACCTCTTTCTTATAACAAAATACACGCATTAGTAACTTCAAGGAAAATAATAAAACAAACAATTAAATTAAATAATTGAAAGAGATATTTGGGACCAAACCCTCAAAAATTAAACCTTTCACGTCTAGGGCGAAAGGCAACTTTGAACTTGGCTAGGTGTTTCTAAATCTAATGAATGCGAAATTTTTGTATTTGTGAAAAAGCTAGTTTAGAAAAGAGAGAGAGAGAGAGAGAATAATCAAGAGAACCTTGATGAGAGTTGGTGAATGAAAACTATTTATAGAGAAAATCAACCAAAAAGATAGAAAATCAAAAGAGAGTTCTGACGCGTAAAACGAGGTTAGCGCCAAACGCCAGGCGCTAAGGCTAGCGTTAGGCGCTAATGCTGGCGTTTGGCGCTGACTATGTTTTTGACGCGTTTTCTTAAAATCAGAAAGAAATTGCCGTACAGGAGGATAAAATCGTATTTTACTCGAAAACGTTCTTTTATTCTGATAAAAACTCTAAAAAGTCAACAAAAGTCAATTTATCAATGCTAATCGAATTAGGAATGAAAAGAACCTTCTAGAAGAATCTAGAAGACTAAAACCATTCCTAATTGCATTAGGAATGATAAATCCATGTTAGGCCCTCCTCTAGATCATTGGGCCGCATATAAGGCTCAAACCAGGCCCAGTTCAGTAATTTGGCCATAACTTCCTCAATAATTATCGGAATTGGGCTTATAATATATCGTTGGAAAAATATTTTCAAGCCCTATCCAACTAAACTACTATTGGACCCATATCATGGACCAACCAAACTGGATTGGCTATTTTCTTAAAATAGGTTTTCAAAAACAGAGAGAAGAGAAAAGAAATTAAAACTATCCGCAACACTAAACTTTCCACACTTTCACTTCATTTGATTATGATTCGACGTGAAAGGTACTCATCACTGGGTTTGGTTTTGGAGAGACACAAATGGGTGTCTACACTACAGAGATGTGTGCTTGACGGTGCAAGATACACATTTCTTAACACTTTTATCTGTTTAACTAATGCTAGTTTGCAGGTATCGGCGTTACAAGAATGATTTAGGGTCGCAGAACGTTCTGAATCATTCTCTGTCCTTATCGCTACTTTGACTTTTGTTTTTGAAACTTGCGTTTCTCCAAATTCGGTCAAAGTGGGGGCTTCTGTAGACACCTAATTGTGTCTCCCCAAAAACCAAACCCAGTGATGAATACTTTTCACGTCATTTGATTATCGAACGAGGTGAATGTGTGAAAAGTCTAACGATGCGGTTGTTTTTAATTAAAATATCTCTCTTTTTGTTTTTGAAATATTTCTTTTTATACTCTATTTTTGAAAATATCCAGTCCAATTTAGTTTGGTCCATGATAAGGGTCCAATAATAGTTTAGTTGGATCGGGCTCGAAAAGAGCTTTCTAACGATATATTATAAGCTTATTCCGATGAATAATGAGGAAGTTATGGCCAAAATATTTCAGGCCCAATGATCTAGTGGAGGGTCTATTAGTTAATATTCCCAAAGTTATTAGGATTGATTTAATCTTCTAGAATCTAGAAGGTTCTTTTAAATTCTAATAGAATTAGGATTGATAATTATTATTTAAAAGAGTTTTATTTGGAATAAAATAAGTGTTTTATGAAAAACCAATTTTAATTTGATAAACGCGGAATTTAATGCTTAATCATATTAAGAAGAGAATTCCGCGTGCAAAGCGCGTTTAATTTCTAACTCAGCGCAAGAAGACAAGCCTGTCGCGTGGCGCTAACAGTTGGTGATTTTCATCTGGGGCTAACTCTTGTCGTTCTCGACAAGAGGTCTTTAATTCCGAATGGGACTTGAATTCTTTTATATCATATCTCCCCGTTTTTATTCATTTCACAACCATCATCTATCTCTCTTCTCTAAGAGCTAGAATCTTACTCTCTCTCTATTCTTTTTCTAAACCTTCCCTTATAAAAAATTCCACGTACATTAGTTCTAGACACACCTAACAAAGTTCAAAGTTGCCTTCGCCCTAGACGTGAAAGGTTGATAATTTCTGAGGGTTTGGTCCCAAATCCCTATTTCAATTATTTATTTTAATTGTTTGATTTATTCTTTTCCTTGAAGTTACTAACGCGTGTATTTTGTTATTATAAAGAGATACGAGGCATCCAAGTAAGTAATTTAATTGTTATTATTTTGATATAGAAATTATACTTTGATTATTTTGATTTATAGTATCATGTTAAGATGTTTTTATTGCTTCCTAGTATCATGTTTAGGGTAATAACTAAGATTTCTAATATCATGTATGTTTATAGGTTGCTTCTTATTCTTTTTTTCTATCATGTTAGTATCATGTTAGGGATAAAGATTTAATCTTTATTGTTTAGTGACATGCAAGGATTTGTTATTAATCTTGTTAGTATCATGCCTAGGATCTTGCTAATATTATTATGTTTTATTGAGATAGTATTATGATTGTTGTTATTATGTTGCTTGATATTATATAATATTATTATTGTTATTGCTTCATCACGCCTTTTATGCATGTTTAGAGGGAATTTGTACTTGTAATCACGCTTAATAAGATAATTAATAATCTTGTTTAGGCTAATATGATTATAATTCAAGTGATCGCCAATAATAGATTTGTTTGTGCATTAATATTCAACCAACATAGATTATTAAAGAGAAATTTTTTAAAATAGTTTTTTTTTAAAAAAAAAAAAAAACAATTGTTCTCCAACTGCCATTTCTTTTTTTTTTTTTTATTATTTTAAAAAATTTCTCTTTCCTCTCATAAATTAAAAATCTTCCTCAATTAATCCATTTTATTTCTCTCTCCTATAATCATTTTTCTCTTTCTAAAAACTGCACTATTTTGCCATGATGAAAGATGAAGAACACAAGCTAAGGAAACTCATTCGAAAAGGTGAACAATTCTTAAACTTCTTTGAATTTGCTATGATTATGCTATAATTCAACAATTTTTTACTTCAAAACTATCTTCGTCTACTACTAATTGTCATTTTAATTATTATTATCATTTTTTTAGAAAATCGAAAGTATATGCTTCTACTGAAGAAGATGAAGATGTGTAAGTAATTTATTGTTCAAAATCGCAATTTTATCTTAAATTGTTAATTTTTAGAGTTGAATACTTAATTAAAACCCTAAATTTTTTGAACAGTACAATAAGTCAAATGTTCAAGGTCAAAACACCAAAAAAAAACAAGAAATTTGATGATATACAGAAGAGAAGTCCAATTGTTGATAAAAAAAAATAAAAGAAAAAAAAACACTTTTGGATGAATTAAACAAAGAAATTTCATAAAGTATAACTAACAGGTATATTTTTGTTCATATATATTTGATGTTGATATACGTTGTGCTTCATGTCAAGATTTGTGTTTTATGAATTAATAATTTGTTTATAAAATAATTATTTATTTGGATGTTGTCTTATTGCTTATTTTGTTGTTTAATATTGAATTATTACACCAAGTACTGAACACCCTTAAGAAACTTTTGAACAACAAACAATAATCACTTAACACACCCCCCCCCCCCAAAAAAAAACAATAAACAGCCCCCACTTCAATATTTATGTTCGTATATGTTCTGTTTCATGTTCATATTGAATTTGCATTATATTTATATTTTGTGCTTTATGAAGTCAAATTTTGTTTAGATGTTCATTGCTTTTCATTATCTTGTTTATTTTTTTTTACTAAAAGTTCAACTACTGACAAGCCCCCACACACATCTAAATTGTTCCCACAAATATCTGATCAACCATCATAAACCACTAAGCAGCCATCACAAACCACTAAACAACCAAAACATGCATCTAAAATACACCCACAAACATCTGATCAACCACCAAATACCAATGAACAACCATAAAAGACATGTGAACAGCAACCAGAAGTGTTTAGGGTATTTTTACCCTAGACACGTGGACCAATGAGAGGTCGCCACGTGTCGAGGTCAGGATGGCCCAGGTGGCTCAACATCCTCTTGACACTTGGCGCCCTCAGATATGCCTCTGAAATGGCGGCCTTCAAGGGCCCAAATCCCTAGGAGCGCCGTAAAACGGCGCAGCCCACTAAAATCTAGGTCAAATGACCTAGATAGGGGCACATTCTCCAACGACCCTATAAATAGGGAGATATTCCCCCATTTTGGGGACACATTGAATCATTTATTACACCCTTATTCTCTTACATCATAGAAAGACCTGAGCTTGGAATCCGAGCAGATACCCACCTAAATTTCCGTTCTCTTTATTCCGTTTCAAGTTACTAACTTGACCGTCGGAGGCGGAGCTCCAACCACCCGGAGTCTCCGTTATCTTGCAGGTACAGCTCAGCCGGATCAGACTTCGTGACGTAACTCTCCCAAGGGACAAAAACACCCAAAACATTTGGCGCCGTCTGTGGGGAGAGTACCTCGAAGATGGTTCAAGAGTCTATACCACCCCCTAACCGTCTGGGCGAAGACCCAGAAGTCTTTATAGACCATGAGGATGAAGACCTTCAGGTCGAAACCTTTACAGCCGAAGACGGCTCTCTCATAACCAAGCGCATCCG
Organism: Chenopodium album; assembly: GCF_948465745.1. Classification (NCBI taxonomy): domain Eukaryota; kingdom Viridiplantae; phylum Streptophyta; class Magnoliopsida; order Caryophyllales; family Amaranthaceae; genus Chenopodium; species Chenopodium album. The sequence goes on from NC_137838.1 coordinate 32,505,774, forward strand.
GCCCAGAGACACTTTGGAGCAGGGTGCCTCCCAGGCGGGTCCAAGCCGACCCTCTGGGAAGCCGGAAGGGGAAACCCAAACGGCCGCTGAATCAGCCCCTGTCACCCGAGACGAACTCATGAGATTCATGACAAGTTTCAAGGGTGAAATTAAAGAGCTGATCACCAAAAGCCGGGCTGGCCCAAGTAAAGATCAGTCGGCGAAGAAGACTCCTTCAGAGAAGGGGAAGTCAGTCAGAGACCGGCAGCCCACTCCTCATCCAAAGGAGAAGGCAGCCGGGACCATTGATTGGTAAAAAATTCTCCTTCCTAAGAGGAACAACAACAACACCCGCCGGACTCAACAGCCGGTGGGAAGCAAAAAATCAACTCTTGATGCCCGGGAGATCATCAACCGGAAGAGAAACCAATCGCTGTCTGAGTCGGCTTCAACGTCGAACTTTTCAGACAGCTTCAACAACATTTCTGCAGGGAGTGCACCCTCCTTGCATGAGAGCCAGACAGGCGGTAATACCGTTAATTCTGGCCCCCACATGATTGGAGTTGTACCGTATGTGCCTACTTAGGCTTACGGACAGTATCCCCCTCACTTCATGCACTCGACCTTCTTTGGGGGTCACGCGGCATATCCAAATGTCCAGCCATTGGACTGGCAGATTTGTCTGCTGCGCCTGGGTGAACAGCCTTCCGCTTTCACCCGGGAGATAATCGAGGCGGCCCAGCCGGCCAAGGTTAAGAATGTATTGGTTGGTACCTATGATGGTACCACCAATCCGGAAGACCACCTCATGGCTTACACCAACCTCATGTATCTGCAGGGGTTGGATGATGCCACTTGGTGTCGATGCTTCCCGGATACATTGAAGGGCATTGCCCAACAATGGTTTGGTAATCTGCCATCCGGGTCCATCAATAGTTTCAGGAAGCTTGCCTTCCTGTTTGCTTCCAACTTCTCAATGAACATCCCTGCTAAGAAAACAAGCCTTGATTTGAGCACTGTTAGGTAGGGAGAGAGAGAAGGGTTGCGCTCATATGTCAGGCGGTTCAATCTGATCAGAATTCAGATTCAGGGATTTTCTGATGAGGTAGCTCTTATAGACTTTTTCAAAGGTCTGAGAGACGGGTCGACCTTTAAGTTCGACCTAGTCAGAAAAGGGGCTTTCACCCTGCAGGCGGCCCTGAGGGAGGCGAAAAGCTACATTCAAGCTACCGACCTCTGCTCGCCTGGTAGCCAGTCAAACTCTAAGAAGTCTGACAAGCAGAAAGACAACCGGCCTGCTCAGCCGGCTAAAAAGAAAGAAGAGAGCAAGAAAAGAAAAGAAATCCGGACGGTAGGTGACTCTGACCAGCCGTCCCAGAAGAAGAAGAAATAATTTAAACCGTACGTCCCAAAGTACGAGTTTAACAAGGACTGCATCTCCATCCTCATGGAGATTAAGGACCGGCTGTCCCTAGAGAAGCCAAATCCAATGAAAAGTTCCATTCAATCAAGGAACAAAAATAAATTTTGCCAATACCATGAGGGAGTTGGCCATGACACCAACGACTGCTTCAGCCTTCAACGGACGTTGGACCGTCTGGCTGACAAGGGGATGCTGAAGTCCTATATTTCTAAGTCCCCAGCCGGGGCTAAGAAGAAGAATAAGGGTCAGTCCTCTAAGACTACCCCCCCGCCTGCTAGTAGCTCGGATACCGACAAGGAGCCGGTCTACACAATAGCAGGCGGGTTCTCATGCGGTGGCCCTACCATCAGGGGCACCAAGAGCCATCTTCGAAAGATGGACAAGGATGATGATGAGCAGACGTCTGCAAGCACCTCCTTCCCAGACGTCTTGATCACTGAGAAGGACAGGGGCAGCGTCCGCCGTCCGCATGATGACCAGGTCGTCATTGAATGTAAGGTTGCCAACCAACTGGTTGGAAGAATCCTTATTGACACCGGCAGTTCATCAGAGATCATCAGCCTCAGGTGCTTGCTAAAGCTGAAATACAATATCAGCAGCATGCATCCGGTCACCCACCCCTTGGTTGGTTTTGGGGGTGGGATGGTCTACCCAGCGGAAGAATTGATTTACCCATCCGGCTGGGAGAGAAGGGCCAAGGACGACATATTGTCGTCAGATTCTTGGTCGTTGAGGAGTTGACTGCCTACAACATTATCCTTGGCAGGCCAACCCTCAACGTAGCCAAGGCAGTAATCATCCCATCTCTCATGCTCATCAAGTATGAGAGGGATGACGGGACTGTTGGTTCCTTGAACGGGGATCAGAAGACGGCCCAAGAGTGTTATCTCTCAGCCGTGAGACACATTGTAACCCTAGGCGTCCAGGAACCAATAGACCTTGACAATGTCAAGGATGCTGAGCCAGCGCTTTCCCCACCAACAGCCGGAAAGAAAAGAAAGGCACCTACGCTGGTGGAGGTAAAGAAGGAGAAAAAATAGCAATCACTGACCGGTGAACGGTCAGATGAGCTCCGTCCCCAACCGGCTGGTGAGCATATTGACATACCTCTGGACGACAGCCGTCCAGAGCGTACTATGAAGGTTGGGACGGTTGCCTTTGCTAAGTTAGGTGCAGACTTGCACCTTCTGCTGAAAGAATTCAAAGACATTTTTGCCTTTGAAGTGAAAGAGATGCCAGGCGTCAGCCCGGATCTTGCTGTCCACAAACTCGCCGTGGATCTAAAAAGAAGCCCATCCGGCAAAAGAAAAGAAATCACGGCGAGGAAAGAAGTCAGGCGGCAGCTGCCGAAGTAAAAAAGCTGTTGGATGCTGAGTTCATTTGGCCATGTAATTTTCCCGACTGGGTGGCAAATGTTGTCCTTATAAAGAAGCCGAATGGTACCTGGCGGATGTGTGTTGATTACACGGATCTCAACAAGGCATGTCCCATGGACAGTTATCCGCTTCCTAAGATCGACAGTCTGGTCGATTCAACAGCCGGGCATGCCTTGATGAGTTTTATGGATGCCTACTCCGGCTTCCATCAGATACCCCTGTGGAAGAAAGATCAAGAAAAGACGGCCTTCGTCACTGATCAGGGGCTATTCTGTTACACGGTGATGTCGTTTGGCTTGAAAAATGCGCCAGCTACGTTCCAACGGATGATTAATACTGTCTTTATTAATCAAATTGGGAGGAATGTAGAGGCATACATTGATGACATGATAGTCAAATCCAAACAGCAAGCGGATCACCTTGCTGATCTCCAAGAAACCTTCACCACACTTAGGCGGCATAAGGTCATGTTGAATCCTAAGAAATGCGTCTTTGGTGTTGAGTCTGGGAAGTTTCTCGGATTCCTGATTGATCAAAGGGAGATAGAGGCTAACCCTGAGAAGATACAGGCGGTGATTGACATGAAGTCACCCCGCACTGTCAAGGAAGCACAGAGACTAACCGGTTGCCTGGCTGCTCTGGGGAGATTCCTCGGCCGGTCAGGTGACAAATGCCTTTACTTCTTCCAAGCAATCAGGAAGAAGACCAGATTTGAATGGGGGGATGAGGCTGAGGCGGCCTTTCAACGGCTGAAAGAACACCTCCACTCTTTGCCAAGACTTGTTAGTCCACTGCCTAGGGAGGTGTTATACATGTACTTAGCCGTCTCAGATCATGCCCTCAGTGCCGTTCTCCTTGTTGAGAGAGACGGTGTTCAACTTCCGGTCTATTTCATTAGCCATGTCTTAAAAAATGCTGAGCTCCGGTACCCCATGGTAGAAAAATTTGGCCTTGCTCTGTATATGGCTTTTAAGAAATTGAAAACATACTTCCTGGCTCATCCGGTGGTAATCTACACCGACCAGCCCCTCAAGCGGCCAATGTCTACTTTGGAATCATCCGGAAGAATGTTGAAATGGGCTATTGAAATGCAAAGTCTTGAAATCACTTTTGAACCTAGAAAAGCAGTGAAAGGTCAGGTGTTTGCCGACTTCATTGTTGAAATGACCCGACCGGTGCAACCGGGTAATCTTGACCAGGTTTGGAAAGTGTATGTAGACGGAAGCTCAACAAAGAACGGCTGCGGTGCAGGAATTATATATGAGTCCCCTGAGGGGGACAAATTTGAATATGCACTGCGGTTTAAATTTCAAGCCTCAAATAATGAGGCGGAATATGAAGCCCTGCTAGCCGGAATCCGCATGTGTAAGGCAGCAGGGGCAACGAAAATTGACGCCTATTCTGATTCACAGTTGGTCGTTAGCCAGTATGAGGGAGCATATGAGGCAACTCATCCGGCTAAAATCAAATATCTTCAGGCAGTCAAAGAAGAGACTGGGGCACTTGAGGAATTCCGTCTGAATCAAGTGCCCAGGTCAGATAACAACCAGGCGGATGCATTGTCCAAATTGGCTTCATCCGCCTGCTGTGATACTCCTCGGTCGGTCTTTTGGGAAGTTCTTGAAAAGAGAAGCATACATGAAGAGCCCATTGGAACCTTAGACCGAAGCTCTACCTGGATGGATGGCATCCGGGCATATTTAGCAGACGGCACGCTTCCTAATTCATCACAGGAGGCAGCCGTCCTGAAAAAGCGAGCAGCAAACTTCGAGTTGAGAAATGGAGAACTCTTCAAGGCAGGTTTCCTCAAACCTTTATTGAAGTGTGTTACCCCAGAAAAGGGAAAAGAAATTCTCGAAGAATTGCATGCCGGATACTGCGCCTCTCATGTAGGCGGCAGGTCTTTAGCCGTCAGAGCCAGGCGGCAATACTTTTGGCCTACTCTTGAAGCAGACACCAAAGAGTTGGTCAAAAGTTGCGACAAGTGCCAAAGGTTTGGCCCACTGATTCGCCGCCCGGCTACTGATCTGACGACAATCCACAGCCCAATCCCATTTTCCAAATGGGGCATGGATATCTTGGGTCCTTATACGCCTGCTCCAGGCGGAAAGCGCTACATTTTGGTGGTTGTGGATTATTTCACCAAATGGGTAGAAGCTGAGCCGGTTAAAAACATCAAGACAAAGGATGTCATCTCCTTCATCTGGAAGAACATCATCACCCGGTTTGGGGTACCTATGTCTATGGTGTTTGACAATGGCCCTCAGTTTGAGACCCCCCAGCTCAAGACTTGGTTGGGAGATCAGGGTATCTCACATTGTTTTGCATCAGTCAGCCGACCCCAAGCAAACGGCCAAGTTGAAGCCTTCAACAAACTCATCTCAGACGGCATAAAAAAGAAAATTGAACAAACCGGTGGTTTATGGGCAGAAGAATTAATTCATGTCCTATGGGCCATCCGGACTACTGCTAAAGGGGCAACCGGAGAAACCCCATTTCTTATGGTATACGGTGCTGAAGCCGTCTTGCCTATTGAGCATTATGAGCCGACTCTCAAAGTTATGCTCTATGATGAAGAGGCAAATTGGGAGGCCATGCGGCTGACATTGGACTCCCTCCCGGAACGTAGGGGCAATGCTGCCCTGCGCCATGAGATATACCGTCTGAGGATGACCAGATCTTATAACAAGAGAGTGCACAAGCGTCCCCTTAAAGTGGATGACTTTGTGTTACGAAAAATGGAGGCAACCGGTAGGGCCAATGAGGCTGGGAAGCTAACCCCTAATTGGGAAGGCCTCTACCGGATTTATGAAGAAGTCAGGAACGACACCTACCGTCTGGAAACTCAGGACGGACGCCGCCTGCCTAGAACTTGGAATGTAGACAATCTAAAAAAGTACTACTTCTGAGAATGTGTAATTTTTGTAAACAGTAAGTCAATTAATGAAAATTCAGGCTTTGTTTGCAGAATTATTTTGCCATTTTTATTGTTCGTCCGCCGGGGCAATACCCAGACGGACCCTGTGTTTTACTTACAAAGTTTGATACTTAGTTTGGTTGAATATTATAACTACCTGACCGCCTGGGTAAAGCCCAGACGGACTCTTTATTTATTTAACTACGTTTGATAATGTAATTTAATAATTGTTGGACCGCCTGGGTAATACTCAGACGGACTATTCGTTCAACAAACTAAGTTCGATATTTAGTGTAAATTCAATGTTGTAATTATGCTCGTTCAAATGATCCGATTAAAAACTAAGCACAAAAACTCTTAGTAGCTATACAACCGGTCTCAAACAAGACCAAAGGCCAATATGGCCGGATGGTTGCTTATTTTATAAAACTGCCTGTCCCAACATGGACAAGGGCGTCCGGCGACACCCCTCCGGGTGCAATCGTCGCAGAGAACAGACTATTTGTCGGTTCTACGTATCCATGCAGACTGCAAAAATTGAACGACCAAATTGGTCAACTCATAGTTGTCTGACCAGAATAATCTATGAAGAACAATTAAGTAACGAAGTACCAGATGCCCTAAGGCATCAGTCGATCATTGGTTGAAATTCTTACTTGGGTTATTTATTCCAAAGTTGCACTCACTTCCCCTATTGGGGAAAAAGATTGTGTAATGGCTACGCGTTAACCCCAGACGGAATATAACCGCCTGGGTAAGAAGCTCAAAGCACCCGCTTTTATGGCCGGCTGTGTTGGGGTTTGGTGAGTCCGACTCACCGCGGAAACAAACCCAAAAACAAGACCGCACTCGCAATAAATAAAACCATAAAAATAATTAAATTAATCACAAGATTAAGATAAGCTAATTACCTTTGACGCGTGCTTCGCTCCAAAATGAGCTCTTACTTGAAAGCTTCAAGTCCCGCTCACACGAAGACCTCCAACGAAGTCCACCCGCACCAACAAAACCGACTAGGTCCAATGTCTTGGGGTTAGCAAGACCCGACCAATAAAACCCGAGTAATTATATTGAATTCAAAGGTTTTCACTAATTGTGATGCCTTTTTCAACTCTTACTCAAGCATCATTCCCAATGCCCATACTTGGGTATTTATAGGAAATGATGGGAGTATCATTTACTCTCCCATCAATGTGGGATAGTATGATTTTTCCATTTTATTTTAAAGCTAAAATAAAATTAATAATCAAGCTAGTAATAAATCAACAAGTGGCAAGCTCATGTGAGTGGTTAGGTGAGGACCACTTGGAGAAGGGGGGGACCAAACTTGCTCCCCACTCCCTCTCCCATAACCGGCCACCTCACTCCACACACACTCAAGGACCACAAGCCACATGGTACCCACCCTTGGGCACCAAGGCAGCCAAGGTGGGCTGCCATGTGCTGCTGTCCGTGGCAACCACGCCCAGCAAGCCCAGCAGGCCCAGCACTCGCATGCGGGCTGCCAGGCGCTGCTAGCCAGCAAGCCCAGCATGCTTGTGCGGGCTGCTGCTGGCCTTGGCCAGCGCTGCTAGGCAGCAAGCAATGGCCTAGCCATGCTGCTGCTAGCTGTGGCGAGCTGGCGCGCCTAGTGTGCTAGCTGCTGCAGCTTGTTGCGGCATGGCTTGCTAGCCATTGCGCGCACAAGGCTGCGCCTAGCATGCTAGCACGCACTAGGAAGCGCCTAGCCTTGCGATGCTAGCATGGGTGCGCTAGCACGCACCAGCCAGCCTAGTCTCGGCTTGGTGCGCATGCTAGCCACCATGCTAGGCCATACGCCCTTAGCATTCGGTTTGCTTGGGCATTCCGATGCTAGGGGTATTTTGGTCTTTTGTTGATTTATTACTATTTCTCGTCTCGTCTTTCACTATTTTTCGACTCGACTTCCGACGCTCGGTTTCGACGCTCTAAGCTCGAATTTCCGACATCTAAATAAATATTACTCGGTTGACTCATTAATTCCATCCGAATTAATTCGTCGGTTCGGTTTGTTGAATGCTTGGGTGTGACCCGAAGGGCTCAGTCAAGATTAAGCTGTAATATTAATTAATCATTAATATTACTGATCGGAAGCGGCCTCCACCCAGGCATTCCGATCACTTGACCTCACTGAATATATTAGCTTTCTAATAATTCTGAACCCACTAACGGAATAGTACACTTGTTCGAAGGACACCATTCCTTTCAGGCTGTGCACTTGGTTTGGGGCAATAACCATATGATTGATTGGCCTAAAACCACTCCATACTTCTCCTAGTATCAAGTGTTTTCTAGCCAATCAATCAGCTTGACATTAAACCAACCACACAGCCGCCCAGGGGCAAGAGTACCCGGATTGCAAATTGCCGCATGCTTTTTTAAGTTAGGCAAAATATTAAAGAATTGCAAACAGATGCAAAATTCAAATTGAAAAAACTCAAAACATAAACATATATAAACACCAAATGAGTCGGAATACTTCATTAATATTTAAAATGGCACAAAGGCCAGAATAAGTGTTAACCGGACACATCCGGTGAAGAAAGAAAGAGATAAAATGTTAATCCAACCCCATGGTTGGTAAAAGATACAACAAAACACGGCATACAAGCCGGTAAATAACATGGTTAGCATACTGCCGCAGAGATTGGGGAGGCCCGCCTAATGCTGAGGTGGAGTCTTCTCCGGCTGAGTCTGGCTGGCTTGGCCCTCGTGATGATCATCCGCATCTGGCTCCTCATCATCAGAGACTTCATATCCCTGCTCAGTAGCCCAGTCTTTGAAGCGAGGCGGTGGAGCATCACCCAGTTGCTGGGCATCATACACCGCAGTGGTGTAATCATACCTCAGCTTATAGACCTAAAAGTCTATTTCTGGGTAGAGGAGGCCCCAGGTGATCTTCAACCGGGCCAAGTTGTCCCGTTCATTCTTCTCAGTCAGCCGGGTCTTCTCCTGGGCCAGCTCATCCGACTGCTTTTTGCGCAGATTCATGAGCTCGACCTTCAGGCGGTCATTGTCTATCCGGAGTTGGGCATTCTCCTTGTCAGCATCTTCCAATGCCTTGAGATCTGATTTGGCATCTTTCAGCTTCTTGTCAAGGTCATCAGCCCGGATGTTAGCTTCATCGTTTGCAGTCGTCAAACTCCAGATCAGCTCCTCCTGTTTCAACTCTACTGCTTTAATCTTTAAATTACACATATAATCAGAATGTTCAGCAAAGTTGAGGTTTTCTAGGGCCCTCCGTTTGGCGTCATTTACCTCTTCTTGCTTCCGTCTGAAGGGGCCTCGGAGACTGTCCACTCTCAACATAGCCTGAGACAATAACAGCCGGTTTATGAGTTACTTAGTCAAATTAAAGATTATAGACATCAAGGTAGAGGGATCATTTACCTCATCCAGAGAACCCATTATCCGGTCGAAGTCCACGACATGCAGATCAGGTATGGAGGCCTTCTCAGACCGGGTGAGGGTCCTCACCATCCGCTTTGCGAAGCTTGCAAGATCCGGCTGGTCAGAAGTCGGATCTGCATCAAAAGTAGTGCTTTGTGAGATAGAAGCAGCGTAGTCGGCATTCATCCGTTACCGGCTGCTGACTGACCCTTTTGAAGGATCAACCTTAATCTTGATTCTCATAAAATCAAGTGGCCAAGGTATTTCAGTTTGTTCCTTACCTTGAGCTTCTGGATGGGTCTCCGGCTTATTCTCCTCCCCAGTGGTTGTCGCACCACCTGCAACCTTAGGTGTCTCGCCACCCTTCGATGCCATTGAGACATCCGGCGCTTTCTGCTGTTCTGAGCTTTCGCTGAGTTTTTTCAGAACAGCAGGGGACTTGTCTCCAGTCGTTGGACAACCGGATTGGGCAGATGTTTGTTTCTGGGGGGGATCCTTCTTGGCGGCTTTGGCAGCCGGAGCCTTCTCCAGATCATCTCCTTGCCTTTTGAGCAACTTGGAGAATGATCGTGAAATCCTCTTGACGGACTCCTTAGAAAGAAGCAAAATGTAAGTATACCCGACCGGTATATATATATATATATAAAAATGCAAACATATAAAGTCAGGCGGTCTTACCCCGCCTTTCTTCGTATCCTTAGCCTCGACGGCTGCCTTTTTGGCAAGTGCCGCCTCCTTGCGCAGCAGCGCCGCAGACTTAGTAGGAGTTTTATCCTGGTCAACCATCCTCAAGGCTTCGTCTGCAAAAACAAGAATTTCAAGTTAGAAAAAATTAAGGCAAGTTTGCAATAAAAATGAAATAACAATTATTCCGGATGAGAAGTATTCTACCCCTGGGAAACATTGTACTCACCCCGCAGGCGGACAAGAAGCACTCGTCCTTGAAGAAGTCCGGATGGGGGATCCAGTTCTTGGGAACTATGATGTGAGTCCCATCCCCCATGGGCTTTGTTGTTGTCTCAAAAAATCCCGGCTCTATTATTTGCTCCCGGGCCTTAGTAGATAGCACCGGGAGAGGGCATTTTCGGCCTAGAAGAGCCGGCTCGGTGTTGTACCGGCGCAGTGTCCGGTTGTATCTCAAAGTGGGGGAAGAAATTAAGTAAAATTTGTCCTTCCACCCGGACCACTTGGACACTTTGTCCAAAATCATTAGGTATTGGGGCAAGGTAGTCAGCGTATACCATGCCCCATGGCCGCCTGGGGCCTTGCTCAAGTAGTGCATATGAGCGAAGGCGGAAAAGCTGGGGTTTAAATTTTGAAACTCGCAGGCGGCAACGTAACTTAGAATGTTCACCCACGAGTTAGGGGTGAGCTGTCAAACCCCCAGATCATACTCCTTGAGGATTTTCCTAATCCCGGGGTGGAGGGGGAACCGGAGGCCGGCTTCGATAACCACCTCGTAGTAGATGAAGTAATCATCTGCGTGATCAATGTCGTCACTCCAGGCCATTACAGCATCAGCCGGAGGGACGATAATCTCCCAACCCCTTCCAAAGGGGTGCTTCTCTTAGAAGGCCCTAAACCCGCTATTAAGAAGGGCAATGTTACTCGGCAGCATCCGGGTCTTTTTGGGGTTGGGATTGTCAGCAACCTTGGGCGGCTGCTGATAGTCAGCCGCAAAATCACCCTGGTCGGAGCCGGAAGATTCCGCTCTTAATCCTTGGCCGGCCTCAGCATCGCCGGCTTCATTAGAGGAGGCGGCTCCCTCGCCGTCTACCTCTCTTATTCCAGAGCTCCCGGAGGTAGAGGGAGCTCTTCGCCAGATCCGCTCTCCTCCCAATTCCTCTGTTCCCCTTCCGGGAAAACCTCATCGGCTGGCACTCTCATAGTGCGCCGGCTTTTAGACTGCCTGGCCGTCTGTTTCGTTTTGGCCATTGTGTCCTACACGGACACAGAGAGGGAGGAATTCGGAGATGAGCATATTGGTTCCGACAGTCTAGAAGAGGCACCCCCTGTTCTAGACTCAGCCGTTCCGGGGGATCGGCTGAGTGTCCTAGGCAGTGCCGAGTGGGTGGATTGGGAACTCATTTATATTCTCTTAAGAAAGTCGGGTATATAGGCGGAAAAAATGGTATGCAAATTGAAAGGGAGAAAAGCTAAAATGGTACAGGCGGTTACCTTGCTTTAACTCTGAAAAATCTGAAAAGCGCTACAGCCGGTGAACCGGGTGATGCATTGCTAGCACTCGGAAGCTTGAAACTTGCTGTTATGCAGGAGGGAGCATAGAAACCTCTCTCTAGAATCTCTCTTTTTCTCTCTCTAAAAAGTCAATGTGAACGTAAGGTGTGAAAAGGAGGGGGGTAACTTTCTATTTATAGAAAGTAAAAGTGGGGGGAGAATTTTGATTTGAAATTCAAAATTTTACCCGTTACTGTTCACCTATGAAAGGTGGACACGTGTCACAAGCCCTACGTGTTATGCACGTGCGACCTGTGAGGGGAAAATGTTTAGGGTATTTTTACCCTAGACACGTGGACCAATGAGAGGTCGCCACGTGTCGAGGTCAGGATGGCCCAGGTGGCTCAACATCCTCTTGACACTTGGCGCCTCAGATATGCCTCTGAAATGGCGGCCTTCAAGGGCCCAAATCCCTAGGAGCGCCGTAAAATGGCGCAACCCACTAAAATCTAGGTCAAATGACCTAGATAGGGGCACATTCTCCAACGACCCTATAAATAGGGAGATATTCCCCCATTTTGGGGACACATTGAATCATTTATTACACCCTTATTCTCTTACATCAGAGAAAGACCTGAGCTTGGAATCCGAGCAGATACCCACCTAAATTTCCATTCTCTTTATTCCATTTCAAGTTACTAACTTGACCGTCGGAGGTGGAGCTCCAACCACCCGGAGTCTCCGTTATCTTGCAGATACAGCTCAGTCGGATCAGACTTCGTGACGTAACTCTCCCAAGGGACAAAAACACCCAAAACAAGAAGCATCTGACAAACCCCTTGAAACTTCTTATAAGCTATCACAAGCAATTGAAAAGCCCCCTACAACTTCTGGTATTCCATCACAAGCAACTAAAAAATCCCCTACAACTTCTCAGAAGCCACTAGACTGAAACATCTGAGGAGCAACCAAAAGCAACTAAAAAGCCCCCATAATTTTCTAATAGCCACTAGAATATACTAAACCCACTTTAAAAGCTTCTAAACCCCCAATCAAAAAACAGGGAACCCCCTACGAAATCCATTGAACAACGTACAAAAAATTCTAAACTGCAATCTGAAAATACTGAACAACCTCAAACAACTTCTGCACTTGGAAAAACTGCTCAAAGTGCTGCTCAGCCTTTAGTAAGGTCTTCCCAACCATCTCAGAGTTAAAATCTTTGTATAATTTTTGATCATTTTTATTTTCATAATATGTTCATTTACTATATAAAAATATTCATTTGCTTAATAAAATTGACTTAAATGTTCAAAACTAATCTGAAAAAAGAAGAAAACATGTTGCAAATAAAATAAAAGGCTGAAGGAAATTCTTGAAAGTAGCATAATGACAAGAAGAAAAAGCTCCCGAGAAGCATAGAATGTTCAAATTGAAGCAGAGAGCACGGGAAGTTCAAAAATTAAAAAAAAGGGAGTTCAAAACAAAAAGAAGGGGGTTCTAAACATAGAAAGTTTTGGTGTAAAGGAGGGTAAAAAAATCATCTTAAAAAGAAGTTCATAATTCACCTAAGGGAGTACAGAAGAAACCAAAGGTTTTTCAGAAATTCGAGAAAGGTGGACTTAGAGAGAAAAAAGAAAGAGAAAAGAAGATGATGAGGAGTTGTTTGATGTAGATAATGTTGTTAATTTGAGTGATGATAATAATAAATATTTAAAGGATGAAGAAGACAGGCTAAGTATTAGATTGGGACTTGTTAAGTTTATGTAGTTTGTGAGAAACTTAACCCCACAACAGAAGCAAGCAGTGGAAGAAATGGGATTGGGGCATTACTTTATGTCAATCTCCACAAAATGATGCAGTATTTTGTGACGTGGTTGACATTTGAGACATTTTGAAGAAAATAGTTTCACTCTATACTTAATTGACATACACTTGTTGATATCAATGAACAATATGTGCAAATTGTATATGGAGTGCCAAGAAGAATGTTCAAAAATCTAACCCAAATGTTCATAAGAAACATATAACATGTTCATATATCTTGTAAGATCAAAATTTATTACATAAACTAGAATTTAAATTAATGTTCACAAGGAAAAGTGACACATGTTTTAATATATAACTTAATATGTTCATAATACCAAATTTTTACAAAATTTTAAAAATACATAATGACAAAATTTTAAAAATACATAAATTAAAAGCGAAAAAATAAAGATTAAATTTTAGAAGGACAATCAGCTAGCGTCAAACACTTCATTCATTGCATTGCACCAAAACCTAAATGCATAATCATTATACATATATATCATTTTTTTTACCGTCACTTCTAACTCATTAACTTATGACTCTTTATTAGTATCCACTAATACGATTGCATCTGTATTCATCAAAATATAATAATAATAATAATAATAATAATAATAATAATAATAATAATAATAATAATAATAATAATAATAATAATAATAATAATAATAATAATAATAATAATAATAATAAGTATGGTTGAACAACCTAAGAGACGTGGTATATGTTAAGATATAGAACAATAATGTTCAAATGTCAAACTCAAATGTTCATAAGAAACATATAATATGTTCAAATATCTAAGCTAAGTTGACATGTTAAAATTAAAATATTGTAAAAAATAAAGATACATTAATAAGAAACAAAATAAATGTTCATAAATCAGAGTTAATAGATATTCATATCAAAATAGTTTGAGTTCATTTAATAAAATTAGAATGTTCAAAATTATTATAATTAAATATAATTGATAAATATTTTATTAAAAAAAAAATTGATTTTAGTTTTTTGCATGTATGATTACTGATTAGTTAGAAGTATTGTGATTTTTGTTGTATCAAGGACCGAAAATATATTAATTTAAGAGATACGGTCAAAATATAGATTTGTTTTTACTTGGATTATGTTGATGTTCATATATATTTATTTAATGTTCATTTTTATAGGCACAATGTTAAAATTAAGAACACCATTTGCTGAAATCACATGTGTACAACTATAACATATGAATATGAACCGTATCGAGATTAAATATGAACACTTGATCAAAATTATTAGTCATTCAATATACATTATTAATACTTTATTATAAAATTTGATGTTCATAACAAGATCAAGTAGTGTGTTCATATTAATTGCATAAAATTAAAATATATTATAACTTATTATCAATTTGATGTTCATCTCAAAATAATGTATGTTCATTTAGCAAATGTATAGTGTTCAAATTTAAATATACATGTTTAAATTATTTTAATTACACAAAATTATTAGTTTTTTTTTTAATATCATGATCTTTTGGGTTTATTGTATACATCAATTGTATATTCATTTTGTATCAATATATTTTCAAGTTGCCATTTTTTTTCAATTTATTAAATCACATGTTCATTATCACTACAAATAAATCAACGAGCCAATAATAGGAAGACACATTTCCATTCCAAAAAAAAGGGTAGGAAGAATGGAAGAAAAATGTGCGTTCATTGATAAAAAGGATAGGGACATCTATCATCTTTATTTCTCAAAGATGAAAAACAAACAACATATAATGAGAAATCCTCTGTATGCATTCCTGATATGCCCACCTTTTTTAATATGATTATTTCTTTGTCCTCTTCCTCTTCCTCTTCCTCTTCCTTTCATCATTTCAATTTAATTTTATGAAATCAAGCGCAAAATTTCAATTTAATTTTATCAAATCAAATGCAGAATTCATTTTTGAAATTTCTAACAAATCAATAGATCCTTCCAAATCAATAAGAATTACTAAGAAATTCTAGTAGAGTCTCATCAATTATAAGTTCAATTATACCCAACTCGCCGAAAATTTCACAACAAATCAGGGTTTAAATAAAGTGTTGAAAGAGAAATATTATAGGTCGGAATAAATAATCAGATTCAGAATACAATTACTTGAGTTACCTTTGACAATTTATCTTGAAGAAGGAGGCAAATGGAGTTTGAGAAACAAAGATGGGGGTGGAATGCAAAATGAAACGGTGAGAAGAACAGGGAAAAAAACTAAAGAGCTTAAAATGATTAAAACGACATCGTTATGCGGGTGGTGCACACAGAGTAAGGTGGACCATGGTTCACCTTCAAATTTGCGGTAGTGTAATGGGTTGAGGCGTGGCTGTTGATGGGGATTGGACTGGGCCAGCAGAGGGGGACGTGGGGGGAGTGTGTTGGGGAGTCCATCTAGGCGCATAGTTCCTAGTTACAAAGTTTCTAAATAAGAGGGCAAAGCAGTAATTTCTGTGGCTGACTTAACAAATGGCATGTGTTTTTTTTTAATTGTTGACTTTGTTGTTGACTCCGTTTTATTTTGAAATGTAACGGGGGAAGAATTTGAAAAGATTTTTCATCTTTTAACTTTTGTTTCACTGTCTCTTTGTTTTCTCTCTCTTCAAACCCATTTCTTTCTCTTTGTTTCGTAAGTCCTCTTGTTCGCCTCTATGGTCGTTTGTGTTGTTTGCGTTTGAAGGGCTTCATCCGCCGGCTTTTGTTAATTATTCATTTGAAGTGGTGTATTCCTTTTTGCTCAGGTAAGTTAATGAATCGTTGAATTTCTGGGTTTATGTGTAATTTGTGTGGGTGTTTAACATGGTGGTGGTAGGGTGTGAGTATGAAATTGCTATTGGTAGTGGAAATTCATGTCGTTTTTGGGCAAATTTTGTGGAAATTAATTTTATTTGTGATATAATACCTTCAAATTTTTGTCAACTACATCTAAGTTAGGGTTTTAGGTTAGTGTTGTTCATGTTGATTCCGTTAATGTTAGTTGTGGTGAAATTGTGTAGTTCATAATTGTAATTGCAATGTATAAAGTATAATTTTGGCAAAAGCTAGTTAATTTGGCTTTGTGATTATGGTTTTTTAAAAAAAATTGAACTATTGAGGGGAACTTAGTTGGTTGTGTTTTATACTCTCTGTTATTTAGTTAATCAAGCATGAGGATGTGTGATTTCCGTATGAAACGGATTTAATTTAGAGTGGTTTTCTTAATCTATGATTTGAGGGATAATGTAACTAATTATAGTGTGGTTTGATTTATGTATGATTTGAACATACTTTTGTTGGCAGGTATTGGGTGAAATTAGTAATATTTGAGTGTTTTTTGTATAAGTCTTTCGTGGTGGATTGTGTATAAGTTGTGGTGTGTTAAACATATTGTAGTTTGGTGATGGAAATGAGTTGATATTGATTATTTATAATAGTAGGTCCAATGATTGTAATGATTGTATTGTTTTCATGTTTAAATGTATGATTTAGTGAAAATGATATATTGAAGTAAGTAAGAGAAATACTCATTATTGTTTTGTACATGTAATCAGATTTGAAAGTGTAAGTAGTGTTTGCTTTGCTTCTGTTAGTGTTTAGGTTGGTTTTTTTTGGTAGTTGATAAATGGTGCTTATGGGACAATGCAGGATTCACAGAAATGAAGAGGAAGCAGGGATCTGATTTGGTGAGTTTCATGTTCTTATACCAATTAGTTGAATAAAATATTTGTGTAGTTGAGGTCGTTTAACATGAACTTGTATGTGTGTAGGTTAGGGGAAAAGCAGGAAAATATGGGGTTGATGAGAGCTCCAAAAGGAAAAATATTAGGAAAGGGAAGAAGAAGATGAAGGCTGATCCTGCTTTTGAGGAAGAGGAATTAGAAGATACAAAGATTAATGAATATTCTGAACATAGTGGTTCTGGTGAGACTGAATCTGACTCTGAGGATGATGATAAAGAGGGTGAGTCAGATGAGGACCAGGATGAAGATTCTAGAAAGGAGGGGTGGGAGAATTTACTGGTGAAGTTATTAGCAGACAAAATAGGAAGTGGAAAGCACAAGGGAGGTCCTTCTGGTAAAAGTAAAGGGAAGAAGAAGGAAAAGGTAAAAATTCCATCATGATCATAAATAGTTTAGGTAGAATTGGTGGTATATAGAATACCAAGGATTTAATATTTATAATGTTATTTTATGAGCAGGTAAAGAAGAGCAAGGGAGATATGGTTATCGAGAAAGAGGTTGTGATTAAAACCCAATCACGAAGAACGCAAAAGGTATTATCCTATCCTTTTCTGTGTTTTGGTTAGGGGTAAAGGTTGTCCTCAGTTGATAGATTGCTTTGATATGGCAATAACTAATGAATGTATAAATTAGTGAATGGTACATGCTTTTAGCTGATTTATTGGTATGATTTGGGTATACCTAGGGGTGTTTTAAGCTGATTGGTTTTTATTTACGTTGTAGGCCCCGAACTTGAATGGTGTGAAGGCTGTTGCAACTATGGTGAAGTTGTTTGACAGTTCTAAGCGGAAGGTTGTGACGGAGATGGGTTTTGGAGGCTTATTAAGCATTCCATTAACGACTTTGCCTCGTAAATTTTCATATTGGATGTTGACAAGGGTGATAGCCGATGGTTCCATAACATTTGGAGATGACTATGTGTTACCCTTGACGGCTGTTGTAATCCAATGTGTACTGGGGATTCCAATGGGATCCAAGGCAGTCCCCACTACTATTCCTGATGATGATCTGGAGAAGCAGGCAGAGTTGAGAAGATTAAGGGGGTTGTATGCCAAGGGAGATAGCGTTTCACTTGCCAATGCGTTGGGTGCATTGATTCATAGGGATGTTGAACGGTTTATGGTGCCTCTGTCAGATGCTAAGAAGGCTAATTTCAAGGTTGCCTTTCTTATTGTGATTCTGGGTTACTTGTTGTGTTCTACGACAAACACAACTAATCTGGGAGTGAATCTGTATCCAGCTTTACTTGTGTATGATGAAACGGAGGAGTATGATTGGTGCAGTTTTGTCCATATGTGGATGTGTAATGACGCAAAGAATTTTCATAAGAAATTTGTTGAAGAGGGATATGTTGCAGGTTCAGGCGGATGCATTTTATTCGTCTTGGTAAGTAATGTGTGTTGTTTAAATTTAGTTGTTAGTTCATGCTTTGTTATCTGATTATGTTATAACATTTATTAACGGCGTCTTGGAATGTTGAAATAGTGTCCATGTTTGTGTATTTTACAGATTTTTTATCTTAATCACCTAAGTCGCGTCCCTGCGTCATGGAGTTTGAGACCGAGGTTAAAAGCTTAGTCTCAGTAAAAAATAAATGACGCTGTTGCTGATGACAAAAAACCAACGGGGGACTATGGGCGACTTCCGGTTTGTGTTATCTTTTTAGTGCTCATACTTAATATTCTTCCACGTGGGAGTTAAATGAAGAGTTTTAATGTTGTGTGGTGTTTTTTTGAAGTCGCTCGATATTGCTTATGGAGAAAAACATCCGTTAGACACTCTGGATGTCCCATCAGATGGTAACCATTTGAACCAGCTTACTCAGCAGGTACATTTACTAATGCATGTTATTTGTAAATATGTTGGAAATGAGTTGTAGGTAAGTCATAATGCAAAGATTGAGTTATGCTTTTTTTTTTTTTTTTTTTACTTGGTAGGTGGTCGATACGGTTACTCCAAAGTTGTTGTCTGTTATAGATACCAAGGTTGATGAGTTATTCAAAAAGTTTAATGGGTTTAAGACTATGTGTTTTGACAATGCTAAGATTGCAAGGAATGCCAATAAAGATGATATACAAGTAAAAGGTGTTGGTTTTCAGAAATCGGCTTCATAGGAGGGGTTGGTAAATCCTCTAAAAAAATATGTTAAAGTTGGAGCACAGATGGTGCATAATTCCTTGAAAGACAAAGACTTGCAAGCAAATGAAAATGAATAAGTTAATGATGACTATGACTTTGATACTGTTATTTGTTCGATTACGACCGATCCAAAATTTTTAGCGGGGGGGCCTCCGGCGATGGAGGATGGGGCTGTAGTCGAAGGGGGTGGTGTAGGGGCAGTAGCCAAGGGGGTTGTTGGGGCAGCAGCCAAGGGGGATGTGGGGGCAGAAGCCAAGGGGGGAGTTGTTGACGCAAAAAGTGATCATGGTCCTCATCCAGAATTCCAAAGCTGTTGCGAGACTGAATTAGAAGATGAGAAAAATGATTACATACAGCCTGGACCTGAAATAGTTGTAGGTTTAGTTGGGACTAGGGGAACAACTATTTTGGTTGACGGTAACTGTAGTTTGGCAACCTATTCTTCATCTGATGAGGAGTCCGAGTCTGATGGGATTGGGGGAGGAACTAGGAATAAAATAAAGGGTGGTGAAACCTACACAGACAGCCATGTTCAGCAACGCGTCAAAGACCAGAAGGCATACGTCTCTAGAGGCACGATTGATCCTGTTTGTTAAGCGGTGGAAGAAACTGAAGGATCCTCTAAGGTAATTGAGTACCCCTTAATGATAAAAAAATAACTTATGCTATCCACGTTCCTAATCTTAGTAGCAGTTTTTAGTTATATTTTTTGATATGTTTGTATGTTATTTTGCTGGTTTGTAGACCTAGTATTGTGTTGATAAAATGTGATCACCAAGAAGCCAGTCAGAGGGATTTCTATGAGGTGGTGCACTATAAACCTCGGGTGTCTACTGACTACGTAAGAATGGCTAGTGTTCTGTACACCAAGAAATGGGGCACCAGAGAATTTGTGAACAGAAGCAAGCGTATCTTGCTTGATCCAAGCTTTACGGTATGCGTTTTTTTTTGTTTGTGGTTTTGTTAATCAGTCATAGCAGGCAGTACACATGAATCTGTTTTGAACGGTTTAATTTCAAATTTGACAGAATCGAATAATGTTAGACGAGGGTAAAGAAGAGTATATTGCTGACAAGTGCTGCAAATTTCTTCTGACCTGTAAGCTATCCAAGATTAGATTGGTACGTTATTTTCTCTTATGAACTGATTATGGAGCTTCTACAAATTTTTCATGTACTTATGGCATTAACATTGTCTTAGGTATTCATTCCTATTCTGGAAGTTCCCGAGGATTCCCCAGAGGAGTCCCATTGGTGGTGCTTGGCCTTAGATATGAAGGATAAAAAGCTATGGATGATAGATTCTATGTACCCTGACCCATTCAGCACACATGCCAAAGTGGTTGATCTTCTGGTACTAATACTGATGTGTGTGTGTTATGTTATCTTTTTA
The DNA here is from genome assembly GCF_948465745.1 of Chenopodium album. Taxonomy (NCBI): domain Eukaryota; kingdom Viridiplantae; phylum Streptophyta; class Magnoliopsida; order Caryophyllales; family Amaranthaceae; genus Chenopodium; species Chenopodium album. The sequence goes on from NC_137838.1 coordinate 32,526,144, forward strand.
AATGTTAGTTGATGGTATTTTCTTAGTGAACTGGTTGTTGCTTTTCAAATGTGCAGGTTAGTGCTATGGATGTTGTTTTTCAAAAATGTGATCAACAATGGAAGACAAGTGAAATCAAATCGTGGAGTAGATGTGCTGTTGAGATCTTGGATCCCCGGGATAAGTAAGCAACTGTGTATATATGTGCTAGATACTGTGAATTAAGGGGTTTTATATTTGTGTGTTGATTTTATTTACCATATGATGCAACACTTATTGTGGTGTGTTGATGCTGGCCTGTATCAAGTTCTTTGCGAGAAGATTCACCACTAGGTTTAGTGTGGTAAGTCGTGTGCTGTTGTTTTTATGCGAAGTTTTATTGAAAATTTGTTTATTGGGTGCATGTCACACTGCAGGGGAAGATCTCTAACGCCCGGGAGAATTTATTTTTGGATGACGTACAATGTGAGGTTAACGAGCTGAAAGAGGGCCTAGGAGATTTAACTGCAGGTTCTAGGATGGCGACGCGAAATCAGTGATGACACTGGTAGTTTTTTGTATATTGAGACTATTTAAAGGTAGATTTTGAAGTGAAGGAAGATCTTAATTTTTGAGGGGTTAAACTTTTGATATTTGAATTTTTTGAGGGGTTAAACTGTGAATCAATGGTCCTGTGGCGTAATGTTATTAACTTATGGTAGTAGTGGTGTGATGTTTAATTAGGCATAAGTAGAACTTATTTAGTACACATATTTTCCATGTATATATATATATGTCAAGTTTTTTGCAACTAATGCAGATGAAGCTACATGTGAATTTGGGACACATAGTGTCCAAATTGTCTATGATTTGGTACGAATTGAGTACAAAATTTAATACAGTTGTATAATTTACAGCATTCTACCATTTGCATATAAAGTGTTACTATTCACGTTGTTACACTTCATCGGATATGCTGCTGGTAGTTTTTTGTATAATGAGAGTATTAAAAGGTAGATTTTGAATGCCATTGGTATAAATTTGTGGTCAGTGGTTCAATACAAATGCCACTGTGTTTGTTGGTAAAAATTTATGTTAAATGGTACATTACAAGTGCCAATATGTTATTTGATAAGAATTTTTTGAAAATGGTACAATGTAGTTGCGCTAGATTGGTTTAGATAGGGAAAGGAATCGAGTTACATGAAAATACTTGTTCAACACAGAAATGCAATGACGATAGTCATCACAAGAAGTAATTCATTACAATCCAAAACTAGATTAAACATGAAAATAAAAATTTCATCAAAATGACATAATAAATAGCACAACAAAATATTTGGAATATGTCGTTGCCAACACAACCTACCAACGTCCGTCCTCAATTCCTTCCATGTGTTGGTCCTTCTTCGTCATCATCACAGGTCTTTCCCATGCCCGATGTGGTGGTTCGAACCATCAAAACCCAATCCTGAGTTGAAGTAGAAGCTACCAGGCTCGGCCTCCTCGTCTGATGAGTCCAGGTCATTGTTGTACTCATGCGGGCTGGGCAGCGAGATTGTGGCAGATCCATTTAGATTTGTTCCCTTCAAAATCACAACACTAAGCTGTTAATAATATCATTTCAAAATGGACTGAATTACATAAGACACCAACTCATCACAAATACAACATCCAAAACCTTTCCACTCCGGGATGTAGACATGTGCATGAAATTGGGCGTGATAGCATTAGCCTTCCAAAACAATAGCACACCTCCTAGGTTCCCATCTGGACCACAACACTCCATATCATACGAGCCTGGAAGATCACTATGAACAAAATCTTTTGCAATGTGGCTTCGTATACGGGCTTCCAATATGATTAACGACATTGGCCTATACATCTGAAATAGCATAGTGAAGTGCCCAACAAATGAATCCCTTGTGCATCCCCTAGCATTTCAACATATGACGCTGGTGCCTTGCTCGATCTCTTTGTATTTACGCCTACCAAGGAGATACTGACCTCGGTAACTGACAATATGGTACCGTTTTCGAATAGGGAGTATTTTATCCATTTTAAGGGTTATGGTGTGGCCCGAAACTTGCAGACTAATGTGTGTATGAGGATCACATACCCTCATAAGGTGGAGGGTGTCTGTGTAAGAACCAACAAAGATGTGCTGCCAAACCATGGGGAAGCTAAAGATTGCGGCATTGTTGTAGTTCAGTGTGGGCTTCATGCGAAGGACCTCAGCCAATTCAGTTGGTATCGTTTCCCCGGAAGAAGATGAGTAGAATGCCTGTAGCATCAAAAATATGGTCACCACTGCCCCCTCATGATAGCAGCCAATCTAATCCTCTAGTAGAGGAAGATGAGCTACAACAGGGCTGGCGTCTTCTGACACCATGAAATCGTTGGGGGCACACATAATTTGCAGCAGCCTAGCTCTAAGGTTAGCCACGGGATGGTATACATCATTGAAAAAGTGTTCAGTGGTCTTGAAGTATTTAACCAAATTATCCTTTATTTAATTGAAATCCCTCTTTCTGAAAATACATAATAGGTTCGCGTGGATGAACTCGTACTGTGGCCATTGTTGTGAAGGCGATTTTGGAGTGGTGCAGGTAGGAGGAGGTAGTGGGTAGCTTGTGTATGTTGTTATGGTATGGTATTTGATATTTACTCATCTAATATTCCAGCCTTTAGATTTCAAGTATGTAATGGAGGGAAAACTAAAATTTTGAATACCTTGAGAATGAGAGTTTTACCCTCCTCAACTTTTACCTAGCTGAGATGTTCTAACTAACGGAATGGGAAAACTATGAAACATCAAAATATCACTGGAATAAAAATAGAACTCGGTGGTACATAAAAACACTACTGGGATGTATATTTACCGTGGTCAAGACCCTGAATAACCTCGATTTACGGTTAACTTTTTACCCACCCCTACGTAGTAGGGATCAACTACAAGCAGTAGGATTCAGAGATGTCTTGTCATAAGAAACACAATTGTTCGTGGTGGTTTTTTATTTGTACCATCCTACACATTTAAATGTCAATGCGGAATTATATATGTACCATCCTACGTAATTGCACTTGGACTGGAACTCCAACTTTAACAAGGAGTTATTTCTTAACATTATTATCCTAACCAATTGTCACCAACCCATCACTCATTTACACTTACTACTTACTTCCCTCTCTGTAAAAAAAGACGATTTAATGCGTGGTCAGTAGTAAAATTCAATGGTAAATTACTGTATTATAACATGATATACATTGTACCAGTGCATTTTGTAAAAAATTCTAATGGTACTATAGTTATTCCCCTAAAAATTAAAATTAATGTTCAGATTGGCAAAGTAGTTGGGGGATAATTTATTGCTGATTTAGATTATATAAAGAGTGCAAAGAGGAAAAAATCGAGTACTAATTCATCCATTACTTCCTCATTGAGTGTAAACACTTGTAGTTTAAACCCAAAAATAATATGGGGGGAAATAGGAGCAGGAGGGTGGTCGCTGACAAAAAAAGGGTGGAATGAAAAAAAAGTAGTGCATCATAAGACCCCTAGGGGACTTATAAAGCGGTTGGAGTTTATGAAAAAAATGGATTTCACGATCCAAACGGCGTTGTCTGAGACTTTACCTCCCTAAAAGAGGTAAAGAAATGATGTTCTCCCACCAATCGGCGACTATTTCTCGTGGTGGACTTCAAAATCCCATAACCAGAATTGATTTCCATCCCGAGTACCCTTTTCTAACGCCGTTTAAGATAGGAGGTCCCGGTCATTTTCGCAAAGAGGCATATTGTTTCATGCACTACCTTGTGGATGCTCACAAGATTGAGATTAGTGTTAACCTTCGAGAATTCTATAACAGAATGATAGATTGTGTGCGATCTTCGTACTACTGTAGGCATTGGCTTAGGTTTTGAGAGCTATTTATGTCCTACTATGATTGGTGTGCAAATGTGGAGTACGTGCTGAATAACCACTGTAAGGAAGGTGAGACATTTGGTCTTCTTCTACTTGGCCATGATTTCACATCCGACTATGACAGAGACCTGATTCATGTCACTGTAGAGTGGATGAATTTCTCTCATGACGATCCTTGTGATATGATCCATTCGAGTGAGGAGTAAAGCATGTATTTTAGAAGTAAGATGTTGGCTGAAAATGGGTACGATGAGATGCAACACTTTGATCTCATAACTAGGGAGCCATTTGAGTACGACGACTACCCACAGTGGTATGGTAATAGGCTGACTGCGGCCAAGGAAAGGTTCGATAACAAGGTCAATCCAGATTCTGGAGACTAGTGGGACGGACATAAGCCTGATTATGGTGACCCTTATGTTGATCCTTGGATTAACTATCATGATTTTGGGTTAGATGACGACTAATATCAAAAATTTAAAGTTGTTATTATTGTGTTTCATCTTGCTGGTTTATTGAACTTTATGTGACAGTTTTTTATTACTAATCACTTTTGTTGTTTTTATTATGTATGTCATTTAAATGTTGTTGTGTTTAAATCAGCTATGTTTGTCTTAAGGAAATATTATCTCACTGTAAGTGGTACATTACACCACCTGTTTCAGTAATGTGAAGTACTTTTACAATATCAGTGGTACAATAAACTTTGTGTCAATGTACCATTTCAAATATTTGTTTTATAGTATTAATTTTTACACATAGCTGCTTACATTACTGTAATAACGAGTTGAAGTACAAGAACAAGAAAATTAATAATATAGTTAGTCTAATTTTCACGGTTGTTATGTATTGGTGCTCCAACACCTCCACCCTACGCACAACGCCGCCGATGTGAGTTGGTGGTCTGTCCTTTACGAGGTCGGAATCAACATCCCATTGCCAGTAACCGTAATGGCGAAATTTATAGTACGGCCTTTTAGGATTCATCTCAGACATCGATACCCGGAATTCGACGATGGTAGCATCGGGTCCTAAGCAGATGCAAATTTTGGCAGTACTCGGTCTCCGAATTCCACGACTCCTCGACGAGGCGGAGGACATGGTGGACATAGTTCCTCGAGGAGAGCGTATAGACTGACTTAATTGAGTAGGTTTTTGTGGTATTTGTAAGATGATGAATAGTGGCTGCAAAGAGGGTTTAACGTTTTTAAACTTTAACTTTAACAATGGGGTTGTATAAGTATGTATTTATAGGGAAGGAAGAGGGGAGGAAAGGTGAGCCACCTCATGGTAAATTCAACAGTCAGGGAGCGGAAAAGTTTTTTTAATTTGGCGCCCAACTTTCACTTGGGAATTTGGGATCAATTGTGTTTAACAATGTTAATTTTTTACCGTTTACATTCCACAGAGGGATATGTTATAGAAGATTTTTGTACCACTATGAATGCAAGAGACAAATAATATACCTTTTACTGCTTATTGGTATAATAATGTTACTTAAATGTAACCAAGATCATAAGTTAACAACATAGGGTAATAGGGAATTTGGTGCTTGGAAGTTAATAATGCCTTGATGAGGAGGCCTTATTCACCTTAAATCTTGATTTAGTGTAGGGTTAGTAAAAATAAACATCACAAAATTGATGCCAACTAATGCAACAACACACTACGTAGTTAGTGCGTAACCAGCTCAACAAGTGTCTATGGACTTGTATATTTTGTATACAAATTAACTTCTTACATAAATAAGGCAGTGAACATGAACCGTTTGTATAAAAAATGTTGGTACAAGGAACAACATCCAACTTAAATCACCGTAGTATGTGGTAAATATTGTGTCATGGACATATAGCTCCATACCATGTAATTATAAAACTTCTTTTGAACAATTTAATACTTTTTATCAACAACGATTTTTTACCATTTGGATGAATTTGGTATTAACAGCGATTTATTTTATACCAAGTCGCTTAAATTTTGTACAATATTACATCTAATGGTACCCTACACTCATGCAACACCACTTTATGTAATGTGACATGTTAATGGTACCCTTCAAATACTCAAATATACTAATTTTACAGTAAGTGATACATTATTGACCTTCGAATGTACTACTGACATTATGCCTAGTGATTAGGGTGATAGTGATTAGGGTGCATAGAAACAGATAGGGTTTTCGTGAAGCAATTCTTAGTGACCTTAAACCCTTTTCTAGTAAAGGTAGGTAAATTCAAACCTCACAAAAGTAAAGAGGAGTACTAACAACCTAATACTGACTAATAAGGTCGTAACTACCTCAACAAGGGTATATGGAGAAGTAACCTTTGTTATGAAGTAACTAATCACATGAATAAACTTATGTATCGAAAGAGTATATGTTTGAGTTGGAAGTATATGTAACCTTATCGTTAAGGTTGAGCCAAGGAATGATGTTGGCATACTAACCAAGTCTCCTAACCATATCCTTATCAAAGTTTTGATTAGGGTAGTTAAAAATTTGTGACAGTACTTTACCACCAACATGTTACAGAAATTAGTACGATTTTCATTAATTTGGTATATAAAATGACAGTATTATACACCATTTACAATCAATAGGTACAATCATTATCTATGAAAGTACCACTGTATAATGGCCTTTTCTTAGGGTCATAGTGTTTAATTGATTATGGTGGACGAAAAGTGGTACGTGCAATTTATAGTATGCCTTGTTCACACAAAACTTTGACCCACATTATTCACCATGGAAATAACACGTGCGACGAGATGTGTATGACTCACAGAACATTAGTAGTACATTATAGGGTCAAATATATACCATTAACTGTTCAATGGTATAAATACGAAGCATTTTATTCAACATATGTAGATGAATAATACAACGGTATGTTAGTTACCGCCGCATGTGCCATATAGGAATTGGTTCTGTACAATGGTACAGTTTATAGGAATTCAATGTGGCCGTTATATAACTGGCGCGAACATAGAGGGAAAAAATGAAAGAGGTAGTTTATTTTTCAAATAAAAGAGAGGGAGTTGACAGATCATCCCATGATCAAATAACTGCTACGGCTTCCTCCCTATATAAATTTGGCAACTTCCATCTTCAAATAACTTCCCCCATTACCATATAACTTCTCATGTTGTGTTTTTCTTTCTGACATTTATTCTTCTATCTGTGTCCTCTTCTTCTTAGATTTCACCATATCCTATAAGTGTTTGCAAATTTTATAACTCGCTTTATTTCCATAATGGTGAAACAAAGCAAAGGCAAACAACCAATGATACAATCGGAGAAAGATCAGCTCATATACTCAGAGTTACAATTCCTTGAGTTGAAGGAGGAGGTGTTAATAGAGCAATTGAACAACCATCAGTACATATGCAGTAGCTTGCAGGCTTAGTTGAATTATGTTTCTAAGTCCATATCTGACATTCGCAAAGATAAGGCAAAGAGCAATGTCGCAAAGATCACAAGGGTTAAGGAAACTCCCCTAAGGTTGGGGCCTAAGAAGAGACTAACGAAGGCAGCGAAGTTAGAAGCTATCAAGATGGTTTCTATTCAGGGTGGTGCTGCAGTTGGAGATTGTTCAGGACAGGCGACTACTGGTGGTGGAGAAAGGACCTATAGGTGCTGGTGGGGAAGGAGAGGCATCGCTAATGGAGGTCGTCCCAGCAGAGAGGCCCAGGAGGAGGCACAGGCAGATAAGGTAGAGGAGTCCCGACAGCCTCAAAGACACTGTTCCTGCTGTACCGTACCATGTCCGTGAACACTGGTCTCCAGAGGTTTCTTGCCAAGATTCTGGTGCATACGATCACTATACTTCAACCACTAAAAAACTAGACTGATGGAGGTTATGTAATGAAATCCAATATTCGTCCAATTTCAGTGTGGTTTGATCATGGTACTGTAGAACAACTTGCTATAATTTTGGTTATGTTTAATCTTAGATTTTAAAACAGTTTGTTTTATTTTGTTTTGGTTATGTTTATTATTCCACTTTACAACGGTTTGTTTTAGTTTTTTTTGGTTGTATCCATTTGAACAATGAAGTCATTTTTCTATAATTTTCTACAAAATTCAATTAAATGTTGATGTTGTTTTCCAATTCCCTTAATTTAAATATACTCCAATATGATGTATGCACCACCTGGAACACAAACCATGCCATAGCCTTCTTAATAGTACATTATCTAAACACTGACGCTGTTACTCAACAATTGGTACATTACTTCCTTTCTATAAAGTACCACTGGTTTACTGCATATAACATGCAGGACTCTAATTCGGATTGGACCTTCCTACACTAGGAGTTACACCAAGTAGACTTGCTAACACCCCCCCACCAGAGTTTCTTCCCCTAACAACAATAAAATAACCGACAGAACCATCCAAATTTCTCAACTGTATACGTCCAACCGATCGCATATATTCATTTGATGACAATGATACACTGGTTTGGGTTTGCTGGAGTGCTTGTTTCTTGGCAGCATTTCTAGCCCTAGCAGCTTTTTCTTTGCCTTTTTTTTCCACGCATGATGGGTACTTGGAATTTTTAGTACGGTGGGCCTTCTTCTTTGGTAACACTGGATCTTTAATCCTCCTCGGGGCTGATGCTTCACAGCTTCCCTAGAAACCACTTACTAGAGTGGTGGTCTTTGGAAGAACGTCACCTGTGAGTGGAGTAGTTGTGGGCTCAAACACCTTATTTGGCGCCACAGAAGAAGGGGTCCCAACAACACTTGCACCACCTTTCTCTTCAACAGCATCAGCATTGCCCTTGGCTGCCTCTTCCTCCTTTTTCGCAACCATTGCTAGCACTTCATCAACTCTCTGGTCCAACAGTTGCAGCATCTCTGTAACAGCCTGAACAACTTCCATACAAACAGACGCCTTTGAGCAAATTGGCTCATAACTCCCCATAAGTTTGTGATACTGCCTCACCTCTTCGCTTTTAAGTGGATCATGGTACGCTACTTTTACTCGTGTGTGTTTCCGTTGAACGTCCTTTCTCAAACGATGCAAAATATATTTCTCAGGAACAATTCCAACACCACTTAGGTCATACACCATAATCATATGTCGACAAATTATTCCATGGCACTCAAAGTGTTTACAATCACAAATAGCTTCATATGTGGTTCTGTCAAACAAAAGCCTTTAGCATCTTCGAACCTTCGTTATAGACACTTTCTTTGCATATTTTGGCTTTATCCAAACGCAGTCCTCCATTATAAACTCAATCACAGTGTCTCCAATTTCTATTTGATCTAAACAACGCACATACAACATCTTGGTGCACTCCCGCTGAACTTCTTTGAATTTTGTGTACGTATAACACTTTTGGAACACCTCCTCCGTAGAAAAATCAGTCACTAATTGCCTCACGTAGCGCATTGTATTCGAGTCAGTAACACTTTCGGCCTCAGCCCTTATGGTCATAGCATCATAGTAGCGCAACACAAACTCAGGCAAGGTTGTGTTCTTGTCAACATAACCTTTGAAGAAATGATTGAAGCTTTCCGAATGTTGTGTTGTTTTCATCCCAGCCCAGAACAATTCTTTCAAATAGGCTGGGATCCACATCCGCCTTTCCTCAAATAGACCTGCAAGTATGATATACAAACATGAAATCAATACCACTAACACACAATACACATAATTTGGGAGTAGCCTTTGCCACCAACAAATTCAGTAGCACATTAGAAATTCCACCTGACACCTAAAAAATTGCAGCTAATACATACAGTGGTACATAATAATACAAAGACAGTGAACAACAACACACCAAGGCTACACCAGAATTGCTTCAACCATGAAACACAATGAATCACAGTCCCTGATTTAGTGCTTCATTGATATCATCACAACCAAGAGTCTACCACAAAAGCATTTAATTCAAACAAATAAAATAAGGCTCGTTACCCTTACCTTCAAGCCAAGTGTTGTCTTCTAGTTTATAATAATCCACTGCGTCCGTCCAACGACATACAAATTCTTCGACATCTAAACTACCATAAATGATACTCTCAAACTCATCCTTCACAGCATCATAGTGCTCAAGCTTACCCACATACTTCCAAAACTTCTGAAGGATGTGCCAAATGCACCACCTATGACAAGTTTCACTCATGGTCAAATGCACAGCTTTCCTAATAGCTGGATCTTGATCCGTCAGGATCGACATTGGAGCTTTGCCTCCCATACAATTCAGCCATGTCCTCAACACCCACTCGTAGGTCTCAACCATCTCGCGAGAGATCAATGCACATCCAAATAGAATACTCTGACCGTGGTGATTCACACCTACAAACACAGCAAAGGGAAGGTGAAATTTGTTCGTTAGGTATGTATTGTTAAAACAGACCACATCTCCAAACTCCTCATACACAGCTCTACTCCTAACATCAACCCAAACAACATCTTGTAACGCACCATCCTTTCCAAACCTACAAAGATGGAAAATTTTTTGATTGTCTGCACTCATTTTGGTGAAGTACTCTACCATTCCATTGGCATCACCCTCAGTTAGCTCTAGTCTTTGTTTCTTAGCCAACGCATTCTCCAAGTCTTTCTGCGTAAATGACATCTCATCCACCCCGTTCTTCTCCCGTGAAAAACAGCTATACATCTGCGATACCTTCACCCTAGACTTCTTTGCATTACACACACGTTCCACCAAGTGTCCATTCTTTGCCTCAAACTCATGCTTCCTGAACATTGTTACATCCTTTGCTTTTCCCGGTGTAACTATGTGACCTTTGTGCTTCAAGTGTAGCCTTCGAACAACCCAATTCCCATCCTCATCAACACTATCATACAACTCGACCTCACACCCGCACTTTTTACTCTTCCTTTTCACAACTGTTTCTTCATCTTGCAACAACCCTTCCTTAAAAACATCCACTTTACGCTTCCTCGAGGGTCTACCACCATAGCAGTCGCAAGTCCACTTAGCATTCCTTTTCTGCTTACAATACCTTCCATCCCCTAAATCAGTCTTCACCTTCCCAAACCCAGTTGCTGCCCTCACTCCAAACCCCCTTTGCCTAGCATACCTCCAAAAATAACTATCAACCTCATCGGAATTACCAAATACCATACCCAAAGTCAGAGCTGCTACTGCCTCTTCCACACCAAATACAGTGCTAACCAGTCCGGTATTCTTCTTCGGCTTTATGAAACTAGAACTAGCTGCCCCTACACCTCTAACTTCAACTCCTTGAACCTCTTCTACTTCCTCTTCCTCAGAATCTGACCCACATTCCTCTCCTTCACCACTAACAGACCCCCATTCCTCTCCATCATCTTCTGATCCCTGCTCTTTTTCCTCCTCATCCCCTTCTCCATACCCATCATCACTATCAAATCCTTCCTCATTACCATATGATGTATCATCACCATCACCAACACCCCCCTATAACAATGACACACATAAAACAATCATATACACTTCACCACCATAACTAATAACACACATAAATAACAAAACCCATATTAGACATCAATTTCATGCCTAAATAAACCTTCAACAGAACAAACATTCACCAAGTATTTTTTTAGTTTAAAAAATTTTAAGACAAGCTCAGACATCATATTTTACTTTAACCTACTCACCAAATTCAAGATACTCATCAGAAATTAACAACATTCACCTCAATTAATCGGGTTTCTATCATCAATAAAAAAATACCAACATCAATTCCTCCAACAATGGGAACCATTTAGACAATATGCAAGCTAATTTCACCACTCTAACATTCACTACCAACAACAATTATAACTTCAAACGACACTAGTCATTCCCAATAATTGAAATACACCAAAAAAAACCCTAACTTTCCGTCTACTTCAATTGTGTTTACTCGACTAATTCAGTATAACAAATACCACATGCAAATCAGATTCAGCTACATAGGGGTATCGAACACTTACATTTTCATTCTCTCTTTCAAACCGCAACTCCCTCCTAGCGCAACCATGGCCTTCTTCTTCCTGCAATGCCTCTGCTAAGTAAACTCCCAACAAATCAGCTATTCGATTTGCACGATTTCACATTGTAACAATGTAGTTAATCCCTAACAGACTGAGATTTTAGGTTCAGCTACCTCAAATAATTGTGAGTTATAGGTCCTCGCAAAACGCTCGATCTCCGTCTCTGCCATTGAAGCCTCTTCATACTCAGAATTTTTATTTATGCAAATAATTACTTTTGTTGGGAGTGGTAATTTTTGGTTTCCCGCTTAACATTTCATGCCCCGTTATCTGTCACTCAGCTCCGTTCCACTTTAATCCAACTTGGCACTTTAAGGACCCACCAAGCTTTGATAAAGTTCCACTTATTCACAACTTTGCCGTCCTATATGTTTGGAAATCAATAGGAACTATGCACCTATAGTTTTCCTGTGTTGGGGAGTTGGGTTGGCAGCTTGTGGACCAGCTAGGTGTTGGGTTTGCATGAATATGGGGTTGGCAGCAGGTGTGTTTATGGCATCTAAACATTCGTAATCCGTAGCTTTAAATCGTTGAAGGTTGGAGAAAGGGAAAATATCTTCAACATATGTGACATGGCGAGAGATGGTGATTTTGTTGGATGATAGATCATAACACATATACCCCCTATGATTAGAAGGAAAACCCAAGAAAACACACGGATTAGATCTAGGAGCAAGCTTGTGAGGTACGATTGCACTTAGATTTGGGTAGCAGAGACAACTAAAAGTACGAAGGTGATCATAAGTGGGTACTCTAAAAAATAAAATTTTAGTCGGTGTTATAATTGCGTTTTGTTGACATTGAAATTTTTTTAATATTATTGTTGGTGTTATAATGCAAAGCGGAGAACTTTTTCTTGTGATCGATCGAGTGAGCTATAGGTCACCGTAGTTCGCACAGTGAGTGAGCCACTCACCTATCTCTTGAGTTAATTAAGCCCTTGTCCAATTTAATTTCATTTTACTGTAAAATACTTGTAATTATCTTTTATAGTGATTTTATCGAATTAAACTTTTAATATTTCTACCGAAACCAGAAAATAAGTTACTAATTTTTTTTTTTAAAAGGATACAAACTATTACATATTAATACTAAAGCAAATAGAGTGAACTGCCGCTTCTCCTGCAATTTGATGAGCTCTGTGGATGCGCTGACGATCCGCCTTATGAATACTACTGTAGACACCCATTTGTGTCTCCCCAAAACCAAACCTAGTGATGAGTACTTTTCACGCCGAATCATAATCGAATGAAGTGAAAGTGTGGAAAGTCTAGTGTTGCAGTTAATTTTTATTTCTTTCCTTTCTCTTTGTTTTTGAAAACCTATTTAAAGAAAACAGCCAATCCAGTTTGGTTTTGTCCATAGCAAGGGTCCAATAATAGTGTAGTTGGGTTGGGTTCGAAAAGAGCTTTCCAACGATATATTGTAAGCCCAATTCTGATGAATAATGAGGAAGTTATGGCCAAATTACTAAACTGGGCCCGGTTTAATATTTATATGCGACCCAATGATCTAGAGGAGGGCCTAATATTGATTTATCATTCCTAATACAATTAGAATTGATTATAGACTTCAAGATTTTTCTAGAAGGTTCTTTTCATTCCTAATTTAATTAGCATTGATAAATTAACTTTAGTTGACTTTTTGGAGTTTTAATCAGAATAAAAGAAGTGTTTTTAAGGAAAATACGATTTTGCCCTCCTGTACGACTAAAATTTATCAATTTAAGAAAACGCGTGGAAATTGGTTGCTAGCGTCTGACGACAGGACTAGCGCCTGGCGTCTGGCGCTAGAGTCTAGCGTTTGGCGCCTAGTTGTTTTATTCTTTCCGAAACTCTGATTCGTTTTTTTATCCATCCGGCTGATTTTCTCTATTAATAGCCTCCTAAAACCTCCGTTTTCAATTATTAACAACTATCAATTCTTCTCATCAACTCTCATCAATAATCTCTTGATTACTCTATCTCTCTCTCTCTTTCTCTTTTCTAAACTAGCCTTCTGCATACAAAATTCCGCATTCACAAGATCTAAAAACACCTAGCCATGTTCGAAGTTGCCTTCACCCTAGACGTGAAAGGTTTTAATTTCTGAGGGTTTGGTCCCCAAATCTCTCTTTTAATTATTTAATTTAATTCTTTGATTTTATATTTAACTTGAAGTTACTAACGCGTGTATTTTGTTATTAGAATGAGGTACGATGCATCCAAGTAAGTGCTTTATTTGATTTTATTGATATTATGATATAGAAATCATGTCTAGGTTATTATTATGATTCCTAGTATCATGATAGAGTGCTTTGATTTTTCTAGTATCATGTTTAGGGTAAAGGTTATAATATCAAATATGCTTATTATGATTCCTGCGATATTTTCTATTTTCTTTCATAATATTCATGTTAGTGTCATGTTAGGGATATATATTTGATCTTTATTATTTAGTGACATGCTAGGGTTTGTTATTAATCTTGTTAGTATCATGTCTAAGATCTTGCTATTAATATTATAATTTAACATGAGTGTGATAATTATTAGTATAGATATGATTATGATTATTGTTGTGTGGAATTATATAATTTAACGTAATTTGTTAATTAACGAATTGCTTCACATAATTTGTTAATCAGCGAATTTTTTCATGTAATTTGTTAATTTTATAAATTATTCCATGTTATTTATTAACTAACGGATAACTTTTATATAATTTGTTAATATCATGTTGCTTGATATACATTTATTGTTATTACTTGATCACGCCTTTTATGCATGCTTAAAGGGAATTTGTACTTGTAATCACGCTTAATAAGATAATTAATAATCTTGTTTAGGGTTAATTTTATTATAATTCAAGTGATTGCAAATAATAGGTTTAGTTGTCAATTAATATTCAACCGACTTAGATAAACAGGTTTAGGGTAAACCTATTGATTGCATGTTAATCAGAAAAGCACATAAATACGATCAGAATAAAGTAGAGGCTTATTATTAGGACAGGTACAATCTCTTTTATGTTGGATTTGTACCTTCATCCCCGAACTAACAGTCATGGTTCCAGCCCTATTGGAGTTGATGATGTCCTGGATCGTTAAGGTATGTAACCTTCACCTCGTGAACAGTTTACAAGTTCCTAAAACTTGTTGGCGACTCTTTTGCTCTAGCTTCCTTCCCTTAGGACGCCACCATACTTTAGTGTTTGATCACAGTGGGGTTCAAACTAGGGATAATGTTTGAAAAATTCTCTACAGTTTTTGGCGACTCCGCCGGGGAGGATTTCTATTTTAATTCCTGAAATTTCTTTTAGCAATTATTTAGAATGAGTGGATGAGACTCGAAAAGTTCTAAGTATTTCACGTGCGTAATTTTGATTAACATTATTGTCATATGCATAAAAAAGTTCTCATTGGAAAGACCATCCATAATGAGTTAAAAACATAAGATTTTTACACGTAGAAAATTTGAAGAATATCTTTCACAACTAGGATCGAAATAATGCTGCGCGAAAATGGAAAATTTTATTGAGCACAGAAAGCTGCTGAGGCATGTAGGAACTAGTGTTAGAAAACAGAGTCTAGCGTTGAGGATTTGACTCTGGCATCAGGCGCCAAAGCCAAATTGCGGCACCGGCCTCTGTTTGCTGGTGCCAAGTTCTTCCAATACCGAGCCAGAAATATTCGTTCTAATTTTGACCAGTTTTTAGCATTGTTTGCTCGATCCTACTTCCTGATTGAGTTTTTCTCACTTTTCTGAAACCCATATGTGTGCTACATGTGGACATAACCCTCTGGGAATTCAGGCTCCATCTACCTGATTGAACGCTCTGTGCAACAAAGGGTACATCCGAGAATGTTGAATTCACTTAACCATGGAAGCGAATTTTTAACTCGCGGTGTCCCATCCACTCTCGCCAACCGTTCAAAAGGTAAGGCTTCCGCGCGGTGCATCCGGACAATTAACCATGGACCCTTTTTGACTAACCCATATCCCGAACTTTAGAGAACTAGAGCCATGGTTAGGTTGCAAACTCATTTTATCATATTGTGACTACTTGACTTCTTGTGCATTCTTTGCTTGTGCATACTCTATGTGTTTTTCCTAACTGTTTGTTTGAATTGTGATTAAGCCTAAATAAACTAATTATTGACTAAAGGACTTTGTTTAATTAATTAATTTGAGCTAATAAATATGTCTAAAATCGAGTCATAGTCCCTTTAAGTCAACTCGGATTTTTATTCCCGTATACTGCACAAGCGTCAACTTGTTTGGTCATAGACGGAGTTCTAGCAAGAACTACGAGTTTTACAACAAATGGATCTGTAGCCCCGATGTTTATCTTTGATTTGGAGTTGGTTTCATCCCAATCAGAGTCATAGATCAAAAGTTATGACTAAAATATTACAACATGTCCAGTTTAATGCATATACATGAAGTCTTAACTTAGTATTTGCTTGAGTCTAGTCACATAGTATAGCCACATGGTCATGACACGAGTCTTAACATGTCACCTACACTCACTACACCCACTAGTCTTAGCACACACTTTGAGTATCTGTCACCATGACCATGTCTTAGGTTCATGCATGAGTCGTTTTTTCCGTCATTTGAGTTGGGGGTACATTCTATTCCTAATTTTTCATATCTCCCCATCTACATGCTTTCTCCATATCACAACCTTCATTCTTCCTACCCTCTTCCATCAATGCATGTTGAATCGAGTTTGAGTCATGTGACTGAAAAAAAAAAGTTGAGGGTAATGATGAAACAAATACAAGGCAAGCTTTTCACCAAGATTTCATGCTTTCTTTTTTTTTTTTCAAACCCTTTCCCCATTAAGTCTAGCATAGGCACCCTTCATCCTCCTTGAATTTATGTCTTAGAGTTTTATTTTTACCCTTCACTTTTTAAATAAAATGAGCATTTCTTTTCTTGCATATGATTATCGCATCGCAGTGCGCAAAAAAAAAATATTAATAAAAAAATTGTCGAACTAAGCACAAGGTATACCAATGATTTGAGGCACCCCTTGTAGCCACATCATATTACCTTTCACCCTTCAAATATGCAATCCTTTTTTGATAAACCACTTTGAGCCTCATCTAACGATAGTGTTTTCATTTTTCAACCCACATCTACCTAACCTTAGGATGGGACAGTATGCAACTTATGCATTTTTAAAAAGCTTGAGTGATTTCAAAAGATCAAAATAAATAAAATAGCAAAAATAATAAAAGTGTAAAAAAGGGCAAGTGTTCCAATGTCTTTGACATGAAAATGTCTTTGATGAGAACACGTCTCAGATTGCGTCTCTTATTGCGTGCTCGGTACCGTGCCTAAGAAACATGAATGCCAAGTGAGTGATTGACCGCATGATCGGGATTGCCCACACTTATCAAAAAAAGGTTCAAAATTAAAAAAATGCAAAAGCAAAAACTAAAAAAAGAACAAAAAATAAAGAGATAAAAAAGAGTAGAAACTCAAGCATAAAAAATAAAAAGATTCAAAAGCAAGGTTGCACACCTTGGGGGCTTATCAAGGGTCTTGAGCTTTTATCCCCTTCTTCTTAAACCTTTAGCCTAACCACGTCACAACCCTTAAAAAGACCTTTTTGAGGCATACACATACTTGTGCGAGGTTCGGCTAGAGCTACGTTCGGCCTGATTCCTAACGGATACGTAGGCAACCTTACATCGAGGTGCGGCCGTAATAAAATACATTCATACACTCACACCATGATCATATCAAGGAATCCCTTGGGCTCATCCGTATTCATTTAGAGCTAGACTTGGGAGCTTAATCCCTACATCATTAGCTTACCTAGACTAAGAGTCGCCATCATTTGACTCTTCTAAAAATAATATCTTGCCACACACTTAGCTCTTGCGGCCTAACCTTAGTGTCACTTTCACACACTGCAAAGATACATGACCAAATATACTTCCCTTTGTCATAAAATCTTAACACAATTTTGAAGCATGCCTTGTCATATCAAGATCACTCATCATTTCATAACAAAGTATGAAGTACTTAACCTCCGCGCCTAAGTTACCTAAATAATTTCATTATCGAGTTAACTAGGATAGTCTAAGATGTTACAATCCTTGTACTATGAGAGACAACGTTAACGGGTTAAGCTCATTCAACATGCACCTTCAAAAAACTTCACTTCGATTCTTTTTTGTGTCTTTATTTTTCTGGAGAAAGTCGGTACCCTCCACAAAAATGACGGAAATTTTTTTGCTTTTCTGAGTCGCAATCACATTACAATGAACACACAAGTCATGTACATATTGAGTCATGTCGTGTTATCACATTGAGTCAACACTAAGCCTTAGGACATCCCTAAGATAATTAAAGAAATGAACAAAGTCCTATAGTCAAAGATGTAAATGCAGGTACATCTCAGCAAGCAAGAACATTACCGAAAAACCGCGAATATGACACAAGAGATTCCTCCAAGATAAGAGGAGTTACAAAGATCAGTAAATTAGAGATGAAGAGCTTTAATTTACAAAAGATTTGAGCGGATTTGGTTGAAAGGAAACAACCAAGCTCAAAGTTCGAAGCAAAACCAAGCAACAGCGGCAGCAAGAGGAGAATAGGGAAGACCCGACTCCAGACGACAAGGCTGTCGCCTGACGCCAACATCTGTCGCCTGGTGAAAGAGAAAAATCACGGCGCTAGAAGCGTTGCAGCAGCGACAGAGCTCGAAGCCTCTTAGAACGGTTATTTCGACCTTATACAGCAATTTCGGGTTCCTTGATACGCTAGTTAGCCTCTATAAGCAATTTGACATGATTTAGTAATCGGCTCGGTTACAATCACATTAAGTGATCGACCTAATAATAGATCGCCTCACTTAGCTTAAAGCGCCTAAGCATTAGCTCATTACAAATATCAACGCATCGGTTCAAAAGCAAGCGCATCACTTATACGACAATTTTTCCAAGATTGGATTGTCATCTCCAACTGACAATATTTCCAAAATATGTATTGTCGCGTATCTTCTTCAACGACAATTTTTCCATGATTGGATTGTCACTCTTGAAAAGTTTCCAAGCGTGGATTGTCGTGCTCCTTCTTTGTTTGGCAAGTTTTTCCAAGTTCGGATTTTTATACATTGATCTTTGGCAAGTTTTTCGAGATTGGATTGTCATACACCCAGTTCCCTATGGTAAAATTTCCCAAAGGATTGTTGTAGGTCTGTACTCATCATAAATTTCGGCAAAGGTTCCTCAACGTGGATTGTCATTCATTTCTATAAGTGGCAAATTTTCCCGAAGTGGATTGTCGGTCGACTCTTTTTTGCAAATGTTCTAAGACGCGGATTGTACATTGTGGCATTATTTTCCTAAAAGGATTGTCGCATAACATTGGCAAATTTCCAAGGTGGATTTCTTACAAGAGTTATATTCCAAGGTGTGGATTGTCGATCGTAGCAAAGTTCTTATGACAGATTGTTACGAAGCATTGGCAACTTTTCCCAAAATTGAATTTTGGCAAATTTTCCGAGATACAGATTGTCTCTTCATCGTGGCAACATTTCCAAGGATGGATTGTTACGAAGCATTGAAAACTTTTCCTAAATTGGATTGTCATACATCATACAAGAGTTGTGTTGGAAACTATTCCCAAAGAAAAGAGGATTGTCATCACCCAAAGTATCGCAACAACTGAGGATGGCTTCAGGTGGAGTAATCTTCGATCATATTCCCTGGCTTGCGGAAGCTGGTCACAAGGCGTTAGAAGGTCGTTTCAAGTGAAGCAATCTTCGATAGTATTCTCTGGCTTGTAGAAGATCATCACAGCGGAAATTGGAGGCAGTTACAGGCGTAGCAGTCTTCAGGCGGTATTCCTAGCTTGAGGAAGAACATCAAAGCTTTTTTGTTCAGAGACGCGTGGACATATCATCAAAGCTCTTTTGTTATGAGATGAGTCAACATCCCTTCAAAAGATTCATTGTTCAAAGACAAGTGAACATCCCTCTAAGAAGCTTTTTTGTTCAGAGACGAATGAACATCAACAGCAGCAAAGCACACCACACCATCAAAATAGCAGGTGGAAGGTTGTCACAACATCAAATGCAACAAATCATTACTGCCAGAGACGTGTGCTCAACGGTGCAAGATACGCGTTTCTTAACTCTCTTATCTATTTTGACTAAAGCAATTTTGCAGGCATCAATGTTAAAAGAGTGATTTGGGATCGCAGAACGTTCTAAATCATTCTCTATCCCTATCGATCCTTTGACTTTTGTTTTCAAAACTTGCGTTTCTCCAAACTCAGTAAAAGTAAGGGCTTCTGTAGACACCCATTTGTGTCTCCCCAAAACCAAACCCGGTGATGAGTAACTTTCACCTCGAATCATAATCGAATGAAGTGAAAGTGTGGAAAGTCTAGTGTTGCGGTTAGTTTTTATTTCTTTCCTTTCTCTCTGTTTTTGAAAACCTATTTTAAAGAAAATAGCCAATCCAGTTTGGTTTGGTCCATGACAAGGGTCCAATAATAGTGTAGTTGGGTCGGGTTCGAAAAGATCTTTCCAACGATATATTATAAGCCTAATTCCGATGAATAATGAGGAAGTTATGGACAAATTACTAAACTAGGCCCGGTTTAATATTTATATGCGGTCTAATATTGATTTATCATTCCTAATGCAATTAGAATTGATTATAGTCTTCTAGATTTTTCTAGAAGGTTCTTTTCATTCCTAATTTAATTAGCATTGATAAATTAACTTTAGTTGACTTTTTGGAGTTTTAATCAGAATAAAAGAAGTGTTATTAAGGAAAATGCGATTTTTCCCTCTTGTACGGCTAAAGTTTATCAAATTAAGAAAAACGCGTGGAAATAAGTTGCTAGCGTCTGACGACAGGACCTGCGCCTGGCGCCAGACCTGGCATCTGGCGCTAAGTCTAGTGTCTGGCGCCAAGTTGTTTTATTCTTTTCGAAACTCTAATTCGTTTTTTTATCCATCCGGCTGATTTTTTCTATAAATAGCCTCCTAAAATCCTCCATTTCAATCATCAACAACTATAAATTCTTCTCATCAACTCTCATCAAGAATATCTTGATTACTCTCTCTCTCTCTCTTTTCTAAACTAGCCTTTTGCATACAAAATTCCGCATTCACAAGATCTAAAAACACCTAGACAAATTCAAAGTTGCATTCGCCCTAGACGTGAAAGGTTTTAATTTCCGAGGGTTTGGTCCCCAAATCTCTCTTTCAATTATTTAATTTAATTCTTTGATTTTATATTTTCCTTGAAGTTACTAACGCGTGTATTCTTTTTATTAGAAAGAGGTACGATGTATCCAATTAAGTGCTTTATTTGATTTTATTGATATTATGATATAGAAATCATGTCTAAGTTATTATTATGATTCCTAGTATCATGTTGGGGTGTTTTGATGTTCCTAGTATCAGGTTTAGGGTAAAGGTTATAATATCAAATATGCTTATTATGATTACTGCGATGTTTCCTATTTTCTTTCGTAATATTCATGTTAGTGTCATGTTAGGGCTATATATTTGATCTTTATTGTTTTTTGACATGCTAGGGTTTGTTATTAATTTTGTTAGTATCATGCCTAGGATCTTGCTATTAATATTATGAATATTGTTGTGTTGAATTATATAATTTAACGTAATTTGTTAATAAGCGAATTGTTTCACGTAATTTTTAATTAGCGAATTGTTTCACATAATTTGTTAATTTACGAATTGTTTTACGTAATTTGTTAATTTACAAATTATTTTTATTTTATTTTATTTATTAATTAACGGATAACTTATATATAATTTGTTAATATTATGTTGCTTGATATATATTTATTGTTAATGCTTAATCACGCCTTTTATACATGTTTAAAGGGAATTGGTACTTGTAATCACGCCTAATAAGACAATTAATAATCTTGTTTAGGGTTAACATGATTATAATTCAAGTGATCGCGAATAATAGTTTTGTTTATGCATTAATATTCAACCAACATAGATAAACAGGTTTAGGGTAAACCTATTGATTGCATGCTAATCAGAAAGCGCACATGAATACGATCAGAATAAAGTAGAGGCCTATTATTAAGACAGGTTCAATCTCTTTTAGGTTGGATTTGTACCTTCATCCCCGAACTACTAGTCATGGTTCAAGACCTATTGGAGTTGACGATCTCTTGGATCGTTAAGGGGTGTAACCTTCACCCCGTGAACGGTTTACAAGTTCCTTAAAAAACTTGTTGGTGACTTTTTTTCTCTATCTTCTTTCCCTTTGGACGCCACCGTACTTTAGTGTATGATCACAGTGGGGTTCAAGATAGGGATTAACGCTTGAAATATTCCCTACAGTTTTTGGCGACTCCACTGGGGAGGATTTCTATTTTAATTCCTGAAATTTATTTCGGCAATGATTTAGAATGAGTGGAAGAGACTCAAAACGTTCTAAGTATTTCATGTGCGTAATTTTGATTAACATTATTCTCATATGCATAAAAAAGATCTCATTGGAAAGACCATCCATAATGAGTTAAAACATATGATTTTTACACGTAGGAAATTTGAGGAATATCTTTCACAACTAGGACCGAAATAACGCTGCCCGAAACTGGAAAATTTTATCGAGCACAGAAAGCTGCTGAGGCATGTAGGAATTAGCGTCAGCGAACAAAAGTTAGCGCCAGTATTTTGGCTTTAGCGCCAGACAACAGCTCTGTCGCCAGGCGCTAAAGCAAAAGTTGGCGCCAACCTCTAGCTGTTGCCGCCAAATTCTTCCAATACCGAGCCAGAAATATGCATTCTAATTTCGACCAGTTTTTAGCATTGTTCGTTCGATCCTATTTCCTGATTGAGTTTTTCTCACTTTTTTGAAACCCATATGTGTTCTACATATGGACATAACCCTCTGGGAATTCATGCTCCATCTACCTGATTGAACGCTCTGAGCAACAAAGGGTACATCCGATAATGTTGAATTCACCAAACCTTGGAAGCGAGTTTTTTCTAAAACTCGCGGTGTCCCATCCACTCGCGCCAATCCTTCACGGTTAGTCTTCCGCGCGGTGCATCTGAACAATTAACCATGGACCCTCTATTGACTAACCCATATCCCGAACTTTAGAGAACTAGAGCCATGGTTAGGTTGCAAACTCATTGCATCATATTGTGCCTATTTGACTAATTGTGCATTTTTGTTGTGCATACTCTCTGTGCTTTTCCTAACCGTTTGTTTGACTTGTGCTAAGATTAAATAAATTAATGACTTAAAGAACTTTTCCTCATTCATTAATTAGTTAATTTGAGTAAATAAAGTCTAATATTTTAACCAGAATTGACCTAGTACGACTTTAGGCATACCCCTAGTGATTAATAATACCGAAAATAATTTTAGATTGAAGCTCCAGCAATGGCGCCAAAGTTTGAACTGTAGTGCCACACTGTGGAGTGTGGCGCCTGGCGACAATGCTGTCGTCTGGCGCTACACTGCAAAGAGAGGCGCCAGTCCAGTCGTTTTGACGACAGTTCGGATTATTGATCGAGTCATCACTCTGTGTCTAATTAACCAGTTTGCTAAGTAATTCGGTTAAACTTTACTATTAATAATACCTTGTTAAATCATTAATTAAGTCAAGGCACCAAGTCCCATGGTCTTACAAAAAAGGCAAGCATGTCACTTACACTCAACGCACACACCAATACACATACTTTGACCATGTCTAAGAGAGTCTTGTATGCGCGTTTTTTTCGTCATTTTTTTTAGGGGGGTAAGTCGGACATTAATCCTCCAATTTAAATACCATACTTGGTTCCTAAAAATATATACATTATTTTTGCCAAAATAGGCACCTATTTTTTTTATTTTTCCTGTTTAAAACCGTAAAGTCCAGGTCGATTTGAGTCAATTAATTAAAACACAAATGGTTTAAATTACAGCGCGTGGTCAAGAAAGGAAGGGCGATTAATCAAAGACAATCTTTTTGTACAAGTCCAACTTTTCGACAAACCCATTGCTCGTAAGAGGAAAGCTAGGACAGTAATGGCAACACAAGAAGAAGTCAATGAGCTCAGGAACCAACGGGTTACCGTGACTGAGGCACTAAAGACCCTAACCCTTAAGATCGATGATCCCGTGAAACAACAACAGATGGACCTCATGCTAGAGAGTCTAAGCAAGCTATTTAGCGACTACAAGTTTCAAGGGATTAGTTCACAAGGAGTGTCGGTGGACAAAGATCTTCTTCCGCAGAAGTTCAATGCCAACGACATCCCGAAACTCAAGGCAACTGATAACCCTTATTTTCATTTAAGAGCCTTCGAGACAATATTGAGTATTAAGGGTATCGACACGAAGGTATTCCCCTCTCTGTTCTCACTATCTCTCGAGACCGCTTGCCAGCAATGGTTCTTTTCTCTCGAGAAAGAAAAAACCTCCACTTGGGATTCCATAGCAAACGCTTTTGTTGATAGATACAAATGCAACATCCAAGTTGAGATTGACCATAGGGAACTTGAAATCCTCAAGCTGAAGGAGAACGAAGGCTTCACCTCCTTCTTTTAACAAATGGAGAGAAACCTCAGCTAAGATGATTGAGGTGCCAAGTGAAAAAGAGTATGTAAGGTTATTCATAAAAAACCTTCAAGAAAAATACTCCAAGCATCTCAAATATCAGAATAATCTTCATACCTTCAAGGTCGTCTATGACATTGGAATCAATATTGAAGACGACCTGGCTAAGTTGAAAGCTGCTAACAATAACTCTAACAGTGGCTGGAAAGGAAAGAAGAACGACAATCCTTCTTTAACCAAAACCACCCACTCAAACAATGTTAGCACTTTTAACCTAGGTGAAGTCCTTGCTATGAATAATCAAGGACAAAAGAAACCATTTACGAGGAACTTTACTCCTATTGGCATGAGTTATGACACCATATTTGACGACTAAATGCAAAAGGTCTTATAACTCCTATTGGACCATTTGGGGACCTACCAGTCGAAAAGAGGTCAGCTAACTGGAACCCCAATGCACATTGTAAGTATCACCAAGGTAGGGGCCATCTTACCGAGAACTGTAGGAAGCTTAAAGAAGTTATCCAAGACTTAATCGACAACAACAAGCTGTCATTGCCCCCTGCCAGTAAGAAGCCAAGTATTGATAATGCGCCTCTCGCTCATTCCTTGGCTATCTCTGATGAGGAAAACGAGGTTGACCCCTCGTCTCTCATCAAACCTGTTAAAGAAATCCATGCCATCGAAGAAGAGGAGGAGATCTTTTTCAACGCCATGGATAACCTTCCAGAACTAGCAAGTAAAGAGGACATACAATCACTCACACTGTCTATGATGGAAGGATCGCACTTACTACGTGAAACTCTCAAGGCTATAAAGGAACTTCAGAAGAAATATGACGAGGTTCCATTCCCGAAAAATGAACCTAAGAGAGAGTTCACACCCATGAAAACGACTTACGAAGCAAAACGTTTTCCTATACAAATCACCGAAAAACCCGAGAAGAGTAATAAACTCTACAATCCAATTGGGATCCCATATATAAAAATGTTCGAAATGCTCTCCGAGAGTGGTGAGATCAAACCTCTCGAACTGAGACCATTTGAATCATTGAAAAGGACAAATAGATATTACTGTCAGTATCATCAATCAGGAGGTCACACTATCAAAAACTGGTTTTAAATTCAAGGATTTAATTCAGAAAATGATTGATGAAAAGAAATTAGTCCAAGTTCCACAAGAAGAGGATGCAAGTATTAATGGATTTTAAGACAGTGATGAAGAAGACGTCTACTCAAAAGACATGGTAGGACCCTCACCTTCAGTGTCATATGCCATGGATGACTTTTGGGTTGAAGAAGATTCATCAATAGACGTCCTCACGAGATCCGGGAGAATGCAACCTCTTATTTTAACACAACCCATGCCAACCACACAGCAAGTTCCCATGACTATCATTGAAGATAATGATATCGTCAAACAGTTCAAGAAGACAAAAGTTGAAATGAACGTATGGAAACTTCTGGCGACATCCCGAGAACATAGGTTGGCTGTAATGAACGCCTTGGACAAAATAGGGATAGATTCTAACACCACTCCTGAGGGGTTGGCTAACTTCCTCACGAGTGATCTACCTAGTCCCATCAATTTGATCACCTTTTCTGACAAGGATTTACCCCCAGAAGGTGACAAACACTATAAGGCATTAAACCTCACAGTGGTTTGGAAGAGAATGAACGTCCCTATGACTCTTGTAGATAATGGATCAGCCATTACGTCTGTTTAGGGTAATTTTACCCCGCCACGTGGTCCAATCAGAGGGTGACACGTGTCAGTCTCAGGATGGCCCAAAGTGGACCAATCCCTGCTTGACACGTGTCATTCCAGAAGTTAAGGGAAAGAAGGCGGCCCTCAGGCCCAAATCCCGAGAAAGCCGCAATGCGGCGCATCCCACCAATGATTAGGGATCAATGACCTAATCAGGGGCACAAATCCCGAGAACCCTATAAATAGGGAGATTCCCCTCTTTTGGAGGGCACGTTTTACCATTTTTTATTACACACAGTCCCTATAAATAGAGACATCTGAGCTTGGAATCCGAGCAGATACCCACCTAAATTTCCGCACCCTTTTCTCTCCTTTCAAGTTACTTACTTGTGCGTTGAAGGCGGAGCACCAACCAACCGGTGTCTCCGTTTGTTTTGCAGGTACAGCTCAAGCCGGATTAGTCTTCGTGCTGTAACTCTCCCGAGGGACCAAAACACCCAAAACATTTGGCGCTGTCTGTGGGGAGAGTACCTCGAAGATGGTTCAAGAGTCTGTACCACCCCCTAACCATCCGGGCGATGACCCAGAAGTCTTTACAGACCATGAAGATGAGGATCTTCAGGTTGAAACCTTTACAGCCAATGATGGCTCCCTCATAACCAAGCGCATCCGGCCTAGAGACACTATGGAGCGGGGTGCCTCCCAGGCGGGTGCAAGCCGACCCTCTAGGCAGCTAGAAGGGGAAACCCAAACGGCCGCTGGATTAGCCCCTATCACCCGAGACGAACTCATGAGATTCATGACAAGTTTCAAGGGTAAAATTAAAGAGCTGATCACCCAAAGCCGGGCTGGCCCAAGTAAAGGTTAGTCAGCGAAGAAGACTCCTCCGGAGAAGGGGAAGTCAGTCAGAGAACGACAGCCCACTCCTCATCCAAAGGACAAGGCATCCGGGACCATTGATTGGTAAAAAATTCTTCTTCCTAAGAGGAACAACAACACCCGCCGGACTCAGCAGCCGGTGGGAAGTAAAAAATCAATTCCTGATGCCTGGGAAATAATCAACCGGAAGAGGAATCAGCAGTTGTCTGAGTCGGCTTCAACGTCGAACTTTCCAGACAGCTTCAACAACACTTCTGCAGGGAATACTCTTTCTCTGCATGGGAGCCAGACATGCGGTAATACCGTCCATTCTGGCCCTCAGATGATTGGAGCTGTACCGTATGTGCCTACTCAGGCTTACGGACAATATCCCCCTCACTTCATGCAGCCGGCTCTCTTCGGAGGTCAAGCGGCATACCAAACTGTCCAGCCACTGGACTGGCAGCTCCGTCTACTACGCCTGGGTGAACAACCTTCTACGTTCACCCGGGAGATAACCGAGGCGGCACAGCCTACCAAGGTTAAGAATGTGTTGGTGGGTACCTACGATGGTACTACCAACCCAGAAGACCACCTTATGGAATATACCAACCTCATGTACTTACAAGGATTGGATGATGCCACTTGGTGTCGTTGCTTCCCGGCTACATTGAAGGGCATTGCCCAACAATGGTTTGGCAACTTGCCAGCCGGGTCCATTGATAATTTCAGGAAGCTCGCCTTCCTATTTGCTTCCAACTTCTCAATGAACATCCCTGCTAAGAAAACAAGCCTTGACTTGAGCACTGTTAGGCAGGAGAGAGAGAAGGGTTGCGCTCATATGTCAGGCAGTTCAATCTGATCAGAATTCAGATTCAAGGACTGTCTGACGAGGTAGCTTTTACAGACTTTTTCAAGGGTCTGAGAGACGGGTCAACCTTTAAGTTCGACCTAGTCAGAAAAGGGGCTTTCACCTTACAGGCGGCCCTGCGGGAGGCGGAAAGCTACATTCAAGCAACCGACCTCTGCTCGCCTGGTAGCCAGTCGGACTCCAAGAAGTCCGACAAACAGAAAGACAACCGGACAGCTCAGCCGGCCTAAAACAAAGAGGAGAGCAAGAAAAGAAAAGAAATCTGGGCGGAAACTAACTCTGACCAGCCGTCCCAGAAGAAAAAGAAAGAGTTTAAACCGTACGTTCATGTGGTGGCCCTACCATCCGGGGCACCAAGAGCCATCTTCGAAAGATGGACAAAGATGATGATGAGCAGGCGTCTGCAAGCTCCTCCTTCCCAGACGTCTTGATCACTAAGAAGGATAGGGGCAGCGTCCTCCGTCCGCATGATGACCCAATTGTCATTGAATGTAAGGTGGCCAACCAGTTGCTTGGACGGATCCTTATTGACACCGGCAGCTCCTCGGACATCATCAGTCTCTGGTGCCTGCAAAAGCTGAAATATAATGTCAGCAGCATGCATCCGGTTCTGGATGACAGCCGTCCAGAACGTACTGTAAAGGTTGGGACGGTTGCTCATGCTACTTTGGGTGCAAGCTTGCACCTTCTGCTGCAGGAATTCAAAGACATTTTTGCCTTTGAAGTGGAAGAGATGACAGGCGTTAGCTCGGATCTCGCTGTCCACAAACTCGCCGTGGACCCCAAAAAGAAGCCTATCCGACAAAAGAAAAGAAACCATGGTGAGGAAAGAAGTCAGGCGGCAGCTGCCGAAGTCAAAAAGCTGCTAGACGCCAGGTTCATTCGGTCTTGTAACTTTCCCGACTGGGTGGCCAATGTGGTCCTTGTTAAGAAAACGAATAGAACCTGGTGCATGTGTGTTGATTA
Source organism: Chenopodium album (assembly GCF_948465745.1). Classification (NCBI taxonomy): domain Eukaryota; kingdom Viridiplantae; phylum Streptophyta; class Magnoliopsida; order Caryophyllales; family Amaranthaceae; genus Chenopodium; species Chenopodium album. The sequence continues at coordinate 32,554,981 of NC_137838.1, forward strand.
CACAGACCTCAACAAGGCGTGTCCCAAGGACAGTTACCCGCTTCCAAAGATCGACAGTCTGGTCGAATCTACAGCCGGTCACGCCTTGATGAGCTTTATGGATGCCTACTCCGGCTTCCATCAGATACCCCTGTGGAAAAAGGATCAAGAAAAGATGGCCTTCGTCACTGATCAGAGGTTATTTTGTTATAATGTGATGTCGTTTGGCTTGAAAAATGCGCCTGCCACTTTTCAACGGATGATTAATACAGTCTTCATTAATCAAATTGGGAGAAATGTGGAGGCGTACATTGATGACATGATAGTCAAATCCAAGATACAGACAGATCACCTTGCTGATCTCCGAGAAACATTCACCACCGTCAGGCGGCATAAGGTCATGTTGAATCCAAAGAAATGCGTCTTTGTTGTTGAGTCTAGGAAGTTTCTCGGATTCCTGATTAATCAAAGGGGGATAGAGGCTAACCCCGAGAAGATACAGGCGGTGATTGACATGAAGTCACCCCGTTCTGTCAAGGAAGTTCAGAGACTCACCGGTTGTCTGGCCGCCTTGGGGAGGTTCCTCAGCCGGTCAGGCGACAAATGCCTCTACTTCTTCCAAGCAATCAGGAAGAAGACCAGATTTGAATGGGGGGATGATGCTGAGGCGGCGTTCCAGAGGTTGAAAGAACATTTACATTCTCTACCTAGGTTGGTCAGTCCTTTGCCTAGGGAGACGTTGTACATGTTTCTAGCCGTCTCAGATCATGCCCTCAGTGTCGTTCTCCTTGCTGAGCGAGACGGCGTGCAGCTCTCGGTTTACTTCATTAGCCATGTTCTTAAAAATGCTGAACTCCGGTACCCCATGGTTGAAAAAATTGGCCTTGCTTTGTATATGGCATTCAAAAAACTGAAGCCTTACTTTTTGGCACATCCGGTGGTGATTTACACTGACCAGCCACTCAAGCGGCCAATGTCCACCTTGGATTCATCCGGGAGAATGTTGAAATGGGCTATTGAAATGCAAAGCCTTGAAATCACTTACGAACCGAGAAATGTAGTGAAAGGATAGGCGTTTGCTGACTTCATTGTTAAAATGACCCGTCCGGTGGCTCCGGATAATCTTGATCAGGTTTAGAAGTGTACGTAGACGGGAGCTCTACAAAGAACGACTGTGGTGCAGGCATAATCTACGAGTCTCCTGAAGAGGACATATTTGAGTATGCACTACGCTTTAAGTTTCAGGCCTCTAACAATGAGGCGGAATATGAAGCCCTGCTAGCCGGCATTCGTATGTGTAAGACGGTAGGGGCCATGAAAATTGACGCCTACTCTGATTCCCAATTGGTTGTTAGCCAGTATGAGGGAAGCTATGAGGCTACTCATCCGGCTATGATCAAATATCTTCAGGCAGTCAAAGAAGAGGCCGGGGCACTTGAGGAATTCCGGCTGAATCAAGTGCCTAGGTCAGAAAACAACCAGGCGGATGCATTGTCAAAACTGGCGTCTTCCGCCTGCCATGATACTCCTCGGTCTGTCTTTTGGAAAGTTCTTGAAAAGAGAAGTATCTATGAAGACCCCATTGGAGTTCTGGACCGAAGCTCTACCTGGATGGATGGCATCCGGGCTTATCTTTCAGACGGCACACTCCCTGATTCGCCACAGGAAGCAGCCGTCCTGAAGAAGCGAGCTGCAAGCTTCGAGTTGAGAAACGGAGAACTCTTTAAGGCAGGGTTTCTTAAGCCCTTGTTGAAGTGTGTCACCCCAGAAAAGGGCAATGAAGTTCTCGAAAACTTGCACTCAGGATTCTGTGCCTCCCACATAGGCGGCAGGTCCCTAGCCGTCAGAGCTAGACGACATTACTTTTGTCCCACTCTGGAGGCAGACGCCAAGGAGTTGGTGAAGAAATGTGACAAGTGCCAAAAATTTGGCAAACTCATTCACCGTCCGGCTACTGATCTGACGGCCATCCACAGCCCAATCCCGTTTGCAAAATGGGGCATGGACATTCTAGGTCCTTACACGCCTGCTCCAGGCGGAAAACGCTACATCTTGGTGGCTGTGGATTATTTCACCAAGTGGGTGGAGGCTGAGGCGGTTAAGAATATCAAGACCTCAGACGTAATTTCCTTCATCTGGAAGAACATTATCACCCGGTATAGGGTACCTATGTCTATGGTGTTTGATAATGGTCCTCAGTTTGAGATGCCTCAGCTAAAAACTTGGTTGGGAGATCAGGGGATCTCAAGCTGTTTTGCATCTGTCGGCCGGCCCCAAGCAAACGGTTAAGTTGAAGCCTTTAACAAACTCATCTCAGACGGAATTAAGAAGAAAATAGAAAGAGCCGGTGGCTTGTGGGCAGAAGAGTTAATCCATGTCCTATGGGCCATCCAGACAACAGAAAAAGGGGCAACCGGTGAAACTCCATTTCTCATGGTTTACGCTGCTGAAGCCGTCTTGCCCATCGAACACTACGAGCCGACTCTCAGAGTCATGCTATATGATGAAGAGGCAAACTGGGAAGCAATGCGCCTGGCATTGGATTCACTCCAGAATGCAGGGGCAATGCCGCCTTGCGTCATGAGATTTACCGTCTGAGTATGACTAGAGCCTACAACAAAAAAGTACACAAGTGTCCCTTGAAAGTTGACGACTTAGTGTTACGAAAAATGGAGGAAACCGGTAGGGCCAATGAGCTGGGGAAGCTAACTCCAAATTGGGAAGGCCCCTACCGGATCTATGAAGAAGTAAGGGACGACACCTACCGCCTGGAAACCCCAAACGGTAGGCGCCTGCCTAGAATTTGGAATGTAGACAATCTGAAAAAGTACTACTTCTGAGATTGTAAATTTTTTGTAAACAATGAGTCAATTAATGAGAAATCGGACTTTGTTTGCAAGCTAGTTTTGTTTTTCCGCCTGGGTAATACTCAGATGGATTCTTTATGCATTTTTACTAAGTTTGACTTAATAATTGTCTGTTCGCCTTGGTAATGACCCAGACGAATTTTTCTGTTTAACTAACTAAGTTCGATACTTAGTGTAATTCAGTGACATTCGGCTAATACTCCGACTTAAAGCTAAGCCCAAAAACGTTTAGTGGATATACAACAAGTCTCAAACAAGACCAAAGGCTAAAATGGCCGGATGGTTGCTCATTTTATAAAATCGCCTGTCCCAACATGGACAAAGCGTCCGGCGACACCCCTCCGGTGCAATCGTCGCAGAGAACAAACTATTTGTCGGTTCTACGTACCCATGCAGACGACAAAGATTGAACAACCGAATTGGTCAACTCATAGCCGTCTGAACAAAATGACCTGTGAAGAACGATCAAGTTACCAAATACCGGATGCCCTGGGGCATCAGTCGGTCACCGGATGAAGTTCTCACTTAGGTTATTTATTCCAAAAGTGTACTTCCTATCCCAATTGGGGCAAAAGGGTTGTTCAATGGCTATGAAATCTCTACCAAGACGGACAAACGTCGTCTAGGTAATGACTGGAACGCCTGTTGGTGTACGGCTGTGCACTTGGTTTGGGGCAATCACTACTGTGATTGATTGACTTACAAACATATCATGCTCTTTGCAGCATCAGACGTTTCCAAGTCAATCAATCAACTCCACTTGAAACCAATTACACAGCCGTCCAGGGGCAAGGACAGCCAGACTATTGATTAGTTAGGCAAAAAAAATCGCCGCATGCTTTTGATAAGTTAGGCACAAATGAAAAATTAAAATTGAAAAATTAAAATTTGCAAAAATTGAAGATCAGACGCAAACGCAAAATGAACAAAACCGACTCAGTCGGTGCATTTCATTAAAGTCCACCCAACCAAACGGTTGTAGTGGATCAAATGTTGACCGGACCCCGTCCGGGAGAAAAGAGAAATTGTTAATTAACCCGGCTCCATAGCCGGTAAATACAAAGATACTCGGCACGTAGGCCGGAAAAGTAACTTTTGGCATACTGCTGCAGAAAAGAAAAAATAAAAACAGAGATTGGCATATTGCCGCTGAAAGGTCACTTCTTGCCTGCAGTCGGTGCCTCCCAGTCCTTCTCCTCATCATCTGAGGGTATCTCTTGTGCTTCTCCCGGACCAGGTAGCTGAGGCGCAGCAGGCTCGTTGTTGGAGTTTACCCAGGCTTCAAAAGAGTCAGGCTCTGGCTCGCCTCTATCCCTTAAGTACACCACGTACTCGGCATAGCTGTGAGCCAATTCCCAGATGTTGTAATCTGCGTCTGGGTAAAAGGCAGTCCAGGTGATCTTCATACGGGCGTCATTGTCAGCGTCACTCTCAGCAACTAGGCGGTTCTGCTCCGCCACCAGGGTTGCTGCAAAGTTTTTCTTAGCCTGAGCAGCCTCCTTCTCTAGCTTCTAAACCTTGGTCTTCAGGTTGGTGTTCTCTTCAGAAACACCCTGAAGTGTGCCAAGGTCCGCCTGGGCCTTCTTGAGCGTCTCATCAGCTTTCTTGGCGCTCTCATCCGCCTTCTTCCGGGCCTCCTCTGCCTTCTTCTGGGCTGTCTAAGCATCACTCGTCCGCTGTTTGGCCGTCTCTAGATCTGCCTCCAGCTGCTGGATTCTAGACGCCTGTGTCATTATGATTGCTTTAGTTTCAAGTTAATTTACGATAGTCGAGTGTAAAGCAATATTATCAGGGTCTATGGCGGACTTCTTAGCCCTTTTTACCTCTTCACGTTTGCGGGAATAAGGACGTTTGAGCCCATCCACCCGCAGCATAGCCTGCAAAAAAGCAAGCGGTATGAGTATTACAGGCGGGATAAAACACTTGGAAAAAATAAATTTTACAAGTTTCTTACCTCAGCCAGAAGGGATAGAATGCGTTCTAGATTGAACGTCTCTATCCCAGGGATGCTGTCTTTATCCCTCTTCCGGACGGCGTCAAGCATGGCCTTGGCATGCTTCTGGACGTCTGGCCAGCGGGGAGATTGATCTACACCACAATCAATACATGATGAGTGCGAAACTAAGGCGACACCTATCTGTTGCCGACCGTCTGAGGATGGCGTCTGTTGGGAGTGGGATTTCACTCGCAAAGGTCACCCCAGCTTGGGCGGGGATTCAAAAGGGTTCTTACCTTCAGAGCCGGCCAAGCGGGAACCGCTTGCAGGCGCAGTGTGAAAGGAATAGTGTCCTTCGAACAAGTGTATTATTCTGATAGCGGGTTCAGAATTATTAGAAAGCTAATATATTCAGTAAGGTTAAGTGATCGGAATGCCTGGGTGGAGGCCGCTTCCGATCAGTAATATTAATATAATTAATATTACAGCTTAATCTTGACTGAACCCTTTGGGTCATACCCAAGCAAATATATGCGAACCAACTCGACGAATTAATTCGGAAGAAATTAATCCGTCGCCCGAGTGTTAAATAATTAGACGTCGGTAATTCGAGCTTAAAGCGTCGAAACCGATCGTCGGAAGTCGAGTCTAAATAACAAAAGACGAGACGCGCAAAATAATAATAAATCAACAATATTCCCGAAAATACCCCTAGCATCGGAGTGCCCCGAGCATCCGAATGCTAGGGGCAAGACGAGCCGGCGCACCGTGCTGCAGCCACGGCCAGCCGCGGCTAGGCACAGCAGTAGCCGCGCCGCGCCACGGCAGCAGCCGCAGCCGCACCATGCCACAGCAGCAGCCGCGCCACAGCAGCAGCTGGTGCGGGCTGGGCTCGGGCTGGGTGCGGGCTGGGTGCGGGACGGGCTCGGGTCGGGCTCGGGCTTGGCTCGTGGCTTGGCTCGAGCCATAGGGCCGTTTATAAGGGGAAGGTTGGGAGCAAGTGGGTTGCCATGTGGCACAAGGTGAGGGAGAGAGTGGGGAGCAAGTTTGGTCCCCATCTCCAAGTGGTCCTCACCTACTCTCTCATGTATGCTTGACACTTGTTGATTTATTACTAGTTTGCTTAATAATTTTATTTTAGCTTTAAAATAAAATGAGAAAATCTCATTTTCCCACATTGATGGGAGAGATTTTCATACTCCATCATTCCCTATAAATACCCAACTTTGGGCATAGGAAAGGATGCTTGAGTGGGAGTTAAAAAGAGCATTCCATAATATTGGAAAAACTCTTAAACTCATATAACACTCGGGTTTAGGTCGGACCTCGCTAACCCCCAGGTAGTAGACCTTAAAGTTGTGTTCGCCCTTTTGTGGGTGGATACCGTTGGAGGCGCGGCGCTTGACGTGCTCGTAGCTTTCAAGTAAGAGCCCCGGTTTTTGGGCGAAGCTCGCTTCGAGGGTAAGATTCGTTATCTTTTCTTAGTAATTATTTATTTATGCTTTATGATTTTAATTATTGCGAGTGGTTCCTTGGGTCGGGGTTTGTTTCCGCGGTGAGTCGGCCTCACCAAACCCCAACAGCGGTAACGGAGCCCCGCTCGTTTATTTTTATAATCATGTTTTTCAAGGTTTATTTTGGCTTAATTTTCTAGTTTATGTTGCTAATTAGATTAGTAGCTCGGTTTAATTTATTTTAATCCCGTTTTTAATGTCGATTTTGGCCCAGAACCCTGATTTTCGCCCAAGACTAGTGAATTTTGGGTGGAAAACGTGTTCTGGAAAGGTTTTTTACCCCTAGAGGGGACTGTGATTTTAGCCAAATTCTGACCAGAAATGCCTTTTTCGAGGGGTTTTTCGTTTTTGACGAAAAACTTTAAGTCTTTTCTAACCTTGAAATTAATGGCATAAATTGTTCATTATATGGTTGACTATTTGCATTATTTTCTGCAATTTTATGTCCCCTTAAAGCACACTTACTTGGTAGTATTTGATGCTTAAAGGTTGATTTATTTTCAAATAATTGCAAACTAATTGCTTTTTAGTGTTAAAGTTTTAATTTTGAGGCTTCCATAAGTGTTAAAGATTCAATCTTTATTTGTGATAAGTGATTGAAACTTTAAAAACCACTAAATTCCATGATATTTTGTGTTAAACTTTGATGTTTTAATCATTTTGAGTTGATTGGAAACATAAAGTTTCGATTTTTGTGATAGAAATTTGGTTATCTTCATGTTGGAAGATATAATTTTCAAGGGTTCACAAAATTTAGATGTTGGAATTTTCATTTGAACATTAAAGTTCATATTTTTCCAACTTCCCTTTACTTTGTCAAATTCTCAAGTTTAATTTTAATTGATTAAATTGAAAGTGAGAAATTGCCTCAATTTTATGTTGCACCAAGCTAAACCAATTTAATTAAGAATGGTTCTTGGAATTATTTTGGTTATTTGCACTTTGAAAATTTTATTAAGTTAGACTTGTTTAAAATTTTATTTTGCTATCTAAATTAGTTCTAAAATTAATTTAGAATTAATTATTGTTGTCTCGCGAAAAGGGATCAAATCCCGAGGTCGTGGCATGCAAAACGAGGCAATGCATCACCTTGGCGAGCCGGGCTGCATAGCAGCCCATATGTGGCTGCCAAGGTGGTAGCACCGCCTTACTTGCGGCCACACGCGCGGCAGCAGCCACGCAAGGCAGCAGCACACGCGCGGCAGCAGGTGCGGGCTGCAGCAGCCACGCGCGGTTGTGCCGTGGCAGCAGCTCGCGGCCGTGTGCCGTGGGCCGTGTGTTCGTGGTCGTGGCGTGTGTGTATACTTGGTGCGGTGAGGTGGCTAGCCATAGTAGGCTTGATGTTGCTTATTTTGCCGTTTTACTTATTTTAATTAACTTTGTTTATTTTAATTAAAATTTTGGGAGGCTAGGCCTCGGTTTTGAGCGGCATTGGCAAAATTTCATTTTGACAAGTTTGGGTGCTACCGACTTAATTAATTGGATTAATTAAGGAAATGCGGAATTTAGTGGGAGCTTCAATTATTAATGACGTAATTTATATAATCGGTTAAACAACTTTGACTAGTTTTAATTAGGCGTGTTAATCGGATTAACCACCTAGATTAGTTACTAATGCGCGCGTTGTTTAAATGCATTTTACTTTGTTTTAATTTGTAAATTGCATGGGCCATTCACAAATAGTGAATGGATGAATGGAATATATGTATATATTCTCTCTCACAGGTTTTATGAAATGGCAACTAGTGGGACCCGACTAGGATAGAAAATACGGACTACGTGCCGTTATGTATTTTTGTAAATCTAAATACGGTCTACGCACCGTAAAGTATTTTTGTACTTTAATATTTAGATTATTCCTAGTTGTAGACACTAGTTTTTGCATAGTTTGGCGAAGTCTTGAAGACGGCGTATCTTGGAAGACAAAGCCTTGAATTGCAAATGAAGACCTTTTGAAGATATGAAGATCTCAAGGGGTCATGCTAGTTGCCAATATGCATCTATAATTTCGCTTTATATTTTATGCTTATATATATATGTGTGAATTATCCGTTAGATGCATGTTTAGGTTTTCTTGATGTTGCGATGATTAGTTAAGTTCACTTAAATCAACCAACATAGAAATCCTAGGTCCCTAATAATATTGAGTCAAACTTGCCTTTCCAAACAACACTTATTAACCGAACGAGAGTGATGAAAGACTACGCCAAAGCGAGGTGCCATCACTTCTCCAAGGGGCATAAGGCACACCGGGTGTGCACGTTGGTTTTGGTTTAACTCATCGGTATGGGTGAGGAGTCCTCACATACCGTGGCAAAAGAGATACATCGTCAAAGATGCATTAGATGCGACGATTATCTAACCAAGAGTGGCTTAGAGCAATTAGCAAGGCAATGCTTACCCAAGAAGATTGAGTGTTTAAGACAAGCCAAAGCATGCTTAACCAGTCTTTGTTTCTTCGGATCTTGGAATCGCCTTATTTTCACAAAATAGGGACAAATTTTACGTGTGAATAAGACGTTAAATAAGTATTGAAAATTTGCATGAATAAAATTCAATCTTATTTAAGTATTTTGAATGGTTTTTCATTAAAATTCTTTCAATTGTAGAATCATGTCTTCAACCCCAAACAATCTGTTTTCATTACGCTTAATTCTCGACAAAGAGAAGTTGAGTGGTACCAATTTCCTTGATTGGCAAAGGAATTTGCGCATCGTTCTTATGCAAGAACAGAAAGAGTATGTCCTTGATGAGGAAATGCCTGACGCTCCAAATGAGGAGGTAACTCAAGCGGCCCTTAACCGATGGCAAGTAGCCGATCGGGATGTCAAGTGCGTAATGCTAGCCACTATGTCTCCTGAACTTCAGAAAACCTTCTTCGAGAAGGAATCGGCCTATGAGATCATTTCTGAGTTACAAAATATGTTTCAAGAGCAGGCTCGAACTGAAAGGTTTGAAACCCACAGGCAGATCCTTGAGACTAAGCTCAAGAAAGGAGAGCCAGTCAGCCCACATGTGCTCAAAATGATTGGATTATTTGAGAACATGGGAAGGCTTGATGCGGGGTATTCAACTGAAATGGCTATTGACATCGTTCTCCATTCCCTTCATAAAGGCTATGACCAGTTCAAGATGAACTACAACATGCATAGCATGGAGAAAACCCTCACCGAGCTTCATGGGATGTTGAAGCAAGCTGAGCAGACGCTCAAGGATGAGGGAAAGCATGATATTCTCATGATCAAGAAGGGTAAGCCGTTCAAAGGGGCAGGCAAAAGGAAGAAGGGCTTCAAGGGGAAAGGGAAGAAGAACTTTCAGCCTAAGCCGAAAGCTACCAAAGACAACAAGGAGAAAAAGGTAGCATCTTCTAAGTCTGATTCCGAATGCTTCTATTGCAAGAAGAAGGGACATTGGAAAAGAGACTGCTTCAAATTCAAGGAAGATAAGAATAATGGAACCGTTGCTTCTACATTAGGTATTTACGTTATAGACTTTAACTTCACTAGCTTGGCTTCATGGGTATTAGATACCGGATGTGGCTCACACCTTTGTTCCAATTCACAGGGACTAAGGAACACTAGGAAGCTAGCGAAGGGAGAGATCGAGCTCCGGGTAGGAAATGGAGCAAGGATTGGTGCTATTTCCATAGGATCTCTTAGTTTGTCTTTGCCCACGGGGCTAGTTTTGGAACTTGACAATGTTTATTGTGTTCCCAACATTACCAAAAACATCATTTCAATTTCGGCGTTGGACGCCAAAGGTTTTGAATTTCGAGTTAAAGACCAATCATGTTCATTTTATCTCGATAATGTTTTATATGGTACGACACATTCAGAAAATGGTCTTTATGTGTTATCACTAGACAACAAAATTTATAACATTAATAATCCTGCAAAGAAAGCTAAGACTACACAGTCTAGTCAAACTTACTTGTGGCATTGTCGCCTTGGACACATTAACATCAAACGCATCAAGAAACTTCTACAAGAAGGCATTCTTGACTCATTTGATTTAGAATCCTTTGAGAATTGCGAAGGATGTTTATTAGGCAAGATGATAAAGCAACCATTCTCCAAGTTAGGAGAAAGGGCCAGTGACTTGTTGGGACTAATACACACCGATGTATGTGGACCAATGAGTACACCCGCAAGGAGTGGTTATCGGTATTTCATAACCTTCACGGACGACTTTAGTAGATATTGATATGTCTATCTAATGTCGCACAAATCTGAATCGTTTGATAAATTCAAAGAATTTCAGAAAGAAGTTGAAAACCAACTCGGCAAGAAAATCAAAGCGCTTCGATCGGATCGAGGTGGCGAATATTTGAGCCAAGAGTTTGATGACCATCTGAAAGAACATGGAATACTTTCAGAATTGACGCCTCCGAGAACTCCTCAATGGAATGGAGTATATGAAGGGAGGAATCGAACCTTGTTAGACATGGTCCGATCTACTATGGGTCTTAGTGAACTTCCAATCTCTTTCTGGGGACATGCACTTTTAACTGCGGCACTCACTCTAAATCGTGCTCCGTCAAAAGCAGTGGAAAAGACTCCATATGAATTATGGACAAGCAAACCGCCAAGGTTGTCTTTTCTCAAGATTTGGGGATGCGAAGCATATGTCAAGAAACTCATTTCTGACAAACTTCATCCGAAATCTGACAAGGTTTACTTTGTGGGTTATCCAAAAGAAACCAAAGGGTATTACTTCTACAACAAATCCGAGAACAAAGTGTTTGTTGCTCGTGATGGTGTCTTCTTGGAGAAGGAGCATCTCTCCAAAATGACAAGTGGGAGGAAAATCGAACTCGACGAAGTTCGAGAGGACGAGCAACAAGGACAAGTTGACAATCAAAGTGCTTACCAAGCAGCTGTTGACATTGGTCAAAATCAAAATATGCAAAGTCAACCCGACAATGCAAATGCTCAGTCCATTACCCTACGTAGGTCGACTCGGCCAAGATCTCAACCTGACAGATATGTCGGTGTTGTATTAACCGAAGATCTGGACATCCTAGTAGTGGATGGAGATGAGCCGGCAACCTACAAGAAAGCTATGACGAGCCCCGAGTCTGCAAAATGGCAAGAGGCCATGAAATACGAAATGGACTCCATGTTTGAAAATCAAGTATGGGACTTGGTTGATTTACCCGCAGGTTATACACCTATCGGATGTAAATGGATTTTCAAGATGAAAACCGACAAAGATTGAAATGTATTCATTTACAAAGCAAGGCTAGTAGCAAAAGGTTACAGGCAAATTCACGACGTTGATTATGATGAAACCTTTTCTCCAGTAGCTATGCTTAAGTCCGTTCGAATTCTTCTAGCGATTGCTGCATATTACAATTATGAAGTATGGCAGATGGACGTCAAAACCGCCTTCCTCAATGGGATTTTGGAAGAAACTGTGTATATGACACAGCCTGAAGGTTTTGTCGACCAGAATAATCCTAAGAAGGTATGCAAGCTTAAGAAGTCCATTTATGAATTAAAGCAAGCAAGCAGAAGTTGGAATCTGCGATTTGATGAAGCCATCAGTGAGTTTGGTTTTATCAAGAATCCAGATGAGTCTTGTGTCTACAAGAAGGTCAGTGGGAGTGACATCGCCTTCCTAGTCTTATATGTCGATGACATTTTGCTCATTGGAAATAGCATTCCATTGCTAGAGTCTGTAAAGACTTGGCTCGGGAAATGTTTTTCAATGAAAGACTTGGGAGAGGCTCAGTACATATTAGGCATCAAGATCTATAGGGATAGATCAAAAAGGATGATTGGAATGAGTCAGAGTACTTACATCGATAAGGTACTGGCTCGATTCCAAATGGAAGGAGCCAAGAGAGGGCACCTACCCATGTCACATGGCATAACCTTAAGCAAGAAGCAGTGTCCAAAGACACCTGATGAGCGAGAAAGGATGAGTCGAATTCCATATGCTTCGCTTATTGGATCGATCATGTATGCCATGATATGTACTAGGCCTGATGTATCGTATGCCTTAAGTGCTACGAGCCGATACCAATCAGATCCAGGAGAGGCGCATTGGACTGCGGCCAAGAATATTCTAAAGTACCTGAAAAGGAACAAAGATAAATTCCTGGTTTATGGTGGTAAAGATGAATTGGTTGTTGAGGGATATACCGACGCAAGCTTCCAGACAGACAGAGACGACTTTAAGTCACAATCAGGATACATATTCTGTATCAATGGAGGAGCGTTTAGTTGGAAGAGTGCAAAGCAAAGCACAACCGCTGATTCTTCAACTGAAGCCGAGTACTTGGCAGCATCTGAGGCAGCCAAGGAGGCAGTTTGGATTCGCAAGTTCATTGATGAACTTGGTGTTGTACCCTCCATCAAGGGTCCAATAGACCTCTATTGTGACAACAATGGAGCTATTGCTCAGGCTAGAGAGCCACGAGAACATCAAAAGGTCAAACATGTCCAGAGGCGATTTCACATGATTCGAGAATGGAAGTCAGAAGGTGAAATCAGAATTTGCAAAGTTGGAACGGATGACAATGTAGTCGATCCACTTACTAAACCTTTGCCTCAAGTGAAGCACAACAAACACATTGAGGCAATGGGAATCAAGCATGTCATGAACTGGCTTTGAATTCCATTTTATTGTGTTTTAATCAAATTTTGAACAATGTTGATGTAAAGCACTATGATGAACCATTCAGTTTTGGAGTAATTAAAATTTTCATGCAATTTAAATCACTCCGTCTCTATTTAATTGTGGTTTAGAATTAAATAATGAGTCCATTCGATTTTAATAAATATTCAAAATAGGGTATCAAGTCAATGGATTGGATAAAGTAACACCTATTAAGTGAACATTAAATATTTTAATCGAAAATTATCCCTAATCAAGGTCATATTTTGTGGACGATTGATGACCATCAGAGATTAGTGTGTAGTATGATTTATAGCATCGTTTCTTGTGCTATGAGGATATAAATCATTTACACAAGTATTGGTTTAGAACCATACTGGATCGACCTATGAGGATACTTTAAGAGATTTAAAATCGTCATAAGTATTTTCTCATTATTACTATCGGAACTCTTTTCCTTTGACCATGAGTAGTGGGAGATCTCTTGTTTGAGTACTGATCCGCTTTGGTATCCGCCAAACGTTCGCCGTAACTGGGGATTATAAAGACAGATATTGGGCGGGTGAGTCCTCTTAGTAAGAGAAGCTACATTACAAGACTGGAAATGTCCCCCTACTAACAATAGGGAACATGTCTTGTTGTTTACAAGGCCTCTCGAAGAACGAGACTGTGAAAAATGCATGGTCGTGCTCAGATGGATTTTTGAAATCATCTGCTTATTGACAGTCAAACTCGGATTTCGAGAAACACTTCTGGACGTAACAGAGATGACTAGTAATCTTACTCTGTAGTTCATGAAGAGACATGAAGAGACATAGGATAAGGGCTATACACTAAATGCACACTTGTCCGGAAAGACAAGTGGGAGATTGAAAGGAATAGTGTCCTTCGAACAAGTGTATTATTCTGATAGCGGGTTCAGAATTATTAGAAAGCTAATATATTCAGTAAGGTTAACTGATCGGAATGCCTGGGTGGAGGCTGCTTCCGATCAGTAATATTAATATAATTAATATTACAGCTTAATCTTGACTGAACCCTTCGGGTCACACCCAAGCAAATATATGCGAACCAACTCGACGAATTAATTCGGAAGAAATTAATTCGTCGCCCGAGTGTTAAATAATTAGACGTCGGTAATTCGAGCTTAGAGCGTCGAAACCGATCGTCGGAAGTCGAGTCTAAATAACAAAAGACGAGACGCGCAAAATAATAATAAATCAACAATATTCCCGAAAATACCCCTAGCATCGGAGTGCCCCGAGCATCCGAATGCTAGGGGCAAGACGAGCCGGCGCACCGTGCTGCAGCCACGGCCAGCCGCGGCTAGGCACAGCAGCAGCCGTGCCGCGCCACGGCAGCAGCCGCACCCGCACCACGGCAGCAGCCGCAGCCGCACCATGCCACAGCAGCAGCTGGTGCGGGCTGGGCTCGGGCCAGGTGCGGGCCAGATGCGGGCTGGCTGCGGGCTGGGTGCGGGCCGGGCTCGGGTCGGGCTCGGGCTTGGCTCGTGGCTTGGCTCGGGCCATAGGGCCGTGTATAAGGGGAAGGTTGGGAGCAAGTGGGTTGCCATGTGGCACAAGGTGAGGGAGAGAGTGGGGAGCAAGTTTGGTCCCCATCTCCAAGTGGTCCTCACCTACTCTCTCATGTATGCTTGACACTTGTTGATTTATTACTAGTTTGCTTAATAATTTTATTTTAGCTTTAAAATAAAATGAGAAAATCTCATTTTCCCACATTGATGGGAGAGATTTTCATACTCCATCATTCCCTATAAATACCCAACTTTGGGCATAGGAAAGGATGCTTGAGTGGGAGTTAAAAAGAGCATTCCATAATATTGGAAAAACTCTTAAACTCATATAACACTCGGGTTTAGGTCGGACCTCGCTAACCCCCAGGTAGTAGACCTTAAAGTTGTGTTCGCCCTTTTGTGGGTAGATACCGTTGGAGGCGCGGCGCTTGACGTGCTCGTAGCTTTCAAGTAAGAGCCCCGGTTTTTGGGCGAAGCTCGCTTCGAGGGTAAGATTCGTTATCTTTTCTTAGTAATTATTTATTTATGCTTTATGATTTTAATTATTGCGAGTGGTTCCTCGGGTTGGGGTTTGTTTCCGCGGTGAGTCGGCCTCACCAAACCCCAACACAGTGAACCCCCCGGTTACTGATAAGGGGTTGACGAGATCGAGGCACAAGCTGCCGCCTACCTTCTCAGTTCGCCCCGCTATCCGCATCTGCTGATGCCCGGCTGAGGCGCCAAGAGTTGACGCGGAGGTGGATTTTTTGGTTTTGTTGAGAACGGAGGGGGTCTCCTCCCTAGCCCGTTTGAGATGTTTCTCAAACTTCTTTCCAATCTCTCCCCCCTGCGAAAATAACCAAGTTAAAGTTAGCATCCGGGAAAAATAGTTTTTAAGACCAATTTAAGAAAGGGTCAGGCGTTTATTACCTTGGCCTTGACCTCAGCCGCAGCTTTTTCCGCAAGCTGCTTGCGGATGAGTGCAGAGGATCGCTGGGGAGTCTTCTCCGTTGGCAACATGTGTAAAGATTCTTCTGCAAAAAAGAAAGAAATTGGTCAATATCATAAATCAATTTCGATACAAAAATACTACAGACGGATATAAACTCAGGAGCATACGTTTGGTAAACATGTGTCCTAGCCCGCAGGCGGCTAGGAAACACTCGTCCCTGAACCAGGCGCTCTTGGGGATCCAATTCTTAGGGACTTTTATTGTTCCCCCGGTTGACAAGGTCGTGTCTGTGAGGCCGAAAAAGTCTGCCTCAATGATCTTGTCGAAATCTTCCTTTGGGATCCGGGGAAGAGCGCACTTCTGGCCCATCAAGTCGGGCTTCTTATTATACTGACGGAATTCATAATTCTCCCGTCTACTTGGAGCTGACATCAAGTAGAACCTGTGCTTCCAGCCGTCGAATTTCGGTACCTTGTCCAAGGTCTTCATGTATTGAGGATGCGTGGTTAGAGTGTACCACGCCCTCCAGTCGCCTGGGCTTCTACTAAGATAATTCATACTAGCAAAAGCCTCCCAGCCGGGGTTAAGCCCCTGGAACTCGCAGGCGGCAACATACCCTAGAATGTTTGTCCAAGAGTTGGGGGTAAGTTGCCAGACTCCGAGGCCGTAGCCTCTCAATATTGCCTTCACCGCCTGGTGAAGGGGGAAGCGAAGACCAGCCTTGAACGCCGCCTCATAACAGCCGAAATAGTTGTTGGCGTTCTCTTGATCGTCCTCCCAGGCGATGGTGACATTCTTAGGCGGCACCCGGATTCTATACCCGTCTCCTAACGGGTGCATTTGAGTAAAATTCTTTAAGTTCTCCTCCATTCTAAACCCGGATTCTCTTGATCGTCCTTGGAGGAGACGTGGATGTTGAAGGGATCGTCCTTCTCGTTCCACTTATTCCTTTCTTCCTCCTCGCTATCCTCAAGCGGGGGTAAATCGTCGCAGCTTTCAGAGGTAGAGGCGGAGCTGTCGCTCTCTGTCTCTTCCTCATTTTGGGTCAAAGGGGCTGAGACGACCTCATCGCCGCCTTAGTCACACTCTTCCAAAAAGGAATCAGTGGGAGTAGAAGGGGCGCGTGGAGGGGATCTCTCCAGAGCCGTCTGCTCTCCCTGACCAGACGTTTCTCCCTCAGACGCTTGGCCGCCTGAGCCTTCGCTTCTGTAATTTGGATCAGTTGCCGTCTGCAGAGTCTGAGCCATTGTGTCCTGCACAGACACATAACTGGTCGGAATCCAAGGCAAAGCGTGGTCCCAACACCCCGAGACGGCACTCCCAGTCCTAGACTCAGCCGTCCCTGGTGACCGGCTGGACTCTAACCTAGGTTGTGCCGTGTGTGTTGGTGATGCATCCATTTATTGCAAGAAATATGTACAAGCGGTGAAAAAAGAAAAAGAGCTGAGAGAGGCAGAGACGGTACCTTTGTATGTGATATCTGAAACTAGGCGGGTTCGGCTGGGTTGATGGAAAACGAGCTTTCTTGCTTGCGCCTGACACAAACGGATGACTTCTTCTCTCTCAAAGTTCTTTCTCTAGAAAATTTTTGTAAACGTACAAAATTATGAGGGTAAACAGCTATATATAGAGGGTAAATACGGGGGCATTCTCGTAATTTACTCGGAAGGTGAACGGTTACTCTTTAATGGTAAAATTACCACCAATCGGAGCGTGACATATGTCACAGATGCCACGTGGCGTGCCACGTCACATATGTGAGGGGCAAATGTTTAGGGTAATTTTACCCCGCCACGTGGTCAAATCAGAGGGTGACACGTGTCAGCCTCAAAATGGCCCAAAGTGGACCAATCCCTGCTTGACACGTGTCATTCCAGAAGTTAAGGGAAAAACGGCGGCCCTCAGGCCCGAATCCCGAGAAAACCGCAATGCGGCGCAGCCCACCAATGATTAGGGATCAATGACCTAATCAGGGGCACAAATCCCGAGAACCCTATAAATAGGGAGATTCCCCTCATTTGGAGGGCACGTTTAACCATTTTTTATTACACACAGTCCCTGTGATAGAGACATCTGAGCGTGGAATCCGAGCAGATACCCACCTAGATTTCCGCACCCTTTTCTCTCCTTTCAAGTTACTTACTTGTGCGTCGGAGGCGGAGCACCAACCAACCAGTGTCTCCGTTTATTTTGCAGGTACAGCTCAAGCCGGATCAGTCTTCGTGCTGTAACTCTCCCGAGGGACAAAAACACCCAAAACAACGTCTGTCCACTTAGAACTGCGAGGATGCTAGGCATAAGGGATGAATACTTAACCCTGTCAACGCAAGAAATAAGAGCCTACGACAACACTCGTCGTCAAGATCTTGGTAAGATTACCATGTATGTAACGTCGGGAGCGATAGAACATGCTACTACTTTCCAAGTAGTAGATATCAAAGCTTCGTTAAATTTTTTGTTGGGACGCCCTTGGCTTCATGACCTAAAGGCCGTCCCCTCATCTCTCCACCAACAAGTATAGGCCATAGTTGAGGGAATTCCTATCACCATCGATGCTTCACCTATGAGAATCAAGTCTATAGAAAACCCAATAATTAACGTGGAGCACGATAGATGAGGATGATGAAGATTTATGGGGCTTTAACGAAGAGGTCTCCTTAATCTAGGAAGATGAAAGGACCGCTCTCTGCCACGACCCCCATTCTAACATCCAGGAAGATGAATCACCTGGCCTCCCTAAATTAGATACTTTCGGACTTGGTTTCGAACCAACTCAGAAAGATCTTAAGCGAGCCTAGGAAAAATCGAAGGCACGTAAGGACGCTCGCATTCAAAAGAAAGCAATCCCAATGGATCAGTACCCTCTTACCCTTAATGGTCAATTCATAAAAGAAGGAGAGGACTATCCATGCTACGAATTTCCCGAACCATTTTTCGTAAACGGCATAAGGCAACCGGGATTTAAAACTTTCTTGGATTGTTATTTCACAGATGAAATCCCAACTCCTGTCCATAAGGAGAAAGCACCCCCATGCTTTGACTTTAACGTCATGGGATTATTATTTGGGCGAGAAAAGGATGAGCCGACATACAAAGAGGATAACTCCTCGCTCATTCAAACAGTCCTACAAAGTGAAAACTTCGATCCTTCGAAGCTAATCACTCCAGCGGAAGGATCACTACAAGGGTGGCGCAACACCGTCAAGGTGACTACTCCAAGTGGAAGAAAGATCTCTATCACGACAGGGCAATGGCCGATGTTCAAAGAGTCATCTGAGTCGGATTCTCTCCCTATAGAGTCATCTAGGTCTTTAGTAGTAGCACCTTCCCCTTCTATCTCTTCTCCTAGAATAGTTAGTGATCAAGTCCCTGAGGACATATCACTCTTTGATGTAATGATCACAGAGTATAATAATATAATTTCTTCTCCTTACTTCTTGTGTTCTTCTTTGACCCAAGATGACGAGCATTACTTAACTAACAATGAAAAATATAAAGAACTTATTAAAGCAATGGAAATACTTAAAAAGAAAACACCGATAATTGAAGAAATTGAGACGGTTGATATCTCAAATGATTCAACTAATAAAAGAGAAGTTAAAATCGGACTAACACTTAATGAACAAGAAAGAACCAGTTTAATTAACTTACTTAAAAATTCATCGATGTATTTTCTTGGTCATACGAAGATATGCCAGGCATTAATAGAGAAATAGCTTAAGACAATATACCACTAATTCCGGGAATGAAACCTGTAAAACAAAAGTTATGTCGAATGAAACCCGACGTAGCTCTTAAAATAAAAGAAGAAGTTCAAAAACAAATAACTGCAGGTTTCATTAAGGTATATAAATACCCCGAATGGGTCGCCAACGTCGTCCCAGTTCCGAAGAAAGATGGAAGGGTAAGAATGTGTGTAGACTATCGAGATCTAAATAAGGCAAGTCCAAAGGACGACTTCCCTTTACCACACATTGATATTCTGGTGGATAACACAGCAAATCACGCACTTCTCTCATTCATGGATGGATACACAGGTTATAATCATATTCTTATGGCAGAAGAAGACATGGAGAAAACAACCTTCATAACACCATGGGGCACTTACTGCTACACGATAATGCCATTCGGGTTGAAAAACGCGGGTGCCACTTACCAACGTGCGGCGACTGCCTTACTCCATGACATGATGCATAAAGAAGTCGAAGTATATGTGGACGACAAGATTGTAAAATTAAAAGACCGCCCAGGTCATCAAGTAGCCTTAAGAAATTTTTTCGAAAGGCTAAGAAGATATAATATGAGGTTGAACCCATCTAAGTGTGCTTTTGGAGTCACTTTAGGCAAGCTTTTGGGTTATGTCATAAGCTCTAGAGGAATAGAGATAGACCCAACCAAGATCAAAGCAATCATGTCAATGCCACCGCCCAAAACCGAGAAGCAGATTCGAGGTTCATTGGCCAGTTGCAATATGTGAACCAATCTTTAAGAAGCTCAAGAAAAATGTACCAGTAATATGGGATGACGAGTGTCAAAAAGCCTTTGAAAAGATCAAAGCCTATCTCGCAAATCCTCCCGTATTAGCAACATCACTTCCCGGAATACCTCTTAGGTTGTACTTAACAGTTACCAAAGAGACAATGGGAGCTATGCTAGCACAAGAAGTAGAAGGCAAAGAAAACTCAATATACTATCTAAGCAAGAAAATGCTCGAATATGAATCATGTTATACACCACTTGAGAAATTGTGCCTCTCCTTGGTATGGGCCACAACTAAGTTAAGACATTACATGCTAGTGCATACAGTCTTTGTAGTCTCCCGGTTAGATCCACTCAAGTATATATATTCAAGAAATCTACACTCAATGGACGTATATCGAGATGGATAGTCAATTTAGCCCAGTTTGATGTAAGGTTTATGCCGCAAAAAGCTATCAAAGGATTTGTGGTGTCAGACTTTGATGAGTGGCATTTATGCCACTCTTTTATCCTTTTTCTCTAAGGATTCTCCCCTCGTTTGCACTTGTTTGGCCCTCTTTCTAAGCAGTTTTACTTAGCTTTGCTTTCTCTTTTCTTTCTCCTTTATCCTCCCTTTTCTTAGTCTTCCCGCTTTGTTCTTATTGTGCTTTTCATGCTTATGCTTTGTAGGAACCATCGAGATTTTCAAGAGGAGGAAGCTAAGCTCAAAAGAAGCCAGAGGAAGCATGATTCAGAAGAGGTTCGGCCAAACCTCCTGATGGTGTGGCCGAACCAAGGTGTGGCCGAACCTGCTCAGTGGCTCGGCTGAACTTCGAGGCAGGGGCAAGATGAAAATTGGCAGTTTTGCAAGAGTGGCCGAACCACAGGAGTTCGACCAGACCAGGATCAGGGAGGTTCGACCGAACCTACCCATGGTTCGGCCGAACCTACCCTGTAGTCCGGCCGAACCTTCCCATTTGTTCGGTCGGACCTCTCCTTTTCTCAGCTGACTCTGTACGGACTATATAAGTCCCTTTTTTTAGAATGTTTTGGGGGATTAACTTAGTTTTAATTTTTCTACATTTTTAGCTTAATCTAGAGAGAGAAACTTCATTAGTAGAGAGAGAAAGTGTGGATTTCTATTGATGAACTTGGATATTGAAGAAGGAGCTTGATTGAATCTTTGTAAATCTTCATCTTCAATGAATGAGCAATCTCTTACTCTCTTTCTTTACTTTTGTATCTAGTTTTGTTTGCTTATTTTGATTTTCCTTCTTTGCTTATTGATCATGTTGATGCTTATTGATTTGATGATTGATATTGTCTTCAATATGATTTGTGAGTAGTCACCTAGCCAAGGGTGTGGGGATGGTGTAGTTGTTAATTGATTCATGCTTATGATGTTGGGGTTTATGTTAATGGTGATTAAAGTCTTTGTATGCTTGATATTCTTTGGTCTTTCTTGCAAGTGCACATTGTTAGTTGATCAAAGATGAGTCTTTACTAACAAGTAACGGAAGTTGACTTAGTTGAGATTCATTACTATCGATAATTCTTTGTTTGCACCTTCTAATATATGGTTCTAATGTGGAAACATAGAGGCTATGTTAGGAGAAATCGATTAACCCCGGAAGGCGGTTAGATCGAGCTTTATTTCGATATTCTTGCATGCTTAGTTTGCCATTGCTTTGCTTCTGTGTTATTGCATGATCAAGTGACATCTACATCTACCCACTTCCCTTGGTGTTTAGTTATATTGATCTTTAATCATTCTTAATCCTTAGTTTAATCTCTTAGTTATTCATACTTCTTGTCCCGAGATAGCTTAAAGTCTTAAGTAGTGAATGCGGTGTTTATGCATGTCTCCCTATGGTTCGACCCCTCTATTTACCCTATACACGTATTAGGTTGGTAGAGCGTTATAAATTAATTTGACTTAGGTGTAGTTGCTCAACGATACGATTATTCCCTTGTCAAATTGGCGCTGTTGCCGGGGAGACGGTTTCTATTGCTATTTCATTGCTTGTTTAAGACTATCTCACCTTTATTTGTTAGTGTTTGCTACTTTTGTTACTTGTCAGTGCTTACGTTCTTCTTAGCTTTGTTGTATGAACAGAGGACGAACCCGCTCAAGATCTTTAATTCCCATCGATCCAGAGCTAGAGAGGTCTTTGTCCCTACTTCGAAGAGAAGCAAGAGCAAGGAGTAGAAATTCCCGCACTCCAACGAGAGGAGTAAGAGAATTAGAAGATACTCCACCCTCTTCACCCTCAAGTGAAGAATTAGATAGCCCTAAATCATCTTCGAATTCAGAAATCAACCCTTTCTCAACCTAAAAGTTTGAAAGTAAAGAAGGTTCTAAAATGGGAGAGAATACGCCTTTGAGTCGTCTTGGGGCCCCCGAAGCTTTTAGAGCGCAAAGTGGGATCCTAACTCCTACTACTCAAGCCAACAATTTCGAGATCAAGCCTAATTTGATTGCCTTGATTGAGAGGAAACAATTCTCGGGTGGAAAGTTTGAGAGTCCTCATGAGCACCTAAAAGAGTTTGAGAAATATTGTGACACAATAAAGGCCAACGGAGTGACTCAAGAATATATTCGCCTCAAAATGTTTCCATTTTTGCTAATTGGGAGAGGTCTAGAATGGCTAGAGAAGGAGGTGCCTCCTAATTCTCTCACGACATGGGACCAAGTGACTACGACTTTCTTGAGGAGGTTTTATAACCATAGGAAGACCGCCGAGGCTCGGTCTTTTATTCAAGGTTTTCGCCAAAAGAGTGGTGAGTCTCTAAGTGCGGCATGGGAACGATACAAAGAGCTTCAACGTCAATGCCCACACCATGGGATACCCAAGTATCAACTCATTCACACTTTCTATGGAGGTCTCACACCTCAAGGAAGAACAAGCCTAGACGCCGCGGCCGGTGGTCCAATTATGAACAAAGGAGAGCATGAAGTGGAGTGTATTATAGAGGAAGCCGCAAAGCACTATGATGATTGGTACGAAGGAGAAAGGGATGCTACTTCTAGCAAGGGCGTTTATGCATTGGAGCAAGCCAACGCAATCAACAACCTTTCTACCCAAATCTCCAAAATGACCAAGCAAATGGATGAATTGATGAAAGAAAGGTCCAACCCTCATGGTAATATCTCCCCTTCGACCAAGGGAGGCAATGGTATGGATACTTCCTCCCCCTCTTCTTACAATACAATGCCCCAAGGATGCATGTTTTGTTCTAATTGTGAAACCTATGATCATGATACCTCTCATTGTGTCTATGCTTGTGAAGTTCAACCCCCTTCCCATGAACATGATAGTAATATGGAAAATGTCAATGCTATGAATTTTGCTCCTAGAATGGGAAATGTAGGAAACTTGAGGCCAACCTCCAATCAAATGGGGAATTGGAATCAAGGTGGAAACCATGGTTGGAACCAAAATGGTGGTGGTTATGATAACCAATACCATGGTGGGGGAGGCCCTTCCAATTTCAATGGAAGAGGCTACTCTAACCAAAGAGGATATGGTAATCAAAACCAACAACCTAATTCCCGATACCATGACCATCAAAATCAAAATTTTGGTGACCACGGTAACATGGGAAATAATCAACAAGGCAATGTTCCTAACCAAGGCACGGGAGGCAATAGGGGCCAATTTGTTCCTAACTATGCCCAAACTAATAGGCCCCCGAGTTTCCATCAACCCCAACTTCCTCCACCTCAACAACCTCTTCAACTTGAAGCCCCTCCAATAGATCCCGTGATGGCTAAATTAGATGCTCTTTTAAAAATGCGTGAGGAGGATCAAAAGAAACATGAAGAGGCTCAAAAACGAACCAATGCTCATATGAAAATGCTTGAGACTCAAATTGCTCAACTTGCATCTAATTCATCCCCTTCTTCTTCTTCTCCTTCTTCTTCTCACATCCCAAGTTAAGGAGTCAACCCAAAACCTTTGTATGCCGTGACAACAAGGAGTGGGAAAGTAGTAGGGAGTGACCCTTTAATTGAGGAAGAACCCCAAGAAGAGGCGGAGTTAGAGAATGAGGGTGAAAAACCCAATGAGCCATTGAGTGTTGAAAAAGAAAAACATATTGAGGTGCTCAAGGAAAAAGAAGCCACCCTCTTGCCCCTAAATCGCCAACCTAGAGAGGAGAAGCTACCCTTTCCACAACGATTTGTGAGAGCTTAACTTGATGCCCAATTTGGGAAGTTTTTGGAAGTCATTAAGAATTTGCATATCTCCGTCCCTTTCGTTGATGCTATGAAGCAAATGCCCCACTATTCCAAATTTTTGAAAGATCTTTTGAGTGGGAGAAGGGAGTGTGAGACGGTGAGTTTAACTGCCAATTGTAGTGCAATTCTTTCCAACAAACTACCTACCAAATTAAAAGATCCGGGTAACTTTTCCATCCCTTGCTCTATCAATGGCATTGAATTTGATAAACCCTTGTGTGACTTAGGAGCAAGTGTGAGTCTCATGCCCTATTCCGTCTACCAAAAGCTTAGTGTAGGAACCCTCTCTCCCACTAACATTACTCTCCAACTAGCGGACCGTTCCGTTAAGTTCCCCATGGGCAAAGTTGAGGACATTCCCCTTTAGGGTAGGAAAGTTCACATTCCCCGTGGATTTCTATGTGCTAGAAATGGATGAGGATGAGAGGATTCCTATAATTTTGGGTAGACCATTTCTAGCCACTTCTAGAGCTATCATCGATGTGAAGGAGGGGAAGATATCTTTGAAAATTGACAATGATTCTATTGAGTTTGATTTGAACAATGTCATGCAACAACCCTCCTCAAGTGGTGAATGCTTTAGGGTAGATATTCTTGATACGGTTCTTGATGAATTTTCTCGCTCCCACTTGCATGCCACTAATGATCCCCTTGAAAGTGTGTTGTTGAATGAATCAAAGATAGGTACTCACAAAGAAGACATACAATTCTATGAGGATTTGCTTGAGGAAAGCAAGGAGTGCAAGGGCGCGAGCATGGAAGAAAAAGCTCCTTACATTCATGACCTCTTTCAAGTTGAAGAAAGAGAAGAGAGCCCCAATGGTAAGGGAGCACCAAAGGTAGACTTGACCTCTACCTTTGGGCTTGAGGTATGCATTTCTTGGTCCCAATGAGTCTTTCCCCGTGATTGTAAATTCTAACCTAACGGAGGAGCAAACCTCCCTCTTGATCAATGTTTTGAGAAATCACAAAAAAGCTTTAGGCTATACCATTGATGATATCAAGGGTATAAGTCCATCTTTATGTATGCACAAAATTGATCTAGAGGGAGATGCCAAACCCGTCAGGCAAAGGCAAAGAAAGCTTAACCCTTCCATGCAAGAGGTTGTGCGGAAGGAAGTGGCTAAGCTTCTTGATGCGGGAATTATTTACCCAATTGCTCATAGTGATTGGGTATCTCCCGTGCAAGTTGTGCCTAAGAAAGGGGGCATGACGGTAGTGAAAAATGATCATGATCAACTAGTACCCACTAGACTTGTTACCGGTTGGCGCATGTGTATTGACTATCGCCAACTTAACACAAGTACATGCAAAGATCATTTTCCACTACCGTTCATTGATCAAATGTTGGAAAGGCTTACAAAGCATTCCTTCTATTGTTTCCTTGATGGTTACTCGGGATTTTTCCAAATCCCAATTGACCCTAAGGATCAAGAGAAGACAACTTTCACATGCCCCTACGGTACTTATGCGTATCGTAGGATGCCTTTCGGGCTTTGTAATGCCCCCGCAACATTCCAACGTTGCATGATGTCCATTTTTAGTGATATGATTGAGGATGAGATAGAAGTCTTCATGGATGACTTCTCCGTTGGAGGAGCCACCTATGAAGATTGTCTATCTAATTTATCTCGTTGCTTAGAAAGGTGTGAGAGGGCTAACCTCGTGTTGAATTGGGAAAAGTGCCACTTTATGGTCGAAAGTGGGATTGTTCTTGGGCACAAAATTTCCCATGCCGGCATTGAGGTCGATAGAGCCAAGGTTGAGGTCATCGAAAAACTTCCTCCCCCCACCAACGTGAGGGAAGTGAGGTCTTTTCTTGGCCATGCCGGGTTCTATCGGCGCTTTATTAAAGATTTTTCAATGATCGCTAAGCCTCTCACATCCCTATTGCAACAGGATAAGGAGTTTGTGTTTGATGATGCTTGTCATAAGTCCTTTTGTAGGTTGAAAGAAGCCCTTTGCACCGCTCCTATTGTCCAAGGTCCGGATTGGTCTCTTTCATTTGAGCTCATGTGCGATGCAAGCGACGAGGCCATTGGATCGGTTCTTGGACAACGAAAGAATGGGAAACTTCATGTCATACATTATTTGTCTAAAACTCTCAATGATGCCCAACGAAACTACACAACTACCGAGAAGGAGTTCCTAGCGGTTATCCATTCATTCGAGAAGTTTAGAACCTACCTCATTGGTTCTAAGACAATTGTTTATACCGACCACTCGGCTCTCAAATATTTGATAGGGAAGAAGAAAGCTAAACCAAGGTTGTTGAGATGGGTTTTAGTCCTCCAAGACTTCGATTATGAGATGAGAGACAAGAAGGGAGCCGAGAATGTGGTGGCGGATCACCTCTCAAGGTTGGGCGGTGCAAGGTTTGAAGATGATGGCTTGCCAATAGAGGACGCTCTAAGAGATGATGTGCTTTATGTCCTTGAAGTGAAATCGGAGCCTTGGTATGCGGATATTGTGAATTACTTAGCTTGTAGTGCCATACCACCAGATTTCACTTCACAACAACGTCGAAAACTCAAGCACGAGGCCAAGAGATACATTTGGGATGATCCCATTTTATTGAAAAGAGGGGTCAATGGTTTGTTGAGGAGATGCGTCCCCAACGACGAGGTTCAAAGTGTTCTCCATATGTGCCACTCTTCTCCTTGTGGTGGGCATATGAGTGCTCAAAAGACCGCCTCAAAGGTCCTTCAATCTATGCTCTTTTGGCCTTCTCTATTCAAGGATGCGTGGATATTTGTCAAAACTTGTGATAGATGTCAACGGATGGGGAATATTTCTAGAAGGGATGAAATGCCGCAAAATCCCATCCTTGAGCTTGAAGTTTTTGATGTGTGGGCTATAGACTTCATGGGCCCTTTCATTTCTTCACATGGGAACAAGTATATTTTGGTCGCCGTTGACTATGTATCTAAGTGGGCGGAGGCCGTGGCTTCTCCAACGAATGACTCTAAGGTGGTGGTCGACCTTTTCAAAAAGGTGATCTTCCAGAGATTTGGTGTTCCAAGAGCAATAATTAGTGATGGGGGATCGCATTTCAAGCACCACACCTTCGTTCGACTACTTGATAAATATGGGGTTTCTCACAAGCGAGGGCTTGCATACCACCCTCAAACGAGTGGCCAAGCGGAGGTCACCAATAGAGAGCTCAAGGTGATTTTGGAGAAGACGGTTGCTAGGACAAGGAAGGATTGGTCCTCCAAACTTATTGATTCATTATGGGCTTATAGGACTGCCTTCAAAACCCCAATAGGGACCACTCCCTACAAGCTTGTCTATGGGAAAAATTGTCATTTGCCCGTGGAGATGGAGCATCGAACGCATTGGGCAATCAAGCAAATCAACTTTGATCTCCATAGTGCGGGTGAGCAAAGGCTTCTAGAGCTACATGAGTTAGAGGAGTTGAGGATGAAAGCCTACGATAGCGCAAGCATGTATAAGGCGCGGACTAAGGCTTGGCACGATGCTCAAATTGTCAAGAAGGCATTCGTCAAAGGCCAAAAAGTCCTCCTATTCAACTCCCGCTTGAAGCTTTTCCCGGGCAAACTTAGGTCAAGATGGAGTGGGCCGTACATTGTCACGGAAGTGTTTCCCTATGGAGCCTACGAAATTTCCCAAGACGGTCACTCCCCTTTCAAAGTCAACGGTCACCGTCTCAAGCCCTATCATGAAGGATTCCCAAGTGATGAACCAGTTTCTTTGACACTTCTTGATGTGCATCGTCAATTCGACCCTCCTTGATCAACTCAAGGAACGTCGAGCTAACGACGTTAACCAAAAGCGCTTCCGGGAGGCAACCCGAGTTTCTAACCCTTTTATACTTTTTCTTTTCATGTTGCTTCTATTTTTCCATCTACGACTTTGGATTGTTTGGATTTTTGGGTTTTGATTGTGCTTGGGTTTTAGATATACTTTGCATCTAGCATGATTGTAATGTGTTTAGATGTGTGTTAACGGACTATTTTTACTTGCGTGATTCTTTATGGAAGTTTGGCCGAACCACTTCATGTTCGGCCACTGCAGCAATTTCAAGGATTTATGGCAACATTCTGCCAAAAACAAAAATATTGAATTCTGGCAGAAGGTTCGACCGAACCCATGGGAGGTTCGACCGAACCCATGGGAGGTTCGACCGAACTTATACTGTAGTGCGGCCGAACTTCCCTGGGTTCGGTCACTCCTAAACTTTTAGAAATTTCCAGCAACTTTCTGCCAGAATCTGAAAATTTGCAGTTCCAGCATAGGTTCGACCGAACCCAAGTATGGTTCGACCGAACTTGATTCGTAGTGCGGCCGAACTTCCCTGGGTTCGACCACTCCTCTCTTTTTGCGATTTTGCTGGAACTTTCTGCCCGGATTTTAAAATGTAAAGTTTTGGCAATGGTTCGACCAAACCACAGGGGAGTTCGGCCGAACTTTTACTGTGGTTCGACCGAACATACCCTCGGTTCGGCCGAACCTATCTTCAGAGTCGAAAAAAAAATGCTGCCATGTTTTCTATTTTGCTGCATTTTCGTGAATATCACTCCCATATTCGTCACCTACCCCATTCTTCTCCTTCTCACTCTAAACCTCCATTGCACCTCCCCTTACAACCTCACATCTCCATCAAAATCACTCCAATCTTCATCCTTTCTCACTTATTTTCCATCCTTCACTCAACTTTTGCAATCTCTACCAAAAATTCCTACCAAACAAACCCATCTTTCCATTTTCCCCAATTTCAAGGGTTTAAGTGCTTCGGTGTTTTTGGGTTTTTACTTCCTTCCAATCAATTGTGGTATATTTGTTCTAGCTTTTGCAAGTTTATTTCTTTAATTTCTTATAGTTTTACCATGTTTTACATATTTAAGTGTGAATTATGGTATTCTTGAAATTATTAGTAATGACTTGTTTATTTCATGTGGTTCTTTGGATTGACTTGTTGCAATTGATTGGTTGTTCATAGTAGAACATGTTCTTATGATGATTATGCATGTTTACATTGGTTTTATTTTGATCTCAATGTAATTGAATGTTGATTTCATACTAGGGTATTCATGTTACCATTTTATGATTGAGAAATGCATGAGTTGGATGTTATTGGAGATTGTTATTCATGGTTTTGGCTTGATTTTGATGGTTTGATGATTGGATATCATGAAAATAAGGGGACATCATGCCAAATTTCACCTAGACCTTGTCAGGACTAATTTAGGAATGACATAGGAATCCTTATTCAAACCTTGGTCCAAATGTATTCATGCATGCCTTGAATTGTATACTCTCACGCATACACTTTTACCTTGGTTAAGTACTTGGCTTCTTATGTCATTTCCTATCAATTTGTTCTAATGATATGCTCTTGGTGAATTTGTAGAACCACGATGTTCGGCAAGGGAAAAGGAAAGTCAAAGAGGAAGAGGGTGGGAGAATCCTCAGCAACGCAATTCCCACCTCCTCCCGGCATCAACGATCATGGCATTATTGCTCCGGACGAGCAATTTTGGCCTATATATGCATCACTCATCAAGCGTCCGATTAGGTCCACAAGGTTATTTTGCCCTCAAACTTTGAGGAAGCTGGGAATATTGGATGAGGTGACCAGGTTGGCTCAAAACTTTGGTTGGGGCGACTTCATCCACCTCCACGCTCACACTTACGAGCGTGTGACCTTGGAATTCCTTGCCTCCCTCCGCAAGGAAGTTTTTGAGCCGGAAGATGTCGATGAGGATCCTCAACTCATTATACACTTCAGGATGTTCAACGAGGATCACTCTCTAACGGAGAGTGATCTAAATGAGATCTTCTTTTGGCACGCCACTGGCCTTGATCACCCGTCTGAAATGACCTCCTCCCATCGCATTCCTTACAACGAGCAAGAGTGGTGGAGGAGCATCACAAACAAGGATAGGTTCCAAACTAATACCTCAAAGGTCAACAACATCATCCATTTAGCCTTGAGGTATTTTGTACGGCTTCTACAATACGCCGTGTTCTTCAAAGCCAACCTCGGCTCCATGGTAAAAGACGAGGTTGCTTGCCTATTCTTGGCCGACAATCCTCAACGGCTAAAATTTCAATGCTCCTCCACCTTTATCCAACGGCTCTTGGATACTAGGGACAACCGTCTAGGTGATGAGATATTTATGGGTGGCATGATTACTATCATTGCTCTCTCTTTGAAGGGTGGAGCATACAAGGACCAAATTGAATTGCTCCCACCCGTGAACCAAAACCGAGAAGAGCTCACCGACGAGTTCCCTCCCTATGCTCTATCCATAAGCGCCCTCCGTCACAGCCGCTTTCTCAATTTCACTACTAGAAAACGCCGTTTTATCCTCCTGGTCGATAGGGAGATCGAATGGTGTGTCCTCCTGGACCCCGACCTCACTACGGTGGACCACTCCGCTCCTCTCAAATGGAAGATCCCTCAGCAAATCATCCCCAATGAGCTGAGGCGAACTAGAGCCCGAGGTGGAGCTCCTCAACCTCCACCGGTCCTCCATCAAGAGCAAATCTATCCCCCCCTTAGCGGGGGAGGTGAGGCATCTTCTTCTTCTTCCTTTCCTCCTTTTGATTTCAATGCCCTTCGTAGTACCCTCGACGATATTCGTCGAGACAATCAAGCTTCCATTGAGCAATGGGGGTACTACGCGAGGGCAAATTATGACAATCTTGTGCAAGCGGGCATTCAAGCGCCCTATGTGAACTACCCCTACCACCCTCCTCAAGAGGGTCCGGTCAATCATTGGGGACCCTATGACCCTCAACACCCCACCCCCCCTTGCTACGCCTATTGGGAAGGTCCCATCGACCCTACCCAACGCGTTGGCACCCCCCCATACGACCCCTATCGTCCGGGTGGGTGTGATCCGTCTTATGACCCGGCATCCGCATCCATCCCCGCTCCTTTTGATGGTGGTTGGGGTGCCCAAGGGTGGCCCTATGAGCACTTTAACCAACCCTTCCACCCTTTCATGGACACTCCCGGGTTTGATCCTAACAACCCCCCTCAACCTAGGGGGCGAGGAGATGATAACCAGTGATGCTGTGGGAACTTTTCCCTTCCCCCCGATCTTCTCACTTGTCACTTTTGCTCGGGACGAGCAAAAGAATAGTGTGGGGGAGGATGTCCTTTTGGTTGGTTGAAGTGTACATAGGAAGGTAGGATGGTAGGGTAGTTGCTTGCACATAAGGAGGATAGTGAGGATAGTGGCTTTGTGGTATTGATGTGGCGTTGTGGCGGTGGTGATGATGTTGGTGATGTTGTGATGGTGATGTGATGAGATGGTGATGTTTTATGATTATTGATGTGATGATGATGATGATGTTTTATGGTTATTTTTGCTGATTTCTGATGATTTTCTTTGATGATCCCCGAGTCTTTGTAGGTGGAGATGCTCCCGAAAAAAAAATCCAAATTTCCCGAAACTCCAAATCCCCTTAATCCAAACTTCGTAGATAGCTTTTTATTAATTTTTCTTCTTTTTGTTTGTTTCTTTAGTCTTTTTCTTTGTTTTCTAACCTTTTCTTGTTTTGTTTTAGTTTCTTTTGTTTGGCTCACCTCTATTGAAGCTTGAAGCGGAGATGTAGGACGTTAAGGAGCAACACTAGCTCCCTTGGTGAGAATTGGATATATTACCTTGTCTTATATTTCAAGCGGCATTCGGTGAGACCTTTCCTCTCTTTCTTTTTCTTTTTCTTTGAGTGCTTAGTTTAGGTCTAGTTTAGGAAGAGTTGAATGGTTCGAGGTTGATTGATTTTGGTTCCAAGGAACCTTGGATCGTTGATGTTGATATCAACGATCACTTGTATGTCGATTGGGATTTATTTGATATACATGCCTCGATTATGAACCTTTTTAATTTCTTCCTCCCTTTTGTGTGTTTTTCTTGTTCTCTTTTATGTAACGAGCATGACTATGACAAGTTGAAACATTTTTTATGTGGATTTGCTCATTCATTTGGATTCAAGAATTTATGTGCCTTTTTGATGACATGGCTTTGAATGCTTACCTTCCTAGTTGATGAGGGTTTACACGGTTTAAGAATGCTTAAGGTTGAATTAGACACATTATAAGCTAAGGTAGCCCGGTTTAGAACTCTTGATGACGTTTGAACCCCTTAGTTCACGGGAAAGTGGTAAGATGGTGTTGCTCTCCGTAGTGAATAGGATTCCCTTGGTTGGTATTTGCTTATTTTTATCCCGTGTGAGCGTCATTTTTTCTAGCCTTCATCACTCTTGTGAGCGGCATTTTGGATCCTTAACTATGCATGTCTTAATCTTTGTGTTGGTATTTAGCTCCCGAGATCGTGACCAAACAACTTTAAAGGAGGAAGAGGGCATTTCTTCTCATTTTTCTTTGTTTTCTTTGTGTTTTGTTATAAATTTGGTTTTCATTTTTACATCCACCCACTTGCTAACCAATTTGGGCCTCATTCCCCTTTCTTGATCTAGCCATATTACAAACCTTTCGGCCTATGTTCTACCAACCCTTGTAGTTAGTGAAGCATTGGTTTTTGAGGTTCGAATTCGAGAGTGTTGGTTTTAGGGCAAGAAAGTTGTGAATATTGGTTCAAGTGAGATTTTGAAGGTTGTTCATGAAAGGAAATATTTGCAAAAAGTTTGTGAGGAAGGATGCAACGTATGAAGTTCAAAAAAAAAAAAAAAAAAAAAAAAAAAAAAAAAAAAGAAGAGAGAGAGGGGGAAGGAAAAGGAAGAGGAAATGATGAGAGAAATGAAGTAATGTTATGAAATCTTGTATTGAAGGTTGTAATTTGAATTTAGGTTCAATTCTTAGGTGGTTCTTGAGAGATGGCCACTTTTTGCTTCACTTAGGATTTGCCACCAAAAAATTTCAAATTAATTCCCAACCTTAACCCTTAGCCATGACATTACAACCCAAGTTAAGACCCTTGGACTTGGAGAAGTGCGGTCAAAGAACGGTGGAGGGAGATAGATTTCAACCCTATGGAAAGAGTATGCATAGTTGAGATGTCGGGATAACCTTATGACTCCACAATAAATTTCTTTTTCCGGTTCCCTCGAGGAACCATGAGGAGCTAACTTAGGGACGATTTGAAGCTAGTGGAGAGAATGTGGACCGTCTTGGTTGGAGCTAGGGAAGAGGATGAAATCATTAGTTCTCTACGCTTAGCTTAGGTTTGTCTCCCTCAACCATGAGAATCTTAGAACGTGTTCCCCCTCTTTGAGTTGAGAAAAGTAAGCATTATTTGATTCATGTCCCTATGTTAGAGTCCATTTGGAGCATTTCCCATCGTGAAATTCGATTGATTTTCTTAACCCTTGTCATATTATGCTTGTTGTGTGTTGTCTTTTTGTTTTAATATTCCTTGCTTGAGGACAAGCAAAAGGCAAGTGTGGGGGATTTTGATGAGTGGCATTTATGCCACTCTTTTATCCTTTTTCTCTAAGGATTCTCCCCTCGTTTGCACTTGTTTGGCCCTCTTTCTACGCATTTTTACTTAGCTTTGCTTTCTCTTTTCTTTCTCCTTTATCCTCCCTTTTCTTAGTCTTCCCGCTTTGTTCTTATTGTGCTTTTCATGCTTATGCTTTGTAGGAACCATCGAGATTTTCAAGAGGAGGAAGCTAAGCTCAAAGGAAGCCAGAGGAAGCATGATTCAGAAGAGGTTCGGCCGAACCTCCTGATGGTGTGGCCGAACCAAGGTGTGGCCGAACCTGCTCAGTGGTTCGGCCGAACTTCGAGGCAGGGGCAAGATGAAAATTGGCAGTTTTGCAGGAGTGGCCGAACCACAGGAGTTCGACCAGACCAGGATCAGGGAGGTTCGACCGAACCTACCCATGGTTCGGCCGAATCTACCCTGTAGTCCGGCCGAACCTTCCCATTTGTTTGGTCGGACCTCTCCTTTTCTCAGCTGACTCTGTACGGACTATATAAGTCCCTTTTTTTAGAACGTTTTGGGGGATTAACTTAGTTTTAATTTTTCTACATTTTTAGCTTAATCTAGAGAGAGAAACTTCATTAGTAGAGAGAGAAAGTGTGGATTTCTATTGATGAACTTGGATATTGAAGAAGGAGCTTGATTGAATCTTTGTAAATCTTCATCTTCAATGAATGAGCAATCTCTTACTCTCTTTCTTTACTTTTGTATCTAGTTTTGTTTGCTTATTTAGATTTTCCTTCTTTGCTTATTGATCATGTTGATGCTTATTGATTTGATGATTGATATTGTCTTCAATATGATTTGTGAGTAGTCACCTAGCCAAGGGTGTGGGGATGGTGTAGTTGTTAATTGATTCATGCTTATGATGTTGGGGTTTATGTTAATGGTGATTAAAGTCTTTGTATGCTTGATATTCTTTGGTCTTTCTTGCAAGTGCACATTGTTAGTTGATCAAAGAGGAGTCTTTACTAACAAGTAACGGAAGTTGACTTAGTTGAGATTCATTACTATCGATAATTCTTTGTTTGCACCTTCTAATATATGGTTCTAATGTGGAAACATAGAGGCTATGTTAGGAGAAATCGATTAACCCCGGAAGGCGGTTAGATCGAGCTTTATTTCGATATTCTTGCATGCTTAGTTTGCCATTGCTTTGCTTCTGTGTTATTGCATGATCAAGTGACATCTACATCTACCCACTTCCCTTGGTGTTTAGTTATATTGATCTTTAATCATTCTTAATCCTTAGTTTAATCTCTTAGTTATTCATACTTCTTGTCCCGAGATAGCTTAAAGTCTTAAGTAGAGAATGCGGTGTTTATGCATGTCTCCCTGTGGTTCGACCCCTCTATTTACCCTATACACGTATTAGGTTGGTAGAGCGTTATAAATTAATTTGACTTAGGTGTAGTCGCTCAACGATACGATTATTCCCTTGTCAGACTTTCTAGCGAACTTTACAATAGAAGACTCGACGCCAATACAAGACAATGAATTTCCAGATGAAGACTTAATGGTCACTGAAGATGATACTTGGACCTTATACTTCGACGGAGCCTCAAACCAAAAGGGATGTGGCGTTGGAGTATTACTAGTATCACCAAAAGAAGAGCATGTTCCAATCTCCATAAAGCTTGATTTCGACGTTACCAACAACGCTGCTGAATACGAAGCATGCGTGGTAGGCCTTGAAACAACTTTGACATTGGGAGTAAAAAAGTTACGGATATTCGGAGACTCTTCATTAATCATCAATCAAATATCCAAAAGGTGGAAAGTAAGGAGCGAAAGTCTGGCCCCTTACCAAACCTATCTGGAAACTCTTACTAATCTGTTAGAGAAGGTAGAATACACATATCTACCTAGAGAAGAAAATCAATTTGCTGATGCCTTGGAAAGACTAGCCTTGATGGTTAGGATTCCCTCGGAAATCGAGCAAATGCCTCTAACTATAGAAAAAAGGCACAAACCAGCATATATTCAAGCTATAGAGGATGATGAAGTAATCCAAGACGAAGAAGAAGATGAAGAAGAACCGTGGTATACGGATATACTCAATTATGTCACCAAAGGAGAATACCCTCCCCACGCTGACAAAAAAGCAAAACGAGCATTAAGACTCTTGGCTTCCCAATACGTACTCATAGACAACGAGCTACATAAAAGGTTACCTAAGGGTCGAGCTCTCTTATGTGTAGGAAAAAAGGATGCCCGAAGAGCAATGAAGATAGTCCACGAAGGAATCTGTGGCACTCACATAAATGGCAAAATGTTAGTCCAAAAGATAATGCAAGAAGGATATTATTGGACTACAATGAATAGGGATTGCCATCAATACGTAAATAGATGCCCTAAGTGCCAAATCTATGTCAATTTACAACATGTTCCTCCATCCTTGCTCTACACCTACACGTCGCCATGGCCATTCTCTACATGGGGAATTGACATCATCGGCAAAATCACTCCCCCTGGAACAGGAGGCCACGAATATATCCTAGTAGCAATTGATTACTTCACAAAGTGGGTCGAAGCGCAATCATACGCTAAACTCACTACAAAACATGTAGCACTCTTTATCGAGAGAAATATTATTTGTCGATACGGAGCCCCACATGAAATGATAAGTGACAATGGAACTCACTTTCAAGCCGAATATGAAGAATTGTTGCAAAAATATGGCATTCAATATCATCATTCCTCCCCTTATAGGCCTCAAGAAAATGGAGCAGTCAAGGCAGCTAATAAAAATCTAAAGACTATCATCGAGAAAATGATAGAGAATTATAAGGATTGGCCTGAAAAACTTCACTTCGCATTGTGGGGTTATCGCACGTCAATTCGCACATCAACAGGAAATACGCCATTTTCCTTGGTTTATGGAATGGATGCCATACAACCTGTCGAACTAGAGATTCAATCTCTACCCATCGCGTTAGAAAGTAAACTCGATGAAAAACGACTAGAAGCTCTACATCATACTCAGTGTTACCAAACTCGTATGGCTAGGCATTTTAATAAGAAGGTCAAGAGAAGAAACATCAAAGTAGGAGACTTGGTGTTAAAAGCATAAAGGAAAAATGTTTAAGATCCAAGGGGAAAATTTAGACCTAATTGGTCTGGACCCTACATTGTCAAAACAATCCTATCAGGAGGTGGAGCAAATTTAACTGATATGGATGGCAATGAGTTCTCGAACATGACAAATCTTGACCAACATAAGAAATACTACCCATAATTACTTGAGTAGGATACTCAAGAGAGCTACGTTTGGCCTTATTCCTTAAGAAAGGATACGTAGGCAACCCTTTACGGGTGCGACCACTTTATTTTTAAAAATCTCGCATCCCAGAATTAATAAAAAATTCGACAGAAGATCGACGAAACAACGGCGTCACGCAAAACATTTAGGCGCCAGCCGATGAACGTTAGCGCCAGACGACGACATCCATCGCCTGACGCCAGACTGCCGCAGCCGGTGCCAGTCGCAAAATTGTGGCGCCAATTTACTGTTAAATGTCTGGGAATATTTCGGTGTTTTTCGGAAAATTTTTGACTTCTGTACTCGAAAAAATTTCTGGAAAATTAATTCTTCGGTTTTCATTGCTTTAATAAAATAAATTTAAAGTAAATAATTTAATTAAAAAGCTGGAACTTCATTAATAAAATAAAATACATTATTGATGGAATTAAAATAAAGCTTAAATAAATTAACTTTAAATAAAAAAATAAACTAAGTCTAATAATTGGAAATTAAGCAATGCTCTTAATATTCTTTCTCTTTCTTAGCCCTTTTCCAATTTTTGTCTGCTACTTCTTCCTCATCCATAACCTTAGCTAGTAGGAATCCTTTAGAGGACCTACATTCAATCTTAGAGTATAGTTTCCCCCTCAGCTAGGACTCCATGCTTCTTTACTACCCAAGCTTTCTTTTCTGTGGTGTCAGCTTTCCTTTTTCCTTTATCTTTCGCAGTACTCTTCTTCTTAGGCATTATAGGTGTTTTGAACTCTATTCTTTCACCTAAGCGTTCCTTGACAGGAATCACCTTGTCACCTAGACGGCTCTTCACATCAGTTTTACTCTGATTTTTCTTCACGTCCTTTGAAGGTTTCTTCAGAAGCCACTTTTTCACATCATTGGGCAAGGAAGGAGGAATCTTTTGGGTAATTACTTCCCATAAAGGTCTGGCACTCCAATAAGCATAAAATTTGTCTACTTCCTAGGAGACATGGAACTCGTAGGGACGACGAAGATCACCAGAAGGAATAGTCTGAAGTAGGCCATATTGTCTTTTTACCCTGCAGGGATAATAAAAAGTCATACGGAACCAGCTTGGAAGACAGCAGAAAGGTTGCTTGTTGATACCAACCATCTTTTCTATTTTCCACCAAGGGATGACCCACTTGATGGCAAAATTACAAGATTCGAAGACCTTCTTCCATTCAGGGCGCCCCATCTTAGAGAAGCGTTTCTTCCTTCTCAGGAAACAATTTGGAGTATACTTCTCAATGTTGTCCGGAGGGCTAATTAATTCTAGTCTTTCCATTAGCCACATCTGTAAAAATTGCAATGCAAATAAATTATTATTACTATACAAAAATATATTTTTTATTTCTGTAATTAAAAATATTATTTTTCTACCTGTAATAAAATTGGAGAGCCCCGAAAAGGTACTTTTTGATTTCTCTCTGATTCAATTTGTTCTAAAACAGTGGATATAATTGATTGACCCTCATTATTTTTACCACTAGTAAGAAAAAATTGATTAAGCATGCAAAACAGGAAAGCCCTTCTTCTATAAACATGGAAAGATTCAGAATAAGGTCTATCAAAATAATGGCGAGCAAATTTTTTCTAATTAACTATGCTACCATATACTATTTTTGATAGATCTTTGTCTTTTAAATTGAAGAAGCGTTCAAAATCCTTATAATAATATTCATTTATTCTAGGGATTACTACAACATCTAGTGCATGGAAGCCTAAAATAGCACCAAATTCTTCCGGCAAAAGGCTAATTTCATCATACCCTATTCTAAACCAATGAGTATCTACATCCCAATATTCTAAAGCGGTATGAATAAAATCTGAATCAAGATCTACCCCTTTGATACCATAAATACCCCCCAAGTGAAACACATCTAATTCTTTTTTCTCTTTGGCATTAAGAGACCAACACCATTCATGGGTGTAGTTGGTAAAACTTTTGGAGACTAGAGACATGATGTTATTTTTCTAAAAGCCAAGAAATATTTTATCTGCTGAAATTATGAAGGAAATCGGATGGGCAGGCGGGGGCTATTTATGCACAAAATCAGAGCATTTTTAATCCAGGAAGGATTCAGAGTCAGCGCTCTTTAGTGCCAGACGCCAAGTATTGGCGCCTGACGCCAGGGCCTGGCGCCAAACGCTAAATGTAGTGCCTGGCGATACACAAAAATGCGTGGCGCCAGCTGGCGCCAATATGTCTCATCGTACGCGCTTTCTAAAAAACTGCGTTTTTGACTTAATTCGAGTCTGCTAATGACTTTACGGTTTCCTTATCTTTTTCTAAATATTCATTTATTCCTCCTTTTTAATTAATATAGCTATTATATTAATTACATTATTTTTCTGATTTTATTTAGACTAACTTCCAAGTTTTTATAAATCCAATATTTTATTTGACTTTTTCTTTTTTCATTTTTTCTTTTTTGGGGGGAGAAAGTCGGATACCCTCCATCAATAATAAAAATGACGGAGTTTTTGCGCAAAATTATTTTTCACCTTTCCTTGCACACACAAACATGCACATAATAATAATAATAATAAATGAAAAAAGTGATAAATAAAGAAAAAACTCATAATAGTATGTATATACAAAACATGTCTAATATAATGAGTCTAATTAAAAGGCAAAGGTCTATACAAAGTCAAAATAAAGTAAATAAAAAGAACATGAATAAACTACGGCGCCGGGGACGTACACCGATCATCTCATAGAACTGCGCCGTGCGAGTAACCTCTCACCAGCTCCGGCTCCAGCTCCAGTCTCCTCGAGAGGAGGAAAGCTCAACATAGGTCCCGTCCACCCAAGATAAACCTAAGGCTGAGGCTGCGGAGGCTGTTGCGATGACGAGCCAACCTCGTACATCCCACCACCTCTAAGAGCCGAGGTAGCCTCTCCCTGGCCTACCGGCGCAGCATATGCACCCACGGAGGAAGAGACTGAGCCCTCTACCGCCTCGGTACGAGCAGCCTCAGAACTCCCGCCCTGACCACTCGAACCAGTGCGGCGACGTCTCGAGCTAGACCTCGACGGATCCCTCCGCACCTCAGGTCTCGTGCGGGTACGAGAAGGAATGGGATGCCCCTACAAAAGAAATTTAAATCAGAAACAGGCAAAATAGAAGCGGTAATACAAAAACATAAGAAGGGATGACTACCTCCTGAACGACATCGTCTCGACGGCAGGTACCCACATTCCTCATCCGAACGAGCTGGCTACGGAAGGCATCTATGCATCGTGCCATCGCCGAAACCACCTCGCGTGAGAACTGTCGAAGAAATAAGTCAGTAAACATGCATAACATATATGGACAAAAAGTTGTAAATAAACAAGCTTACCCGAGTCTGGTGACGAGGAATCGACCACTCCACAAAGCGCTCGCCCTCAGGAGCCGGAGGAATCATCTCCTCAATCGGCCCATATGTCCCCTGATAATGGATAGACATACAGGGTGGCACGAACTCGGCACCATCATCTTGACAAGGCAAAACAAAATCAGTAAAGCATCACTTGGGGGCTACTTAGCGAAAGGTAAAAACTAAAAATCATACCGCCACATCCTCGGCAGGCACAGGAACTTGAGCTAACAACGGCAGTAGCTCCTCCCCATAGCATCGCCAAAGTATCGTGTAAGATCGCCAAGGGGTACCGGCTCCCTCTGACATGCTCACCAACCTCGTGGCGTTAAACATGTGACGTGGTGGAGGAGCAGGAATGACAAAAGTGTCTAAGGAATGTTGAATAGCAACCCTCTCTCCAAATACGCAGCCGCTCCATAGGTCCCTAAGAAATAGCGACGCTCCGCAAAATACTGCACGGCTAGCCCAGGAACTGCCAAGTCGACCCACGGTCGGTACAGCACCTCAGGCTCCTGCAAAGA
This sequence comes from Chenopodium album, assembly GCF_948465745.1. Classification (NCBI taxonomy): domain Eukaryota; kingdom Viridiplantae; phylum Streptophyta; class Magnoliopsida; order Caryophyllales; family Amaranthaceae; genus Chenopodium; species Chenopodium album. The sequence continues at coordinate 32,595,629 of NC_137838.1, forward strand.
GCGTCAATCAGGCAAGAATCTATCTAAGGCATCACAAAATGTCAAATAAGAAAAGAATCATACCGAGATGATCCAATCTCAGACATAGGCAGTGGACATCCCCACACGGCGACTGCTCCAGGAAGCACTAACAGGAAGCCTGCGCGGCGATGGTCTCACCGGCGCAGTTGAGGGGAAGTACTCGTAGAACCAGATCTACAAGAAGCTAAAGTTATCAGCAAGTGCTAACTAAAATCTAAAGCTAAACTTTATAGGGAATAAATTTTACCTCTACGACCATCCAAAAGCCAGACAGAGCAACATTCGCCCCGAAGGACCGATGTCGACATGAGTCCCGCAGCGCTCAGATGAAATCAGCATAGGCCAAGCTGGCCCAGTCGTTAGTCTTGATCCGGTGTAGATCGCGGACGGCAGGAAGGTAGTAAAGCAGCGCCCTACTACCATTGTCAGGGAAGAACGTCCTTGACAGCAAGATAAGTGCAAAGATGTGCACCCGCTGCTCTCGGGTAGTCGCACCATCGTCAAAAGCCGTTGCTAGAGTCGAGCGGCGAATCCCCCTAGCACTGAACTGAGTCGACTCAAACTCAACTCGGGCCCGAATAACAATCGGACCCAACAGCTCCTCGACCTCAGGAGAAAAGAAGTCGATCCCGCTGTCAAACGGCAGTGCCACGGAGCTAAACTTCAGTCCCGTAATGAGACTAAAGTCGGTAGGAGTGACCATCATCTCACCCTAAGGGAAGTGGAAAGTATTGGTAGTGTCCCAAAAGAACTCCACCAAAGCACGGACTACATGATGACCCCCGCTGGATGCAACCATGGCCTCGGAGGTCTCGAACAGTGCAGTAAGCCCGCAAGACTCCCGTAGAAGTCTCGTCTGATCGTCTCTGGCGATGTGTATCTTGTACAGATCGCCCAAGTAGTCACAACCGGAACTATGACAGCGTGTCCTCCCAACTGTGATGCCCCGTCTCACCCTCTCAAAGATATGGTGGACGGGGGAAAAGTACAAGGTCCGCTCATCCCACTCAGGGAGTTGGCTGAGCGAAGTGGACGGTTCGGCATCGTCCTCTACGGGCTCATGCTCCCGTCGAATATCTCGGGTCCGTGAACCATAGCCTCGCTGTCTAGCCATGCTACATTGCGCAGAATTATCATAAATTAAGGTTCTATGGTATCTAAGGTTCGCCTAGCCGCATGATACTATGTTCGCAAAAAACAGAGTACGTAGTACTAAAATAGAGCATAAATTTAAATTGAGCATACACAGCATTTTTCAAGCAATCAAACAATTTCTTGCAATACTATAATAATTATTGTGACAAATTGGACAAGAATTGCTAGCAAAAACATCAAAAACAAGCCACATTGTTTTCCCGACCTTAAGAGGTTCAATAATGGTGATTTGTTCATTTCATCACCAAATTGAGTTAAATCAGTCTCAAATTACTCCCAAGGCAATATATGAACATAATCAAGCAATTTCTTGGCATAAAATTTGATAAATAAAGAGAATTTAGCATTCTAAATTTCGAATTTTCAAGAAATTCGTAGATAAACACATGCAAAATTCATTAAAACCGGTGTAAGTTTGAAGGAAACTTACATAGATCGGGAAAATGTATGGAATAAGCTTTGATTTGCAACAAATTTGAGCGAATTTGGTTGAGAAACAAGCAAGAACAGATCAAACGAAGTTCTTAGAATTCTCGAGCAAGAAACACGAACAACAACAGCGGAAATGAGAAAGAGAAGGGTATTTAAGGAAAACCCGACTCTAGCGCCAAGCGTCAGACCTTGGCGCCAGTCGATAGGATTTAGCGCCTGACGCTAGGTCCAGCGTCTGGCGCTATAGCCAGATAAGCGGCGTTGATGTTATTTCAGCGGCGCCAGAACGTCCAGCCACTTAGTACGGTTGTTCCAACCACGAGCCCAGCCCGAGCCTAGCCCCGCACCAAGATGCGGGCTGCTGCTGTGTGCGCAAGCCACGCACTTGGTGCGGGCTTGCTGCTAGTGCGTGCGCTGCTAGTACGCCTAGCTTGCAGCAGCTAGCTGCTGCACGCACCACGTGCACGCGGCTGCTAGCTGCTGCTGTGCGTGGCTGCTAGCACGGTGCGCTAGCACGCACCTAGCCAGCCATGCTAGGCTCGGCTTGGTGCGCTTGCTAGCCACCTATGCTTGGACATTTTTGCCCCTAGCATTCGGATGCTCGGGGTACTCCGATGCAAGGGGTATTTTGGGAATATGGTCGATTTATTATTATTTTGCGCGTCTCGTCTTTTTATTATTTTTTACTCGACTTCCGACGATTGGTTTCGACGCTCCAAGCTCGAATTACTGACGTGTAAATATTTAACACTCAGGCGACGAATTAATTTCTTCTGAATTAATTCGTCGAGTCGGTTCGTATATATTGCTTGGGTGTGACCCGAAGGGTTCAGTCAAGATTAAGCTGTAATATTAATTATATTAATATAACTGATCGGAAGCGGCCTCCTCCCAGGCATTCCGATCACTTGACCTTACTGAATATATTAGCTTTCTAATAATTCTGAACCCGCTATCAGAATAATACACTTGTTCGAAGGACACCATTCCTTTCAATCTCCCACTTGTCCTTCCAGACAAGTGTGCATTTAGTGTATAGCCCCTTTCCTATGTCTCTTCATGAATTACAAAGTAAGATTACTTGTTGTCTCTGTTACGTCCAGAAGTGTTTCTTGAAATTCGAGTTTGACTGTCAATAAGCAGATGATTTCTAAAATCCATCTGAGCACGACCATGCATTTTCATAGTCTCGCTCTTCGAGAGGCCTTGTAAACAACAAGACATGTTGCCTATTGTTAGTAGGGGGACATCTCCAGTCTTGTAATGTAGCTTCTCTTACTAAGAGGACCTAGCCGCAAGATATCTGTCGTTATAATCCCAAGTTACGGCAGACGTTTGGCGGATACCAAAGCGGACTAGTACTCAAACACGAGACCTCCCACTACTCATGGTCAAGGAAAAGAGTTCCGATAGTAATAATGAGAAAAATACTTATGACGATTTTAAATCTCTTAAAGTATTCTCATAGGTCGATCCAGTATGGTTCTAAACCAATACCTGTGCAAATGATCTATATCCTCATAGCACAAGAAACGGTGCTATAAATCATACTACACAATAATCTCTAATGGTCATTAATCGTCCACAAAAATATGACCTTGATTAGGGATAATTTTGGATTAAAATATTCAATGTTCACTTAAAAGGTGTTTCTTTATCCAAGCCATTGACTTGATACCCTATTTTGAATATTTATTAAAATTGAATGGACTCATTATTTAATTCTAAACCACAATTATATAGAGACGGAGTGAATTAAATTGCATGAAAAATTTTAATTACTCCAAAAAACTGAATGGTTCATCATAGTGCTTTACATTAACATTGTCCAAAATTTAATTAAAACACTATAATATGGAAATCAAAGCCAGTTCGCTACATGCTTGATTCCCATTGCCTCAATGTGTTTGTTGTGCTTCACTTGAGACAAGGGTTTAGTAAGTGGATCGGCTACATTATCATCCGTTCCCACTTTGCAAATTCTGATTTCACCCTCTGTCTTCCATTCTCGAATCATGTGAAATCGCCTCTTGACATGTTTGACCTTCTGATGTTCTCGTGGCTCTCTAGCCTGAGCAATAGCTCCATTGTTGTCACAATGGAGGTCTATTGCACCCTTGATGGAGGGTACAACACCAAGTTCATCAATGAACTTGCGAATCCAAACTGCCTCCTTGGCTGCCTCAGACACTGCCAAGTACTCGGCTTCAGTTGTAGAATCAGCGGTTGTGCTTTGCTTTGCACTCTTCCAACTAAACGCTCCTCCATTGAGACAAAATATGTATCCGGATTGTGACTTGGAGTCGTCTCTGTCTGTCTGGAATCTTGCGTCGGTATATCCCTCAACAACCAATTCATTTTTACCGCCATAGACCAGGAATTTATCCTTGTTCCTTTTCAGGTACTTTAGAATATTCTTGGCCGCAATCCAATGCGCCTCTCCTGGGTCTGATTGGTATCGGCTCGTAGCACTCAAGGCATACGATACATCCGACCGAGTACATATTATGGCATACATGATCGATCCAATAAGCGAAGCATATGGAATACGACTCATCCTTTCTCGCTCATCAGGTGTCTTTGGACACTGCTTCTTGCTTAAGGTTATGCCATGTGACATGGGTAGGTGCCCTCTCTTGGCTCCTTCCATTTTGAATCGAGCTAGTACCTTATCGATGTAAGTACTTTGACTCATTCCTATCATCCTCTTTGATCTATCCCTATAGATCTTGATGCCTAGTATGTACTGAGCCTCTCCCAAGTCTTTCATTGAAAAACATTTCCCAAGCCAAGCCTTTACAGACTCTAACAACGGAATGCTATTTCTAATGAGCAAAATTTCATCGACATATAAGACTAGGAAGGCGATGTCACTCCCACTGACCTTCTTGTAAACACAAGACTCATCTGGATTCTTGATAAAACCAAACTTACCGATGGCTTCATCAAATTGCAGATTCCAACTTGTGCTTGCTTGCTTTAATCCATAAATTGACTTCTTAAGCTTGCATACCTTCTTAGGATTATTCTGGTCAACAAAACCTTCAGGTTGTGTCATGTACACAGTTTCTTCCAAAATTCCATTGAGGAAGGCGGTTTTGACGTCCATCTGCCATATTTCATAATTGTAATGTGCAGCAATCGCTAGAAGAATTCAAATGAACTTAAGCATAGCTACTGAAGAAAAGGTTTCATCATAATCAACGCCGTGAATTTTCCTGTAACCTTTTGCTACCAGCCTTGCTTTGTAAATGAATACATTTCCATCTTTGTCGGTTTTCATCTTGAAAATCCATTTACATCCGATAGGTGTGTAACCTACGGGTAAATCAACCAAGTCCCATACTTGATTTTCAAACATGGAGTCCATTTCGGATTTCATGGCCTCTTGCCATTTTGCAGAGTCGGGGCTCGTCATAGCTTGCTTGTAGGTTGTCTGCTCATCTCCATCCACTACTAGGATGTCCTGATCTTCGGTTAATACAACACCGAGATATCTGTCAGGTTGAGATCTTGGCTGAGTTGACATACGTAGGGTAATGGACTAAGCATTTGCATTGTTGGTTTGACTTTGCATATTTGACTTTGACCAATGTCAACAGATGCTTCGTGAGCACTTTGATTGTCAACTTGTCCTTGTTGCTCGTCCTCTCGAACTTCGTCGAGTTCGATTTTCCTTCCACTTGTCATTTTGGAGAGATGCTCCTTCTTCAAAAAGACACCATCACGAGCAACAAACACTTTGTTCTCGGATTTGTTGTAGAAGTAATACCCTTTGGTTTCTTTTGGATAACCCACAAAGTAAACCTTGTCAGATTTCGGATGAAGTTTGTCAGAAATGAGTTTCTTGACATATGCTTCGCATCCCCAAATCTTGAGAAAAGACAACCTTGGAGGTTTATTTGTCCATAATTCATATGGAGTCTTTTCCACTGCCTTTGACGGAGCACGATTCAGTGTAAGTGCCGCATTTAAAAGTGAATGACCCCATAAAGAAATTGGAAGTTCACTAAGACCCATAGTCGATCGAACCATGTCTAACAGGGTTCGATTCCTCCTTTCAGATACTCCATTCCATTGAGGAGTTCCCGGAGGTGTCAACTCTGAAAGTATTCCATGTTCTTTCAGATGGTCATCGAATTCTTGGCTCAAATATTCGCCACCTTGATCCGATTGAAGCGCTTTGATTTTCTTGCCGATTAGGTTTTCAACTTCGATATGAAATTCCTTGAATTTATCAAACGATTCAGATTTGTGCGACATTAGATAGACATAACCATATCTACTATAGTCGTCCGTGAAGGTTATGAAATACCGATAACCACTCCTTGCGGGTGTACTCATTGGCCCACATACATCGGTGTGTATTAGCCCAAACAAGTCACCGGCCCTTTCTCCCAACTTGGAGAATGGTTGCTTTATCATCTTGCCTAATAAATATCCTTCGCAATTCTCAAAGGATTCTAAATCAAATGAGTCAAGAATACCTTCTTGAAGAAGCTTCTTGATGCGTTTGATGTTAATGTGGCCAAGACGACAATGCCACAAGTAAGTTTGACTAGACGGTGTAGTCTTAGCTTTCTTTGCAGGATTATTAACGTTATAAATTTCTTTGTCTAGAGATAACACATAAAGACCATTTTCTGAATGTGCCGTACCATATAAAACATTATCGAGATAAAATGAACATGATTGGTCCTTAACTCGAAATTCAAAACCTTTGGCGTCCAACGGCGAAATTGAAATGATGTTTTTTGTAATGTTGGGAACACAATAAACATTGTCAAGTTCCAAAACTAGCCCGTGGGCAAAGACAAACTAAGAGATCCTTCGGATATAGCACCAATCCTTGCTCCATTTCCTACCCGGAGCTCGATCTCTCCCTTCGCTAGCCTCCTAGTGTTCCTTAGTGCCTGTGAATCGAACAAAGGTGTGAGCCACATCCGGTATCTAATACCCATAAAGCCGAGCTAGTGAAGTTAAAGTCTATAACGTAATTACCTGATGTAGAAGCAACGGTTCCGTTCTTCTTATCTTCCTTGAATTTGAGGCAGTCTCTCTTCCAATGTCCCTTTTTCTTACAATAGAAGCATTCGGAATCAGACTTAGAAGATGCTACCTTTTTCTCCTTGTTGTCTTTGGTAGCTTTCGGCTTAGGCGGAAAGTTCTTCTTTCCTTTCCCCTTGAAGCCCTTCTTCTTTTTGCCCGCCCTTTTGAATGGCTTGCCCTTCTTAATCATTAGCATATCATGCCTTCCCTCATCCTTGAGCGTCTGCTCAGCTTGCTTCAACATCCCATGAAGCTCGGTGAGGGTTTTCTCCATGCTATGCATGTTGTAGTTCATCTTGAACTGGTCATAGCCTTTGTGAAGGGAATGGAGAATGATGTCAATAGCCATTTCAGTTTAATACCCCGCATCAAGCCTTCCCATGTTCTTAAATAATCCGATCATTTTGAGCACATGTGGGCTGACTGGCTCTCCTTTCTTGAGCTTAGTCTCAAGGATCTGCCTGTGGGTTTCAAACCTTTCAGTTTGAGCCTGTTCTTAAAACATATTCTGTAACTCAGAAATAATTTCATAGGTCGATTCCTTCTCGAAGAAGGTTTTCTGAAGTTCAGGCGACATAGTGGCTAGCATTACGCACTTGACATCCCGATCGCCTACTTGCTATCGGTTAAGGGCTGCTTGAGTTACCTCCTCATTGGGAGCCTCGGGCATTTCCCCATGAAGGACATACTCTTTCTGTTCTTGCATAAGAACGATGCGCAAATTCCTTTGCCAATCAAGGAAATTTGTAAAACTCAACTTCTCCTTGTCGAGAATTGAGCGTAATGAAAACTGGTTGTTTGAGGTTGAAGACATGATTCTACAATTAAAAGAATTTTAATGAAAAACCATTCAAAATTACTTAAATAAGATTGAATTTTATTCATGCAAATTTTCAATACTTATTTAACGTCTTATTTACACGTAAAATTGTCCCTATTTTGTGAAAATAAGGCGATTCCAAGATCCGAAGAAACAAAGAGTGATTAAGCATGCTTTGGCTTGTCTTAACACTCAATCTTCTAGGGTAACCATTGCCTTGTTAATGGCTCTAAGCCACTCTTGGTTAGACAATCGTCGTATCTAATGCATCTTTGACGATGTATCTCTTTTGCCGCGGTATGTGAGGACTCCTCACTCATACCGATGAGTTAAACCAAAACCAACGTGCACACCCGGTGTGCCTTATGAGCCTTGGAGAAGTGAGTGGCACCTCGCTTTGGCGTAGCCTACCATCACCCTCGTTCGGTTGGTAAGTGTTGTTTTGGAAAGGCAAGTTTGACTCAATATTATTAGGGACCTAGGATTTCTATGTTGGTTGATTTAAGTGAACTTAACTAATCATCGCAGCATAAAGAAAACCTAAACATGCATCTAACGAATAATTCACATGTATATATAAGCCTAAAATATAAAGAGAAATTATAGATGCATATTGGCAACTAGGATGACCCCTTGAATTCTTCAAATCTTCAAAAGGTCTTCATTTGCAATTCAAGGCTTTGTCTTCCAAGATACGCCGTCTTCAAGACTTAACCAAACTATGCAAATACTAGTGTCTACGACTAGGAATAATCTAAATATTAAGGTACAAAAATACTTAACGGTGCGTAGACCGTATTTAGATTTACAAAAATACATAACGGCACATCCGTATTTTCTATCCTAATCGGGTCCCACTAGTTGCCATTTCATAAAACCTGTGAGAGAGTATATATTCCATTCATCCATTCACTATTTGTGAATGGCCCATGCAATTTACAATATCAAACAAGTAAAATGCATTTAAACAACGCGCGCACTAGTAACTAATCTAGGTGGTTAATCCGATTATCACGCCTAATTAAAACTAGTCAAAGTTGTTTAACCGATTATGTAATTGACGTCATTAATAATTGAAGCTCCCACTAAATTCCGCATTTCCCTTAATTAATCCAATTAATTAAGTCGGTAGCACCCAAACTTGTCAAAATAAAATTTTGCCAATGCCGCTCAAAACCGAGGCCTAGCCTCCCAAAATTTTAATTAAAATAAACAAAATTAAATAAAATAAATAAAACGGCAAAATAAGAAATATTAAGCCAACCGCATTTCAAGTGGCTTTCGCTTTAAGCGTTTTGCCAAGGAAACTCGAATAATCACGGCTAATGCAAACCAAGCATACTACGGCTACTCACCTCACCGCACCAAGCATATGCACACACAAATAACTCCGCACACACGGCCCGCGACAAGCAGCCATGGGCTGCTGCCACTGCCGCACGCACGCGCACGCACAGCCATGGCTGCTGGTGCGTGGATGCTGCGGCCGTGTGCTGCTGCCGCGCGTGTGGCCCCACGTAAGGCGGGGAAGCCACCTTGGCAGCCACATGCGGGCTGCTATGCAGCCTGGCTAGCCAAGGGTGGTTCTTTGCCTTGTTTTGCGTGCCATGGCCTCGGGATTTGATCCCATTTCGCGAGACATAATTAATTAATTCTAAATTAATTTTAGAACTAACTTAATGAGAAAAAAATAAAAATTTTAAACAAGTCTAACTTAATAAAATTTCAAAGTGAAAATAACCAAAATAATTCCTAGAACCATTCTTAATTAAATTGGTTTAGCTTGGTGCAATAACAAAGTTGAGGCAATTTCTCACTTTTAATTTAATCAATTTAAATTAAACTTGAGAATTTGACAAAGTAAGGGGAAGTTGGAAAAATATGAACTTTAATGTTCAAATGAAAATTCCAACAGCTAAATTTTGTGAATCCTTGAAAATTATATCTTCCAACATGAAGATAACCAAATTTCTATCACAAAAATTGAAACTTTATGTTTCCAATCAACTCAAAATGATTAAAACAACAAAGTTTAACACAAAATAACATGGAATTTAGTGGTTTTTATAGTTTCAATCACTTATCACAAATAAAGATTGAATCTTTAACACTTAGGAAGCCTCAAAACAAAAATTTTCACACTAAAAAGCAATTAGTTTGCAATTATGTGAAAATAAATCAACCTTTAAGCATCAAATACTACCAAGTAAGTGTGCTTTAAGGGGACTTCAAAAAACAGAAAATAATGCAAATAATCAACCACATAATCAACAAGTTATGCCATTAGTTTCAAGGTTAGAAAAGACTTAAAATGTTTCGTCAAAAACGAAAAATCCCTCGAAAAAGGCATTTCTGGTCAGAATTTGGCTAAAATCACAGCTCCTTCAGGATAAAAACCTTTCCAGAACACCTTTTCCACCCAAAATTCACTATTTTTGGGCGAAAATCTGGGTTCTGGGCCAAATTCAACATTAAAAACTGGATTAAAATAAATAAAATCGAGCTACTAATCTAATTAGCAACTTAAACCAGAAAATAAGCCAAAATAAACCTTGAAAAACATAATTATAAAAATAAACGAGCGGGGCTCCGATACCACTGTTGGGGTTTGGTGAGTCCGACTCACCGCGGAAACAACCCCGACCCAAGGAACCACTCGTAATTAATAAAACTATAAAGCATAAATAAATAAGCACAAGAAAAGGAAGAACGAATCATACCCTTGAAGCGAGCTTTGCCCTCTGAATTCGGGCTCTTACTTGAAAGCCTTGAGCACCGCAAATGTCGTGCCTCCAACCGTATCCACCCACAAAGGACGAACACGACTTTTTAGGTCCGCTACCTTGGAGTTAGCAAGGAGCGACCAAAACCCAAGTGTTAATGGAGTTTAAGAGTTTTTACCATAATATGGAATTCTCTTTCTAACTCCCACTCAAGCACTTTACTCCAAATCCCAAGGTTGGTATTTATAGAGGAAAGTATGAGTGGGAATTTTTATCCCATCAATATGGGATTATGAAATTCCACAAATTAATTTAAAGCTAAATTAAATTAAAATTGCAAACTAATAATAAATCTACAAGTGGCATTACCATGTGAAATGGGTTGGTGAGGACCACATGGAGAGTAGGGGACCATACTTGCTCCCAACTCAATACTCTCCTTGTGCAACATGTCCTTACCCACTTGCTCCCATATTCCTCAATCTTCCCCATAGTGACCGGCCCTATGGCCCAGCCACAAGCCCAGACACGAGCCCAGCCTGAGCTTAGCCTCGCACCAAGATGCGGGTTGCTGCTGTGCGCGCAATCCACGCACTTGGTGCAGGCTTGCTGCTGAGCGTGGCTGCTAGTGCGTGCGCTGCTAGCACGCCTAGCTTGCGGCAGCTAGCTGCTGCACGCACCACGTGCACGCGGCTGCTAGCTGCTACTGTGCGTGGCTACTAGCACGGCAGCCATGCTAGGCTCGGCTTGGTGCGCTTGCTAGCCACCTATGCTTGGACATTTTTGCCCCTAGCATTCGGATGCTCGGGGCAGTCCGATGCTAGGGGTATTTTGGGAATATGGTCGATTTATTATTATTTTGCGCGTCTCGTCTTTTTATTATTTTTTACTCGACTTCCGACGATCGGTTTCGACGCTCCAAGCTCGAATTACCGATGACTAAATATTTAACACTCGGGCGACGAATTAATTCGCCGAGTCGGTTCGTATATTTTGCTTGGGTGTGACCCGAAAGGTTCAGTCAAGATTAAGCTGTAATATTAATTATATTAATATTACTGATCGGAAGCGGCCTCCACCCAGGCATTCCGATCACTTGACCTTACTTAATATATTAGCTTTCTAATAATTCTGAACCCGTTATCAGAATAATACACTTGTTCGAAGGACACCATTCCTTTCATATTTTGGGTTCCTTGGTACGCCAGTTAGCCCCTCTAAGCAATTTGACACGGTTTTTAGTAATCGGCTTGATTAAATAAAGTGATCGGCCTGATGAAAGATCGTCTGACTTAGCTTAAAGCGCCTAAGCACTGGCTCATTGCAAAAGGCACCGACATACTGGTTCGTAATTCAGCAAAAGGCACCGACATACAGGTTCACAAGCAGCAAAAGCGCCGACGTACAGGCGTAACAGAAGCAAAGTTCAAGCGAGCTTTTAAAGATCGACAAGCGTAGGTCTTCGGTAATTTTCTTTGGAATATTATCGCAATAAATGAGGATAGCTTCAAGCAAAGATATCTTTGACAGCATTCCCTAACTTGCGGAGAGTTGTCACAAACAACTGAAGGTGATTTCAAGAGAAGTTTTCTTCGATCATGTTCCCTAAGATGTGGAGTATGGTCACAAAGCCGAAGAGGATCTTTTCAGGCGAAGCAATCTTCGATAGTGTTCCCTGGCTTGCGGAAGATTATCAGACAGAATTGAAAGCAGTTACAAGCGTAGCAGTTTTCAAGCAGGATGGCATTCTCTAGCTTGCAGGAGGTCGTCAAAAGAACAAAAAAGCAGCAGCAAATCGGTTACTTTCAGAGACGTGTGCTCCACGGTGCAAGATACGCGTTTCTTAACTCTTTTGTCTGTTTAACTAACGCTAGTTTGCAGGTATCGGTGTTACAAGAATGATTTAGGATTGCAGAACGTTCTGAATCATTCTCCGTCCCTATCGCTACTTTCACTTTTGTTTTCAAAAGGTGCGTTTCTCCAAACTCAGTCAAAGTGGGGGATTCTGTAGAAACCCATTTGTGTCTCCCTAAAACCAAACCTTTTGATGAGTACCTTTCACGTCGAATCATAATCGAATGAAGTGAAAGTGTGGAAAGTTTAGTGTTGCGGATAGTTTTAATTTCTTTTCTCTTCCTTTGTTTTTGAAAACCTATTTTAAGAAAAAAGCAAATCCAGTTTGGTTGGTCCATGATATGGGTCCAATAGTAATGTAGTTGGATAGGGCTTGAAAAGAGCTTTCCAACGATATATTATAAGCCCAATTCCGATGAATATTGAGGAAGTTATGGCCAAATTACCAAACTGGGCCCAGTTTGAGCCTTATATGCGGCCCAATGATCTAGAGGACGGCCTAATATAGATTTATCATTCCTAATGCAATTAGTAATGGTTTTAGTCTTCTAAATTCTTCTAGAAGGTTCTTTTCATTCCTAATTAAATTAGCATTGATAAATTGACTTTTGTTGACTTTTTTGAGTTTTTAGCAGAATAAAAGAATGTTTTTGAGGAAAACACGATTTTATCCTCCTGTACGGAAATTTCTATCTGATTTTAAGAAAACGCGTCAATGATAAAGTTAGCGCCAAACGCCAGCATTAGCGCCTGACGCTAAGCTTGGCGCCTGGCGCTAGCGTTAGCGCCTGGCGCTAATGTCAGCGTCTGGCGCTAATGTCAGCGTCTGGCGCTAATGTCAGCGTCTGGCGCTAACCTCGTTTTACGCGTCAGAACTCTGTTTTGATTTTTTATCTTTTTGGCTGATTTTCTTTATAAATAGCCTTCTAAAAACTCCGTTTTCATTCACCAATTTTCACCAACTCTCATCAAGATTCTCTTGATTACTCTTTCTTTCTCTCTTTTCTAAACTAGCCTTCTCTCAAATACAAAATTCCGCATTTGCAAGATTTAGATACACCTAGCCATATTCGAAGTTGCCTTCGCCCTAGACGTGAAAGGTTAATTTCTGAGGGTTTGGTCCCAAATCTCTCTTTCAATTATTTAATTTAATTGATTTGTTTATTATTTTCTTGAAGTTACTAACGCGTGTATTTTGTTATTAGAAAGACGTACGAGGCATCCAAGTAAATACTTTAATGGTTTAATTGATATTATGATATATAAATCATGCTTAAATTGTTATTTTAATTCCTAGTATCATGTTTTATGATTGTTAGTGTCATGTTAGGGTTAAAGCTTTGATTTTTATTGTTTAGTGACATGCTAGGGTTTGTTATTAATCTTGTTAGTATCATGCCTAGTATCTTGCTATTATTATGCTTTAACATGAACATGTTTATTTTTATGATTATTATTGTTATTATAATTATTGTTATAATTATTTTGATTATTATTATGTTGCTTGATATTTATTATTTATTGCTTGATCACGCCTTTTATGTATGTTTAAAGGGAATTGGTACTTATAATCACGCTTAATAAGATAATTAATATCTTGTTTAGGGTTAACATGATTATACTTCAAGTGATCGCCAATAATAGTTTTGTTTATGCATTAATATTCAACCAACATAGATAAACAGGTTTAGGGTAAACCTATTGATTGCATGTTAATCAGAAAGCGCACATGAATACGATCAAAATAAAGTAGAGGCCTATTATTAGGGCAGGTTCAATCTCTTTTAGGTTGGATTTGTACCTTCATCCCCGAACTACCATTCATGGTTCAAGACCTATTGGAGTTGACAATCTCTTGGATCGTTAAGGGGTGTAACCTTCACCTCGTGAACGGTTTACAAGTTCCTAAAAAACTTGTTGGCGACTGTTTTGCTCTATCTTCTTTCCCTTTGGACGCCACCGTACTTTAGTGTATGATCACAGTGGGGTTCAAGCTAGGGATTAACGCTTAAAATATTCCCTACACAGGTACATCCCAGCAAGCAAGAACATTCCCGGAAAACCGCAAATATGACACAAGAGATTTCTCCAAGATAAGAGGAGTTACAAAGATCAGTAAATTAGAGATGAAGAGCTTTAATTTACAAAATATTTGCGCGGATTTGGTTGAAAGGAAATGACCAAGCTCAAAGTTTGAAGCAAAACCAAGCAACAGCGGCAGCAAGAGCAGAATAGGGAAGACCCTACTCCAGCGGCAAACAACAAGGCTGTCGCCTGACACCAATATCTGTTGCCTGGCGACAGAGCAAAATCGCGGCGCCAGAAGCGTTGCATCAGCGATAGAGCTCGAAGCCTCTTAGAACGGTTATTTTGATCTCATACAGCAATTTCGGTTTCCTTGAAACGCCAGTTAGCCCCTGTAAGCAATTTGACATGATTTAGTAATCGGCTCGGTTACAATCTTATTTAGTGATCGACCTGATAAAATATCGTCTCACTTAGCTTAAAGAGCCTAAGCATTGGCTCATTACAAATATCAACGCATCGGTTCAAAAGCAAGCACATCACTTATACGACAATTTTTCCAAGATTGGATTGTCATCTCCAATTGACAATATTTCCAAAATATGGATTGTCGCGTATCTTCTTCAACGACAATTTTCCATGATTGGATTGTCACTCTTGAAAAGTTTCCAAGCATGGATTGTCGTGCTCCTTCTTTGTTTGGCAAGTTTTTCCAAGTTTGGATTTTCATACATTGATCTTTGGCAAGTTTTCCGAGATTGGATTGTCATTCACCTAGTTCCCTATGGCAAAATTTCCCAAAGGATTGTTGTAGGTATGTACTCATCATAAATTTTGGAAAAGGTTCCTCAACGTGGATTGTCATTCATTTCTATAAGTGGCAAATTTTCACGAAGTGGATTGTCGGTCGACCCTTTTTTGCAAATGTTCCAGGACGCGGATTGTCAATTGTCGCAATATTTTCCTATAAGGATTTTCGTATAACATAGGCAAATTTCCAAGGTGGATTGCTTTCAAGAGTTATATTCCAAGATAAGGATTGTCGATCGTAGCAAAGTTCTTATGACAGATTGTTACGAAGCATTGGCAACTTTTCCCAAAATTAGATTTTGCAAATTTTCCGAGATAAAGATTGTCTCTTCATCGTGGCAACATTTCCAAGGATGGATTGTTACGAAGCATTGACAACTTTCCCTAAATCGAATTGTCAAACATCATACAAGAGTTGTGTTGGCAACTATTTTCAATGAAAAGAGGATTGTCATCACCCAAAGTATCGCAAAACTGAGAATGGCTTCAGGCGGAGCAATCTTCGATCGTATTCCCTGGCTTGTGGAAGATGGTCACAAGGTGTTGGAAGGTCGTTTCAGGCGAAACAATCTTCGATAGTATTCTCTGGCTTGTAGAAGACCATCACAACGAAAATTGGAGGCAGTTACAGGCGTAGCAGTCTTCAGGCGGTATCCCCTAGCTTGAGGAAGATCATCAAATCTCTTTTTTTCAGAGACTCGTGGACATATCATCAAAGCTCTTTTGTTCAGAGACGAGTGAACATCCCTCCAAAAGCTTTATTGTTCAAAGACAAGTGAACATCCCTCTAAGAAGCACTTTTGTTTAGAGACGAGTGAACATCAACAGCAGCAAAGCACGACCACAACATCAAAACAGCAGGATGGTGTTCCCTAGCTTGTGGAAGGTTGTCACAACAGCATATGCAACAAATCATTACTATCAGAGACGTGTGCTTAACGGTGCAAGATACGCGTTTCTTAACTCTCTAATATGTTTTAACTAACGCTAGTTTGCAGGTATCGACGTTAAAAGAGTGATTTGGGATCGCAGAACGTTCTGAATCATTCTCCGTCCCTATCTATACTTTGACTTTTGTTTTCAAAACTTGCGTTTCTCCAAACTCAGTCAAAGTGGGGGCTTCTGTAGACACCCATTTGTGTCTCCCCAAAACCAAACCCTGTGATGAGTACATTTCACGTCGAATCATAATCGGATGAAGTGAAAGTGTGGAAAGTCTAGTGTTGCGGTTAGTTTTTATTTCTTTCCTTTCTCTCTGTTTTTGTAAACCTATTTTAAAGAAAACAGCCAATCCAGTTTGGTTTGGTCCATGGCAAAGGTCCAATAATAGTGTAGTTGGATTGGGTTCGAAAAGATCTTTCCAACGATATATTGTAAGCTCAATTCCGATGAATAATGAGGAAGTTATGGCTAAATTACTAAACTGGGCCCGTTTTAATATTTATATGCGGCCCAATGATCTAGAGTAGGGCCTAATATTGATTTATCATTCCTAATGCAATTAGAATTGATTATAGTCTTCTAGATTCTTTTACAAGATTCTTTTCATTCCTAATTCCTATAATTTGTTAGCGACTCTTTTGTTCTAGCTTCCTTCCTTTTGGACGCCACTGTACTTTAGTGTATGATCACAGTGGGGTTCAAGTTTTGGGTAATTCTTGAAATATTCCTTACAACTACAAACCCGAAAGCGCGAGCCCAGTTGTAAAATTCTTCGAATAATCCATTTATAAGCGATGTTGCCTTGCCCCTCCCCACGAAGCAAGGTGACAAGATTGTAAGAATCCGTAAAAACCGTAAGAGACAGAAACCCTTGATCAAAAGCCCATTGAAGTCCATACAAGCATGCCAACGCCTCCGCATGTAAAGGAGAGGAGCAAACCCCGTAGTTACTACCACGAGAAATCCGATCATCCAGTGGGTCATCAATATCCAAGCACCATCCCATTCCAGCTTGTTGAGAATCTTTGAATCAAGAACCATCTATTTGAAGGGAAGGTAAAGTACACCCATGGGGAGTCAGGCCAAGTTGGGCAATGTAAAACCCAGGCGGAGAAGAGGCACTACCATCTGGCACCTCAATATTAGGAGTGCTATATGGGGCATCTGAGGTGACAAATGTTGAATGGTTATCCTTGAATGGTTATCCATGACCTCCGCAAACATAGAATCAGAAGGCCGAGACGCTGAAGAATCCCCAAAGATTCTCGAGTTACGACATAACCACAAGGCCCAAAGCATACTGACAAAGGTACCTAAGCGAGTACTAGAAGGTCCATACTGAATGATAAAAAGTCGGATATAATATTGGATCCAATCAGAGAGAGAAAGGTCTACATTAAATTTTGAGCGAATGCCAAGGCATCCACCCCTCCAAATCGATTACGCAGTAAAGCACATTCTGAATAGGTGTTGTAAATCCTTTGGTTCCGCACGACAGAGGTCACAAAAAACATCTGGAATCGAAACTCCTCTGCGATTGAGTTCCACCTTAACCGCAAGAGCGCGGTGTAACAGTTTCCATCAGAACAACTTCCATTTAGATTGCAACTAGAGAGACCAAAGAACCTTCCAGAAAAGGTCCGTAGTAGAAGGTGTAGAAGTAGGAGAAAGTTTTTGTTGAAGCATAGCATAACCGGTTTTAACCGAGTACTTTACAGAAGGGGTACCCGCCCAATAACAAAAATCCTCTTTCAGTTGTATTAGGGGCCTCCACTGCCAGGATAGTAGAAGCATCCGCATGAACAAACGAATCGACAACTTTAGTAGTATCCCACCCCATCGTCGAATGATTAATGAAAAAACTGATAGAATGAGGAGACAAATTTGACAAAGGAATTCCATGTTTGAATTCCGGAATGCACCCATTGACCTACTTAGCTGAGCCAGCTAGAGTGGACGGGCCATTTCCAATTTTCCAGCTACAATCCTGTTTCAAAAGAGCATCTGCCTTGAGTAACCCCCAAAGGCCATATGAATGTCGGCCAGTGTCAAGGGGCCGAGAACTAGGGTTGTTGGAAAGAAAGGTCGTTCGAGCACCAAAAAATTTTGAGACTAGCAGCTGCAGGTTAGTAAAGAGTCTCCAAACCTGTTTCATTAACATCGCCTTATTTATGGATGACAAGCAGCGAATGCCCAAGCCACCCAACCCGTGAGGAAAATGCATGGTATCCTTATTAATCCAGTGCATTCCTTTATTATCAGAGTGGCGCCCAGAAGAAGCGCATGAGCAAGTAATCAATTTTCCAAGTAACAGAGAGTGGCAACTCATAGCAAGCAAGCACATAGGAAGCCATTGCAACAAGGATTGAGTAAATAAAAATTAACTTCTGCGATTGTGAAAGTCGGGTTGCATTTAAACAATGGATTCTTCCAATAATTTTGTCGATGATGAATTAGAAGTGATCTTTCTTCTTTCCAATGAAGTCAATTGGAGCCCCCAGGTGATGATCGAACACCTGAACATGTTTCATTTGGAATAATTTGGGCTGAACTTAATCAATGATTTTGATTGGTTCAACTCTTGTCCAGAAATCTTGGTAAACCTTTGAATAATTTGCATGATATTAGTACAGGAAACAGTCGTAGGCCGAAAAAAGATAAGAGCATCATCAGCAAAGAATAGATGGGATACAGAAAGGCTTAATCTAGATAGCTTGATTCCCTGAAATAGCTTCAAATCCTGGCCCAAATGTAGCATACGAGAGAAAATATCCATGCACAAAATGAAGATCATATTATTTGTAAAATTCTAGCTTATAAACTTAATTTCGTTTGTAACTCAGAAGATTTTATGGATTACACTTCAAAAGGTTATTGTGCAAACTAACAGATGGAATTAAATACACCTTCTATTTTGTGTAGAAATTGCTCATCATTGATCGAGGCTGGAAGATAACAACAACAAATTATTACTACCATAGTTGAAGTACTAATGTCCTCATAAAATTTAAATAAATGTACTTTTTTTTTACAACAAATAAATGTACTTTAACAATGGGTGTTATGGTGCATGTACAATCACATGTAATTAGAAAACATAATTGTATATAAAGGTGAGAGAAAATAAAGAATTACACAACTTGATTATTAATTCATTCATCACACACTAAACTCCAATATGGTAATAAGTGAAAATATAAACAGCAAATTAAACAAGTAATAGATTAGAAAAACAATAGCACAAAAGTTATCTTGTCAACTAAATTATTAAGATTAATCACTTCACTTAAAATCTATTATATATATATACTATACTAAAACAGGATGTATTGGCTCCTTGATTGCCACGTGTCCCTGTTTTAGTATCAACTTTTTAGTATCAACTAAAACAGGATCTTGTCAACTTTTTTTTTTTTTTTTTTTTTTTTGTAAAATGTATAATTGTCAAAGATCCTATTCTTAAAGATACTCCGAGATAATATCTTGACTTTCATAATATTGTTTCTCAATTAATATTATTCATGGATTTTTAGCCATATCATTTGACTTTAGATTGCTTAATTCAAGGAGAGTATATTTTGTTATTTTGTACTCCTTACATTATATTTTAGGTTTCCTAATTATCACACGTACAACTATATTAGAGCAGGTTATACAACACACTCATGCTCATGCATAACATCTACAAATTGTAAAAAATTTGATTGATATACAATTCTCTATAACCTATAATTATCATTTTTAGGTATAGAGTTTGACACTAAATTTTACTCCATTCTTTCTGTTATAACTGACACATTGGACTTTTTTTCACTATCTATAATATTAACATTGATTGTAGTTTATTTATTTTACTTATTTTTTTTTTATAAATGTAACAAATTCACATTTTATCATTTTAAGTAGGTAAATAGATATTGATGTAAGGTTTTATAATTAAAAAATATATTTTTTTTTTATATTTAATTACATAAAAACTAACTCAAACTAATGCAACATGTATGCAAAGTTTGATTGTTCTAGTGGGCAACCACCATAGGGTTACTCAGTTAGTGTTATAGGGGTCACTCAATTAGTGATATAGGGCTTACTTTTTTTTTTTCTAGGAAAATATAGTGCTTACTCATTAGTAAGTGTTATAATGATTACAATGTGAGTGTTGTAGGGGATACTTTATTTGTTAATTATTTAAGAGTTACTCAATAAGTATAATAAGGGCTACTCTAATCTGTTAGTAAAATAGGGGTTAACTTGTCGGTGTCATAGACGTTACTATTTCTTTTCCAGCTTGTCTTGTGTGCGGCCGGCCACACCGCGTGACCACTTAAAGTAACACCTATAACATTGATTAAGTAACCCCTTTAATATCAATTATGTAACCTGTAGGGAAAATTTCAAGCATTATCCCTAGCTTGAACCCCACTGTGATCATGTACTAAAGTACGGTGGCGTCCAAAGGGAGGGAAGATAAAGCAAAAGAGTCGTCAACAAGTTTTAGGAACTTGTAAACCGTTCACGAAGTGAAGGTTATACCACTTAACGATCCTTTAGATCGTCAACTCCAATAGATCTGGAACCATGACTGGTAGTTCGGGGATGAAGGTACAAATCCAACCTAAAAGAGATTGAACCTACCCTAATAATAGGCTTCCACTTTATTCTGATCGTATTCATGTGCGTTTTCTAACTAACATGCAATCAATAGAATTAACCCTAAACCTGTTTATCTATGTTGGTTGAATTCAATGCACAAACAAAACTATTATTGGCGATCACTTGAATTATAATCAAATTAACCCTAAATAATATTATAAATTATCTTATATAAGCGTGATTAAAAGTACAAATTCCCTTTAAACATGCATAAAAAGCGTGATCAAGCAATAATAATAATAATAATAATAATAACAATAACAATAATAATAATTATTAATAATAATAACAGTAACAATAACACTAACAGTAACAGTAACAGTAACACTAACAGTAACAGTAACACTAACAGTAACAGTAACAGTAACACTAACACTAACACTAACACTAACAGTAACACTAACACTAACACTAATACTAACAGTAAATAATATTAATGTTAAAGCATAATAGCAAGATCCTAGGCATGATACTAACAAGATTAATAACAAATCCTAGCATGCCACTAAACAATAAAAATTAAAGTTTTAACCCTAACATGATACTAACATGAATATTAGGAAAGACAATAAAAAGCATCACAGGAATCATAATAAGCATATTTGACAATATAACCTTTTCCCTAAACATAATACTAGGAATCATTGTTGTCATTCAAAACATCAAGCATCCTAACATGGTACTAGGAATCATAATAACAACCTAGACATGATTTCTATATCATAATATCAATGCAAACAATTAAAGCACTTACTTGGATGTCTCGTACCTCTTTCTATTAACAAAATACACACGTTAGTAACTTCAAGGAAAATATAAACAAAACAATTAAATTAAATAATTGAAAGAGTGATTTGGGACCAAACCCTCAGAAATTAAAACCTTTCACGTCTAGGGCGAAGGCAACTTCGAACTTGGCTAGGTGTGTCTAAATCTTGTGAATGCAGAATTTTGTATGCCAAAGGCTAGTTTAAAAAAAAGAGTGAGAGAGAGAGAGAGAGAGAGAGAGAGGGAGAGAGTATCAAGAGATTCTTGATGAGAGTTGGTGAGAAGAGAGAATTGGAGAATTGAATTGATGATTCTTGATGATAATTGATTTTTTATATCATGGAAAACGGAGGTTTAGGAGGCTATTTATAGAGAAAATCAGCCAGATGGATAGAAAAATGAATCAAAGTTTCGACGAGAATAAAACGACTTAGCGCCAGACGCCAGACATTAGCGTCAGGATCTAAGCCTAGCGCCAAACGCCAAGCATTAGCGCCAGGCGCTAGAAACAAGGTTCACGCGTTTTCTTAATTTTGATAAAATTTAGCCGTACAGAAGGGCAAAATCGTATTTTCCTTAAAAACACTTCTTTTATTCTGATTAAAACTCTAAAAAGTCAACTAAAGTCAATTTATCAATGCTAATTAAATTAGGAATGAAAAGAACCTTCTAGAAGAATCTAGAAAACTATAATCAATTCTAATTGCATTAGGAATGATAAATCAATATTAGGCCCTCCTCTAGATCATTGGGCCGCATATAAAGATCAAACCGGACCAATTTAGTAATTTGGCCATAACTTCCTCATTATTCATCGGAATTGGACTTATAATATATCGTTGGAAAGATCTTTTCGAACTCGGCCCAACTATTCTTTTATTGGACCCTTTCTATGGACCAAACCAAATTGGATTGGCTGTTTTCTTAAAATAGGTTTTCAAAAACAGAGAAAAAGAAAAGAAATAAAAACTATCCGCAACACTAGACTTTCCACACTTTCACTTCATTCGATTATGATTCGATGTGAAAGGTACTCATCACTGGGTTTGGTTTTGGGGAGACACAAATGAGTGTCTACAGAAGCCCCCACTTTGACTGAGTTTGGAGAAACGCAAGTTTTGAAAACAAAAGTCAAAGTATCGATAGGGACGAAGAATGATTTAGAACGTTCTGCGATCCTAAACCACTCTTGTAACGCTGATACCTGCAAAACTAGAATTAGTTAAACAGATAAAAGAGTTAAGAAACACGTATCTTGCACCGTCGAGTACACGTCTCGGAGGTTAACCGATTTGTTGCTGCATTTGTTGTTATTGTGATAACCTTCTACAAGCTAGGGAACATCATCCCGCTGTTTGTTTTGACGATCTTCTGCAAGCTAGAGAATACCGCCTGAAGACTGCCTCCAATTATGTCGTGATAAACTTCTGCAAGCTAGAGAACCCCATTAAATATTGCTTCGCCTGAAACGACCTTCTAGCATTTTGTGACCATCTTCCGGAAGCCAGGGAACACGATCGAAGATAACTTCGCCTGAAATCATCTCCAGTTGTTTGTGATAACTCTCAACAAGCTAGGGAATGCCGTCGAAGATATCCTCGCCTGAAGTTATCTTCGTTTGTTGCGATAATATTCTGAGGAAAATTACCGAAGACCAACGTCTGTCGATCTTTTTGCTTTTGTTATGCCTGTACGTCGGCGCTTGTGCTGCTTTGAATTGTGAACCAGTATGTCGGTGCCTTTGCTGCTTATAAACCATTATGTCGGTGCTTTTGCTGTATGAACCATTATGTCGATGCCTTTGATGAGCCAATGCTTAGGCGCTTTAAGCTAAGTGAGACGATCATTCATCAGGTTGATCACTTTATGCAATTGCAATCAAGTCGACTACTAAATCATATCAAATTGCTTAGAGGGGCTAACTAGCGTACTAAGGAACCCAAAATTGTTGTATGAGGTCGAAATAAACGCTCTAAGTGGCTGAGCGTTCTGTCGCCGCTAAAATATCGTTGGCGCCACAATTTTGGCTTTAGCGCCAGGCGCTAAACTCTAGCCTCTGGCGCCAAAGTTTTCGTTTGGCGCTAGAGTCGGGATTTCCTTATATATCCTTTCTCTTCGTCATTTTCGCTGTTGTTGCTCTTGCTCTTCGAAAATCGCCGCGAAAACTCAAAGTGTTCAATCTCGGTCGTTTCTCAACCGAATTCGCTTAAATTTGTTGCAAATCGAAGCTTCTTTCATATACTTTCCCGATCTATGTAAGTTTTCTTCAAACTCACTCCGGTTTTGATGAATTTTGCACATGTTTGTTCACGAATTTCTTAAAAATTCGAAACTTAAATTGCTTAATTTCCTTTGTTTGTCAATTTTTATGCCATGAAATTGCTTAATTATGTTTATATATTGCCTTGGGAGTAATTTGAGACTTGTTTAAATCAATTTGGTGAAGAAATGAACAAATCACCATTGTTGGACCTTTTACCTTTTAAGGTCAGGAAGACAATGTGGCTTGTTCTTGATGTTTTTGCTAGCAATTCTTGTCCAATTTGTCACAATAATTACCATAGTATTGCAAGAAATCGTTTGGATGCTTGAAAAGTGTTGTGTATGCTCAATTTGAAATTGTGCTCTGTTTTAGTACTACGTACTCTATTTTCTTGTGAACATAGTATCATGCGGCTAGGGGAACCTTAGATGCTATAGAACTTTAATTTATGTTGATTTTGCACAATGTGGTATGGCTGGACAGCGAAGTTCAGGTTCACGTTTCCGAGACACACGACGGGAGCATGAGCCCGTAGAGGAGGACACAGACCCGTCCACTTCTCTCGGTCCCCTCCCGAAGTGGGATTAGCGGACTTTGTACTTCTCCCCCGTCCACCACATTTCTGAGAGGGTGCGGCATGGGATTGCTGTTGGTAGGACGCATTGCCATGGCTCAGGCAGCGATACTCTGGGCGGCCTGTATAGGATGCACATCAGCGTCGACGGAGATGTAAGACTTCTCTAGGAGTCTTATGGGTTGACTGTGTTGTTCGAGGCCGCGGAGGCCATGATTGCTTCTGACGGGGGTCACCGCGTGGCTCGCGCCCTGGTGGAGTTCTTCTGGGACACCACCAACACTTTCTACTTTCCTTTGGGTAAGATGATGGTCACCCCAACTGACTTCAGTCTCACTACGAGACTGGAGTTTAGTTCTACTGCGCTATCGTTTGACAGCAACATCAGCGTCTTTTCTCCTGAAGTTGAGGAGTTGTTGGGTCCGATTGCTGTTCGGGCTCGTGCTAAGGTAGAGTCGACTCAGTTTAATGCTAAGGGCATTTGGCGATCGACTCTGACGGCGGCTTTTGAGGATGATGCGACCACCCGAGAGCAGCGGGTGCGCATCTTTGCGTTTATCTTGCTGTCAGGGACGTTTTCCCCTTACAAGGGTAGTAGAGTGCTCCTTTACTACCTGCCTGCGGTCCGTGATCTTCACTTGATCGAGACTTATGACTGGGCCAGCTTGGCCTATGCTGATTTTGTTCGAGCGTTGCGAGACTCGTGTCGACACCAGTCCTTCACGGGGAACGGCCACTCTGTCCAGCTTCTGGAGAGTCGTAGAGGTATACTTTATCTCCGATAAAGTTTAGCTTTATGATTTTATTTAGCACTTGCTGATACTTTTGTCTTTTGTAGATTTGGTTCTACAAGTACTTTCCTTCGGTTGCGCCGGCGAAACCGTCGCCACGCGGGTTTCTAGTGAGCGCCTGTTGGGGAGGCTGCCACGTTAAAATGTCTACCGCTTATGTTCGAGATGAAATCCTCTCGGTATAATTTTTTGCATAGTTGAACACATTTGTATTGCCTTTGGTAGATTCTCATCTCACATGCGTTCTTCGTAGGAGCCTGTTGTGCAGTACCGGCCATGGAACGGCTTGGTTGTCCCTGGGTTAGCTGCACAGTACACCGCTGAGCGTCGCTACTTCTTAGGGACGTATGGAGCGAATGCATACCTTGGAGAGAGGGTTGCTATTCAGCACTCCTCGGATGTTTTTGTCATTCCTGATCCTCCGTCGCGTCATATGTTCAATTACGCGCGGCTGCTGAGCATGTCGGAGAGGGCTGGCACCCCTTGGCGATCTCATGTGATCCTTGGGCAGTGCTATGAGGAGGAGATGCTGCCTCTATTAGCTCCGGCCCCTGTTCTTCCTGAGGAGATGGCAGTATAATTTTCATCTTTTACCTTTTCCTAAGTAGCCCCCAAGTGATATTTTACCGACTTTGATTTAATTTTGTCAGGCTGGGCCTACTAAATCCGTGCCACCTCGTATGTCTATTTATTACCAGGGGACATTCCGGCTCTTGAGGATCAGCGCTTCGTGGAGCGGTCGATTCCTCGCCACCAGTCTCAGGTAAGCTTATTTATTTGTAATTTGTTGATATCTGTTATGCATTGTACTGACTTTTATTTCTTTGACAGTTCTCGCACGAGGTGGTCACGGCGATGGCGTGGTGTATAGACGCCATCCGGACCCAGCTCGTTCGGATGAGGAATGTGGCTATGTGTCGTCGCGACGACGCTGTCCAGGAGGTAGCCTTTTCTCCTTATTTCCGTATTATTATGCTTCTATTTTGATTGTTTCTAACTTGGTTTCTTCTTGCAGGGTCAGCCCATTTCTTTTCGTACCCGGACAAGACCTGAGGTCCGGAGGGATCCGGCGAGGTCTAGCTCAAGACGTCGCCGTATTGGCTCTTGCAGTCGGGGTGGTCGTTCTGAGGCTACTCGGACAGAGGCGGTGGAAGACTCGGGCTCTTCATCTGAGGGCGCACATGCTGAGCCGGTAGGCCAGGGAGAGGCTACCTCGGCTCCTAGAGGTGGTGGGATGTACGAGGTCGGCTCGTCATCGCAGCAGCCTTCGCAACCTCAGCCTCAGGGCGATCTTGGGTGGACGGGTCTTGTGCTGAGTTTTCCACCTCCCGAGGAGACTGGAGGTGGAGCTGGTGGAGAGTTTACTCCTCGTACTGCGCAGTTTTATGACATAATGGGTGTCTCTCATCATCTGCGTCCTCCAGTGCCGTAGTTTATACCTGTGTTTTGTTTTATTTTGACTTGTATAGAACTTTGCCTAGTTAACTCATTTATTAGACATATTTGTATATACATATTATTATCTAATTATTATGACTATATCTTGTATTTATTTTTCATTTTTATGTGCATATTTGTGTCTGCGAAGAATTGTGATAATTAATAATTTTGCGCAAAAATTCAGTCATTTTTATTATTTGATGGAGGGTATCCGACTTTCTCCCCCAAAAAGAAAAAATGAAAAATAAAATAAAAATTGGACTTACAACAAACTTTAAATTATGTTTGAATAAAATCCGAAAAAAAAAAGAAAAAATAGTTACTATATAAAATTAATTAAAAGGGTATGAGAAGGGATAAACAATCGTAAAGCCATTGTTCAGGTTCGAATCAGTAAAAAAACGCGATTTTTGAAAAGCTCGCTGATAAGACACGTCAGCGCCACGTGGCGCCACGCGGTTTGCATTGGCGCTAGGCGCTAACGCTGGCGCTTGGCGCCAGATTTTGGCGTTTGGCGTTGGTGAGCGCTGACTCCGAATCCTTTCCAGATTGAAACTGTGCCGATGTTGTGTATAAATATCCCCCTGGTCCGCCGATTTTCTTCATAATTTCGGCAGATTAAACATAGTCTTAGGTTTTGAAAAAAATAATCATGTCTTTAATTACTAAGAGTTTTACCAACTTCACTCATGAATGGTGTCGGTCTCTAACTGCCAAAGAGAGAAAAAATTAGACTTTTTTCATATGGGGGGTATCTATGGTGTTAAGGGGGTAGATCTTGATATAGACTTCATTCATACCGCATTAGAATATTGGGATGTAGATACTCATTGTTTTAGACTAGGGTGTGATGAAATTAGCCCTTTACCGGAAGAATTTGGTGCTATCTTAGGCTTCCCTGTATTAGATCTTGCAGTAATCTCTAGAATAAATGAATATTATTATAAAGATTTTGAGCGCTTCTTTAATTTAAGAGACAAAGATCTAACAAATATTGTAGATGGTAGCATAGTCAATTTGAAAGAATTTGCACGCCATTACTTTGATATCTTTTCATGTTTATAGAAGAAGGGCTTTTCTCTTTTGCATGCTTAACCAATATCTTCACACTAGTGGGAGAACTAATGAGGGCCAAGAAATTATATCAACTGTTTTGGAGCATATTGAATCTGAAAGAAATCCAATGCCATTAATTGTTGGAGAGACTATGCTTAGTCTTGATGAATTGAAGAGAAATCCAAAAGCGCCTTTTCGGGGCTCTCCAATTTTATTACAGGTAGGAAAATAATATTTTTAATTAAAGAAATCAAAAACATATTTTTGTATAGTAATTAATTTATATGCATTGAAATTTTGCAAATGTGGATAATGGAGAGACTAGAATTAATTAGTCCTCCCGACAATGTTGAAAAATACACTACAAATTGCTTTGTGAGAAGAAAGAAACGCTTCTCTAAGATGGGGCACCATGAATGGAGAAAAGTCTTTGCCTCTTGCAACTTTGCCATCAAGTGGGTCATCCTTTAGTGGAAAATAGAGTAAGACTGATGTGAAGAGTCGTCTAGGTGACAAGGTAATTCCTATTAAGGAACGCTTGGGTGAAAAGTTTGAATTCAAAACACATACGATGCCTAAGAAGAAGAGCTCTACAAAAGGTAAAGGGAAAAGAAAAGCTGACACTTCAGAGAAGAAGGCTTGGGTAGAGAAGAAAAATGGAGTCCTAATGATAGAGGAATAATCGCGTCGTTAGACAACTACACCTAAATCAGATACAATTTATAACACTCGACTTATCCTAATACAAGTATATGGCAAGAAGAGGGGTCGAACCACAGGGAGAAGCGCATAAACACCGCGTTCATCACTAGACTTTAAGCTATCTCGGGACAAAGGAATGACTAAGAGATTAAACTAAAGTTAAAACGAGTTAAAATCAATATAAATAAACACCAAGGGAAATGGGTAGATGTAGATGTCGCTTGATCTTGCAATAACATAAAAGCAAATCAATAGTGAACTAAACATGCATGAATATCGAAATAAGGTCCAATCTAACCGTCTTCCGGGGTTAATCGGTTTCTCCTAACATAGCCTCTATGTTTCCACACCAGAACCATATATTGGGAGGTGCAATCAAAGAACAATCGATAGTAATGAACCTTAACTAAGTCAACTTCCGTTCCTTGTCAGCAAAGATTCACCTTTAATCAACCAACAATGTGCACTTGCAAGAAGATCAAAGAATATCAAGCATGCAAAGATTTTAATCACAATTAACTTAATCCCAATATTATAAGCATAACAATTAGCAACTACACCATCCCCACACCCTTAGCTAAGTGACTACTCACAAATCATGTTGAAAACAATATCAATCACCAAATCAATAAGCATCAACATGATTAATAAGCAAGGAAGGAAAATCAAAGTAAACAAACAAAATTAAATGCAAAGGTAAAGAGAAAGAGTAAGAGTTTTCTCATTAATTGAAGTTGAAGATCTAAAAAAGATTAAACAAGCTTCTTCTTCAATATCCAAGTTCATCAATGAAGAAATCCACACTTTCTCTCTCTACCAAATGAAGACTAATAGTGTCTCTCTCTAGATTAAGCTAAAAAAAATGCCGAAAATTAAAACTAAGTTAATCTACTTACATCAAAACGTTCTCAAATGGGACTTATATAGTCCGTACATAGCTAGCTGAAGTAGGGGAGTGGTCCGACCGAACACTGGAAGGGTTCGGCCGGACTGTAGGGTAGGTTCAGCCGAACCATGGGTAGGTTCGGTCGAACTCCCCTGATCCTGGTCTGGTCGAACTTCTGAGGTTCGACCACTCCTGCAAAATCACCAAAAAGCAACTTGACTCTGCCTCGACATTCGGTCAGACAATGGAGCAGATTCGGCCATACCCTGGTTCGACCGCACCTTCAGGGGGTTCGGTCGAACCTCTCCTTAACCTTGCTTACTTTCAGCTTTTCTTGAACTTTAGCTTCCTCCTCTTGAAGACCCCGGTTCCTACAAAGAATAAGCATGGAAATCAAAGTAAAGAGTAGCAAAAAGGGCAAAATCTAGGAAATAAGATGCATAAAGGGAAATGTAACTAAGTGCAAAGAAAAGGATGCAAACAAGCCGCAAATGTGGGAAAATGACTGTCAAAATGAACCTTAACCGTGGTATAAATGCCACTCATTAAATTCCCCCACACTTGCCTCTTTCTAGTCCTCGAGCAAGGGATATCAAAACAATGAGAAAGCCACAACAAACATAACATGACAAGGGTTAAGAAAAACCACTTAAGCACTTAGGTAGAAAATGCTCCATTTGAACTCGAACGAAAAGACATGCACCAAAGAATACTCACCTTTCTCAATTCAATGAGGGAAAACACGTTATAAGATGCTCGCGGTTGAAAGAGACAAACCTAAGCTAAGCAAAGAGAACTAATGACTTCACTTTCCGCCCTAGCCCCAACCAAGACGGTCCACGTTCTCTCCACTAGTTTCAAGTCATCCCCTAGATAGCTCCTCATGATTCCTCGAGGGAACGGAAAAATATATTTTTATGTGGAATCATAAGGTCATCCCGACATCTCAACTATGCATACTCTCTCCATATGGTTGAAATCTATCTCCCTCCACTGGTCTTTGACCGCGCTCCTCCAAGTCCAAGGGTCTTCAATAGGGTTGTAATGTCATGGCTATGGGTTAAGGTAGGGAATCAATTTGAAAATTTTGGTGGCAAATCCTAAGTGAAGCAAAAGAGTTGCCATCTCTCAAGAACAATCTAAGAATTGAACCTAATCTCAAATTACAACCTTCAATAAAAACCTCACAACATTACTTCATCCCTTTTCATTTCTTTCATTTTTTTTCATCATTTTATTTTTTCTTTCTTTTCATTTCATTTTTTTCATCATTTTTTCTCTTTTTTTTTTTTCTTTTTCAACTTCACTTGGTTTTCATGTGTTGCAACCTTATTCACAAACTTTTTGCATATTCTTTTCATAACCAACTTTCATAACCTTACTTGAACCGATTTACACAACTTTCTTGCTCAAAACCAATACTCTCAAACTTGAACCTCACAAGCCAATGTTTCACTAACTACAAGGGTCGGTAGAACATAGGCCGATAGGTTTTTAATATGGCTAAGTGAAGAAAGGGAAATAAGGCTCAAATTGATTAGCAAGTAGGTGGATGCAAAAATGAAAACCAAATTTGTAACAAAACACAAAGAAAACAAAGAAAAATGAGAAGAAATGCCCTCTTCCTCCTCTAGAGTTGTTTGGTCACGATCTCGGGAGCTAGATACCAACAAAAAGATTAAGACATGCATAGTTAAGGATCCAAAATGCCACTGACAAGAATGTTGAATGCTAGAACAAATGACGCTCACATGAGATAAGAAATAAGCAAATACTAATTAGAGGGAATCCTATCCACTATAGAGAGCAACTTCATCTTACCACTTTTCCATGAACAAGGGGTTCAAATGTCCTCAAAAGTTCTAAACCGGGCTACCTTAGCTTGCAATGTGTCTAACTCAACCCTAAGCATTCTCAAACCGTGCAAACATTCATCAACTAGGAAGATAAGCTTTCAAAGGCACACAAATCCAAAGGAATGAGGAAATTCCAAATCAAAAATTTTTTCAACTTGTCATAGTCATGCTCGTCACAAAAAAAAAAAAAAAAAAAAACAAATAGAACAAAAAGAGGAAGAAATTTAAAAGGTTCACAAACAAGGCATATAATAAAAGTAAAACCCAATCGTCATACAAGTGATCATTGATAACAACATCAACGATCCCAGGTTCCTTAGAACCAAAATCAAGCAACCTCGAACCATTCAACTTCTTCCTAAGCTAATCCTAGACTAAGCACTCAAAGAAAGAGAAAATAAAAGAGAGGAAAGGTCTCACCAAACGCCGCTTGAAATGGAAGACAAGATAATTCATACAATCTCACCAAGGGAGCTCATGTTGCTCCTTAACTTCCTTCGTCTCCGCTTTCAAGCTTCAAGAAAAGTGAGCCAAAACAAAAGAAAATATGACAAAATAAGAAAAAGTTAGAAGAAAAAAAAAACTAAAGTTATAAATAAAAAAAAAAGAAAGAAAATTAAATAAAAAGTTATCTACAAAGTTTGGATTACGGGAATTTGGATTGTCGGGAATTTTGGATTTTTCCTTGGGAGCATCTTCGCCTACACAAAACTCAAGAATCATCAAAAATCATCATAAAAACATCATCAAAACATCACCATCATCACCATCACATCATCATCATCATCACATCACCATCATCATCATCATCACAACATCATCATCATCATCATCACAACATCATCAACTACAACAAGGCCACTATCCTCAATAGTCCTCCTCATTTACAAGCTACTACCCTACCACACTACCCTCCTATGTACATTTCAACCAACCAAGAGAAACATCCTCCCTCACACTAGTCTTTTGCACGTCTCGAGCAAAAGTTAAAAGTTAGAAGTTCCGGGGGGGAGGAAGGGAACCCTCATCATGGGTTCCTATCTCCTTGCTCTCTAAGTTGAGGGGGGTTATCAAAATCAAACCCAAGAGTATCCATAAATGGGTGGAAGGGTTGGTTGAAATGCTCATAGAGCAACCCATGGCCACCCCAACCACCATCGAAAGGATTTGGGGTTGATGTGGAAGCCGGATCATTCCCACCCGAGCGATATGGGTTGTATGGTGGGGTGCCAATACGTTGTGTAGGGTCGATTTTACCCTCCCAATAGGGGTAGTCATTGGGGGTGGGGTTGTTGGGGTCATAGGGCCCCCAATGGTTAACCGGACCCTCTTGAGGAGGGTGGTAGGGATAGTTAACATAGGGCGCTTGCATGCCCGCTTGCACAAGATTATCATAATTCATCCTTCCGTAGTACCCCCATTGTTCAGAGTAAGCTTGGTTATCACGGCGGATATCCTCGAGGGTACTACGGAGGGAATTCAAATCAAAAGGAGGAAAAGAAGAGGAGGAAGATGCCTCACCTCCCCCCACTATGGGGGGGGGGAACATTTTGCTCCGGGAGGTAGACCGGTGGAGGATGAGGAATTGCACTCCGGGCTCGGATTCTTCTCAATTCATCGGGGATGTGCTGCCGGGGGATCTTCCATTTAAGAGGAGTGGAGTGGTCCACCATAGTGAGAGAGGGGTCCGGAAGGACACACCATTCTACCTCTTTATCCACTAAGAGGATAAACTTGCGCTTGCTTGTGGTGTAGTTGATGAAGCGGTTGTGATGGAGAGCACTAAAGGAGAAAGAATAGGGAGAATACTCGTCGGTGACTTCCTCTCGGGTTTAGTGCACAAAAGGGAGCATTTCTATTTGTTCCTTGTAAGCTCCATTCTTCAAGGAAAGGGCAATGATAGTGATCATGCCCCCATAAAAATATCGTCACCAAGACGGTTGTCCCGAGTATCCAAAAGCCTTTGGATGAAGGTGGAGGAGCATTGGAACTTGAGGCGTTGAGGGTTGTCGGCCAAAAATAGGCAAGCTACCTCATCCTTAACCATTGAGCCGAGGTTTGCTTTGAAGAACACAGCATATTGGAGAAGCCGAGCAAAGTATCTCATGGTTATATGGATGATGTTGTTGACCTTAGAGGCGTTAGTTCGGAAACTATCCCTGGTGGATATGCTCCTCCACCACTCTTGCTCGTTGTAAGGGATGCGGTGAATGGAAGTCATCACGCAGGGATGATCTAGCCCGGTCGCATGCCAATGGAAGATCTCGTTTAGATCACTCTCGGTTAGGGAGTGATCCTCATTGAACATTCGAAAGTGTATCACAAGCTGAGGTTCCTCATCTAAACTCCGGCTCTATAACTTCCTTGCAGAGAGAGGCAAGGAATTCCAAAGTCACTCGCTCATAGGTGTGAGCGTGGAGGTAGATTAAGTCACCCCATCAAAAATTTTGTGCTAACCGTACTACCTCATCCAAGATACCGAGCTTTTGCAACGTTGTAGGACAAAAGAACCTTGTTGATCGGATGGGACGATTGATGAGGGTTTTGTAGACGTCCCAAAAGTGCTCATTGGAGCAATTATGCTATGATCATTTATGCCGGGAGGAGGCGGGAAATTCGTTGATGAAGATTCACCCACTCTCTTCCTCTTTGACTTGCTCTTGCCAAGTACCATGATTCTACAAAATTACCAAGAGCTATCATTAGGACAATTTGATAAGAGATGACATAAGAAGCTAGCCACGGTAAAAGTATATGCATGAAAGTAGTTGCCTTGAGTTGTGAAATATATGTAGAGGATAACAACAATATAATTCAAGGCATTAATGGACACATTTAAACCAAGGCATAGGCAAGAAATCCTATGACATTCATTACGTGATAATCATTCACCAAACCATCAAAATCTATGACATTCATTACGTGATAATCCTATGACATTTAAACCAAGGCATAGGCAAGAAATCCTATAACAAAGTCTGGGTGAATTTTGGCATGATGTCCCCTAATTACGTTATAATCATTCACCAAACCATAAAAATCAAACCAAAAACAACGAGAATCAATCTCCAACAACATCCAACTCATGAATTTCTCAATCATCAAATAGTACCATGAACACCCTAGCATGAAATCAACATATTTAAGCAAAGACATTAAGATCAAATAAAACCAAGGTATACATGCATAATCATGATAACAACATGTTCTACTATCAATTACCAATCAATTGCAACAAGTAAATCCAAAGAGCCACATGAATCAAACAAGCTATCACCAAAAATTTCAAGAATACCACAATTCATATTTAAACATGCAAAACATGGTAAAACTATGAGAAATTGAAGAAATGAACTTGCAAAAGGTAGGAAAACCATACCACAATTGATTGTAAATAAGTAGAAACCCAAAAACACCAAAGAACTCAAACCCTAGAAATTGGGGAAAAATTGAAAGATAGGATTTTTGTGTGGAATTTTGGGTGGAAATTGTAGAAATTGAGTAGAGGATGGAAAATAAGTGAGAAAAGGAGAAGAATGAAGTGATTTTAATGGAGATGGGAGGTTGTATGAGGGGTTACAATGGAGTTTAGAGTGAGAAGGAGGAGAATAGAGAGAGAGAGAGGGGCCGAATGAAGTGAGGAAACCATGAAAAAAGCAGCCTTTTTTTTTAAAACCCGTCAAAGGTTCGGCCGAACCATGGGTAAGTTCGGTCGAACTATTGAAATAGTTCGGCCAAACTTGCTCAAGGTTCGATCGAACCTACTCTCTAACGCTGAATTCACAAAATGGGCAGAAAGTTTCCAGTTTTTTAATTCCAGAGGAGGTGCGACCGAACTCAATTATGTTCGGGCAAACTAAGGTTCGGTCGAACCTACTCTGAATCCTTAATTTCTACAATTCTGGCAGAAAGTTTTCAGATTTAGCTTCCAGAGTAGGTGCGACCGAACTCAAGAAAGTTCGGGCAAACCTTTCATAAAGTTTGACCGAACCTCCAAGGAGTTCGATCGAACCACCTAATTTTTACAAAAATGCTCATTTTGCAGTAAAATATACACTAAAGTACGGTGGCGTCCAAAGGGAAGGAAGATAAAGCAAAAGAGTCGTCAACAAGTTTTAAGAACTTGTAAACCGTTCACGAGGGGAAGGTTACACCCCTTAACGATCCAGGAGATCGTCAACTCCAATAGGTCTAGAACCATGACTGGTAGTTCGGGGATGAAGATACAAATCCAACCTAAAAGAGATTGAACCTGCCCTAATAATAGTCCTCTACTTTATTCTGATCGTATTCATGTGCGCTTTCTAACTAACATGCAATCATTAGGATTAACCCTAAACCTGTTTACTCTATGTTGGTTGAATATTTAAGCACAAATAAAACTATTATTGGCGATCACTTGAATTATAATCAAATTAACCCTAAAAAAGATTATTAATTATCTTATTAAGCGTGATTACAAGTACCAATTCCCTTTAAACATGCATAAAAGACGTGATAAAGCAATAACAATAAATAATATCAAGCAACATAATAAATAATCATAAAAATAACCATAATCATAATCATAATAATTAAAATTATAATAATCATAATAATAATAATAATAATAACAACAAGTATAATAATCATCATAACAATAATTATGACAATTATAATCATAAATCATAAAAATAATTATAATCATGTTAAAGCATAATAATAATAGCAAAATCCTAGGCATGATACTAACAAGATTAATAACAAACTCTAGCATGTCACTAAACATTAAAGATTAAAGCTTTAACCCTAACATGATACTAACATGAATATTAAGAAGAAAATAGGAAGCATCACAGGAATCATAATTGTCTTATTTGATAATAGAAATTATAGTTGTTACCCTAAACATGATATTAGGAAGATCAAAACACCCTAACATGACGCTAGGAATTATAATAACAACCTAGACATGATTTCTATATCATAATAACAATGCAAACAATTAAAACACTTACTTGGATGCCTCGTACCTCTTTCTAATAACAAAATACACACGTTAGTAACTTCAAGAGAAATAATAAAATCAAACAATTAAATTAAATAATTGAAAGAGATATTTGGGACAAAACCCTCAGAAATATCAAACCTTTCACGTATAGGGCGAAGGCAACTTCGAACTTGGCTAGGTGTTTCTAGTGCTAATGTATGAGGAATTGTGTTTGTAAAAAGCTAGGCTTAGAAAAGAGGGAGAGAGAATCAAGAAATTCTTGATGAGAGTTGGTGATTGAAAAAAGGGAGATATGGCCTCTATTTATAGAGAAAAACGAAAGTCGAAGAATAAGAAGAGAATCCGAATTCGAATCGAAATAGAACTCGATGGACAGCAGTTTTTGCGGATATTGTTTTTATCATATCTTTTGATCTAGAAGTCCAAATAAGGAATACAATATGTCATTGGAAAGCTCTTGAAGTCTAATTTCCAATCCAATTAGAATCAGATTAAAATATTTTGCAGATAAAAAGATATGGCCGAAATATTGGGACGGTGTCAGTTTTGGATAGAGTTTCATATCTCATTCATATCTTTTTCGTTATAGCTCGGAATTAATATTATAATATATGATTGTAAAGATAATTTCAAGATCTATACAACCATATAAAATTTGGATAAATATTATGAAGCACGAAAAAAAAATCTGACTGTCTTTGAACATCTTTAAATTCGAATAGAATTAGGATTTAAAAAAAGGAAAGTTTTTATAAAAGGAAAGATTTTATTTAACTCAAATTCTTTGATTCTTATCTTTTCAAAAAGGATAATTAAGATCTTTTAAAAACTTATAGAAACTTCTAATTAATTCTAATTAGTTTAGGAATAGGATTAGACCTTTGGACCCTCCACATGATCATTGGGTTGTAGGTAAAATCCGGTTTGGGCCCAGTTTAGTATTTTGGCCATAACTTCCTCATTATTCATCGGAATTGGGCTTATAATATATCGTTGGAAAGGTCTTTTCAAGCCCCATCCAACTACACCATTATTGGACCCATATAATGGACCAAACTAAAATGTAATGCACGTTTTTCAAAAATAGGGTAAGAAAAGAAACATTTTCAAAAACAGAAAGAAGAGATATTTTAATAAAAACATCCTCATCACTAGACTTTTCACACTTTCGCTTTGTTCAATAATCAAATGACATGAAAGGTATTCATCACTAGGTTTTGTTTTGGGGAGACACAAATGGGTGTCTACAGAAGCCCCCACTTTGACTGAGTTTGGAGAAACGCAAGTTTCGAAAACAGAAGTCAAAGTATCAATAGGGACGGAGAATGATTCAGAACGTTCTGCGATCCCAAATCACTCTTGTAACGCCGATACCTGCAAACTAGCGTTAGTTAAACAGATAAAAGAGTTAAGAAACGTGTATCTTGCACCGTCGAGCACACGTCTCTGAAAGTAACTGATTTGTTGTTGTTTGCTATTGTGACAACTTTCCATAATCTAACGAAAACGCCATCTTGCTGTTTTGATGTTTACTCGTCTCCGAACAATACAACTTTTTTGGATATGTTCACGTGTCTCTGAACAAAGAGCTTCTTTTTCTTGAATCATAGTGACAACCTTCCCAACCATAGAAAAAGTCGTCGAAGAGTGCCTCATCACGAACCGTCCTTCTCAAATCTCGGTGACAACCTCCATAATCTTAGCGAATGCCGTCGAAGACCGCCCATCTCGTGCTATCTTCTCAAATCTCGATGACAACCTCCACAATCTTAGCGAATGTCGTCGAAGACCGCCCATCTCGTGTTATCTTCTCAAATCTTGGTGACAACTTCCACAATCTTAGCGAATGTCGTCGAAGATCACCCATCTCATGCTATCTTCTCAAATCTTGGGTGACAACTTCCATAATCTTAGCGAACGCTGTCAAAAATAACTTTACTTGAAGTCATCCTCAGTTGTTGCGATAATATTCCGAAGAAAATCACCGAAGACCAACGCTTGTTGATCTTTAAAGCTCGCTTGAACTTTGCTTTAGCCAGTGCGTCGGCGCTTCTGCTGCTTGTAAACCAGTATGTCACTGTTGTGAACCATTACGTCGGTGCTTCTGAACCAGTATGTCGGTGCCTTTGTGGTGAGCCAATGTTTAGGCGCTTTAAGCTAAGTGAGACGATCTTTCGTCAGGTCGATCACTCATTTGCGGTTGTAATCAAATCGACTACTCAATCATGTCAAATTGCTTATAGGGGCTAACTGGCGTACCAAGGACCCCAAATTGCTGTTCTGAGAGGTTTCGAGCTCTGTCGCTGCTGAAATATCTCTAGCGCCGCAATTTTGCTCTGTCGCCAGATGCTGGGATCTAGCGCCAGGTGCTGAAATCTATTGCGAGACGCTGGATGTTGTCGTTTGGTGCTGGAGTCTGGTCTTCCCTATTCTGCTTTTTCTGTCGCTGTTGCTCAGTTTCGCTCTAAACTTTGAGCTTGGTCGTTTTCTTTCAACCAAATCCGCCTAAATCTTTTGTAAATTAAAGCTCTTCATCTCTAATTTACCGATCCATGTAATTTTGCTCAAACTCCTCTCATCTTGAAAGAATCTCATTCGGTCATATTCGCAGTTTTTTTTCAAAAAAAAGATCCGGGAATGTCCTTGCCTGCTGGGATGTACCTGTATTTATATCTTTGACTATAGGACTTTGCTTATCTTTCTTTAGGGTTGACCTAAGACTTAGTGTTGAATCAATATGATAACACGACGTGACTCAATGTGTACATGACTCGTGTGTGCATTGTAATGTGATCGTGCGACTCGAAAAATGCAAAAAGGCAAAAATTTTCCGTCTTTTTTGTGGAGGGTACCGACTTTCTCTCGAAAAAGAAAGACGCGAAAAAAGAATCGAGGTTTTCGAATGCATGTTGAATGAGCTTAGTCAAATGTTGTTTAATACTATCTCTCAAGGTGCATGGATTAATCCATCCTAGGCTATTTCAATGGTTGTCTCAATGATGAAAGTATTTGGGTAACTTAGGCACGGAGGCTAAGCACTTCATACTTCGATGCAATGATGATTATGATTGATGAGTGATTTTGTTGTGACGAAGTATGCTTCAATGTTGTGTTAAGATTTCATGCCAAAGGGTTCCTAAGGGTAGGACTATTTGGTCATGTATCTGTGCGGTGTGTGGAAGTGATTCTAAAATTAGGCTGTAAGGGCTAAGTGTGTGGAAAAAGATATTATTTCTAGAAGAGTCAAATGATGGTGACTCTTAGGTTAGGTAAGCTAATGATGTAGGGATCAAGCCCCCAAGTATAACTCTAAGTGAATCGGGATGAGCATTGGAGATCCCTTGATATGACCATGATGTGTGAACGTGAATGTTAATATGAATGCGGTGCTTCTGAACCAGTATGTCGGTGCCTTTGTGATGAGCCAATGTTTAGGCGCTTTAAGCTAAGTGAGACGATCTTTCGTCAGGTCGATCACTCATTTGCGGTTGTAATCAAATCGACTACTCAATCATGTCAAATTGCTTATAGGGGCTAACTGACGTACCAAGGACCCCAAATTGCTGTTCTGAGAGGCTTCGAGCTCTGTCGCTGCTGAAATATCTCTAGCGCCGCAATTTTGCTCTGTCGCCAGATGCTGGGATCTAGCGCCAGGTGCTGAAATCTATTGCGAGACGCTGGATGTTGTCGTTTGGTGCTGGAGTCTGGTCTTCCCTATTCTGCTTTTTCTGTCGCTGTTGCTCAGTTTCGCTCTAAACTTTGAGCTTGGTCGTTTTCTTTCAACCAAATCCGCCTAAATCTTTTGTAAATTAAAGCTCTTCATCTCTAATTTACCGATCCATGTAATTTTGCTCAAACTCCTCTCATCTTGGAAGAATCTCATTCGGTCATATTCGCAGTTTTTTTTCAAAAAAAAGATCCGGGAATGTCCTTGCCTGCTGGGATGTACCTGTATTTATATCTTTGACTATAGGACTTTGCTTATCTTTCTTTAGGGTTGACCTAAGACTTAGTGTTGAATCAATATGATAACACGACGTGACTCAATGTGTACATGACTCGTGTGTGCATTGTAATGTGATCGTGCGACTCGAAAAATGCAAAAAGGCAAAAATTTTCCGTCTTTTTTGTGGAGGGTACCGACTTTCTCTCGAAAAAGAAAGACGCGAAAAAAGAATCGAGGTTTTCGAATGCATGTTGAATGAGCTTAGTCAAATGTTGTTTAATACTATCTCTCAAGGTGCATGGATTAATCCATCCTAGGCTATTTCAATGGTTGTCTCAATGATGAAAGTATTTGGGTAACTTAGGCACGGAGGCTAAGCACTTCATACTTCGATGCAATGATGATTATGATTGATGAGTGATTTTGTTGTGACGAAGTATGCTTCAATGTTGTGTTAAGATTTCATGCCAAAGGGTTCCTAAGGGTAGGACTATTTGGTCATGTATCTGTGCGGTGTGTGGAAGTGATTCTAAAATTAGGCTGTAAGGGCTAAGTGTGTGGAAAAAGATATTATTTCTAGAAGAGTCAAATGATGGTGACTCTTAGGTTAGGTAAGCTAATGATGTAGGGATCAAGCCCCCAAGTATAACTCTAAGTGAATCGGGATGAGCATTGGAGATCCCTTGATATGACCATGATGTGTGAACGTGAATGTTAATATGAATGCATGTTTATTACGGCCGCACTTCGATGTGAGGTTGCCTACGTATCCGTTAGGAATCAGGCCGAACGTAGCTCTAGCTGAACCTCGCACAAGTGTGTGTATACCTCAAAAAGGTCTTTTGAAAGGTTGTAACGTGGTTAGGCTAAAGGTTTGAAAAAAAAGGGGATAAAGGCTCAAGACCCTAGATAAGCCTCTAAGGTGTGCAACCTTGCTTTTGAGTCTTTATATTTTTATGCTTGAGGCTTTCTCTTTTTCAGCTCTTTTTTTTTTTTTTGCTTTATTTATTTTTATAAGTGTGGGAAATCCCGATCATGCAGTCTATCACTCACTTGGCATTCATGTTTCTCAGGCACGGTACTGAGCACTCGATAAGAGACGCAATCTGAGACGTGTTCATATCAAAGACATGTTCATGTCAAAGACATTGGAACACTTGCCCTTCTGTACACTTTTTTTTTATATTTTTTTTGCTTATTTTTTGCTATTTTAATCTTTTGAAGTCACTCAAGCTTTTTATGAAATTGAAAATTGCACAAGTTGCACACAATCCCATCCCAAAGTTATATAGATATGGGTTGAAAAATGAAAGGTCTATCGTTAGACGAGGCTCAAAGTGGTTTACCAAAATTGCATATTTGAAGGGTGAAAGGTAATATTATGTGGCTACAAGGGGTGCCTCAAAAGTATACCTTGTGCTTAACTCGGCGTTTATTTTTTTTTTATTTTTTTTTTTTTGCAATGCAATGATCATATGCAAGGAAATAAATGCTCATTTTATTAAAAGGTGAAGGGTAAAAATCAAACTCTAAGAAATAAATTCAAGGAGGATGAAGGGTGCCTATGCTACACTTATTGGGGATAGGGTTTGAAAAGAAGAAAAGGAAAGCATGAAATCTTAGTGAGAAGCTTGTCTTGTGTATTTGTTTCATCATTACCCTCATTTTTTTTGTTTGTCAATAACATGACTCAAGCTCGATTCAACATGCATGGATGGAAGAAGGTAGGAAGAATGAAGGTTGAGATATGGAGAAAGCATGTAGAGAATGAAAAGATGATGTAGATGGAGAGATATGAAAAATTAGGAATAGAGTGTTCCCCCAACTCAAATGACGGAAAAAAAACCCAACTTATGCATGAACCTAATACATGGTCATGGTGACATATACAAAGTGTGTACTAAGACTAGTGAGTGTAGGTGACATGTTAAGACTCGTGTCATGACCATGTGGCTAGACTATGTGACTAGACTCAAGCAAAGACTAAGTTAAGACTTCACGTATATGCATTAAACTGGACAGGCTGTGGTATTTAAGTCATAACTTTTGATCTGTGACTCTGATTGGGATGAAACCAACGCCAAATTAAATATAAAACTCGGGGCTACAGATCCATGAATTGTACGAGTTGTAGTTCTTCCTAGAACTCTGGCTATGACCAAAACAAGTTGACATTTGTGCAGTATACGGGAATAAAAATCCGGGTTGACTTAAAGGGACTATGACTCGATTTTAGACATGTTTATTAGCTCAAATTAATTAATTAATTAATTAAACATAGTCCTTTAGTCATTAATTAGTTTATTAAGACTTATTTACAAACACAAGTCAGACCAAACGGTTAGTTTAGTCACATAATAAGTATGCACAAGTAAGAGATGCACAAGTAGTCAAGTAGTCACAACATGATGCAATGAGTTTGCAACCTAATCATGGCTCTAGTTCTCTAAAGTTCGGGATACGGGTTAGTCAAAGAGGGTTCATGGTTAATTGTCTGGATGCACCGCGTGGAAGCCTAACCGTGGAGGGTTGGCGCGAGTGGATGGGATACCGCGAGTTTAGAAAAACTCGCTTCCATGGTTTGGTGAATTCAACCTTCTCGGATGTACCCTTTGTTGCTCAGAGCGTTCAATCAGGTAGATGGAGCATGAATTCCCAGAGGGTTATGTCCATATGTAGAACACATATGGGTTTCAGAAAAGTGAGAAAAATTCAATCATATTTCTCAAATTTCCTACGTGTAAAAATCCTATGTTTTTAACTCATTACGGATGGTCTTTCCAATGAGATCTTTTTTATGCATATGACAATAATGCTAATCAAAATTACGCACATGAAATACTTAGAATTTTTCGAGTCTCATCCACTCATTCTAAATCATTGCCGAAATAAATTTCAGGAATTAAAATAGAAATCCTCCCCATTGCAGTCGCAAAAAACTATAGGGAATATTTCAAACATTACCCCAAACTTGAACCCCACTGTGATCATACACTAAAGTACGGTGGCGTCCAAAGGGAAGGAAGATAGAGCAAAAGAGTCGCCAACAAGTTTTAGGAACTTGTAAATCGTTCACGAGGTGAAGGTTACACCCTTAACGATCCAGAAGATCGTCAACTCCAATAGGTCTGGAACCATGACTGGTAGTTCAGGGATGAAGGTACAAATCCAACCTAAAAGAGACTAAACCTGCCCTAATAATAGGCCTCTACTTTATTCTGATCGTATTCATTGCGCTTTCTAACTAACATGCAATCATTAGGATTAACCCTAAACCTGTTTAATCTATGTTGGTTGAATATTAATGCACAAATAAAACTATTATTGGTGATCACTTGAATTATAATCAAATTAACCCTAAATAAGATTATTAATTATCTTATTAAGCGTGATTACAAGTACCAATTCTCTTTAAACATGCATAAAAGGCGTGATCAAGCAATAATAATAAATAATATCAAGCAACATAATAAATAATCATAAAAATAACCATAATCATAATCATAATAATTAAAATTATAATAATCATAATAATAATAATAACAACAAGTACAATAATCATCATAACAATAATTATGACAATTATAATCATAAATTATAAAAATAATCATAATCATGTTAAAGCATAATAATAATAGCAAGATTCTAGGAATGATACTAACAAGATTAATAACAAACCCTAACATGTCACTAAACATTAAAGACCAAAGCTTTAATCCTAACACGATACTAACATGAATATTAAGAAGAAAATAGGAAGCATCACAGGAATCATAATTGTCATATTTGATAATAGAAATTATAGTTGTTACCCTAAACATGATACTAGGAAGATCAAAACACCCTAACATGACGCTAGGAATCATAATAACAACCTAGACATGATTTCTATATCATAATAACAATGCAAACAATAAAAGCACTTACTTGGATGCCTCGTACCTCTTTCTAATAACAAAATACACACATTAGTAACTTCAAGAGAAATAATAAAATCAAACAATTAAATTAAATAATTGAAAGAGTTGGGACCAAACCCTCAGAAATATCAAACCTTTCACGTCTAGGGCGAAGGCAACTTCGAACTTGGCTAGGTGTGTCTAGTGCTAATGTATGAGGAATTGTGTTTGTAAAAAGCTAGGCTTAGAAAAGAGGGAGAGAGAATCAAGAAATTCTTGATGAGAGTTGGTGATTGAAAAAAGGGAGATATGGCCTCTATTTATAGAGAAAAAAGAGAGTCGAAGAATAAGAAAAGAATCCGAATTCGAATCGAAATAGAACTTGATGGACATCAGTTTTTGCGGATTTTGTTTTTATCATATCTTTTGATCCAGAAGTCTAAATAAGGCATATAATATGTCGTTGGAAAGATCTTGAAGTCTACTTTCTAATCCAA
Organism: Chenopodium album; assembly: GCF_948465745.1. NCBI lineage: Eukaryota > Viridiplantae > Streptophyta > Magnoliopsida > Caryophyllales > Amaranthaceae > Chenopodium > Chenopodium album. The sequence goes on from NC_137838.1 coordinate 32,639,781, forward strand.
TTAGAATCAGATTAAAATATTTTGTAGATAAAAAGATATGGCCGAAATAGTGGGACGGTGTCAGTTTTGGATAGAGTTTCATATCTCATTCATATCTTTTCGTTATAGCTTGGAATTAATATTATAATATATCATTAGAAAGATAATTTCAAGATCTATCCATCCATATAAAATTTGGATAAATATTATGAGGCACGAAAATAAAATCTGACTGTCTTTGAACATCTTTAAATTCGAATAGAATTAGGATTAAAAAAAGGAAAGTTTTTATTTAACTCAAATTCTTTGATTCTTATCTTTTCAATTAGGATAATTAAGATCTTTTAAAAATTTATAGAAGCTTCTAATTAATCCTAATTAGTTTAGGAATAGGATTAGACCTTTGGACCCTCCACATGATCATTAGGTCGTAGGTAAAATCCGGTTTGGGCCCAGTTTAGTATTTTGGCCATAACTTCCTCATTATTCATCGGAATTGGGCTTATAATATATTGTTGGAAAGGTCTTTTCAAACCCCATCCAACTACACCATTATTGGACCCATATCATGGACCAAACTAAATTGGAATGCACGTTTTTCAAAAATAGGGTAAGAAAAGAAACATTTTCAAAAACAGAAAGACGAGATATTTTAATTAAAACATCCTCATCACTAGAATTTTCACACTTTCGCTTTGTTCAATAGTAAAATGACATGAAAAGTATTCATCACTGGGTTTGGTTTGGGGAGACACAAATGGGTGTCTACAACTATGGTTCTTCTTCTCCTTCATCTTGGATCACTTCATCATCTTCTATGGCTTTAATATTAGCCAGTTTATGCCTTTTTTATATAGTTAGAGGCATTTGCTCGATTCCGTAGGAATCCTAACTATTGAGGCTAGTCCTGCCAAGGCATCTGCAAATTGATTTTCCTCTCTAAGGGGATATGTGTATTCTACCTTTTCTAACTGATTGGTGAGAGTTTCCAGATAAGTTTGGTAAGGGGCTAGACTTTCGCTCCTTCCTTTCCATCTCTTAGAAATCTGGTTGATGATCCATGAAGAGTCCCCGGATATTCGTAATTTCTTCACTCCCAATGTCAAAGTTGTTTCAAGGCCGACACGCATGCTTCGTATTCAGCAGCGTCGTTTGTAACGTCGAAATCTAGCTTTATGGAGATTGGAACATGCTCTTCCTTAGGTAATACTAATAATTCTCCAACGCCACATCCCTTTTAATTTGAGGCTCCATCGAGGTATAAGGTCCTAGTATCATCTTCTGTGACCATCAAGTCTTCGTCTGGAAATTCATTGTCGTGTATTGGCGTTGAATCTTCTATTGGAAATTCCGCTAGGAAATCTAAGACCACAGATCCTTTGATAGCCTTTTGAGGCCTGAATCTTACATCGAACTGGGCTAAGTTGACTAACCATCTTGATATGCGCCCATTGAGCGTAGACTTCTCGAATAAATACTTAAGTGGATCCATTCGGGAAACTACAAAGACTGTATGCACGAGCATGTAATGTCTTAACTTAGTTGTGGCCCACACCGAGGCGAGGCACAATTTCTCAAGCGGTGTATATCGTACTTCATACTCGAGCATCTTTTTACTTAGATAGTAGATTGCGTTTTCTTTACCTTCTACTTCTTGCGCAAGCATGGCTCCCATTGTCTCCTTGGTGACTGTTAGGTACAACCTGAGAGGTAATCCTGGAAGTGTTGGTGCTAATACGGGAGGATTTGCGAGATAGGCTTTGATCTTTTCAAAGGCTTTTTGACACTCATCGTCCCATATTACTGGTACATTTTTTTTAAGCTTTTTGAATATTGGTTCACATATCGTTGTTAATTTGGACATGAACCTACTTATGTATTGCAACCGGCCGATAAATCCTCGAATTTGTTTCTCGGTTTTGGGCGGTGGCATTGACATAATTACCTTGATCTTGGTTCGGTATATCTTTATTCCTCTAGAGCTTATAACATAACCCAAAAACTTGCCTGAGGTGACTCCAAAAGCACACTAGGATGGATTCAACCTCATGTTGTATTTCCTTAACCTTTCAAAGAATTTTCTCAAGGCTACTTGATGGCCTGGGCGATCTTTTGATTTTACAATCATATTGTCTACATATACTTCAACTTCTTTGTGCATCATGTCATGGAGTAAGGCAGTCGCTGCTCGTTGGTAAGTAGCACCCGCGTTCTTTAACCCGAATGGCATTAGCGTGTAGCAGTAAGTACCCCATAGTGTTATGAAGGTTTTTTTCTCCATGTCTTCTTCTGCCATGAGAATCTGATTGTATCCTGCGTATCCGTCCATGAACAAGAGAAGTTCATGATTCGCTGTATTATCTACCAAAATATCGATGTGTGGTAAAGGGAAGTCGTCCTTTGGACTTGCCTTATTTAGATCTCGATAGTCGACACACATTCTTACCCTTCCATCCTTTTTCGGAACTGGGACAACGTTGGCCACCCATTCGGGGTATTTGGATACCGTGATAAAACCTGCAGTTATTTGCGTTTGAACTTCTTCTTTTATTTTAAGAGCTACGTCGGGTTTCATTCGACACAACTTTTGTTTTACAGGCTTCATTCCTGGAATTAGTGGTATAGTGTGTTGAGCTATTTCTCTATTAATACCTGACATATCTTCATATGACCAAGCAAAAACATCGATGAATTCTTTGAGTAGATTAATTATATCGGTTCTTTCTTGTTCATTAAGTGTTAATCCGATTTTAACATCTCTTTTAATGGTTGAATCATTTGAGACATCAACCGTCTTAGTTTCCTCAATTATCGGTGTTTTATTTTCAAGTGTTTCCATTGCTTTAATAATTTCTTTGTCATTTTCATTGTTATTTAAGCAATGCTCGTCATCTTGGGTTAAAGAAAAGCACGAGGAGTAAGCGGAAGAAGACATATTATTGAATTCAGAAATCATTATATTAAAAAGAGAGATGTCCTCAGGGAGGGACTTGATTACTAACTATCCTAGGGGAAGAAATAGAAGAAGGGGGTGCTACAACTAAGGACTTGGATGACTCTATAGGAAAAGACTCTGACTCTGACTCTGACTTAGACGACTCTTCGAACATCGGTCCTTGCCCTGTCGTTATGGAGATTTTCCTTCCACTTGGAGTAGTCACCTTGACTGTCTTGCGCCACCCTTGTAGTGATCCTTCTGGAGGGATGAGCTTTGAGGGGTCAAAATTCTTGCTTTGTAGGACCGTTTGGATAAGCGAGGAGTTACCCTCTATGTACTTCGGCTCATCTTTTTCTCGCCCAAATAATAATCCCATGACATTAAAGTCAAAGCATGGGGGTGCTTTCTCCTTGTGGATAGGAGTTGGGATTTCATCTAGAAAGTAGCAATCCAAGAAAATTTCGAATCCCGGTTTCCTTATGCCATTTACAACAAAAGGTTCGAAAAATTCGTAGCATGGATAGTCCTCTCCTTCTTTTATGAATTTTCCATTGAGAGTAAGAGGATACTGATCCATTAGGATTGCTTTCTTTTGAATGCGAGCGTTCCTAAGCGCCTTAGACCTTTCCTGGGCTCGCTTGAGATCTTCCCGAGTCGGTTCGAAACCAAGTCCGAAAGTATCTAACTTAGAGAGGCCAGGTAATTCCAGCGGTTTTGCTATTCCTTTCTTCTTTCCTAGAGTCATTCCTGGAAAATGCCCTTGTTTCTTAAGAATAGCGTTTATTGTCATATTGGAGTGGGGGTCGTGGCAGAGAGGGGTCCTGTCATCCGCCTCGATTAAGGAGACCTCTTTATTAAAGACCCACAAATATTCATCGTCTTCATTGTGCTCCACATTAATGATTGGATTTTCAATAGCTTTAATCCTCATGGGTGAAGCATCGATCGTGATAGGAATTCCTCCAACTATGGCTTTTACCTATTGGTGGAGAGATAAAGGGACGACCTTTAGGTCATGAAGCCAAGGGCGTCCCAAATATAAGTTGAATGAAGCTTTGATATCTACCACTTGAAATGTAGTAGCATGTTCTATTGCTCCCGCCGTTATATTCATGGTAATCTTACCAAGAGCTTGACGACAAGTGTTGTCATAAGCTCTTATTCCTTGTGTTGACGGGGTTAAGTCTTCATCCCTTATGCCTAGCATCCTCGCAGTTTTGAGTGGACAGACATTAATTGCCGATCCATTGTCTACAAGAGTCATTGGAACGTTCATTCTCTTGCAAACTACTGTGAGGTTTAGTGCGTAAATATTTGTCAGAAAAGGTGATCAAGTTGATAGGACTAGGGATATCACTCGTAAGGAAGTTAGCCAACCCCTCAGGAGTGGTGTTAGAATCTATCCCTAGCTTATCCAAGGCATTCACTACTGCCAACCTATGTTCTCGTGATGTAGCTAGAAGCTTCCATACATTCATCTCAACCTTGGTCTTCTTGAACTGTTTGACTATATCATTGTCTTCTATGATAGGTATGGGAGCTTGCTGCGTAGTCGACATAGGTTGTGTTGAAATGGGAGGTTTCATTCTCCCTGACCTTGTGAGGACGTCTATAGATGAATCATGTTCAACCCAAAAATCATCTATTGAATATGACACTGACGGTGGAGGTCCTTCCACGTCTTTCAGGTAGACATCTTCTTCATCATTGTCCCAAACTCCATTGATGCTTATGTCTTCTTCTTGTGGAATTTGGACTAGCTTTTATCATCAATCATTTTTTGAATTAAATCTTTAAATTTAAAACAGTTTTCAATAGTGTGTCCCCTGATTGATGGTATTAACAGTAGAATCTATCTGTCCTTTTTAGCGATTTAAATGGTCTCGGTTAGAGAGATTTGACCTTACCACTCTCGGAGAGAATTTTGAACATTTTAGCGTATGAAGTCCCAATTGGAGTATAGATTTTATATTTCTTCTTGGGTCCGTCAGTTACTTGTAGAGAGAAGGGTTTCTTCTTCGTGGGTGAAACCTTATCACACTTTTTCTGAAGCTCCTCTACTTGTTTTTTTGCGACTTCAAGAGCTTCACGTAGCAAACTTGATCCCTCCCACATGGTCCATATAAGCATCCATACATCTTCTTTGCTTGCTGGTTCAGGAAAGTCATCCATGCCATCGGAAAATATCTCCTCCTCTTCTTCGATAGCATGAATTTCTTTAATAGGTTTGATGAGTGATGAGGGATCAATCTCATTTTCTTCATCAGAGATGGCCAAGGAATGAGCAAGAGGTGCATTGTCAATGCTTGGCTTCTTACTGGTAGGAGGAAATGGCAGTTTGTTGTTATCAATTAAATCTTAGATAGCTTCCTTAAGCTTCCAACAATTTTCAGTAAGATGACCCCTACCTTGATGATATTTTCAGTGTGCATTGGGGTTCCAGTTAGCTGTCCTTTTCTTAAATGGTGGGTCCCCAAATGGTCCAATAGGAGTTATAAGACATTTTTGCATTTAGTCGGACAAATATGGTGTCATAACTCATACCTATAGGAGTAAAGTTCCTCCTAAATGGTTTCATTTATCCTTGGTTGTTCATAGCAAGGACTTCACTTAAATTAAAGGTGCTAAAAACTATATCAGGAAGTAGGATCGAGCAAACAGTGCTAAAAACTGGTCAAAATTAGAACACATATTTCTGGCTCGGTATTGGAAGAATTTGGCGCCAGCAAACAAGGGTCGGCGCCGCGATTTGGCTTTGGTGCCTGGCGACAGAAGCTGTCGCCTGGCGCCAGAGTCAAATCATCGGCGCTAGACTTTGTTTTCTGGCGCTAGTTCCTGCATGCCTCAGTAACTTTCTGTGCTCAATAAAATTTTCTAGTTTCGTGCAACATTATTTCGGTCCTAGTTGTGAAAGATATTCCTCAAATTTTCTACGTGTAAAAATCCTATGTTTTTAACTCATTACGGATGATCTTTCCAATGAGATCTTTTTTATGCATATGACAATAATGTTAATCAAAATTACGCACATGAAATACTTAGAACTTTTCGAGTCTCATCCACTCATTCTAAATCATTGCCGAAATAAATTTCAGGAATTAAAATAAAAATCCTCCCCAGCAGAGTCGTCAAAAACTGTAGGGAATATTTCAAGCATCATCCCTTGCTTGAACCTCACTGTGATCATACACTAAAGTACGGTGGCGTCCAAAGGGAAGGAAGATAGAGCAAAAGAGTCGCCAACAAGTTTTAAGAACTTGTAAACCGTTCACGAGGTGAAGGTTACACTCCTTAACGATCTATGAGATCGTCAACTCCAATAGGTCTGGAACCATGACTGGTAGTTCGGGGATGAAGGTACAAATCCAACCTAAAAGAGATTGAACCTGCCCTAATAATAGGCCTCTACTTTATTCTGATCGTATTCATGTGCGCTTTCTAACTAACATGCAATCAATAGGATTAACCCAAAACCTGTTTATCTATGTTTGTTGAATTTAATGTACAAACAAAACTATTATTGGCGATCACTTGAATTATAATCAAATTAACCCTAAATAAGATTATTAATTATCTTATATAAGCGTGATTACAAGTACCAATTCCCTTTAAACATGCATAAAAGGCGTGATCAAGCAATAACAATATATATCATCAAGCAACATAATAATAATCATAATAATAATAATAATAATAATAATAAATAAATAAATAAAATAATCACAATCATGTTAAAGCATAATAGCAAGATCATGGGCATGATACTAACAAGATTAATAACAAATCCTAACTTGTCACTAAACAATAAAAATTAAAGCTTTAACCCTAACATGATACTAACATGAATATTAGGAAAGACAATAAAAAGAATCACAGGAATCATAATAAGCATATTTTATATTATAACATTTTCCCAAAACATAATACTAGGAATCATTGTTTTCATTCAAAACATCAAACATCTTAACATAGTACTAGGAATCATAATAACAACCTAGACATGATTTCTATATCATGATATTAATGCAAACAATTAAAGCACTTACTTGGATGCCTCGTACCTCTTTCTAATAACAAAATACACACGATAGTAACTTTAAGGAAAATATAAACAAAACAATTAAATTAAATTAAATAATTGAAAGAGAGATTTGGGACCAAACCCTCGGAAATTAAAACCTTTCACGTCTAGGGCGAAGGCAATTTTCAACTTGGCTAGGTGTGTCTAAATCTTGTGAATGCGGAATTTTGTATGCAAAAGGCTAGCTTAGAAAAGAGAGAGAGAATATCAAAAGATTCTTGATGAGAGTTGGTGAGAAAAGAGAATTGGAGAATTGAATTGATGATTCTTGACGATAATTGGTTTTTTTTTATCATGGAAAACGGAGGTTTAGGAGGCTATTTATAGAGAAAATCAGTCGGATGGATAGAAAAACATATCACAGTTTCGACGAGAATAAAACGACTTAACGTCAGACGCCAGACATTAGCACATGCGTTAAGGCTAGCGCCAGACGCCAAGCATTAGCCCCAGGCGCTAGTCCTGTTGTCAGGCGCTAGAAACCAGGTTCACGCGTTTTCTTAATTTTGATAAAATTTAGCCGTACAGAAGGGCAAAATTGTATTTTCCTTAAAAACACTTCTTTTATTCTGATTAAAACTCTAAAAAGTCAACTAAAGTCAATTTATCAATGCTAATTAAATTAGGAATGAAAAGAACCCTCTAGAAGAATCTAGAAGACTATAATCAATTCTAATTGCATTAGGAATGATAAATCAATATTAGTCCCTCCTCTAGATCATTGGGCCGCATATAAAGATCAAACCGGACCAGTTTAGTAATTTGGCCATAACTTCCTCATTATTCATTGGAATTGGGCTTGTAATATATCGTTGGAAAGCTCTTTCCGAACCCGAACCAACTATTCTATTATTGGACCCTTGCTATGGACCAAACCAAACTGGATTCGCTGTTTTCTTAAAATAGGTTTTCAAAAACAGAGAGAAAGAAAAGAAATAAAAACTATCCACAACACTAGACTTTCCACACTTTCACTTCATTCGATTATGATTCGACGTGAAAGGTACTCATCACTGGGTTTGGTGTTGGGGAGACACAAATGGGTGTCTACATAACCCTATAACACTGACTGAGTTACTCTATAACACTGATGAAGTAACCCCTTTAACACCGATAAAGTAACCCCCATTACACTAGCAAAGTAACCCTTATAGTGGTTGGCCACACGGTGTGGCCAGCCACATATAAGACTATTTTTTTCTTTTTACAAGCGGCCGCACAGTGTGCCAGTCGCATATATAGAAAATGCGTTGTATATTTTGTATATGTCGTCACAAGTGACAACAACAACAACAACAACAACAACAATAATAATAATTAAAAAAAAAAAAAAAAAGACAAATAATCAAACAATTAAATGCAACCCTACGCATCCTTCTAAGGTCATATATAGCTAAAGGTTACAATTTTTGAAAAAAAAAATTATAATAAGCAATGGCTTTTCTGATTTTTAGATGTGCTAATTTTTTGATGTGGAAGATGCAATATGGGTGTAGTGATGAGGTTAATTCATCCTGTGATAAAATTTATTAGGTGATGAGACAAGATAATTTCATATTTTTTATTCTCCGCGAGGGAAGAAAATAAAACATGAGAACTAATATTTACATACATAATAAAACTACAACACGTTTTTGGTGCAGCAGGCCACACCGTGTAGCAGGGGTTACCCGAGTTATTTTGTGAGAGGTTACCCGAGTTATTCAGTCAGGGGTTACTCAAGTTATTCGGTCATGAAGGAATTATGTCTTCGATAAGTGCAATTACTAGATATATCAAGGATCACTATTATGGAGATAATTAGTTCGTTCTTTTGGGTCGTCATTATCTGTTGCTAGACTATGATCAATGATCTTTGGGCTAGTCAAATAGTCCAAAACCCGCTAGAATGGATCCTATGAGATCACACAACAAGGGTATTGGGTTAAACAAGTTAGAGGCCCATTAATGGGCCTCATGAGCAAGTAACTAATAATGAATAGGATTGGGCTAGCATAGTTAGATTAGAGATAGGATTTCGGGCTTGACATGGACTCTTATTTAGAGATGTGATTTATAAAAAAGATCCATGCTAGGGTTGCAATCAAGTCATATTTAACACACATTGTATTTGACTTCAAGACAACCAATCTCAAAACCCTCACACTCTCTCTCTAACTCACGGCTCTCTTTCTCTCCTCCCCTAGACCGTACGGTCGGCCACCCTTGGTAGCGCGTGTGGTGGTTCGTGGTTGGTTCGTCGCTCTCTCTTCTCCATATAAGGTCAATTAAAGGGTTCAATTGCAACTAAATAGCATTAGTGGAGGTTTTAATCCGTGCCCGTGGACCAAGTGGATGAATCACGTTTGAGGTTCTTTGTCTCCTTTGTTCTTGCTTGATCATACGTGGAGTCAGGCTTCAAAAGTATTAATTCTTATTCTTTATGTGTTATGCATGAGATCTTGGGATTAGGTGCTTAATGAGTATGATTCATGTTTTCCGTAATTAGTACCTATAAACTCCTATAGATCAAGGGTTACTTTAGGGGTTCGAACAAGGGTTACTCGAGGGGTTTACTCGGTTCTAAGGTTACTTGAGGGTTATTCGGTTATGAGTTACTCAGGTTACTCGATTAGGGGCTACTCGAGTTACTAGGTCAGGATTATTTAAGGAGTTCGGTCAGGGGTTACATACTCGAGTAATTTAGTTAAGGGTTATTTAAGGAGTTAGGGGTAACTTGATGGGTTACTTGAGGGGTTCGATCATGGATTACTCGAGGGGTTACTCGGTCAAGGGTAACTTGAGGAGTTACTCGGTCAAGTTTAACTTGAGTAATCCCTGACCGAGTAACTCGAGTAAGCCCTGTCTCACGGTATAGCAGGCCGCATACAAAAAATTGTGATTAAACATATAAAATGTTAATAAAAAGATGTGACTATATTCATGCTATATGTGAATATAAAAATTCTTATTTTTAGAAGTTACATGTTAAATTTCAAGTGTTTTAGGGGCCATAGAGAAAAAAGATATGACAATATTTGTGATATACGTAATACAATATTAATACAATGATCATGTTGTTTTATGATAGTAATTATTTTTCCTAGTATATATTGAGTTCTCAAAGTTTCATATCTGATTGGCTACACCGTGTGGCCAAGATTACTTGGCAGGGGTTACTCGGTCAAGGGTTAGTTATTCGATCGGTCAAGGGTCACTCAGTCAGTTTGGGGTTACTCGGTCAGGGGTTACTCGTGTTTTGGCGTGTGTCAGACGTGCTAGTCACAGAAAAAGCGTTGTATATATTGAGTTAGTGGGCAGAATTTAATCATTTTTAAAATGAGATGGCCAGTGACTCAATTAGAAATGAGAAAAAATGACTCAATGTTAGGATTGATTATCAGTAGTTCATTGATTGTGTTGAATTATATTTAAAAACTTTACATTTAATTTAAGAATAAAAAAGTTATCTTTAAAGCAGATATTATTATTTTAAGAGGTTAAAAATGCATGATTAAGACATGTATGTAAGTAAATTAATTAATACTCATTAAACCGTTTTATCTTACAATTTTGAGAATTGGATATAAGTAATAAGATTTATAAGGCGTGCATTGCACGGGTGCTATGCTAGTCTGCTACTATGCCAACTAACATTTAAATTCAATAACCTCCCTTATTCAAACTCATACACACACCAATGCTTCAAACACCCAATATTACCATGGATACAATCTACTGCTTCCACATGAACACGAACGTATTACTTCAACACACCCGTTTAGAAGAGTCTTCTTCTTCTTCTTCCGTGTTCTATTACGGTGTGTTTGGATTGAAGGAAATGAAGGGAAAGGGAGGGAAGAGAAATAGAGAGATGGAATATCATTCATTTGGATAGAAAATGAGGTAGGGAGGGAATTGGAGGGGAGAGAAATGGAAGGATTATATTGTAGAAAATTGATCCCTCCAACAATGGAGAGATTTGGAAGGAAAACTCATCCTTCTTCCCTCCCTCCCTTTCCCTCCCCTCCTCTTCTACTCCCTCCCTTTCTTTTCCTTCCCTTTTCTTTATCCAAACAAACCATTACTGTTCTTCTTCCATAGCATAACTGTTATTCTTCATCATCTATGCCACTCACCAAGTCACCAATATTACTCTTTTTTTTTTTCTTCTTTTTTTTTGGGATTGATTGAAATTCCCTATTACGTAACCTTTAAAGTCAATGCCTTCTTGCGTCCACATGTGACTCACATGGATGTATATATGATTTTGCAACCATATCATTGACTATTTATTATTTAACCAAGAGCTAATTTTGGAGATTAGGACATGATGTATATATTACTATTTATTGAATTAGCATGTGCAATCTTCAATATAGTATATTTATATTTTTAAATTTTAATGATACAAGATATTTTTTTTTTGACAAAATATTAATGATACAAGATATTAATGATACATCTCATACTCAATTTGTTTTCAAAAATTCGACTTGCTTATTGTAAACATGTGTTACTCGTATTTTTCAAAAAAACAAAATACGTGTAAGAAAAAGTAAAACAATTAAGAGAGGAATTGAGTGGTAAAAAGTTGGAAAGGTGTAAGAGAAATATAAATAGTATTGGGCATTGGGATAGCCAGGGTTGATACGTAAGTAAAAATTAAGTGCACCCACAATGGGTAACTCACAAACCTTCCCACACCACTCCTCTCATATTTTGGGGCAGCTCATCATTATGGTGACTTGTGAGTAACTCACCCCATGAGGCACATATCGCTTACAGGTAACTGACATCCTTAGACCGTATGCATCAAGTTCATTATTTTAATTATTTTTGTGTCTTCTAATTGTATAAAATGGACGTCGGTTTTGCAAAAAAGTTCCTTATTTTTTATGTTGCGCCAGCACCACAACGGACACTTGGTTATCATTTGAATATTGTAGCCATTAGCTATATTTGAATGAATATTTGCCATTAATTTGTATAGTTTTAAAAGTGCTAATTATCTTATAACGGTGAAAAAATAAATAAATAAGTAAATAAATAAAATAATTAAAGTTAGTCAAAGTAAAACACATAAATAATGTAAAATTCAAACTGTTGCAACTAAAACAGAATAGAGTATATATCTTCTTAGGGCTTGTTTGGTTAACATAGAAACTAAATTCTTATGGTAATCTGTATTTCATGGGAATTTATTTCCTTAATACAATTTCTAAGAAATGGCCTTAAGTTGTTTGGTTCTCATACAGGAATTATAATTCATAGAAATTTGAGGTGACCATGGGGGAGGTAGGTAATTACCTTCCCATGTTTTGTAGAAAATCATAATTCCCATGAATTTTCAATTCCTCCATTTTACTTTTTGTTGTCAACCAAACAACTTTCCCACTTGCAAATTCACATGAATTTTCATTTCCTACATTTATGAAGGTTAACCAAACAACACCGTAGTATTAGGCTACATCTTCTTGTGGATTTTTTGGTACACTAGTTTAGAGATACTTCCTCTATATTTTTTTAGTTGCATCACTTTGCAAATTACAAACTCCTACGCAATTTTTGGAGCTGAAAGAGAGAGAGGGAAAAACAAAGACTCATATGATAGGAGAGAGATAGAGAGAGTTTATTAACTAAAAAGAAAAGTGATGCAACTCATTCAAAACTTTTATTTAAGAAAAGTGATGCAACTAAAATGAAACGCGGGAAGTATAATTTCTTTTAAAAAGTGACTACATTTAAATTCACTTCTTCAGCACAACTCCAATACAATGCAGACTTGCAACGTACCAAGCATAGGTTGTCTAATTAAGTAGTTAAGATTGTATCTTTCAATCTTAAAGTTAAAGGTTTTATTTTTAGGGGCAACTGAGAATGGGGATTGCTTATCCTTTCCCCTATCTCAAAATGTCTAACATGCTTACCCATTCGGGTTCCCACGTGGTATGATAGATCTTCTTACCCTAAAAATTTATAATACATAAAGTAATAAACCAACACCAATCCTACTCCAAATTCCAAAGATATGAGCTAATCGATTTAACATAAATTACAGTGTTCCCAGACAGAGCATCATCGTTTTTTTTTGGTCGTGTTACTTTGTTGGTTTACGTTAATAAAGAAAACTGTTTGCTCTTTGATATAAACAGCTGGAGAAGAAGGGGATACCCAAGAAACATAAATGCAATGACAATATACAAACTTGTTTTTCTCCATATAGGACATTTCTTCCTTACCTTTTCTGCTTAACTGACGGCCAGTACTCAACATCCAATCTTGATGGCGAATGATCAACTATCCCCCAAGTGCCAACGTCTCCTGATTACGATGCCTCAATCTATGCCTACGGTGGGCCCTTTTTTGACTGCGACTCTGCACTTTGGCTGAGTTTCCAGATTCATCAGGCAGATGATGAGGCTCCTCATTTGTAGATGAATACCCAAACAAAACGTCAAGAGGATCTCCATATCCAAATATACTAATACCAGGTTGTACCTGCAAAAAGCTCACATCAGACATGACAATTTGGCATTAGAATCAGCCATTGTTCCTTTATAACAACCAAATAAAAAAAAATAATAAAAAAAAATTATAAACAGATTGCATGTGTGGTCACTGTTGTATACACATATCTCAGCAATCCAACAGCTGATTTGTGACGGTAGGACAGAACTGTGTCCTATATGATGACAACTTGGCTAATTGAATCCAACATCTGATGTTTGACAAGAGATTCATAAAGGTTTACATTTGAAGAAACAAGTATGATCACTATCAAATTTGTGCCAAAAGCCAGTTTCTAAATAACAATGTCCTAAAGTCCTAATAGAAAGACAAGAAAAGCAATTTCATATGCATAGTCTCGTAGCAATCATAAAACAAATCAATCAACCAATTAAAGTGTTGATCACAAAACAAATGAGGAAAAAAAATCCATTTTGAAACTTTATTGCCATTATTGAAGGATATTAGGGAAATGCAAGAGTGATGAGAATTATGATAAGTATAAAGATATTATGAGATGTGAAATCATATCGAAGGTGAATCGGAACCTCTATGCAAGCTTGGATACGAAAGAAGGGGAAAAAGAGATCAATACCTTTGCTCATATAAGAAAAAGGAATTAATGCAACTAAATTAAAAACTTTCATTTATAGAAAATGATGCATCTAAAAAAACAGAGGATGCAATTCTTTTGCTAGATTTTTCTCAAACCTTTATGTTTTTACTCACATGTTTTTCCTCTCGATTTTATCACCTTACCACATATTTAACACTCTCGTAAATTTTGTATACCCATTTTGTTTTCCACTTTACACACTTTTTTTTTCCAACGTTTATTCAATTGATTATTTTGCTATGCTCATTTCCTTTTTATGATGGTTCCCGATTTTGATTCATGTTAGTCAAACTCAATTTTGGGACTAAGGCTTTATTGTTATTGTTGTTGCTGTTGTTGCAAGACAATTTTGAAAAAGGTTTTCCTAAATCACCAATAACAGGATGTGATAGTCAATAAGAGAACAATAACCAAGCCCCCAACCCACAAATAAAACTTTAGAAAATACAATTATGCTGCTACTTAGAGCCATAAACGGATAAACTAGGTGAATGCTTTAACTGAAATACTTTTGAGTTTTGAGTACAAAATTTTAAAGTAAACAAAGGCTTTGTTCTTTCTATCTACTAAGAGCAACTCTAGTTGCAAGCTATTTGTTAAATTAGCTTGTCATGCCACCTAGGATTGTAAAGCTATTCTTCTTTCTAACCAATTTATACCACAATGGTTAAGCTAATTGTCATTTGGTTTTTTTCAAAATATTTTTAAATAATTAATATTTTATTAGAGACAATTAATTTCTAAGCTAATTAGCTTAGCCAAGCTCATTTGCTTGGCAAAGCTAAGAGCATCTCCCATGGTGTTTTTAAGGACCTGCTTGCAATTATGAAAAATAAAAATAGTGTTGCTTGACCATTGGAGCACTATTGAAATATCTACTCAATTGAGAAGTACTGCCGAGTTAAGCTACACTGCCTGGAAATTTTCAGGATTTATAAATTATTTTTAAAGATTGGAAAGTGGGGGACACGGGTTCATTGAGAGTTATACGTGATCTACAATTGCTAAACAGATAATGCAACATCTTTTTTTGTTTTTTATTTTTATTTTTATTTTTATTTTTATTATCTTTTTCTAAAAAAATACATTTTAAAATAAAATTTCCATCTTTATCACAAGTCTTAACTGACATGTAGCTGATGTTGACTAATGTGCTTCCTAGCTTATAGGTTATCGGTATACTTTTTTTATTCTTTTTCTTAAAAAAAATTACTAACATTCATTCGTAAGTATTCACTTGTACCTAGAATGTACAAGATTATAGGTATTTTTAAATTTAAAATTTTTTATTACTTTATATAATAACAAATTAGACTTTATCAATAAAAGATTTTGCCAAAATTCTAGCCAATGTACAATATTTGGTAACCATATCTAACTTTGAATTATCAGCTAATGTATCTATAAATAAGTTTTATAAACCTAAGAATACAACCAGTATATTGTTTCGTAAAAACATAATCTACAAATACTTTCATATCTACGATTAATTCCTAGTAAAAAAATTTAGATGGATGATACGGATAATCCATTTAGTCAATATTTTGGTTAGGGAAATTCATCAAATAGTGGAAATTTCACCTCAAAAAATTCCTACCCTCAAAGACACTACCGCCCTGGCTACTACTATCCAAACACTACAATGCCTAATTTGCAAGACAATATGCCAAGCTACTATCCTCAACCTCCATTTCCAAGTGAATCTAATGTGGTTCATGATACTACAAGAAGAGAATCTGTAGGGGCCTCTAATATGCACCAAGTAACATCACTCCAAAGGTCTCAAATAGAGTCAAACACTCCTCACAGTGATAATATACAAGAGGAGGTAAATGCACAAGCTGCTACTAGTAAGTCGACAAATAAGCTTTCTTGGACTCAATACATGGATGAAGATTTATGTAATAGTTGGATAGATTTCACAACTGATTCTATCAAAGGCACCCATCAAAGTAAGGCGGATTATTAGAAAAATCTTGTAGAGTATTATAACAATTGGAGAAGGGAAGGCCCTCCAATAACCATTGAGCAAGCCACAAATCACTGGTATAAAATGAGTCCTGAGGTTAATAAGTTCAATGGGTGTTATATACAGATTAAAAGTGGTCACCCAAGTGGCAATGACGATGAACAAATGATTAGTAATGCCCTAATACTTTTTACTAGCAAAAGTGAAAACAAGAAAAAAAAAAAATTACTTATTTACATTCTTGGAAAATTCTTCAAAATGCCCCGAAGTGGGAGGATTATGTTTCTACACAAAGTAGTTACACAAAAGAACAAAGATTTCTATTCCTAAAGATAACACTACCTCTTCCTCAAATCCTAATACTAGTGAAATTGATAACGTGAAAAGGGGAGATAAACGACCAATGGGACAAAAAGCGGCTAAAGCAAGTGCGAGGAATAAAAGTAAAGTGAAAGGCAAAACAACTCATCTTGACGAGAAATGGGGTAATTATCAAGATATACAGTCAAAAAGACTTTCATTGTGTGAAGAACACATTCGACAACAAGATTTCGTGATACTTTGCAAGGAGACATCTAATATGGACGAAAAAGCTAGAAAAAATCATGATCAAGTATGTGAAATCATTAAGGCCAAGTATGGAATGTCATAATCACAAATCAAATAAATATGATGACTACTGAGTCAAGTATTTTAAGTTTTTTTTTTTTTTTAAAAAAAAAAAATTAGAGGGCGGTATTTTAGGTGTTTTCGGTTGAACTCAATAAGCAATTTATAAGACTTTTCCTAACCTTTTCCATTAAAAAAAAAAAAGTATTGATAACCTTTCTCCCTAAATTTATTTGCATATTTTGTAATAAACATTTGACAATACACTAAATAAAACTAATTAACAAAACAACGTTCCTTAAAAAAAAAAAAAAAAAAAAAAAAAAAATCTAGCAACTTAAGATCAACTCAAATTATAGCTACCAAAACGTGACCAAATATGCTCAACTAAATCAAATCAGCCTTTAACCGGTGATGCATGTTGCATCTCTTTCTAGATATGACTCAAAATTCTCCTCATGTCCTTGATGCACATCATCAACAACACTTGGTGAAAATTCATCGTTAGAAAAGTTTTTGTTATAAGTGTGACGCTCGTCTTCGACAATCATATTGTGTAATATAATACACGCATCCATAATATCGTGGATATTGCATTTATGCCAACAACGTGCAGGCCTACGAACTATAGCAAAACGAGATTGGAGTACCCCAAATGCCCTCTCAACATCTTTCCTTGCACTCTCTTGCTTTTCCTTAAACAAAAGCCTCTTCGGGTCCTGGGGATGTGAAATTTTTTTAACAAATGCAGCCCACTCAGGATATATACGACCAACTAGATAATATCCCGTTTCATACTCGGTGCCATTAATGGTAAAATTAACCTCCGGAGCCTGTCCTTGCAATTTCTCTTGAAACAAATTTGATCTACATAGCACATTAAGGTCGTTGTTGGATCCAGCAACACCGAAATATGCGTGCCAAATCCATAGATCTATTGAGGCCACATCTTCGAGCATTATTGTTGGATATTTATAATCATCTCGAGTGTATTGTCCTTTCCATCCACTAGGGCAATTTTTCCATGCCCAATGCATACAATCAAGACTTCCAAGCATGCCCGGAAAGCCATGGTATTCCTCATGCATTTTAAGCAATCGTTGGACATCATTAGCATTGGGACTTCTCAGGTACACCTCTCCAAATATTTCAATAACACCACGATAAAATTTAAATAGACACTCCATAGTCGTGCTCTCACCAATCTTGATGTACTCGTCAACAGCATCAGCTCGAGTTCCATAAGCTAATATGCGAATAGCAGCATTGCATTTTTGAAGAGGGGACAAACCCATTCTTTTTGCAGCATCAAACCTTTGTTGAAATATTTAGTGTGATTTTTTAAGGCCTCCACTATTCGATTGAAGACCTCTTTCCTCATACGAAAACGTCTTCGAAAAAAATATTCCGGATATACTGGTTGTTCAGAAAAATAATCTTTGTATAAACGTTCTTCACCACCTTCACGATCACGAGGAACAACCTCTCTCGAGGGTGTTTCATATTGTGAGATTTTATATCGCCCGATTTCTTCATGTGATTCATCAAATAATTGCTCTTCCCAAAATTTATCCCAATCAAAGTTACTACTTGTAGAATTTGGACTTTCAGAAATTTTGAATTGGTAATATATGTATATATTAGTTGAGAATTAAAGGATAGAATGAATGTTTACATGATGAAATTAAATGCAAGAAAATATAAAGGTGATAACATATACGTTAATACAAGTATATATGCTACTTACTAATGTTTATATACATTTTATATTTTAGTTGATTTCCTTCAAATGTTAGTGCTAGTTTAGCTCCACAAATCCTGGAGACAAAAGGGTGAGGAGGAATTAGTACTATGTAAATTTCTTTGCTAAATATAGTTCTGTATGACCATGTATTCTACTTTCCCTTCAATTGATCTACTACTTTCCCGATCAATTTACTTGATGACAGATTTTTTTTTTTTTTTTTTTTTTTGACAAGGACTTAGATTTATCATACATGATTTATAATTACAAAAGCTAGTCGAGTAATAATTAAAGTTGTTGTATACATATATAATGCTCTCGTAAAAACATAAACGTGTCAACTGAAAAAGGTGTCATTGTATACATATAACATACAATCGTAAAAATATAAATAATATAAAAGACATACTCATGTCGACTAAAAATCGGAACAAGCATATACTACTCTCTCTATCTATATATATTTATTCAATCCAAGTTTTTGTATGTATATAACAAACTTTCGTAACAATGAATATAAATGATAAGTCAAAGTTAGTCGTGAGTGTTGTTCGTAACAACCTTTCAATTTTCTTGAAAAAAGTGCCCATTTTTCAGGAGAAATGGCATTATATATGCATTTTACAAAACGAATATGGTATGAAGAGTATGAACTAAAATGAGTTTTATGAATTGAATTTTTTTGGTTGTTAAATAATGGATTTTATTGTAAGGTCTAAATAATGTGTGGAAACAATAACATTCATAGTGGAATGGTACTGAGATTTAATTGATTTTCTTAGGATTGTTTTACTTCATATCAATATTTAAACGTAATTATTCTAATTAGGTATATTGGTCCAATGGTCCTACATTGTACATACTTAAGCTTGGTCCTATAAACTTTCGTAACAACCTTTCAATTTCTTTCTCCAAATTTTTTTTCTTTTCATTGGTTAGCCGTGAGCTAGTGTTGGGTGTTATATATATATATTTGAACTTAGACAAAAGTCCACTCTTTTGAAAAAATGATATGCTGAAGGCAAAAAACAAGAAGTAGCAAATTAAAAACAAAGCTTTAACCACTAATGATAGAAAAATAACAAAGAGATTAAGAATGCTACAAAACTTAATACATAACATTAATAATAAATTAAACATTACATAATATGCAAATAAGGAATGTTATTTTGTTAATTAGTTTTATTTAGTGTATTGTGAAATGTTTATTACAAAATATGCAAATAAATTAGGGAGAAAGGTTATCAATACTTTTTTTTTTTTTTTAATGGAAAAGGTTATCAATTCTCTTGATGAAAATATTAAATACTTCGTATAAGCTTAAATAATCAAATCGCAAGCAAGTCATCTTATAATACAAGTACAAAACAACTTATATGAAATTATATTATTGCATATAAATTTTTAATATTAATAGCAGACACAACTTATGAAATTATATTATAATTTAGAATTTTTTGGTAAAAGTAAGTAAAATAGCAATGAAATTTTCAGCTCATATAGTGTAGTAAATAAAGTATTACATGAAAGCTACAAATTATATAGCAAACCATTGGAGTACTTTGTAGCTTGAAATAATGATGTGGCAAATCAAGCAACAACTTCTTGTAGCTTGCCATTGGAGTACTTTGTAGCTTAAATAGGTTGTAGCTTTAAAAGTTAACACGACAAAGCAAGCTACAAGCCTTTGTAGCTTACCATTGGAGATGCTCTAATTATTGAATTATCCTCCAATTGTTTGGCTATTAACTTGAAAAATATAAAAATTGCAAGCTAGTCCCCAAAAGCAACTATTGGAGTTGCTCTAATAAGTTTTGGATCAAATAAGTTCAGATAAGGACTATTAAATGCAATAATTGTAAAATTGATCGGGCCGAATAAGTTCAGATATAATTCTTAGTTTAGTCATTCAAAATGCCTCAAAAGATCCGTATTATTCATCTCACAGTTGGAACTTTCAAAGTTTCAAAAGAAGTATAGAGGCAGTTAGGTATAAGCCCTAGGCTTAAAGTTGCAGAAATGAGAGAGCTGGGATACGATCAGTAGATTGAAGCAGAGTATGAGCATTAGGGTAACGGTCATCAGGCCTTGGTTGAGTGTAATTCTTGTTTCAACTGGAAGAGAAATCACCAGCTGTTCTACTATTATATTCTTGTATCAGATCAGAGCTAAACTGGCAGTTCGATAAAAATTTACTTAGCCTCATTAGTTAGTATTTCAGCTAATGTTTATCTTAAAGGGCTAAAGAGCCACCAAATATAAGAAATACAGTTTATTAAAGCAATCAATTGTGGATCTACAACATACGAGTAAAAAAAACTCTAGCTACACTCATCACAAAGTATGATACTTAATGACTCATTTGCTTTGCCAGGAGATGGCAACAAGTCAAATTTCAAGCATAGGTCATCAAAACCACTACTTACCGCACTAATCAATATTCCATAAAAGAGAACATGGAAAACAAAAGCAGCAAATTATATGAAAGTTTTACAGTGGTCGTTTGAAATATTGACAACCACAATGTTTTAATGATTATGTAGTCTATGATTGACTTAGTTTTCTCAAATTATAAAGTATATTTCTTTAATTTTGGTACAAAATAGTATCATCAACGTTTTTTATTTATCCAATTTTTAGTTTATTTATGTAATTTTTATTTTAATTTTATAATTTCTCTAAAAATAATTTTTTTATGTTGGATTAAAATTTTCAACAATTATATTTGCATTGTAGATATAAAAAGACTGATTGTGTTTATATTATAATGTAAAAAATCATGAGCATACACTCACAGAGGATTGTTTATTCTCCACACCAGGGCTTCTCAGGTTGACGTTAGAATCATCCTTTCTCTGTTGATGATATACACCTTTCTTAGCAGACTCATGGTTCATATTGTCATCAGTTGTCCGGTGATTATCGACATGCAGATGCCGTTGCCGATATATTGGTTTGGAACATCCAGGGGTTGAATCATTAAATATTTCTTCACGGTAGAAATACTTGGAGAAAGGCTTCATTTTCTCAGGATCATTGCCATACTTCTCCAGTATTCTGCATTTATAATCAATAGCTCAGCATCATCTAAAAGATTTTGTCTACTCAACAAACATTAAATGGCAGCATGAAACTTGGACTTCATATCTATCTATATTGAAATTGGAGACAGGGATTAAAAAAAAAAAAAAAAAAAAAAAAAAACAACTAAAAACAAAAAACCAAGAATACTCTGCTTGAACATTTGGCATGCCTTTTTTTTATATATTGATTCGGAAAATGAAAGCATAGCTCTACATAGACAGTAGTAAAACCTTTTACTAGCTCTACATAATTGTTATTGCATACAACATAAAAGGTTAAAGAAACACAAGTCAGACAAGTGTCAATGATATTTTAGGCAAAAGGAAACGTAGCCTCTGAAAATACTTCCTTTGAATTTTAACTTGCAATTCAAAAATATGTCAAAATGGATCTTTTTTATTGTCTAAAATTAGAGTTTTACCCCTACTTTAAACAATATTACCCACCAAAACACCCCCTAACATTAATTATACTCCTACCATATACAGCATTATTTCCCTGACTTTAATCCACCACAAGTCATGAACATTTACAAATTTATTCACTCCCTCTCTCTCTTCATCCTCCCCTTTTCCCATGGTAGCCACCACCACCAACCCGACTCCCCTCTCCACTACCACCATCCCTCCAAATATATATAACTTAACACCACCACCAACACCATATCTACGAATCATAACATCCCAATCACCAACTTCACAACCACCCCTGATTTGCAAAAGGAGTTTCTGAAGTAAGATGCATACACTATCAACCA
This sequence comes from Chenopodium album, assembly GCF_948465745.1. Taxonomy (NCBI): domain Eukaryota; kingdom Viridiplantae; phylum Streptophyta; class Magnoliopsida; order Caryophyllales; family Amaranthaceae; genus Chenopodium; species Chenopodium album. The sequence continues at coordinate 32,662,047 of NC_137838.1, forward strand.
CGAAATCAAAAGCTTGTTTAAAAAGCAGGTTAGAATTTTGCAGCAACTAAAGCTATAAGACTGAGGCAGTCCTCATGCTCATAACATGTTTAATTTGTTTTATGAGCGCCTTTGTTTGGCTTTTCCACAAACAAATCCACATTTGCTTCTGGACACATTCAGAACATCAAAATAAGTTTCAATATAACGGAATGCAGAAAAACTTGACTGAGCTATATGGTATGCTCAAATCTACTAAAGGCAATATCAAGGAGAAACTTGCCAAGGACATTTTAATGGTGAGCAAAGAGATTGGGTTAAAGAAGCAAGGAAACAAAACTGATATTGACCAGCAAAGCAGAAAAGCAAAAAAGTAGAAGAAAGAATCCTGGTGATAGTTCCTTCCCAAAATACGAGGATCAGAAGAACAACTATGTTAACTCTACTTCGTGTATTTTATTTACTGAATGCAATTTTGCAGCTACTTCTTGAGTCTCAGATACCAATTACGTTTTACTCATAGCTTCAAAATTAGGGGTAATAAATTAGGGTTTACTAATTAGTTATAATAAGAATATGTTGGGGCCTGGAAAATCATATATTTAGTAAAATAAAACTCCATTAATTTTAGCCTTTAAGAGTTTTTGATAAATGAAGGGAAAAAGTTCAGTGTAGGGCAAATCAAAGAATAATGATGAAAATTGAAACACTAACCAATACACCAAAATACCAAGCTAACACAAGTGCGAGCCAATTTTTTATTACTTAATTGTTGCCAGATATAATACCCATATGATATAATGCCCAATTGGTGTTCTGGCCCCAAAATCTGAAAAATATGGAAGCAGGTCATTATGTTCCATTTCTTAATAATCATCATAATATAGCAGAATACAAAACGATTTTGCAAAGGATGAACTTCCAAGCTCCAAGCATTGAAACCTCCAGCCTCTTCCCTCCCCAACCCCAAATCATAAATAACCTCAAAAACCAAGTGCTGGCAATCAAGAACCTTCCAACTTTTGTTCCATAACAAAAAATAAAGAGAAATCACACTTCCACCATTGAGCCAAGTACCTTCCAAATTATGTCACTAACAGAATCCAGACAAATTCAACATAGCTCTTTGTATGCTGAGTGGTCTTTAGTGTTCTTGCTCAGGGGTGAGGGTGTATCACAAATGAAGCATATGAAAGTCATGGGAAGATGTAGAAATTAAACATAAAGCAAAGCCACAAGGCCCACAAGTACCCTAAGTTACTTTTTCTGAAATGCAATATGTTGATTAAATACTCAAGAGACATACAAAGCCAGCAATACCATCAAATCCAAAGTTAGTTTCAATGAATCATGATTGCCCATTTCAAAATTAACAGTGCTAGAAAACAACTTAAGTAGTGTGAGACACTGTACCTACATTTTTTCCAGCTCATACTGCATCCGACTCCCATCCATTTTCAGAATACGATCAGCACATGTGTTTACAGATTTACCAAATGCCCAACTTGCAGTCAGAAACCCAGCTCCTACAATAGTAGAGATAATGACGTCATACATACGATGATATAGATAGTAAGAAAAGCCTTAAATGTTAATTCATGGCAATCATATCAGGTCATCTGAGAACTAAGGATGGACAAACAATTTTACTTAGCACTAATACCGATTATCTAATTGAACAAAAAATAATATTGCATTAATGCTACAAAATAGGAAAATTACACTTTAATAATTCCAAGTTTGCTCAATTTACTTTAAATAATCCCAACTTTGATTATTCCATAATAATCCCAACTTTCACTTGCGTTTTCTTTCTTCAATCCCAAACCGGTCAACAAAAGTCAATGACCCGGTATTTCAAGTTACTTGACGCGTGTCGGGTTGTGATTGGTCCAAAAATTTAAAAAAAAAATTAAACAAAACTTTTCAATTTTAAAAAAAAGTCTTTTTTTTTTCTTTTCTTCTTCTTCCCTTCAAACCTTCATGACTGCACCATAAATAATGCAGCAGCTCCACAACCGACCTCCACCACCCCTCCCCTCCAAAATCCGATAACCAGTCACTACCATTCAAGAGACCAGCCCAGACGTGAGGTGCGATTCACAATTGCAAGGAGGAAGCCCAAACAAGGGCCTGATAAGAGAACTTGAGCTGGAATGATGGCTGGAAGTTAGTTACAAGGAGGGGTAAATCAATAATCAAGGGGATAAGTTTGTTAGTCCTTGTTTTGTGTGATGAGTTTGTTATTTCTAATTATTGGTTATTTTTGTGTATTTAAGGAGGAATTGTGAAGGGGAAAGGCATCTAAAAAATTCTTGTGGAAATCTTTCCTTGGAGAGCATCCTTTCCTCTCGAAAAAAAGGAGTTGTATTGTGGTTTCTCTGACTTGCAATACAATCTATCATAATTTTGGCCTGCTATTTTCCTTACTCTGCTTTAATTGTTTTGTTTTTGTACTAATCTCTAGCAAATTGGTATCAGAGCGGTGACGATCGGAGCTGAAGAAGACAATGGCACAACTCACCAATGCGCAACGCATGGACTTGATGGGGGATTCCGGCAAGGGTAGCTCAGGAGATAGCTACCGCTCTAGCTAAAACTGACATCAATGCTATCCGAACGGAGGTTCGCTCCTCCGTGGTGACTGCCAGGCCATCGTGACCCCAACGGTGGTCAATGGGATAACCCGTTCTCCGCGCAAAATCAGCTTGATTATGGAGACGGTGGTTTTCGGGGTGGCCAATCAAATTGGAAGTTGAGGAAGCTCGATTTACCACTCTTTGATGGCACGAATCATGATGGGTGGATCCTAAGCACCGAGCGTTTCTTCCATTTCTACCGCTTGTCGGAAGAGGACCATCTCGAGGCGACTGTAGTAGCGCTTGATGGTGACGCGCTGTTGTGGTATCAGTGGGAGCATCGTCGCCATCCCACTTTGAAACAGCTGCTACTTCGCCGTTTTAGGACACAGCCACCGGAACACTCCACGATGGCTTACGCACCAACAGCCTGGCTCAGTGGTGGATTACCGGCGTCGGTTCATCGAACTCTTGGCCCCAATTGAAGGAGTACCTAAAGAAATTGCTAAAGGGCAATTTATAAACGGTTTAAGTGAAGATACCCGGGTCGAAGTTCGTTTGCTGGATCCGATTACGCTGGATCGGGCCATGGAGCTGGCTTTGCGGGTCGAAGAGAAGTTAAAACTCAGCCCACGACCCAAATCCCCTTCTAGCCCACTCAGTTGGCGTACCCCCTATCCAACCCAAACCAAAACACCCCAACCTACCCACCAGATCCAAAACACCCCAAACCTAAACACAAACCCGGCCTACAAAAACACCTTCACCACCCTCGAGTCTGAGAAAGAGCTACTACAAAAGAGGGAGCAGGGTCTATGCTTAGATGAGGCTACATCTGCTATTGAGGCTCTCAAGGCAGCCATGGTTAGGGCTCTCATACTAGCTGCCCCTAATTTAACTCTCCCATTTATAGTGGAAACCGATGCCTCGGGGCATGGTTTAGGAGTTGTCCTCTTACAAGAAAACCATCAAGTTGCATATTTCAGCAAGGTCTTGGGTATGAGAGCTCGAACCAAGCCTATATATGAAAAGGAACTCATGGCTATTGTCTTTGCTATTGAGAAGTGGCGACACTACTTGTTAGGGAGGCAATTTGTTGTGCGAACCTGCGGTTGGAGCAAAAGGAGGTGGGTCAAGCTTACCAAAAATGGGTAAGTAAACTCTCGGGGTATTCTTTTGATATTCACTACAAACCAGGGCCCACTAACAAAGTGGCGCATGGTGTACATGCTGAGTGTGCTTCCTTTGGCTTCTTGTGGGGTCCAATGGAAGTATATTCTCTCATTCATAAAGAAAGACAAGACCATTCAGCAACTTATTTCCCAGCTACAAAGGGGGGAGCAGGTCCCAAAAGGGTTCACCCTTGATAAGGGGGTGTTAAAGTATAAGAATAGAGTGGTCATTCCTAAGCACAGTGAACTTACCCCCAAGTTACTTAAGAAATACCATGACTCTCCGGGGGGACTTCAAAACTTACCAACGGCTTGCTAGTGAGTGGTATTGGGCTGGAATGCGCAAGGATGTGACAAAGTATGTCCAAAATTGTCACATATGCCACCAGAACAAGGTATCCACTCTCTCTCCCCTTGGGTTTCTTCAACCCCTTCCTATTCTCGAAAAGGTTTGGGAAGACACTTTCATGGACTTTGTGGAAGGTCTTCCTAAGTCCTTTGGTTGGGACACCATATTGGTGGTGGTGGATAGGCTGACCAAGTATGGTCACTTCATTCTCTTGAAGCATCCATACACTCCTCGGTGAAAGAAGTGGTTAGGTTGCATGGTGTACCTTCCTCTATAGTGTAGGATCAGGATAAAATCTTTCTCATCATTTTCTGGAAGGAACTATTCTGGTAACAGGGCACTACTCTTCGGCGAAGCACGGCATACCATCCTCTAACGGATGGCCAGACCGAGGTGGTTAACAAGGGGGTTAAATCCTATTTGCGCTGCTTTATGAATGGGAAACCTTCTAGTTGGCAACTGGTTGCATTGGGTAGAATATTGGTATAACACGGCCTTTGATACAACAACTCATTGTACCCCTTTCAAGGCTCTTTATGGCAGGGACCCACCCCATTTGGTCAGGTTCTCTCCGAGAGACACTGCTATCTCTTCCTTGGAGGATCAGCTTCAAAAAAGGGATGCAATTCTGGATGATTTGAAGTTTTACTTGGTGTAGGCTCAAGTTTACACGAGGCAATGTGAGAATAAGTCTCGAAGGGATGGGGAATTTGAAGTTGGGGATTTGGTTTATCTCAAGTTGCAACCGTACAGGCAACATTCTATGGTCAAGAGACAATCTGAGAAGCTGTCACCTCGCTATTATGGTCCTTATTCAATTTTAAAGCGTGTGGGAAAAGTGGCTTATCGGCTACAACTCCCAAAATCCACCCTCTCAACTCAAGAAGGCCATGGGACCAGAACTGCCTACTTCTCTGCCTGCCTACCCAGCTTTCTGCTGACTTAGTGTTGGAGGTGGAACCTGAGTCGAAATTCTCATGCTGCAACCGAAGTTCTGATCAAGTGGCAACAAGACTTCGAGACGGGATGACCATGATGAAATTGTTGCTCGTTTTCCTCACTTCCACCTTGAGGACAAGGTGTTTTTTTAGGTGGGAGGTATTGCACAGGTGCGATTCACATATGCAAGGAGGAAGCCCAAACAAATAAGAGAACTTGAGCTGAATGATGAGCTAGAAGTTAGTTAGTTCAAGGAGGGGTAAATCAGTAATCAAGGGGATAAGTTTGTTGGTCCTTATTTTGTGTGCTGAGTTTGTCATTTCTGATTTTTGGTTATTTTTGTGTATTTAAGGAGGGATTGTGAAGGGGGAAGGCATCTAGAAAATTTTTGTGGAAATCTTTTCTTGGAGAGCATCCTTTCCTCTCGAAAGAAGGGAGTTGTATCGTGGTTTCTCTGACTTGCAAGTTGCAATACAATCTATCATAATTTTGGCCTAATTTCCTTACTCTGCTTTAATTGTTCTGTTTCTGTACTAATCTCTACCATACCACCCCTTTCCCTCCAAAATCCGACCACCCCCACTCCATCCCCTCCAAAATCCGATCACCCCATCTCCTTCCATACTACAATCATCAATAACTAAACATCATCATTCAAATTTAAAATCCCAATTTTTCTGATTTCTCAACTCCCTAAACAAACCCAACCAATAATTCTTGCTTTACAAACATCACTTGTTCTTGCAATATGCAATCAACCTGACAAAATCAGTAAGATTATGATATGATCTAGGGGTGGTGGTTCTAGGGGAAGGGGGGCGACGGGACGGCTGTCGACGAAAGGAGAAGAAAGGGCTTGGTTTTCTGGGGGAAGGGAGGGGATCGGTGGGGCATGGGGTTCTAGTGGGAAGGGGTGGGCCGGGTGGTTTTCTGTTTTTTTAAAATAAATTTTTTATTTTTTTTAATCTTTTTTATTAAGATAACATGCAACAAGTGGCAAATTATTTGTTTTTAAAAAATTTACCTTTTCTTCACGTAACCGGTAATCGGGATTGAAGAAAGAAAACGCAGCTGAAAGTTGGGATTATTGCAAAATAATCAAAAGTTGGGATTATTCAAAATAAATCAGTCATGGGATTATTAAAGTGTATTTTTCCAAATAAAAAAAATTCAAAATTCAATCAAGATTAGTAAAAGAATTGATTTCACACAGCTAAGTTTAAAGTAGTGATATTTGATCCACAGCTATGGCAAATTGGCAATCATAGCCACATGTTTCTTGACTACATAATACCACTATCATCATCTCTTCAATCCCAAACCGGTCAACAAAAGTCAACAACTCATTACTCTAGGTTAACTAACATGTGTCAACACGTGATTGGTTAAAAAAAATTTTTAAAAAATTCAAACCACCCACAACCTACCCCCAAACCACCACCTCTTGGCCCCACTCGCCACCAAATTTCGCCGCCCAACCACCCTAGCATCGGAAACCGGCCCCCAACCCCAACACTGCTTCAAAAACTGTCATTGCCGCCCTTCACAACGCCGCCCGATACTATTCCCCTCCCTAACCAATCCCCCTAAATCGACCCCCTCCCTTCCCACACCGCCGAAATTGACGTCACCTTCCTTACCAAACCACCGAAACCGGTCGGTGCTCCCTTCTCCTAACTTAGAAATCGACTCCCTCCTTTCCCATTTTCGATAACTTTCCTAAGCTCTGAAAACTTCCCTAGAAAACTAGAAAACGTTTGCTGTTCGAGGCTAGGCTAATTAGGGTGCGGGGAGCAAGGGAGGTGTCGGAAATTAGTTGTGGGCGCCGGAAAACGAAAATCGGGGTTGAATTATAGTTGGGCTGGGGAGGCAATGACCACCAGCAAGCATAGCATTTGAGTTTTTTTTTTTTTTTTTCCTTTTTTTTTTTAATTTGGTTTTAGTGAAAGTTGGGATTATTGCACATTATTCGAAAGCTGGGATTATTTAAAGTAAATCAAGGAAAGTTTGAATTATTAAAGTGTATTTTTTCGTTTTACTATCTAATCATCTATGGGACCAAAAGAAATTATAGCCTCGGAATGAACCAATTTAGCTGGAACTTATCCAAGAATTTTCAAATTCAAAAATCTAAACATTCAACCACACTAATTAGTGCAGAGAATTTTATAATGCATTATTTTTCTAGCTTGATGATATACATGTCCTTATCTAAAGAAGATTTATAGAAAGTGTAACTACTGCATTTTAAATTTTATTGGAGTAAGTGTTGCTAGAATATACCTTCTTTTAGAATCATCAGTGTTAGCAATTTAGCAGAAAACTACAAATCTACAATTAATGAAATATATGACCGAACAAGGAACACTGGAACAGCATGAAAATAGGAAATAAAAGGACACAATACAACTATTCAATAATTAATATTGTGCTTAAGAAATTCATATTTTTCAGTAACAATATTAATTATACATCAGATACGAAAAACAGAGCTTAAACTACCTGCAACAGGTATCACACGATTAGCAGTTCTCCATTTTCTCGTCACTGCAAGAACAAAAAATTTCGATTAAACTAATAGAAGGAACAAAAAATTATCAAAACATTCGCTATTGTTTGGCTTTGGAATACGATGGACACAAATCAAAATGACTCGTATACTTCCTTGTGCTTTTTTTTTTTTTTTTTTTTTGTTAAGTAGAAAGTGGTTGTCGATTTTTAAATCAAGGGTCCAATAGAAGTAATCTCTTTGAAATTTTTGAGTTAACGATGCATTGATAGATCCAATTCATCCAAACATTTTCTTTGCCAGAGGTGGGGAGTGTGGTACAAGCATTGGAATAAAATTAGTGTTATGCAGAAAAGAGAAGGGGAATAAAACCATCAAAGTTCCCAAGTGTGGTAGAAGTATTGGAATAATATTATTATTATGTAGAAAATAGAAGGCCAATAGAATAACCTCTTTAAGATTATACAAGTTAATGTAATTAGAGGTGCCTCATTAAATCAAAATTCTATACTTAGTATTACTCCCTCCAAAATTATTAACAAAACTTAGAAGCAACAAATCGAGCTTCTATGATTCTATAAACCAGCCATGATTCTCATGAATGAAGATTCTATATCCAAACAACAATAAAGCAACTATTGAACAAAAGCAATGCCAATATAAACCATGTGTCAACATTCAAAAAACTAAATACAAAATTTCTAGAAAAAAAACAACAACCATTCTATGACTAACCCCCCAAAAATTCCTGACATATAACAACTCATCATAAAATCACACAACAATTATCCATTACAAAATTGTAATTTTCAAAAGCCTAACTCCACAAAGTGATCATATACTGACGCTTGGTATAACTTAACAACTGCCTATAAAAATATTCCTAACCTATCAAAGGTAAGGCCATTGTATCCCAGCTAAATTGGAAAAAAATCTAGATAGGATGGTGCTGTTGTTCACTAAAATAGGACAAACCTATTATGTTAAATCCACTTCATCCTCTAAGTTATATATTAATATATTATCCCCTTTCCATCATTTTTTTGTTCCTGTTTTTTTTTCAAATTTTGTAAGGCACATCTTTGATGATAATTATCTTTAATTACTAATACTAAAAATTATGAAACGTTTACATTTTGAAACCATAAATTTAGAATACAACAAGATCCCAAATGATAATTTTTTTTTCCTTACATATTTGTAAGAGTTCCTAATCATTGTTTAGGCTCTAGAACTATAAAATTCCCTCTAGCAACACCAAAAGAGAAAGGAAGAGTTCTTTGCATAAGAAATAGAGTATGTCAAATAAAAACAAATATACATTTCTCCTAATACAACACATTTCAAATGACATTAAATGATAAATTTTTAGCTGCAATCAACTGCAGACATAATTGAACCCACTATATATAAACCAAACCCATATCAGATTCTCGACTAGGTATGGTTACATTGACATTTTAATTTATATGATCATGGAAAAGTTTCACAAAATAGCCAAATAAACACTTAAACACATACCCTTGTCCGAAATCGGAGTCCAAGTAAATAAGGTAGTAGAAGAGAGAATCTAACTTACCAATCCAAGCAAGACCTGAGGCAAGACCACTTCCTACAGCACAACTCTTAATGGCCTGAGATTTCCACTCAACAAACACTTTTGATTCTTGGGTGGTCATTTTGTCTTGTCCCTATTCAATCAAATGAAAATTATCAGCTTAATAAACTATAATTCCTTCAAAGAAACGTCTGGGTATTGCTAATTAACTGTTCAATCACTTGAATGAAAGTGAAAATTAGGGATTTTTAAATGAAAATCCATTTAAAAAAAATACCGTTTTGGAGAGGAGAGATCGGAAGAGTTCGTCTAATGCAGGTCCTGCCATTTTGATTCTTTAAATTCAAACAATTTTTTTATGAAAGTTTGAATTTCCTCTGATATATATGATGATTCCAAGTTTAGCAGCAATATGTTTCTGGTTGCAAGCCGCCAAGCCGCTAGTTGCTCCTACTTCCCCGTTTCCCTAATTGAAAATTTGCAAATGGATTTCAAAACGCATGATCTACGGAGTATCTGATTTTCGTGATAGTGATATTTGTGTAAATAAGGGGTTGATTGGTTGTGAAAGGAAACATGGGAAAGTTGGACATCTTAGGAATTGAAATTCTTTGATGGCCTATTTGGATACTTGGATTTCATTTGAAATCATGGAATTGGGCCAAATATATTGTTTGATAAATTTAGGAATTTGGATTTGTATTTGGCCTAAATCCAAACCAAGCTAAACTTATGTTTAATGTTATGAATTTCAAATTATCATTAAAATTACGTCATTTTAAATCCTTCATTCTCTTCTTCATCATATATCTCTAGTTCTCTATCCAACCTCTTCAACTCCTCCTCCATTACCATCATTACACTACTACAACATTTCTCAACTACAGAATGAAGGCAATTGCAACAATCTCGATGTTTACATTTTATTTTATTTTGCTCAATTTGAAGTAAGATTCAAGTTTTAATGTTGTAGACTCATCTTAATTTTACAATTTCTATTATTTGGCATGTAAAAAAAAAAATCATTCAAAAAATAATTTATGGGTAAAATTAGGGTTTATAAATTCAAATATTATTTTCATTTTGATTCAAATCGATTAGATTGTAATTTTCGAAGAATTAGCATGCAATTTTTTTTTCTTCTGTAATCGTTAAAGAAGAGCGAAGTCGCATTGTTTGCCCAATTTGTCGGATGTCTGTACTTTGAGTTTTTCTTTTCTTTCTTTCTTTCTTTTTTTTTTTTTTTTTGTGAAATTTTGTGGTGGAGTTTATCTTTTCTTATCAATTATTAGTTATTGATAGTTTGATTGTTGTAACTATTGTATATTGAATCTTTTATCTCACAAATCTTATTTGTCTCTAAATATATTGTTATTGTTGAAATTCTAAAATTGAAATTCTAATGCTTCCCAAACATGTATATTTAAATTGAATTCCAGATATTCAAACTCTGAATTTGAATTCAATCATTTGGAATGAATTACCCATATCCAAACACAACCTGAAGTTGTTTGGTTAACAAATTCATGGGAAGTAGAAATTTCCATGAATTTCCATTTCCCAAGAAATGGAGGAAATTAATTACCTAGGGGGACCTAGGTAAGTGGAATTTTTCATGGTAATTTTTACTTCCCTTAGTTAACCAAACACTTTTTAGAATTTTCTAGGAAGTTCAATTTCATGGGAAATCAATTTTTCAAGGAATTTGCAATTCCTACATTCAACCAAACGAGCGCTAAGTCAACAATTTTTAATACTAGTATGTACCCGTGCTAATGCACGGGTTATATATAACTAATGATTTGATTACATAAAAATAATCTAATATATATATATAAAGTAGGCATTTTTCGGGAGCATTTGACGCCACATAAGAAAATGTATTATTTTATCCAATGAAAAATTAGATTAATAATTTATTTTAGAATTAAAAAATTTACTCGCCACCAAAGCAAAAGTGACAAATAAGATTTAAGAATTTTGACACATAGGTAAAAGCAATGAATAGAGAATAATTAAAATTTAATTTTTTTTTTACGGGAATTTAAATTATTTTTAAAAACTAATAATTATCTTCTCTAAAAAAACAAAAAAAAAAACTAATAATAATTATCTTTTTTACATATATGGATGCAAATTTTTGCAAATATCTTTAATCTCTCCCTGGAAAATATTGTAAAAGTTTGATTTTAATAATGTATTCATCAAGACGAATAAAACTAAATATCATATGTCTAATTTCCCATAATATTTTATAGTTAAACGATTATAAATGAGACTAACATTTTAAATAGAACGAGTATATTAAATAAACGCATAGGCAAAAGACTTATTTTGATCAATAAAAAAAACGAGATTTGTCATTTCTTTTTTGAATTGAAAATTTAAATTGTCACATAAGCAAAATTAGTGAATAAGGTTTGGGATTTTAAATTCAAGCGTCACATAAAATAAATAAAACAACAAAAGATAACTTAAGTGTAAAAATTAAAAAATTATCTTATGATATTAGGAATTTTATCCATATATTTAATGAATGATCTTCATAAATATACACAATTTTAAATTAAATAAAATGATTATTAGAACCGTGCATCGCACGGGCTTACATCTAATAATAATAATAATAATAATAATAATAATAATAATAATAATAACAATAATAATAATAATAATAATATGTATAATAGCCTTTAGTTGAACGAAAAACCACAATTTCGCTCTTTAAAATTATTAATATTAGGAAAAATTACTCCCATTAATCTGAAATTTGCCTCGTCCGCCAAAAATAATCCGTACTTTTGATTATTATTTATCACTCACAACTTTAGGGGGTATTAATTTCTATTGCACCCAACCTGATGTAGCAGGTTACCTAGACACGTGTCAGCCTATAATAGGCTTTAAAAAAACAAAAAAAAAAAAACCCCACAAACCACCCATGCCCAGCCCGGAAAACACCATACCCCTACCCCCACCCCGCTGGAAAATCGGCCCCATCCCCGAAAACCCCTCCCCCGCTGTTGGAAACCGACGCCCAGCCACCCCCAAAACCCCTCCCGGGCAGCCCAACCACCTCCGAAAACCCCTCCCCACCCCCGAAAACCCCTTTCCCAGCAGCGCCCAATCCTTACCCCTTAGACAATCAACCACGAAATCGGCTACAAACAGCCGAAATCGGCCGGTTTAGGGTATTCAGCCCCAACATCGACCAATTTCGGCCATTGGTGGCCAATTTACTTGGTCGATTTCAGGGAGGGGGGTTGCGTTGTGGCCACTTTTGGTGCCCAATTTTGGTGGGGAAACGGTCGTTTAGGCCTTTGATGGGTTTTCCGGTAGTAATGGCTAGGAAGGGAGTGCGTCGGTGGTGGTAGTGTGGTTAGCATGGCGTGCGTCGATGGTGGTGGTGTGGTGGTGGAGGTGCGGCAGCTGCTGGGTTAGTTTAGGTTTTTTTTTATTACATTTTTCCTTTTATTTTTTTTTTCTCTATTTTTTTTCAACCAATTACATATTGACACGTGTGCAAAAAAAACTAATTAAGAAATGTTTACCTGATTAACCGGTTGCAAGTCATTTGGGTGCAATAGAAATTAAAACCCCCTAATGTTGGGAGTGAATATAATAATCCAAAGTACGGATTATTTTTGGAGGACGAGGCAAAGTTCAGATTAATGTGAGCAATTTTTCCTTAATATTAATAGGAATGTAATTGTAATCTATTAATCTATTACTAAAACAGAAGATGATGACATCATCACTGTCCACGTGCCATCCTCTGAATAAAAATTTTCCCGCCTAAATGCAATGATGATGTCATTTTTTTAGAGTTATCCTATTTAACATTTTTGAAATTTAAATATATGAAGCTTCTATCTTACAACTAAAACCTATCAATTTATTGTAGGAAATTGAAACATTTTTTAATAACACACTAATAAACGATCTCCTATATTGAAATATGAATTAGACGACGTCAAACAGATATTATATCATAGTTTTGATGAAAATAAAAGATTTTAAATTACAAAATGTACGTAATTCTTATTTATATTCATGTATAATAGCTATTTTGGGTGTTTTTTGGATTTCCTCGGATACTGGGCACGCTCTTCAGGCAATGAGACTCGGACACCTGCAAAAATGAACGAATATTCTTTTACCGGAATATTTGCCTCCGACGATCAAGTTAGAGATCTGAAATGGAAAGGCTAGAGAGAGAAGTTGGAGCTATTTAATGTTCTTTTTATGTAATGTCGTAATCCACCCCCCTCATCATAAATGATCGGGGTATTTATAGGGGTGGGAGTTTGTGCCCTTTTAGGGTTTGTACCCTAAAATTTCGTGACCTGATTTGCTGCACAATCAAGAGATGCCACGTGTAATATATGGGGGGCGCCGTTTTGCGGCTTTCTAGAATATCTCTCGGGATTTGGGCCATGATGTAATAAGGCCTTTTTATGCTAATTTTAGGTGCTCTTTTGAGCATTAGACACGCGTCATCTTCCCATAGTGACACGTGTTGCCCTTTAACGGGGCCATGATATGTCTATTTTATATAGTGTTTTATCCCCGTCCCTTGGTCGTTATTAGTAGTGTTTTTGGCTCTTTCGGGCCACTTTTATTACTAATTTGTGTGTTCTAGTGTTTTCGTAGTTTTAGTTGTATTTTACAGGAAATTGCACTCTTGGAGCATTTTCCCGGGCTTTATGGATCGATTACAGAAGCTAGAAGGATACGACCACTCTTGAAGCCCAGGATCGGTGAGAGCCGGTGATTAAGGGCTCGGTATGTGATACCGGGGTTATTGGATCGATTAATCAAGACCCGATGAGGAAACTTAGATTGGGCCGAGGAATTGAGCCCAATCGAAATCCAAGCCCCGAAGAAGAAGACCGAGCCCGATCGGGCAAGCATGAGCCCGATCGGGCGGATGTGCGCAAAGGCACCCTTAAGGAAGAAGCGCGCCCGATCGGGTGAGCGTAGGCTCGATCGGCCGCGGCATGCCAGCAGTGGGCGTTGTAAAAAGGCGGGCCCGATCAGGCGGCCCTTCGCCCGATTGGGCGCGTGTTTTCTTAGGACCTGATTAAGTTTAGTTTTAATTCTTGTTTTTGAAAAGGTTTAAATACGATTTGTACGGAATTCTTAGTTGCCTTCTTTCTTAGACTTTCTCTCTCTACTTAGTATTTTTCTCTCTCTTAAATTCTCTCTAAACTTTTGTTCTTAGTACTTCCTTTAATTCCAGATTTATTTTTGGTACAATTTCTTCCCTTTTTAATTTCAGCTATTTAATTGTTTTCTTGATTATGCTTTTAATTATTTACTTGATTGGCTTAGTTATGATGATTAGTGAGTAGTTCCATTCTAGGGTTTATGGGGATCCATAATTAATATGAAGGGATAGTTTGTTATTATTGATTATTGATATTGCATGATAATTTCCTATTGAATTGTTTTAATTCTTTGCAATTAGATTATGAATCGAGCAGATGTAATTTGATTGTGAATGCTTAGCAATATTGAATTGATGAATCGAGCAGATGTTGATTTAATATTAAAGGCTAATTTTAATAGGAACTCAGGTCTAGTAAATTGCGAGAGCCTGTTAGATCTATGTTGATTAATAAATTGCGAGAGCCTGTTAATCATGTTATCTGTGCATTGTTAATTTTTAATTACTTCGTTCTATCCCGGAATATTAATTATTGGTGAACCTGTGACCCTAGGTTTCCTTATTATTGATTCTTTTCTCCCTAAACTTATTCTTCGTAGTATAGATTTCATACCTAAAAATATTGGTTACTTGGATAATTTAGATTATAATAATTAATTAGAATTAAAAAGACATGTTTCCCTGTGGAGTTCGACCCTACTTCCCTATCTACTTTAGTTAGTGATTTAGGTAATTATTTTTTATTAGGGGATACGACTTTACCCTATCAAAATTTGGCGCCGTTGCCGGGGAGACGGTTTTATTTTTATTTTCTGATTATATTTTTGTAGTCTAGATTATCCCCCCTTTTGACTCAGAGAACATTAGTTCTTTGAGGCAAATCTCATATTTGTCTTTAGTTCTTTGTTTATGCCCAGGTGTTCCAGATCAGGTGACATCCCTTTTGATCCTGAGATCGAGCGTTCTTTTCATAGGCAAAGGAGACTCTATAGACAAATTCTGGCGGGTTCTGAGGAGGACAACGATCGAAGAGATCCTCCCCCTGATTCTAGTGACACGGATATTCCTTCAGATTCAGAATCAGAGATGATGGCCCAGAAGAAACTCAGTGACTATTCGCAACCGAAGCTCACAGATTTCCCGCACCTTACTCCCACTCCGGCTCTAGATGGAGTTCAATTTGAGATCAAGCCCCAATT